>NC_090446.1:1540921998-1541555748 GCF_031143425.1 Pleurodeles waltl
GCCAGTGGCAGCATATAGATATTAAATAAAGTATGGCTGAGAGAAGACCCCTGAGGGACTCCACAACTGCTAATGATACGGTTAGAGAAGTATGATCTGTCTAATACCTGAAATGACCTAACATTGATAAATTAAATAATCCAGTCTAAAGCTAACCCGCAAATTCCAATATCTTGTAACCTGTCCTTTAATATATCCAGATCCATCGTATCAATAGCAGCACTGAGATCCAAGGGGATAATAGCAGTTTCTATCCTGCTGTCTAATCGCTTTTTAGCTTCTTCAGTGACAGCAATCAGTGCGGTCTCAGTACCATGTAATGGTCTAAAGCCCATCTGGGTGGGGTGCAAAATCTTGTCCTCCATGAAGAGAGAAAGCTGAGAATGAATATGTCTTTCAGCTATCTTGGATAGGACCGGCAACAACGAGATGGGCCTATAATTACTAAGAAGTCGAGGATCAAGATTAGGGTTTTTCAGGAGTGGTTTGACAATAGCGTGTTTCCATAGTTCTGCCACTGCCCGGAGGCCAGGGGGGCGTTAATAAGGTTCGTGATCGCGGGAGTCGTCACTGGCGCACCTATAGATAGTACCTGGGGTGTGGCTGGGTCGAGAGGGGAGCCTGATTTAATATTTACAAGATGTTTCTTCACAACCTCTTCCTGTATTGGAGAAAAATCTGACATGATCATAACATCCATCGATTTTTGTTTGGGAACCTTCTGTGCAACATTCAAGGCACAAGGAAAGGTCGAGGTAATATCTAAGACTTTTTGTTGAACAAAAGAGGCCAAATTGTTGACATGATCCTGAGATGCGTCCAGGGATACCAAATCCTCTTGGGGCTGAGTGATCTCATTGAGGAGACGAAGGATCTCGTTAGGTGAGTTGGCCGCCAGTTACATTTTTATGGTGCAATATCTAGTCTGAGCAGCTTTAATTTCAGTATGATAGAATCTAATCGCTTTCTTATATTCTTGTTTTATAGTTTCATCTTGTGACTTTCTCCATCTCCTCTCCCCTTTCCTGCAGAAGTGAGGTGAACCAAGGTGAGTTCCGCATACATTGTCCTTTCCCTGTGGCAGAGAGTGGTAGGAGTACATCTAAACTACCAGAGATCCAATTATTAAAGGATTTTGACATGTCCGTAACATTATTTTGACTGGTTGGCTTATTCTTTTTCAGTATATTAATCCAGGCATCAGCATTGAGCTTATGCCAACGTCTGGACAGAGGAGGAATATTGGAAATCAGTGTCTTATGCCTAGGCATAGTTAACTCCAGCCTTATCAAAAAACGATTCGACCATGCCAAGGGACAACATATCAAAGATGTTAATTCTGTAGCATTTGAAAAGACAAGATCAATCATGTGACCCTTGTTATGAGTTGGGCCTTTAATCAGTTTCACTAGATTAAAGGCAATCATATCTGCAATCAATGATTTAGCTGTTAAACTCTCTACCTCTTCCGCATGTATATTAAAATCACCCAAAAGTGTAAAATTGGGTTTAGCACAAACAATGTTCTCTGCAAGGAGTGCAGAACATTTTCAGGAGGCCCTGGAGGGCGATAAACAAGAACACCTGATAAAGTAAAATGAGGATTCAGGTTGATGGAGAAATACATGCTTTTGCACCCTGTAATCTGTAGTGGGTGCACGTTGACTGAGCATGTGTTTCTATAAACTAGTGCGAGGACCCCTCCCCAGGTACCTCTGTCGAGTCTATTTATTCGGTATCCATTGGGTAATGCCATTACCACATCAGGAGAATCTGGGAATGCGTCAAAACAAATGGGTGTTGCTTGGGAAAATGCACCCCAACTCCCATTGAACACCCCTCTGATGCAGAGAAAGGCACCGCAGCAACTTCGCAGCTTTGACATACTCCATATCTATGAGGTCATGAAAAGCCACAGAAAGTGGTCTGCATGGCTTCGTAGGTACAGGTCTTTAGTTTGAGCCACCGGAGCGTAACAAAAGTGACGCTCTGGCAGTGCACAGGGCTCGTACAGTTGCCCCCCAGTACCAGCAGATAGCAATAACAGACAGTACTAGCAGACAGTAAAAGGAGATAGTACTTGCAGACAGTGTTAGCAGTCAGTGCTGGCAGGCAGTACTAGCAGACAGTGATAGCAGACAGTGATAGCAGACAGTACTAGCAGATAGTGATAGCAGACAGTACTAGCTGACAGTGATAGCAGACAGTACAAGCAGACAGTAATAGCAGACAGTGCTAACAGACAGTACTAGCAGATATTATTAGCAGACAGTAGTAGCAGACGGTACTAGCAGACAGTGATAGCAGACAGTAATAGCAGGCAGTGCTAGCAGACAGTACTAGCAGACAGTAGAGGCAGACAGTCCTAGCAGACAGTGATAGCAGACAGTACTAGCAGACAGTAATAGGAGACAGTGCTAGCAGAGAGTACTAGCAGACAATGCTAGCAGACAGTACTAGCAGACAGTACTAGCAGACAGTGCTATCAGACAGTGCTGCTAGTCAGTACTAGCAGACAGTGCTAGCAGACAGTAAGACCTTTATTCTATGGGCACTATCCCTGTCTGACCTACAGCCAGTGTGATACCCACCTCCACTGAAGCTGCAGAGCCCACAACACACCGTGGTAACAACACACATACAACTACCCTGAGTCTCTTCAATCTGAGGGCCAGAGAAGGGGCCCCAGTGTTAAAAAACACAATCAATACCAGTGCAAATAGAAGGAGGGAGAACCTCCAGTATCAAAACTAAATCCCAACACTGCCCAAGAGACATGGAGACGATTGAACTTGGATGGCTGATGGCCTTTCACAAGGGAACTCAACAAACCCATAACTAGCCATGAGCAGAGACCTGTTCAATGTGAGAGCTGAGGTTGGCTATAGCAACAAACATTGCACTCTTGTGTCCTGGAAAATAACAGTTAATCATAAGATCTCTAAAGGGAGGGAAGATAGCTTCATCTCTCCAAGCTTATGACATGGGATGCATCCAAGAAACCTTCATCTACTTGGCTATATGGCTTTACATCTGGGGGAAAACCTGCAATAAAACTCTTTAAAGGCCACCTTTAGGGAGAATGAATATCTCCACGCGACCAGCATCCAGGGCAAGAGAGACAATTATTGAATGTGATAAAATTATTATTCTGATGACGTGAAGTAACTCTAAAATTAACTCTGTACATTTACATACCTCTAGACAGTCTACAAAAAGCGATAACAAAGGAACAGTTTTTAAAAGTCATTTCCTCAAAGGTGGTGGAAACACCTGACACAAATGTATGGAACTGACACGACTACAGATTACTGACTCCTTCTCTCTGATTAGGTGACCTTGTTCAACATTGTAGAGAATAAAGAAATCACCTTAGAGGTGAACATAGGTGAACTGGGAGGTACAACGAGCATAGAAGATTCAAACTGTCCATCACACAGCAGAGGCCTATGGGGCGTGGGAAAGAAATCAAACACCTAGAGCTGTCAGAACTACTGAAAAAAGTCCTTGACCATGTGAGAGGAGACCTCTTTTTGCATGGTTAGCCCCCACTTTTTTCCTGATGTTGATGTGTTCTAGAAGTTGGTAGTGCCCAGGGCCACTGCTAACCAGGTTCCCTGGGTCAGACCTCTTTCCCTAAATCTGTTGTGATGCTTGGCACAATTGGATACACTCTGAAAGATCACTATAAGCCCCTCGTAAATGGGTACCCCAGTAACCAGGGCATGAGATATTAAGAGTAGGCCCCTGAGGGCAGTACTACTGATTGTGACACCCTCTAGGGGCCCTGAACCCAGATGCACCCAGCACTGCCATTGCAGGCTGAGTGTACTGGGGCAAACCTAAAAAGGCAAACTCAACATGGCACACTCTCTGTGTGCCCTGTCCACCCTAAACTGCATATGTTATCGGTAAGTCACCCTTCTAGCACGCCTTACAGCCCTAAGGCAGGGTGCACCATACTATCTGTGAGGGGATAATTGCATGAGCAATATGTACCCACTGTGTCCTTGCCAAACCTGGGACATGGTGAGTGAACAAGGCAGTCATTTTAAGTACATGTACTGGACACTGGTCGAACACCGGGTCCCCAGCTACATGGTGGCCACTCTGTACCCTGGGTTGTTTGGTGCCAAACAACTCAGAATATAAAATCCAAACGGGTACCGTTATTGGATTTAACCCTAAATTTACCCAGGGATCACCTTAGAGGTGCCCCCTGCACAAGCTAACCCTAACTGGCAGAGTTGCTGACTGGTTCTATCCAGCTGCCACTCCAGATGGCCAATATACCAACCCAGGGGAGAGCCATGGCTCTCTGGTTTGTAAGACAATGCCCTTCCTGGGTGGAGGAGCTGACTCCCCCCACCTCAGGAATGTGCAACACCTTGGGGGAGAGCTTCAAAGGCTACAGCCCCTGAAACTCGAGCCTCCAGGACTTCTGCTAGCAGCAGAAGACTTCCCCCCTTGCAAACTCACACTTTTGCTGGGAGCAAAGGCGGGAAACTACACAAATGGCAGGAAGAGCCGCTTCACTGAGCATGCACCACCCCAAGGGGCTTGCAGGCGAAGTGGACCCTCCATCTCATTTTCCTCAATGTTGGATGGTAGGAAAATATCCAGTAGGGTTTATGGGACTGCCCCTTCCCACAGGAAGTGGTCACTATAGTGGGTGTAGAAATCCAAGGGTAAATGTCCCATTGGACACTACCAGGTTCCCCCTAAAAGCCCACTAAATTCAGTATTTAGTGGGCTCCCCTAGACCAAAAGTTTAGATTCATCTGGAAGAAAAGAAGACAGCACCAAAGAACCTGCCAGGACGAGAACAGAGGACCTGCTGCACCAGAAGGGGCTCCAAGACCCCTGCTTGCTGCACCAGTCTCCCAACAATCGCCGCTGCGGAGGAGCTGACCACTAGACCAACCTCAAAAGACCCTGAGGACCTCCAAGCTGCACAAATAGCCCAAGAACTCCCTCCTGAGTCGAGGCACCACTCAAGAAACTACAGGAAACTGCAAGGAACCTGTAAACCGGTGAGGGACACTTCACCGATAGGACGCTATCTCTGCAACCAGAAGTTGCAACTGGACCCGACAACACTCCAACAACAGCTCAGATGTGAGCTGCAACTGTGCCCAGTTTGGTGGCACAGCACCCTCCCATGGCCGAGTTGTGGCAATACTCCAGGTACAGACCAGGGCACAATGGACAACACCAACAACAGCTCCCCCAGAGCTGCAATTGGACCAGGAGGAAGCCCCGGTCGAGGGACTTCAGTGACACCATGAACCTCCCGCCACAGCACCCGTGACATCTTGTGAGATCCCCAGAAGAAGACTCACCTGTAGCTCCAAAGGGTCCCTTTGCGCACAGCATCCAATACCTCCACAACACCTTACTCCTTGCTGCCCTGAGCCTTGCATCACGGGATTTGCTGTGTGCCCCGGGTCTCCAACCCCTTGCGACCTCAACAGCCCAAGGAGACCCCCAAGCACCCACCTTAAACTTGTAAACCAGGTCCTTTTCCAAGTGGCGCCTCCAGGTGGCCCTGTGCCAAGAGGTTTTCCAATGCTGCTCCTGCCGGAACCGGGAGCCCACCGACCACTCCAGCCATCCTGAAAGAGAAGAGACTGGTAACCCAGCTTTGTGATTTTTAATGTATTTTTAAAGGTGAGTGAGCATTGATTCCAATGGTGCGTAGTTACACACAGAAAGACTAACTTTATTAAAACTTCAAAAAGTCATAACTTAAAAAGTACATATCATATTCTGAAGATCTTGGTCTTAAAGTGTATGTACAAGTCTGAAGTATTTTTATAAACTCTGGTCTTGAGTGATTCATTGAGTGTGTGTGGTGCATGATTGGATTTGTGAGTACAGCAAATACTGAGCACATCCCCTGGATTAGCCTAACTGCTCGACCAGCTGCCTTAAAGATTAGAGCACTAGGTGGTCTGATTTGGACCTCTGCCTGGTGTGCTTGGTTTAGCACACTACAGAGAGGGCCAGCATCCTACAGACCAGGTTGTGGGAAAACACTCTCCATACCTACTGACTATAAGTGACCAAAAAACCCACAAATTATAGTAACGTGAGCGCCACCTGAAACAACTTGCGCCCATGGACGTCATTCAGGGGTCACCTGGGTTGCCCTGTGCTACCCCTACCACTGGCACTGCCCTTGCAACCTCTGACCTCGGAGGTGGCAAATTCAGTGCCAGGAACACAGGGGCAGCTCCTCCTTATCGACCTCAGTTGGGGCCTCACTCTCTGTTTTCTGTCATTTTTTTCTTACACTAATAGTGAATAATAACATATTATTCATTATTAGTGTAATAAAAAAGGAGTACATTTGGCTGGAATATGACCTTCCATGGTAGCTTAACTAAGTTAAAAATGCTTGCCAATGTTTGCTGTGTGCGTGCCTGCGGGTAAGAGCGTGTTTATGTGAGAGAGTGCATGTAAGTGTAAATGTGTGTGCATGTGTAGGCATGTGTGAGTAAAAGTGGAGGTCAAAGTGCGTGTGATGTCACTTCCGCTACCCCTGGCATTTCCTTCAATTGACATCCATGCTTGCGCCATAATTGTCATAAACAATCAGTTTGGAGGACCTTTAAGCTACGTGATCTAAGCATAGTCCAACTTTCTGGAGCCCTAGACAAAACAATCCATCCCAGGCATCTGAAAGGATCTGCCAGCAACCGCAACAAAATGTTGGGAGCACAAATCTCTGTTTGAGACTCAGAAATGGGATGAAATCATAAAGTGGGCAACGCTACACAATGCAGAAAAGCTCAGGGCACCCAGTGTTTCCTTACAAAACTTTCCAATAAAACATGGTAAAATGTTGTTTGTGCAGAGAGAGTGAAGTGAACACCAGCGCTATCATGAGCAACAGCACTGTGGGCTGGGAGTTCGTTAAACAATAATTCTGAATCTCTTCATGATACCAAAGACCAGGATAAAAAGTTTGATCATCTGAGTTTCCAGGGCCAATGGAATACTGGTCAACATCTTCAGGTCAGATGGTGAACCCTGGACCCTCTGTCTGACAATCCTCCACTCAACCTGCCTGGACCCCAGAACGAGGCCTGTTAAATGGACAGCATCAGTTCCTCCCATGTTTTAAGGAGGAGAAAGGGCAGATCCTAGGAACCCAATGTACCCTAGCAGTGTCCCTCTGGGCAGAGGGTGACATCCCGCCCTCCAAGAAGAGAAGTCCCTGGTACTGGACAATGCTGATGGACATGAAAGTTCGCATCTGTCACCGTGTAGCGGGAACACCTGAGAGCGCTTGGTTGGAATGGCAAGCGGGGTTTTGGGTACATGCATTTGCTAAAGCGAAAGGCTGATATTTATACGTACAAATATTACTTTATTCATGAAAATGCTTTGCTTGAGGGAAATTAGCTTTAGTTATATGTCCAAAATGAAACATTTCTTTTTGATAGTGAAATGTCTGCAATTTTTGAAATCTCCAACTTTATGGCTGGTGACAAAATGGTTGCATTTCTGAAATTTAAAAGTGATTTTTGAGCGATGAATCTCGCCTCTTTGCCAACAGGCGCTGCTGACCGTGGTTGTTACCAGAGAGCACTTACTGCTGGAGCTGAGTTTGTTTGACTGGGGTATGAGCACCTCCTGCTTTCTAGAGGCGTAGCTTACATGGGACTGTTTCTGCTTGACTCTAGCCCTGGTTGTAAGGTCCTTCCAGGGTCACCTGTCTGAAAAGGACTGACTTTGACCACCTGCGTCCACTTCTCAGACATGTTCACCTATTACAGTAGTATCCTTGCTCCTGGACCACGTCCTCCACCTACCACCTGAGTTCCCTTTGGCTGTGTCTACAAGGAAATGAAGCTGTGTAGAGAGAGCAATGTTCATGCTGACCAGACACACACTTTTAAAGAATGTGTTTTGAATAAGTTTGCTCTAATAAGTCATGCAAGCTGGGTGTCACCCAGGACTGAAGCTGCAGGGATCTGTGATTTCCTGGTCCTTGCAACCACCAAGAGGCAAAGATCACTGCAGCCTCCCTCTGCTATACTCATGTACTCAGACCGCGCAGGTCCTGCCAAGTGCAAAGACCTCAGGAGGCTGACCAGGCTGGGAGAAGCACCCACTCTGTGTGATGCCACAGAAGCACTGGATATGCCTCAGAGACAGCTCATGGGGTGTCACTGCCAAGAGGTAAACAGAACACCAACATCTGGTATTCATGTATCGGTAGTATGTAGGTCTAGCCACATACAAAGACCCCAGTAGATTCCCTGAGTTGGCACAGCACCCATCCTTGGTGAGGCCATGGAAGGATTGGGGGTGTAAATGAAAGGGTGTCACACCCAAGAGGTAAAGAGGGTCACAACTCTATGTACTCCTGAGTCCACGGAATGCAGGTCCTGCCATGGACAGAGATTGGCCGGGCTGGGCACAGTGCCTGCCCGTCTTAAGTAATGTGTTGTGGGGTGTTGGCGAGGCTGTGTGGGGTGATGTACACTGACAGGGTTGGAGCACCAGCAGGGACAACGATTTGTAGTTGATATGTGGCTAGCTGCTTACTGTAATATGGGGGGACAGATGGGTAGGCTTGGGTGGATGGGTGGTACCATCTTGTGTGCACAGCATTCAGCAGGTAGTGGGTAGAAGTAAGACATTGAGTCACTGTGGTCTGGGTCTGCCAGGTCCGGGACCAGTGTCCGCCCAGCTCCCTGCTCCACTCCACAACCCGGGTGGGTAGGGTGGAAAAATGTTATATGTTGTCGCATAAATACTATGTTCTGAATACCAAATGATTGTCTCGTTGGTGTTAATATTAGTAATAGAAAACCTACAGCCAATGGGAGGATGTTTTGGTAAATAAAGCTTAGGACGCAATATCTACCTCATACATTATTCCTGTATACACTAGCTGACGTACAACTACGGGGCATCCAGGGAGGCCTTGACCTGCTTGCGCACTCTTTGGGTCTATAGGGAAAAGTCATCCCAGCTTTGCTGGTCTGCAAGGAGGTGGTACCGAAGGGTGGCGTCAGAGAAACACTGGACGCCTGCAGGAGGGGGTCCACTGGGGATCCTTGTTGATGAGGTCAGGCTGGCATTACTTGTATACAAGAAGGAGGGTACTATTCAGTGGTATGGTATGTCTGTGGGCACACAGTGGTTCAGGCTGTGAGGCGGAGGCATGAGGATGCCCATATTGATGATGTCAGGCTGCCATTTGATGCCTCTAAGGGAGGGCGCACTTGAACGCTGATGGGGTCAATTTGGCATTGTATGTCTGTGAGGGGCACAAGAATGCTCAAGTTGATGTGGTCAGGATGGCATTAGAAGTCTGTGGGATAGAGGCATAGGACTGCCCATATAGATGGTGGCAGGATGGCTTTGGATGTCTACAGAGCCACTGAAATCTATCTTTCTATCTATCTATCTATCTATCTATCTATCTATCTATCTATCTATCTATCTATCTATCTATCTATCACTCTATCTATCTATCTATCACTCTATCTATCTATCTATCTATCTATCTATCTATCTATCTATCTATCTATCTATCTATCTATCTATCTATATATCTATCTATCCAACTATCTGTTTAACTGTCTATTTATTTATTGTAGCGCTTTTCTCCAAAAGCTTGACATAAGGTTACAGTTAAAGAGTGGAGAGAAAGACACAAGTTCACACCGGCAGAGACTCAGTCCTGATTACAAAGACACAAGGTAACACCGGCTCAGGCTCACTCCTGATTACAAGGACACAAGGTGACACCGGCAGAGGCTCAGTCCTGATTACAAGGACACAAGGTGACACCGGCAGAGGCTCAGTCCTGATTACAAAGACACAAGGTGACACCGGCTCAGGCTCACTCCTGATTACAAAGACACAAGGTAACACCGGCTCAGGCTCACTCCTGATTACAAGGACACAAGGTGACACCGGCAGAGGCTCAGTCCTGATTACAAGGACACAAGGTGACACCGGCAGAGGCTCAGTCCTGATTACAAAGACACAAGGTGAGCCCGGCAGAGGCTCAGTACTTATTTCAAAAACGCAAGATAAAAACCAGCAGAGGCTCATTCTTGATTAGAAACCACTAACACACGCTCCCTTGAAGGCTCGCAAAAGAGCTCTAAGGAATAAGCAGTTCTTCCAGAGACTGGAGTCTATTTCACAATCTGAGGGCTAACAACTCCTAGCCAGAAACCAGAGACTAAGGGAAAGGAGAATTTGTATTTTATTTTATGAATAATATCCAGTAAAAAGGACATGACTTAGGGTCAGACTCACGCAGGACAGTGCAGCAGAGAGGGGGTACAGACTCACGCAGGACTGTGTAGCAGGAAGGGAAGTACAGACTCACGCAGGACTGTGCAGCAGAGAAGGAGGTACAGACTCACGCAGGACTGTGTAGCAGGAAGGGAAGTACAGACTCACGCAGGACTGTGCAGCAGAGAAGGAGGTACAGACTCACGCAGGACTGTGCAGCAGAGAGGGAAGTACAGAGCAGAGAGGGCGGTACAGACTCACGCAGGACTGTGCAGCAGACTCACGCAGGACTGTGCAGCAGAGAGGGAAGTACAGAGCAGAGAGGGCGGTACAGACTCACGCAGGACTGTGCAGCAGAGAAGGAGGTAGACTCACGCAGGACTGTGCAGCAGAGAGGGAAGTACAGAGCAGAGAGGGAAGTACAGACTCACGCAGGACTGTGCAGCAGAGAAGGAGGTACAGACTCACGCAGGACTGTGCAGCAGAGAGGGAAGTACAGAGCAGAGAGGGAAGTACAGACTCACGCAGGACTGTGCAGCAGAGAAGGAGGTACAGACTCACGCAGGACTGTGCAGCAGAGAGGGAAGTACAGAGCAGAGAGGGAAGTACAGACTCACGCAGCAGAGAGGGAAGTACAGAGCAGAGAGGGAAGTACAGACTCACGTAGGACTTTGCAGCAGAGAGGGAGGTACAGACTCACGTAGGACTGTGCAGCAGAGAGGGCGGTACAGACTCACGCAGGACTGTGTAGCAGGAAGGGAGGTACAGACTCACGTAGGACTGTGCAGCAGAGAGGGCGGTACAGACTCACGCAGGACTGTGCAGCAGAGAAGGAGGTACAGACTCACGCAGGACTGTGCAGCAGAGAGGGAAGTACAGAGCAGAGAGGGCGGTACAGACTCACGCAGGACTGTGCAGCAGAGAAGGAGGTACAGACTCACGCAGGACTGTGCAGCAGAGAGGGAAGTACAGAGCAGAGAGGGAAGTACAGACTCACGCAGGACTGTGCAGCAGAGAAGGAGGTACAGACTCACGCAGGACTGTGCAGCAGAGAGGGAAGTACAGAGCAGAGAGGGAAGTACAGACTCA
This sequence comes from Pleurodeles waltl, assembly GCF_031143425.1. Lineage (NCBI taxonomy): Eukaryota > Metazoa > Chordata > Amphibia > Caudata > Salamandridae > Pleurodeles > Pleurodeles waltl. The sequence goes on from NC_090446.1 coordinate 1,540,933,357, forward strand.
CGCAGGACTGTGCAGCAGAGAAGGAGGTACAGACTCACGCAGGACTGTGCAGCAGAGAGGGAAGTACAGAGCAGAGAGGGAAGTACAGACTCACGCAGCAGAGAGGGAAGTACAGAGCAGAGAGGGAAGTACAGACTCACGTAGGACTTTGCAGCAGAGAGGGAGGTACAGACTCACGTAGGACTGTGCAGCAGAGAGGGCGGTACAGACTCACGCAGGACTGTGTAGCAGGAAGGGAGGTACAGACTCACGCAGGACTGTGCAGCAGAGAAGGAGGTACAGACTCACGCAGGACTGTGCAGCAGAGAAGGAGGTACAGACTCACGCAGGACTGTGCAGCAGAGAGGGAAGTACAGAGCAGAGAGGGCGGTACAGACTCACGCAGGACTGTGCAGCAGAGAAGGAGGTACAGACTCACGCAGGACTGTGCAGCAGAGAGGGAAGTACAGAGCAGAGAGGGAAGTACAGACTCACGCAGGACTGTGCAGCAGAGAAGGAGGTACAGACTCACGCAGGACTGTGCAGCAGAGAGGGAAGTACAGAGCAGAGAGGGAAGTACAGACTCACGCAGGACTGTGCAGCAGAGAAGGAGGTACAGACTCACGCAGGACTGTGCAGCAGAGAGGGAAGTACAGAGCAGAGAGGGAAGTACAGACTCACGCAGCAGAGAGGGAAGTACAGAGCAGAGAGGGAAGTACAGACTCACGTAGGACTTTGCAGCAGAGAGGGAGGTACAGACTCACGTAGGACTGTGCAGCAGAGAGGGCGGTACAGACTCACGCAGGACTGTGTAGCAGGAAGGGAGGTACAGACTCACGTAGGACTGTGCAGCAGAGAGGGCGGTACAGACTCACGCAGGACTGTGCAGCAGAGAAGGAGGTACAGACTCACGCAGGACTGTGCAGCAGAGAGGGAAGTACAGAGCAGAGAGGGCGGTACAGACTCACGCAGGACTATGCAGCAGAGAAGGAGGTACAGACTCACGCAGGACTGTGCAGCAGAGAGGGAAGTACAGAGCCGAGAGGGAAGTACAGACTCACGCAGGACTGTGAAGCAGAGAGGGAGGTACAGACTCACGCAGGACTGTGCAGCAGAGAGGGAAGTACAGAGCCGAGAGGGAAGTACAGACTCACGCAGGACTGTGCAGCAGAGAGGGAGGTACAGACTCACGCAGGACTGTGCAGCAGAGAGGACAGAGAGACACGGGGGATTGTGAGGCAGAGAGTCACGGAGGTCTGTGAGGCAGGGAGGCAGAGAGTTACGGAGGTCTGTGAGGCAGAGAGTCACTGAGGACTGTGTGGCAGGGAGGCAGAGAGTCACTGAGGACTGTGAGGCAGAGATTCACGGAGGTCTATGAGGGAGAGAGTCACTGAGGTCTTTGAGGCAGAGAGTCACTGAGGGCTGTGAGGTAGAGAGTCACTGAGGTCTGGGAGGCAGGGAGTCACTGAGGGCTGTGAGGTAGAGAGTCACTGAGGTCTGGGAGGCAGGGAGTCACTGAGGGCTGTGAGGTAGAGAGTCACGGAGGTCTGGGAGGCAGGGATGCAGAGAGTCACGGAGGTCTGTGAGGCAGAGAGGCAGAGAGTCACGGAGGTCTGTGAGGCAGAGAGTCACGGAGGTCTGTGAGGCATAGAGTCACTGAGGACTGTGAGGCAGGGAGTCACTGAGGGCTGTGAGGCAGGGAGTCACTGAGGGCTGTGAGGCAGGGAGTCACGGAAGTCTGTGAGGCAGGGAGGCAGAGAGGGAGGCAGAGAGTCACGGAGGTCTGTGAGGCAGAGAGGGAGGCAGAGAGTCACGGAGGTCTGGGAGGCAGGGAGTCACTGAGGACTGTGAGGCAGGGAGTCACTGAGGACTGTGAGGCAGGGAGTCACTGAGGACTGTGAGGTAGAGAGTCACGGAAGTCTGTGAGGCAGGGAGGCAGAGAGTCACGGAGGTCTGTGAGGCAGAGAGTCACGGAGGTCTGTGAGGCAGAGAGTCACTGAGGGCTGTGAGGCAGGGAGTCACTGAGGGCTGTGAGGTAGAGAGTCACGGAGGTCTGGGAGGCAGGGAGTCACTGAGGGCTGTGAGGCAGAGAGTCACGGAGGTCTGTGAGGCAGAGAGGCAGAGAGTCACGGAGGTCTGTGAGGCAGGGAGGCAGAGAGTCACGGAGGTCTGGGAGGCAGAGAGTCACGGAGGTCTGGGAGGCAGGGAGGCAGAGAGTCACGGAGGTCTGGGAGGTAGAGAGGCAGAGAGTCACGGAGGTCTGGGAGGCAGGGAGGCAGAGAGTCACGGAGGTCTGGGAGGCAGGGAGGCAGAGAGTCACGGAGGTCTGGGAGGCAGAGAGTCACGGAGGTCTGTGAGGCAGAGAGGGAGGCAGAGAGTCACTGAGGGCTGTGAGGCAGGGAGTCACTGAGGGCTGTGAGGTAGAGAGTCACGGAGGTCTGGGAGGCAGAGAGGCAGAGAGTCACGGAGGTCTGGGAGGCAGAGAGTCACGGAGGTCTGTGAGGCAGGGAGGCAGAGAGTCACGGAGGTCTGGGAGGTAGAGAGGCAGAGAGTCACGGAGGTCTGGGAGGCAGGGAGGCAGAGAGTCACGGAGGTCTGGGAGGCAGAGAGTCACGGAGGTCTGTGAGGCAGAGAGGGAGGCAGAGAGTCACTGAGGGCTGTGAGGCAGGGAGTCACTGAGGGCTGTGAGGTAGAGAGTCACGGAGGTCTGGGAGGCAGAGAGGCAGAGAGTCACGGAGGTCTGGGAGGCAGAGAGTCACGGAGGTCTGTGAGGCAGGGAGGCAGAGAGTCACGGAGGTCTGGGAGGCAGAGAGTCACTGAGGACTGTGAGGTAGAGAGTCACGGAGGTCTGGGAGGCAGGGAGTCACGGAGGTCTGGGAGGCAGGGAGGCAGAGAGTCACGGAGGTCTGGGAGGCAGAGAGTCACGGAGGTCTGGGAGGCAGGGAGGCAGAGAGTCACGGAGGTCTGGGAGGCAGGGAGGCAGAGAGTCACGGAGGTCTGGGAGGTAGAGAGTCACGGAGGTCTGTGAGGCAGAGAGTCACGGAGGTCTGGGAGGCAGGGAGGCAGAGAGTCACGGAGGTCTGGGAGGTAGAGAGGTAGAGAGTCACGGAGGTCTGGGAGGCAGGGAGGCAGAGAGTCACGGAGGTCTGTGAGGTAGAGAGGCAGAGAGTCACGGAGGTCTGGGAGGCAGGGAGTCACTGAGGGCTGTGAGGTAGAGAGTCACGGAGGTCTGGGAGGCAGGGAGGCAGAGAGTCACGGAGGTCTGGGAGGCAGGGAGTCACTGAGGTCTGTGAGGCAGGGAGTCACGGAGGTCTGGGAGGCAGGGAGGCAGAGAGTCAAAGAGGTCTGGGAGGCAGGGAGGCAGAGAGTCACGGAGGTCTGTGAGGTAGAGAGGCAGAGAGTCACGGAGGTCTGGGAGGCTGTGAGGTAGAGAGTCACGGAGGTCTGGGAGGCAGGGAGGCAGAGAGTCACGGAGGTCTGGGAGGCAGGGAGGGAGGCAGAGAGTCACGGAGGTCTGTGAGGTAGAGAGTCACGGAGGTCTGTGAGGCAGAGAGGGAGGCAGAGAGTCACGGAGGTCTGGGAGGCAGGGAGGCAGAGAGTCACGGAGGTCTGGGAGGCAGAGAGTCACGGAGGTCTGTGAGGTAGAGAGTCACGGAGGTCTGGGAGGCAGGGAGTCACGGAGGTCTGGGAGGCAGGGAGGCAGAGAGTCACGGAGGTCTGTGAGGTAGAGAGGCAGAGAGTCACGGAGGTCTGGGAGGCAGGGAGGCAGAGAGTCACGGAGGTCTGGGAGGTAGAGAGGCAGAGAGTCACGGAGGTCTGGGAGGCAGAGAGTCACGGAGGTCTGTGAGGCAGAGAGTCACGGAGGTCTGGGAGGCAGGGAGGCAGAGAGTCACGGAGGTCTGTGAGGCAGAGAGGGAGGCAGAGAGTCACGGAGGTCTGGGAGGCAGAGAGTCACTGAGGACTGTGAGGCAGGGAGTCATTGATGACTGTGAGGCAGGGAGTCAATTAGGACTGTGAGGTAGAGAGTCACGGAAGTCTGTGAGGCAGGGAGGCAGAGAGTCACGGAGGTCTGTGAGGCAGAGAGTCACGGAGGTCTGTGAGGCAGAGAGTCACTGAGGGCTGTGAGGCAGGGAGTCACTGAGGGCTGTGAGGTAGAGAGTCACGGAGGTCTGGGAGGTAGGGAGGCAGAGAGTCACGGAGGTCTGTGAGGTAGAGAGGCAGAGAGTCACGGAGGTCTGGGAGGCAGGGAGGCAGAGAGTCACGGAGGTCTGGGAGGTAGAGAGGCAGAGAGTCACGGAGGTCTGGGAGGCAGAGAGTCACGGAGGTCTGTGAGGCAGAGAGGGAGGCAGAGAGTCACGGAGGTCTGTGAGGCAGAGAGTCACGGAGGTCTGTGAGGCAGAGAGTCACTGAGGGCTGTGAGGCAGGGAGTCACTGAGGGCTGTGAGGTAGAGAGTCACGGAGGTCTGGGAGGTAGGGAGGCAGAGAGTCACGGAGGTCTGGGAGGTAGGGAGGCAGAGAGTCACGGAGGTCTGTGAGGTAGAGAGGCAGAGAGTCACGGAGGTCTGGGAGGCAGGGAGGCAGAGAGTCACGGAGGTCTGGGAGGTAGAGAGGCAGAGAGTCACGGAGGTCTGGGAGGCAGAGAGTCACGGAGGTCTGTGAGGCAGAGAGGGAGGCATAGAGTCACGGAGGTCTGTGAGGCAGAGAGTCACGGAGGTCTGTGAGGCAGAGAGTCACTGAGGGCTGTGAGGCAGGGAGTCACTGAGGGCTGTGAGGTAGAGAGTCACGGAGGTCTGGGAGGTAGGGAGGCAGAGAGTCACGGAGGTCTGTGAGGTAGAGAGGCAGAGAGTCACGGAGGTCTGGGAGGCAGGGAGGCAGAGAGTCACGGAGGTCTGGGAGGTAGAGAGGCAGAGAGTCACGGAGGTCTGGGAGGCAGAGAGGGAGGCAGAGAGTCACGGAGGTCTGGGAGGCAGAGAGTCACTGAGGACTGTGAGGCAGGGAGTCACTGAGGACTGTGAGGCAGGGAGTCACTGAGGACTGTGAGGTAGAGAGTCACGGAAGTCTGTGAGGCAGGGAGGCAGAGAGTCACGGAGGTCTGTGAGGCAGAGAGTCACGGAGGTCTGTGAGGCAGAGAGTCACTGAGGGCTGTGAGGCAGGGAGTCACTGAGGGCTGTGAGGTAGAGAGTCACGGAGGTCTGGGAGGTAGGGAGGCAGAGAGTCACGGAGGTCTGTGAGGTAGAGAGGCAGAGAGTCACGGAGGTCTGGGAGGCAGGGAGGCAGAGAGTCACGGAGGTCTGGGAGGTAGAGAGGCAGAGAGTCACGGAGGTCTGGGAGGCAGAGAGTCACGGAGGTCTGTGAGGCAGAGAGGGAGGCAGAGAGTCACGGAGGTCTGTGAGGCAGAGAGTCACGGAGGTCTGTGAGGCAGAGAGTCACTGAGGGCTGTGAGGCAGGGAGTCACTGAGGGCTGTGAGGTAGAGAGTCACGGAGGTCTGGGAGGTAGGGAGGCAGAGAGTCACGGAGGTCTGGGAGGTAGGGAGGCAGAGAGTCACGGAGGTCTGTGAGGTAGAGAGGCAGAGAGTCACGGAGGTCTGGGAGGCAGGGAGGCAGAGAGTCACGGAGGTCTGGGAGGTAGAGAGGCAGAGAGTCACGGAGGTCTGGGAGGCAGAGAGTCACGGAGGTCTGTGAGGCAGAGAGGGAGGCATAGAGTCACGGAGGTCTGTGAGGCAGAGAGTCACGGAGGTCTGTGAGGCAGAGAGTCACTGAGGGCTGTGAGGCAGTGAGTCACTGAGGGCTGTGAGGTAGAGAGTCACGGAGGTAAGGGAGGTAGGGAGGCAGAGAGTCACGGAGGTCTGTGAGGTAGAGAGGCAGAGAGTCACGGAGGTCTGGGAGGCAGGGAGGCAGAGAGTCACGGAGGTCTGGGAGGTAGAGAGGCAGAGAGTCACGGAGGTCTGGGAGGCAGAGAGTCACGGAGGTCTGTGAGGCAGAGAGGGAGGCATAGAGTCACGGAGGTCTGTGAGGCAGAGAGGCAGAGAGTCACGGAGGTCTGGGAGGCAGGGAGGCAGAGAGTCACGGAGGTCTGTGAGGCAGGGAGGCAGAGAGTCACGGAGGTCTGGGAGGCAGAGAGGCAGAGAGTCACGGAGGTCTGGGAGGCAGGGAGGCAGAGAGTCACGGAGGTCTGGGAGGCAGGGAGTCACTGAGGACTGTGAGGCAGGGAGTCACGGAAGTCTGTGAGGCAGGGAGGCAGAGAGTCACGGAGGTCTGTGAGGCAGAGAGTCACGGAGGTCTGGGAGGCAGGGAGTCACTGAGGTCTGTGAGGCAGGGAGTCACGGAGGTCTGGGAGGCAGGGAGGCAGAGAGTCACAGAGGTCTGTGAGGCAGAGAGGGAGGCAGAGAGTCACGGAGGTCTGGGAGGCTGTGAGGTAGAGAGTCACGGAGGTCTGGGAGGCTGTGAGGCAGAGAGTCACGGAGGTCTGTGAGGCAGAGAGGGAGGCAGAGAGTCACGGAGGTCTGTGAGGCAGGGAGGCAGAGAGTCACGGAGGTCTGGGAGGCAGAGAGGCAGAGAGTCACGGAGGTCTGGGAGGCAGGAGGCAGAGAGTCACGGAGGTCTGGGAGGCAGGGAGTCACTGAGGACTGTGAGGCAGGGAGTCACGGAAGTCTGTGAGGCAGGGAGGCAGAGAGTCACGGAGGTCTGTGAGGCAGAGAGTCACGGAGGTCTGGGAGGCAGGGAGTCACTGAGGTCTGTGAGGCAGGGAGTCACGGAGGTCTGGGAGGCAGGGAGGCAGAGAGTCACAGAGGTCTGTGAGGCAGAGAGGGAGGCAGAGAGTCACGGAGGTCTGGGAGGCTGTGAGGTAGAGAGTCACGGAGGTCTGGGAGGCTGTGAGGCAGAGAGTCACGGAGGTCTGTGAGGCAGAGAGGGAGGCAGAGAGTCACGGAGGTCTGTGAGGCAGGGAGGCAGAGAGTCACGGAGGTCTGGGAGGCAGAGAGGCAGAGAGTCACGGAGGTCTGTGAGGCAGAGAGGGAGGCAGAGAGTCACGGAGGTCTGGGAGGCTGTGAGGTAGAGAGTCACGGAGGTCTGGGAGGCTGTGAGGCAGGGAGTCACGGAGGTCTGGGAGGCAGGGAGGCAGAGAGTCACGGAGGTCTGTGAGGCAGAGAGGGAGGCAGAGAGTCACGGAGGTCTGTGAGGCAGAGAGGGAGGCAGAGAGTCACTGAGGGCTGTGAGGCAGAGAGTCACGGAGGTCTGGGAGGCAGGGAGTCACGGAGGTCTGGGAGGCAGAGAGTCACGGAGGTCTGGGAGGCAGAGAGTCACGGAGGTCTGGGAGGCAGAGAGTCACGGAGGTCTGGGAGGCAGAGAGGGAGGCAGGGAGTCACTGAGGACTGTGAGGTAGAGAGTCACGGAAGTCTGTGAGGCAAGGAGGCAGAGAGTCACTGAGGGCTGTGAGGCAGAGAGTCACTGAGGGCTGGGAGGCAGGGAGTCACTGAGGGCTGTGAGGCAGGGAGTCACTGAGGACTGTGAGGTAGAGAGTCACGGAAGTCTGTGAGGCAGGGAGGCAGAGAGTCACGGAGGTCTGGGAGGCAGGGAGTCACTGAGGGCTGTGAGGTAGAGAGTCACGGAGGTCTGGGAGGCAGGGAGTCACTGAGGACTGTGAGGCAGGGAGTCACTGAGGACTGTGAGGCAGGGAGTCACTGAGGGCTGGGAGGCAGAGAGTCACGGAGGTCTGGGAGGCAGAGAGTCACTGAGGGCTGTGAGGTAGAGAGTCACGGAGGTCTGGGAGGCAGGGAGTCACTGAGGACTGTGAGGCAGGGAGTCACTGAGGACTGTGAGGCAGGGAGTCACTGAGGGCTGGGAGGCAGAGAGTCACGGAGGTCTGTGAGGCAGAGAGGGAGGCAGAGAGTCACTGAGGACTGTGAGGTAGAGAGGGAGGCAGAGAGTCACGGAGGTCTGGGAGGCAGAGAGTCACTGAGGACTGTGAGGCAGGGAGTCACTGAGGGCTGTGAGGGAGAGAGTCACGGAGGTCTGTGAGGCAGGGAGGCAGAGAGTCACGGAGGTCTGGGAGGCAGGGAGGCAGAGAGTCACGGAGGTCTGTGAGGCAGAGAGGGAGGCAGAGAGTCACGGAGGTCTGTGAGGCAGAGAGGGAGGCAGAGAGTCACGGAGGTCTGGGAGGCAGAGAGGGAGGCAGGGAGTCACTGAGGACTGTGAGGTAGAGAGTCACGGAAGTCTGTGAGGCAAGGAGGCAGAGAGTCACTGAGGGCTGTGAGGCAGGGAGTCACTGAGGGCTGGGAGGCAGGGAGTCACTGAGGGCTGGGAGGCAGGGAGTCACTGAGGGCTGTGAGGCAGGGAGTCACTGAGGGCTGGGAGGCAGGGAGTCACTGAGGGCTGTGAGGCAGGGAGGCACTGAGGGCTGTGAGGCAGAGAGGCGAGTAGAGGCATCAGCATAGCATGGGGGATGCAGAACAAGGGTGTAAAAAGTGACAATAAAGGAACCGCGTCCAGTGAGTGGAGCACAGGGCCCCGGGGCAGTAACTGGAGAAGCCCCCTCTGAGCCGGAAGTGAGGCGGGCAGGACGCTTTCCAAGGACCGGAGAAGGAGCCTCCGTGATGGAGAACAAAAAGCATCTGTCACCAGAGCCAGAAACAGTCGCAGGAACAGAGACGGAGAGAAACAGAGAACGAGGCTGGTGTTTGAAGCCACAGAAAGGTGGAATAAACCCCACAGCGACGAGCGCAGATGATGGAGAGACTTGGAAACAAACAGCAAAGAGGCCTGAGTGGAGGAAACAAAAGTGAGCAGGAAAAAGAGAGTAAATATCAGGTAGAAAAGATACTGGTGAAAATGCAGTGCGCTCCAGAATAACTGAAAGGCGAGGAAAGAGCGAGATCACGCCAAAGTTAGAAAGATCCTCAGAAACGAAGATGGCCTCTTAAGAGACCACAGCGGCGAAGGAAGACGGGCCCCACTGACATGCAAACATTAGAGAAAGAACTGAACTTAGAGAAGCCACGTGGAACCCTGATTTCACACAGGGGTGAGGGAGACCTGTGAGGGACGGGGTTTAATGTTAGTGCACTCGGTGTTGGTGCATTAGAGTGAGACACAGAGACGGAGCCATTAGGAGCTGAGACAGAGGGCACAGTGCTTAATTTGTGCTTGTTGTTACCGGTGCTGAGCACCGGCACTTATTTTTAAGGGCCTGCGCTTAGTCTTCTGCCTCAAGCATTTGCTGCGAGCAAAATACACGTTTGAGAAAGACGGAGGAAGAGAAAAACGAAAGAGCGTCACAAAGGGAGAATGTATAAAGCTGCAAGAGTGAGCTGAAGAGGCAGGGAGTGGCTGTAAATGGATTAAAGAGACCCGAGATGGCTTCAGGATTACACTGCCTCAGTATTCCGTGTTCGCACATTTAATTGCAGCAGCCCCGTGCTTAAGAGGAGGACTTTGGGCACCGGCACCTTTTTATTTACAAATTAAGCACTGGGTCTGTATCTGTAAAATAGTCCCTCATGTGATACAGCCAGTCAAGGGATCACGGAAGGATACACCCAACTATCTAATAGTCTTAAGTGAAAGACATATAGTCCACAGGCTGAGCCAAGACATGATTGACAAAGTCTAAAGCCTATGGCTGGAAGAGGCAGGCTGAAGAAAGTTTCTGGGGCGGGGCCAAGGATGGCTATAGTAAATAATAGGCCTGTTTTACACGTGTGGAGTGAAAACCCAGACCTGGAATGAGAACACAGAGTAGAAAGGACAACTGGGATGAGTACTCAGAGGTGGCAGAAGGAGAAGACGGAAATACTCACAAATAGTAGAGATTTCAGACAAAAAATAAAAAAGTAAGATGTGCTGAGCAGCAAGAGTGTTGGAAATACCAGAAAGCGAGGGAGCGAGTGATAGGCGATCACCAATGCCATGGCAAGGGGCACCTTGCCAGCGCCTGAGGGCATCGGCCGTGTCGGACTGGGTTACGAGACAACCTGGCGGTGCCAGAAGGACTGGTCCGACAGGCAGTGGGCCGGGTTTGTGCCAGTTTTGGGTTGTTTTTTGTCTGATGACCAGCGTTTACTGTTGATACCGCTGATATTACCACAAACATCGGCAAGCTGAGCCACGCTGTCTCCATCACCTTGCAAACCCCCCGCGGAGCACAACATGTTAAAAACCGCTCTGATGGCCACTTTTTTAGGTATGGGTTTCACTAATGGGGGCTACTTATATTTTGGTGCCCAGGTGTACGTTCGGTACCAGTGTGACCCTGGGCATCTGGCACACACCGAGGTCACTGCATGTTCTGAGAGGGGAGGGGAAGAGGCAAAGAATACAACAGCTCAGGAGAGTGGCGGAGGCCTCGAGGAGGGGGAGGGGGACCAGCAAATAGCTCCGAGTATGGAGATCAGGTTCCTGGGGTTTGGACTGGAGAAGAGCCCTGAGGTGGGCAGGCTCGGAAGAGAGGTCAAGGGTGAGGAGGGAGCTCTGAGGTGGGCAGGCTTGGGAGAGAGGTCAAGGGTGAGGAGGGAGCTCTGAGGTGGGCAGGCTTGGAAGAGAGGTCAAGGGTGAGGAGGGAAGAGCCCTGAGGTGGGCAGGCTTGGGAGAGAGGTCAAGGGTGAGGCGGGATGGACCGGACAAGAGCCCTGAGGTGGGCAGGCTTGGAAGAGAGGTCAAGGGTGAGGAGGGAAGAGCCCTGAGGTGGGCAGGCTTGGGAGAGAGGTCAAGGGTGAGGAGGGAAGAGCTCTGAGGTGGGCAGGCTCGGAAGAGAGGTCAAGGGTGAGGAGCTCTGAGGGGGGCAGGCTCGGAAGAGAGGTCAAGGGTGAGGAGGGACGGACCGGACAAGAGCTCTGAGGTGGGCAGGCTTGGAAGAGAGGTCAAGGGTGAGGAGCTCTGAGGGGGGCAGGCTTGGAAGAGAGGTCAAGGGTGAGGAGGTTTGGACTAGAGAAGAGCTCTGAGGTGGGCAGGCTTGGAAGAGAGGTCAAGGGTGAGGAGGTTTGGACTAGAGAAGAGCTCTGAGGTGGGCAGGCTTGGAAGAGAGGTCAAGGGTGAGGAGCAGTAGACTGGACGAAAGATCTGAAGTGGGGGAACCATATGCACAACTTAGAGGAAGAAGGGGGTAAAGAAGAGCTTAAAGATGGGGTGATCTTGAGTGCATCTCCAGGGGATTCAGAGGTGGAGGTGGGGTGGGGTGACCGCCTCCAGTGAGTTCAGGGTGGAGGTAAACTAAAGGGCAGCACAAGGGGATTCAGAGGTGGGGTGACTTGGGTGGTAAGTCAGATGTGCCCGGGGCTGAACAGGAGCTCAGTTGATGGCATAGGATAGGTCTTCAGGGCGGAGGAGTCCTGGCAGCAGCTCACATGATGGAGGGGATGAAGGTGAAAAAGAGTTTAGGGTTTGAGATAACCTGTATACCAGCTTGTAAAGTGGGACGATGTGGACTGAAGAATTGCTCAGTGGATAGGGAGACTGGGAGGGCAACTTAGAGAGTGGTAGAGAGGGCTGGAAAAGAGCTCGAGAATGGGGAGAAAAGATACAGAGGGAAGCACAAGGCGTGGTGCGGGAGGACCGAGCAGATAGAGTGATGAAGAGAGAAGCTTAAGGAGTGGTGGAGCTGGCTCAAGAGGGGCTCAGAGGATGAAGGGGAGTCAAGAGCTTGGAAGATGGGGAGAGCTGGAGGGCAGCTCAATGCTGGTGGTAGAGAGTGCTGAAGAGAGGCTCAGAGGATGAAGGGGTAGTCAAGAGCTTGGAGGATGGGGAGAGCAGCTCAATGCTGGTGATAGGGTTAGCTGAGGATGGGCAGAGGATAGAGGGGTAGTCAGGAGAGGGCAGCTCAATGCTGGTGATAGGGTGAGCTGAAGAAGGGCTCAGGGGATAGAGGGGTAGTCAAGAGCTTGGAGGATGGGGAGAGCAGAAGGGCAGCTCAAGGCTGGTGGAGGAGAGGCCTGAAGAAGTGCCCAGGGATGGGGTGGAGAAGAGCATGGAGGAATGGGAGGTATAGAGGGCAGCTCAGGGCTGGTGGGGGAGAGGCCTGAAGAAGAGCCCAGGGATGGGGTGGGGAAGAGCATGGAGGAATGGGAGGTATAGAGGGCAGCTCAGGGCTGGTGGGGGAGAGGCCTGAAGAAGTGCTCAGGGATGGGGTGGAGAGGAGATTGGTGGAATGTGATCTATAGAGGGCATCTCAAGGCTGGGGAGAAGAGGCCTGAAGAAGTGCCCAGGAATGGGGTGGAGAAGAGCGTAGAGGAAGGAGAGGTCCTGAGCGTAACTCAAATGGTGGTGGAGGAGAGGCCTGAAGAAGTGCTCAGGGATGGTGTGGAGAAGAGCGTGGAGGAATGGGAGGTATAGAGGGCAGCTCAGGACTGGTGGGGGAGAGGCCTGAAGAAGAGCTCAGGGACGGGGTGGAGAGGAGCGTGGAGGAAGGAGAAGTCTTGAGGGTAACTCAGATGGTGGTGGAAAGGCCTGCAAAAGAGTTGCCAATATTGGGAGATCTGGAGGGGAGCTGAAGGCCGGTGGTGGAGAGGGCCCAGGAATGGAATGGAGAAGAGCTCGGAGGAGGGGGGTCTGGAGGGCAGTTCCAAGGATGCTGGGGTGTGGGGGGGAGGGGGGGGCTGACAAAGAGGTCAGTGGATGCAGATTGGGAAGAATTTGCTTGGAGGATGGTGGATCTGGGCGGCAGCTGAATGGGTGGTGGGGAGGGCTGAGGAGGAGATCAGTGGAAGGGAGAGGATGTGGCCTAACGGCATGAACTTCCGCCTTCGGAGCTGACCAAACCATGTTTGAGGCTTGGCACGGCTCACCATCCTATGATTCTGGCCAAATCACTTAGGCCCATGTTTATACTTTTTTAGTGCCGCATTTACATAATTTTTTGACGCAATGGCGGCGCAAACGTACAAAACATAATTGTATTTTGTAAATTTGCACTGCTTTTGCATCAACAGTTGACTGAAATGCGGCGCAAAAAAAGTATAAATATGGGAATCTCCCCATGCCTACAATTCAGCCCATGAGACCCTCACAGGTGCCATTCCGCACTTTACAAATCCTGGATTCATGAGACTCAAGGGGGTTTGAGAAGAGCATGGAGGGTCGCCATATCTGGAGGGCAGCTCAAGGCCGGTAGTGGAGAGGGCCAAAGAAGCATGTAATTAAAAGGAAGGTGGAGAAAAGCTTGGAGGATGGCGGGATGTGGAGGTCCACTTAAAGGGTGGCAGGGAGGACCGGACAACAGGTCGGAGATGGGAGTTTACAAGTGCTCGGGAAATGGGGTATCTGAAGGGGAGCTCAGGGGAGGCGGCTAGGACTGAAGATGAGGTCAATGGATGAGGGTTGAGAAGAGCCTGGATGGTGAGGAGATCTGGAGGGCAGCTCAAGGCCGGTGGTGGAGAGGGCTGGAGAAGAGCGCCATGAAAACGAGGGTGGGGAAGAGTGTAGAAGATGGGGGAATTTGGAGGGCAGTTCAAAAGATGGTGGAGAGCGGTGACTGAGAGGTCGGTGGATGGGGTTTTAGAGGAGCTGGGAGGATGGGGGATCTGAAGGAGACCTCAAAGGGTGGTAGATAGGACTGAAGAAGTGCAGCCTTTCTTTTCTGCTGTCCCCCAAAATAATTGCCGGTGGCCCCCACCTGCTGCCACCAGCCCAAGGTAAGCAGTGGGTGCTTTAGAAGAACTTGGAGGGTGGAAGTGTGTAACAGAGGTCCCCACGGGCCCCCCGGTCTGGGGGGCCAGGCCTACCCATACTGGGGGACTCCCTCAGTCCCTACTGATGTGAGTGGGGGGGCTTCAGCATTTCTTAAAGGAGGCCCCCTCACGTTTTGTTACACCACTGGGAGGATGGAGATGTCTGGAGGGCAGCTAAAGGCCGGTGTTGGAAAGAGCTGAAGAGAAGGTTAGTGGATGAGGGGTGTTAAGAAGAGGTTGGAGAGTGTGAGATCTGGAGGGCAGCTGAAGGCCCGTGGTGGAGAGGGCTGCGGAAGAGGTTAGTTGGTGGGGGTGAGAAGAGCTAGGGCTGTGGGAATATCTGGAGGGCAGCTGAAGGCCGGTGGTGGAGAGGGCTGAGGATGGGAGGCGGGTCTGCGTGACAAGAGCTTGGATGGTGGGGAGATCTGGAGGGCAGCTCAAGGCCGGTGGTGGAGGGTGCTGAAGGAGAGCGCAATGAAAAAGAGGGTGGAGCAGAACTTGGAGGGTGGGGCTTGGGGAGGGCAGCTCAATGGTTGGTGAGGGAGAGGCCAGAAGAAGAGCTCAGATAATGGCGTGCTGCAGAGTTCTCGAAGAAAGGGAAGCTCGAGTCACTCAGGAAGCGCCTGGAGATGAAGATAGCGCTGGGGCTGCCGCCTCGAGGCACGCTGCACTGGCGTGTGTGACATTTGTGTTAAGTTTCCCTTAGTCAGCGGCATACCCCCCCACCCCCCTTAAGAATCACACCCCCACGTCCACGGGCCCCCTGGTCAATGAGGCCTACCCCTGCTTCCTTCCTCTCTCCCTTGTCTCTCCACTTCAGCCCCCTTCTCATCTCTGCAATTCCTGCCCCCGCCCCCCACCTCTCACCGCCTTCTCATGTCTTTAAAACTTTTCAAATGTCGGACTTGGTAATGGTATTTAATGGATCCGACTCCACGACATGGGGGGGGGGGTGGGGGAGAGTTGGAGTCAGGGGGTGGGAGAAGCAGGGAGCTGGTGGAGGAGGGCAGAGGGTGGGTTTTTGGAGTGAGTGCGAGAGAGAGACGCAGGGAGCTGGTGGAGGAGGGCAGAGGGGGGGTGCTTGGAGTCGGGGTGGGGAGAAAGAGGGAGCTGGAAGGAGGGCAGAGGGTGGGTGTTTGGAGTCAGAGGGTGGGAGAAGCAGGGCGCTGGTGGAGGAGGGCAGAGGGTGGGTTTTTGTATTCAGAGGGTGGGGAGAAGGAAGGAGCTGGTGGAGGAGGGCAGAGGGTGGGAGTTTGGAGTCAGAGAGTGGGATAAGGAGGGAGCTGGTGGAGGAGAGAAGAGGGTGGGTGTTTGGAGTCAGATGGTCAGGAGAAGCAGGGAGCTGATGGAGGAGGGGAGAGGGTGGGTGTTTGTATTCAGAGGGTGGGAGAAGCAGGGAGCTGGAGGAGGAGGGCAGAGGGTGGGTGTTTGGAGTCGGAGGGTGGGAGAAGCAGGGAGCTGGTGGAGGAGGGCAGAGGGTGGGTGATGGTAGTCAGAGGGTGGGAGGAGCAGGAAGCTGGAGGAGGAGGGCAGAGGGTGGGTGTGTGGAGTCAGAAGGTGGGAGAAGCAGGGAGCTGGTGGAGGAGGGCAGAGGGTGGGTGTTTGGAGTCAGAAGGTGGGAGAAGCAGGGAGCTGGTGGAGGAGGGCAGAGGGTGGGTGTTTGGAGTCAGAGGGTGGGGAGAAGCAGGGAGCAGGGAGCTGGCGGAGGACGGCAGAGGGTGGGTGTTTGGAGTCAGAGGGTGTGGAGAAGCAGGGAGCTGGCGGAGGAGGGCAGAGGGTGGGTGTTTGGAGTCAGAGGGTGTGAAGAAGCAGGGAGCTGGTGGAGGAGGGCAGAGGGTGTGCGTTTGGATTCAGAGGGTGAGAGAAGGAGGGTGGTAGAGCAGGAGGGCAGCGGGTGGGTGTTTGGAGTCAGAGGGTGGGAGAAGGAGGGTGGTGGAGCAGGAGGGTAGCGGGTAGGTGTTTGGAGTCAGAGGGTGGGAGAAGCAGGGAGCTGGTGGAGGAGGACAGAGGGTGGGTGTTTCGATTCAGAGGGTGAGAGAAGGAGGGTGGTGGAGCAGGAGGGCAGCGGGTGGGTGTTTGGAGTCAGAGGGTGGGAGAAGCAGGGAGCTGGTGTAGGAGGGCAGAGGGTGGGTGTTTGGAGTCAGAGGGTGGGGAGAAGCAGGGAGCTGGCGGAGGAGGGCAGAGGGTGGGTGTTTGGAGTCAGAAGGTGGGAGAAGCAGGGAGCTGGAGGAGGAGGGCAGAGGGTGGGCGTTTGGAGTCAGAGGGTGGGGAGAAGCAGGGAGCCGGTTGGAGAAGGGCAGAGGGTGGGTGTTTGGAGTCAGAGGGTGGGGAGAAGCAGGGAGCTGGCGGAGGAGGGCAGAGGGTGGGTGTTTGGAGTCAGAGGGTGTGGAGAAGCAGGGAGCTGGTGGAGGAGGGCAGAGGGTGTGCGTTTGGATTTAGAGGGTGGGGAGCTGGTGGAGGAGGGCAGAGGGTGTGCGTTTGGATTCAGAGGGTGGGAGAAGGAGGGTGGTGGAGCAGGAGGGCAGCGGGTGGGTGTTTGGAGTCAGAGGGTGGGAGAAGGAGGGTGGTGGAGCAGGAGGGTAGCGGGTAGGTGTTTGGAGTCAGAGGGTGGGAGAAGCAGGGAGCTGGTGGAGGAGGGCAGAGGGTGGGTGTTTCGATTCAGAGGGTGAGAGAAGGAGGGTGGTGGAGCAGGAGGGCAGAGGGTGGGTGTTTGGAGTTAGAGGGTGGGAGAAGCAGGGAGCTGGTGGAGGAGGGCAGAGGGTGGGTGTTTGGAGTCAGAGGATGGGAGAAGCCGGGAGCTGGAGGAGGAGGGCAGAGGGTGGGTGTTTGGAGTCAGAGGGTGTGGAGAAGCAGGGAGTTGAAGGAGGAGGGCAGAGGGTGGGTGATGGGGATCAGAGGGTGGGGAGAAGCAGGAAGCTGGTGGAGGAGGGCAGAGGGTGGGTGCTTGGAACCAGAGGGTGGGAGAAGCAGGAGGCTGGTGGAGGAGGGCAGAGGGTGGGTGATGGGGTTCAGAGGGTGGAGAGAAGCAGGGAGCTGGTGGAGGAGAGAAGAGGGTGGGTGTTTGGAGTCAGATGGTCAGGAGAAGCAGGGAGCTGACGGAGTAGGGGAGAGGGTGGGTGTTTGTATTCAGAGGGTGGGAGAAGCAGGGAGCTGGAGGAGGAGGGCAGAGGGTGGGTGTTTGGAGTCGGAGGGTGGGAGAAGCAGGGAGCTGGTGGAGGAGGGCAGAGGGTGGGTGATGGGAGTCAGAGGGTGGGGAGAAGCAGGAAGCTGGAGGAGGAGGGCAGAGGGTGGGTGTTTGAAGTCAGAAGGTGGGAGAAGCAGGGAGCTGGTGGAGGAGGGCAGAGGGTGGGTGTTTGGAGTCAGAGGGTGGGGAGAAGCAGGGAGCTGGCGGAGGAGGGCAGAGGGTGGGTGTTTGGAGTCAGAGGGTGTGGAGAAGCAGGGAGCTGGCGGAGGAGGGCAGAGGGTGGGTGTTTGGAGTCAGAGGGTGTGGAGAAGCAGGGAGCTGGTGGAGGAGGGCAGAGGGTGTGCGTTTGTATTCAGAGGGTGGGGAGCTGGTGGAGGAGGGCAGAGGGTGTGCGTTTGGATTCAGAGGGTGGGAGAAGGAGGGTGGTAGAGCAGGAGGGCAGCGGGTGGGTGTTTCGATTCAGAGGGTGAGAGAAGGAGGGTGGTGGAGCAGGAGGGCAGCGGGTGGATGTTTGGAGTCAGAGGGTGGGAGAAGCAGGGAGCTGGTGTAGGAGGGCAGAGGGTGGGTGTTTGGAGTCAGAGGGTGGGGAGAAGCAGGGAGCTGGTGGAGGAGGGCAGAGGGTGGGTGTTTGGAGTCAGTGGGTGGGGAGAAGCAAGGAGCTGGCGGAGGAGGGCAGAGGGTAGGTGTTTGGAGTCAGAGGGTGTGGAGAAGCAGGGAGCTGGTGGAGGAGGGCAGAGGGTGTGCGTTTGGATTCAGAGGGTGGGGAGCTGGTGGAGGAGGGCAGAGGGTGGGTGTTTGGAGTCAGAAGGTGGGAGAAGCAGGGAGCTGGAGGAGGAGGGCAGAGGGTGGGCGTTTGGAGTCAGAGGGTGGGGAGAAGCAGGGAGCCGGTTGGAGGAGGGCAGAGGATGGGTGTTTGGAGTCAAAGGGTGGGGAGAAGCAGGGAGCTGGTGGAGGAGGGCAGAGGGTGGGTGTTTGGAGTCAGAGGGTGTGGAGAAGCAGAGAGCTGGTGGAGGAGGGCAGAGGGTGTGCGTTTGTATTCAGAGGGTGGGGAGCTGGTGGAGGAGGGCAGAGGGTGTGCGTTTGGATTCAGAGGGTGGGAGAAGGAGGGTGGTAGAGCAGGAGGGCAGCGGGTGGGTGTTTCGATTCAGAGGGTGAGAGAAGGAGGGTGGTGGAGCAGGAGGGCAGCGGGTGGATGTTTGGAGTCAGAGGGTGGGAGAAGCAGGGAGCTGGTGTAGGAGGGCAGAGGGTGGGTGTTTGGAGTCAGAGGGTGGGGAGAAGCAGGGAGCTGGTGGAGGAGGGCAGAGGGTGGGTGTTTGGAGTCAGTGGGTGGGGAGAAGCAAGGAGCTGGCGGAGGAGGGCAGAGGGTAGGTGTTTGGAGTCAGAGGGTGTGGGAAGCAGGGAGCTGGTGGAGGAGGGCAGAGGGTGTGCGTTTGGATTCAGAGGGTGGGGAGCTGGTGGAGGAGGGCAGAGGGTGGGTGTTTGGAGTCAGAAGGTGGGAGAAGCAGGGAGCTGGAGGAGGAGGGCAGAGGGTGGGCGTTTGGAGTCAGAGGGTGGGGAGAAGCAGGGAGCCGGTTGGAGGAGGGCAGAGGATGGGTGTTTGGAGTCAAAGGGTGGGGAGAAGCAGGGAGCTGGTGGAGGAGGGCAGAGGGTGGGTGTTTGGAGTCAGAGGGTGTGGAGAAGCAGAGAGCTGGTGGAGGAGGGCAGAGGGTGTGCGTTTGGATTCAGAGGGTGGGGAGCTGGTGGAGGAGGGCAGAGGGTGTGCGTTGATTCAGGTGGTGGGAGAAGGAGGGTGGTGGAGCAGTAGGGCAGCGGGTGGGTGTTTGGAGTCAGAGGGTGGGAGAAGGAGGGTGGTGGAGCAGGAGGGTAGCGGGTAGGTGTTTGGAGTCAGAGGGTGGGAGAAGCAGGGAGCTGGTGGAGGAGGGCAGAGGGTGGGTGTTTCGATTCAGAGGGTGAGAGAAGGAGGGTGGTGGGGCAGGAGGGCAGAGGGTGGGTGTTTGGAGTTAGAGGGTGGGAGAAGCAGGGAGCTGGTGGAGGAGGGCAGAGGGTGGGTGTTTGGAGTCAGAGAATGGGAGAAGCCGGGAGCTGGAGGAGGAGGGCAGAGGGTGGGTGTTTGGAGTCAGAGGATGGGAGAAGCCGGGAGCTGGAGGAGGAGGGCAGAGGGTGGGTGTTTGGAGTCAGAGGGTGTGGAGAAGCAGGGAGTTGGAGGAGGAGGGCAGAGGGTGGGTGATGGGGATCAGAGGGTGGGGAGAAGCAGGAAGCTGGTGGAGGAGGGCAGAGGGTGGGTGCTTGGAGTCAGAGGGTGGGAGAAGCAGGAAGCTGGTGGAGGAGGGCAGAGGGTGGGTGATGGGGTTCAGAGGGTGGGAGAAGCAGGGAGCTGGTGGAGGAGAGAAGAGGGTGGGTTTTTGGAGTCAGAGGGTGGGAGAAGCAGGGAGCTGGTGGAGGAGAGAAGAGGGTGGGTGTTTGGAGTCAGAGGGTGGGAAAAGCAGGGAGCTGGAGAAGCAAAGAAGAGGGTGGGTGTTTGGGGTCAGAAGCTGGAGGAGGAGGGCAGAGGGTGGGTGTTTGCAGGAAGGCAGGACTTGTGATGCGCCCATTTGATTGACATCCAGTCACATACCAGCAGCCCCAGATAGGCCTGCACTCCCTTTTGTGTGTGTGTGTGTCTATATGTGTGTGTGTGTATGCCTGTGTGTTAGTGTGTGTCTATCTGTGTGTGTGTGTGTAGGTGTGGTAGGGTGGGTGTTTGCAGGAAGAGAGGACTTGTGATGCTCCCAGTTCATTAACATCCAGTCACATACCAGCTGCCCAAGAGAGGCCTGCGCTCCCTTGTGTGTGTGTGTGTTGCGTGTGTGTGTGTGTGTGGTGGGGGATGTCTGTGTGTGTGCGTGTGTGTCTGTGTGTGGTGGGGATGTCTCTGTGTGTGTGTGTATGTCTGTGTGTTTACGTGTGTGTGTGTGTAGCGTGTGTGTGTGTCTGTATGTGTGTTTGTGTGTGTGGTGTGGTAGGGTGGGGTGGTGGCAGGGTGGGCTCTGGCTGAGCAGTGTGTGTGCCCTTTCATTCATGCGGTGTGTGTTGTTGTCATGGGCTTATCTTCAGAGAACAGAAGGCGTCACAGAAGGGTGTGTGTGTCTTTGGGGCTAGAAGGGTACTGATGTGTCCACCTCCCCAGGCCCGCCTCTCATCCTGATATGTGACTGCACAGCCTGGGGATGTGACCTCCAAGCAACAGCAATGTCAGTCTCATTACTGCTACTCCCTGTGCTCGGCAAACCCACAGTGCTGTATCTCCTGGGTCTATCACTCCCCACAGTGCTGTTTCACCTGGGTCTATCACTCCCCACAGTGCTGTATCTCTTGCATCTGTCACTCCCCACAGTGCTGCATCTCCTGAGTGTGTCACTCCCCACCGTGCTGTATCCCCTGGGTCTATCACTCCTCACAGTGCTATATCTCTTGCATCTGTCACTCCCCACAGGCTGTATCTCCTGAGTGTGTCACTCCGTGCTGTGTCTCCTGGGACTGTCACTCCCCACAGTGCTGTATCTCCTGGGTCTATCACTCCTCACAGTGCTGTATCTCCTGGGTCTATCACTCCCCACATTGCTGTATCTCCTGAGTGTGTCACTCCACACAGTGCTGTATCTACTGAGACTTTGACTCCCCACAGTGCTGTATCTCTTGCATCTGTCACTCCCCACAGTGCTGTATCTCCTGAGTGTGTCACTCCCCACAGTGCTGTATCTCCTGGGTCTATCACTCCCCACAGTGCTGTATCCCATGGGTCTATGACTCCACACAGTGCTGTATCTCCTGGATCTATCACTCCCCAAAGTGCTGTATCTCCTGGGTCTATCACTCCCCACAGTGCTGTATCTCCTGGGTCTATGACTCCCCACAGTGCTGTATCTCTTGCATCTGTCACTTCCCACAGTGCTGTATCTCCTGAGTGTGTCACTCCCCACAGTGCTGTATCTCCTGGGTCTATCACTCCCCACAGTGCTGTATCCCATGGGTCTAGGACTCCCCACAGTGCTGTATCTCCTGGGTCTATCACTCCCCACAGTGCTGTATCTCTTGCATCTCGAACTCCCCACAGTGCTGTATCTCTTGCATCTCTCACTCCCCACAGTGCTGTGTCTCCTGGGACTGTCACTCCCCGCAGTGCTGTATCTCCTGGGTCTTTCACTCCCAGTGCTGTATCTCCTGGGTCTTTCACTCCCCATAGTGCTGCATCTCCTGGGTCTTTCACTCCCCACAGTGCTGTATCTCCTGAGTCTGTCACTCACCACAGTGCTCTATCTCCTGGGTCTATCACTCCACACAGTACTGTATCCCACGGACTCCCCTCAGTGCTGTATCTCCTGGGGCTATCACTCCCTACAGTGCTGTATCTCCTGGGTCTTTCATTCCCCACAGTGCTGTATCTCCTGGGTCTATCACTCCCCACAGTGCTGTATCCCGTGGGCCTATCACTCCCCACAGTTCAGTATCTCCTGGGTCTATCACTCCCTACAGTGCTGTATCTCCTGGGTCTATCTCTCCCCACAGTGCTGTATCTCCTGGGTCTTTCACTCCCCACAGTGCTGTATCTCCTGGGTCTTTCACTCCCCATAGTGCTGCATCTCCTGGGTCTTTCACTCCCCACAGTGCTGTATCTCCTGAGTCTGTCACTTCCCACAGTGCTGTATCCCATGGGTCTATGACTCCCCACAGTGCTGTATCTCCTGGATCTTTCACTCCCCAATGTGCTGTATATCCTGGATCTTTCACTCCTCACAGTGCTGTATCTCCTGAGACTGTCACTCCCCACTGTGCTGTATATCCTGGATCTTTCACTCCCTACAGTGCTGTATCTCCTGGGTCTTTCACTCCCCACAGTGCTGTGTCTCCTGGGTCTATCGCTCCCCACAATGCTGTGTCTCCTGCATCTATCACTCCTCACAGTGCTGTATCTCCTGAGTCTGTCACTCCCCGCAGTGCTGTATCCCATGTGTCTATCACTCCCCACAGTGCTGTATTTCCTGGGTCTATCGCTCCCCACAGTGCTGTATCTCCTGGGTCTATCACTCCCCACAGTGCTGTACCTCCTGGGTCTATCGCTCCCCACAGTGCTGTATCTCTTGCATCTGTCACTTTCCTCAGTGCTGTGTCTCCTGGGTCTGTCGCTCACCACAATGCTGTGTCTCCTGCGTCTGTCACTCCCCACAGTGCTGTATCTCCTCTCCTGTGTCTATTACTCCCCACAGTGCTGTATCTCCTGGGTCTGTCACCCCCCAGGGTGCTGTGTATCCTGGGTCTATCACTCCCCACAGTGATGTATCTCTTGCATCCGTCACTCCCCACAGTGCTGTATCTCCTGAGTGTGTCACTCCCCACAGTGCTGTTTCTCCTGGGACTGTCACTCCCCACAGTGCTGTATCCCCTGGGTCTGTTACTCCACAGCTGTGTAAACTCTCTGGATCTTTCACTCTCCACAGAGCGGTGTCTCCCAGATCCGCAGCTGCCTACAGTGCTGTGTCTCCTGGGTCTTTCACTCCCCACAGTGCTGTATATCCTGGGTCTGTCACTCCCCACAGTGCTGTGTCTCCTGCGTCTGTCACTCCCCACCGTGATGTATCTCCTGGTTCTATCGCTCCCCACAATGCTGTGTCTCCTGCGTCTGTCACTCCTCACAGTGCTGTATCCCCTGGGTCTGTCACTCCTCACAGGGCTGTATCCGCTAGGTCTGTAACTCCAGAAAATGCTGTATCACATTGGTCTGTCCTTCCCACAGTGCTGTATCCCTTGGGTCTGCCATTCTACAGCTGTGTACACTCTCTGGATCTTTCACTCCCCACAGAGCGGTGTCTCCCAGATCCGCAGCTCCCTACAGTGCTGTGTCTTCTGGGTCTGTCACTCCCCATAGGGCTGTGTCTCCTGGGTGTGTCACTACCGCCACAGAGCTGTATCTCCTGAGTCTGTCACTCATACAGGGCTGCAACCCCAGGGTCTGTCACTCACGCAAGGCTGCATCCTCTGGGTCTGTCACTCTGCACAGTGCTGTATATTGCAGGTGCCACTCCAGACAGTGCTGTATCCCCTAGGTCTGTAACTCCTTACAGTGTTGTATCTCCTGGGTCTGTCACTCTGCACAAAGCTGTAAATCGCAGATGTCACTCCTCACAGTGCTGTATCCCCATCGTCTGTCACTCCTCACAGTGCTGTTTCCCCTGGGTCTGTCACTCCCCCCAGGGCTGTATCCTCTGGGTCTGTCACTTCTCCAGGGCTGTAACCTCTGGGTCTGTCACTTCCCACACTGTTGCATCCCCCTGTGTCTGTCACTCCTTACAGTGCTGTATCCCCTGGGTCTGTCACTCCAGACAATGCTGTATCACCTAAGTCTGTAACTCCTTACAGTTCTGTATCTCCTGGGACTGTCACTCTACACAAAGCTGTAGATCCAAGATTTCACTCCTCAGAGTGCCGTATCCTATGGGTCTGTAACTCATAACAGTGCTGTATCCCCTTGGTCTGTCTCTCCCCACAGTGCTGAATCTCCGGAGTCTGTCACTCCTCACAGTGCTGTATCTCCTGGATCTGCCGCTCCTCACAGTGCTGTATCCCCTACTGTATCCCCTAGGTCTGTCACTCCAGACAGTGCTGTATCACCTTGGTCAGTCACACCCCACAGTGCTGTATCCTCTGGCTCTGTCACTCCAGACAGTACTGTATCCCCTGCTGTATCCTATGGGTCTGTTGTTCCTCACAGTGCGGTATCCCCTGGGTCTGTTACTCCCCTCAGTGCTGTATCCCCTGGGGCTGTCACTCCCTCCAGAGCTGTATCCCCTGGGTCTGTCCCCCCTGTGGGTTGAGCTCTCTGAATGCTCTATCCCAGGGGTAAATGTAGTCGACAGACCTCTCTCCCATTTATGTCGCGCTCTGTCGATCTGTCTCTTCCATACAGTGTTTAATTTGAGCAGGTGTTTGCTGGTGGGAACCCCCAGTACTCTTTTGGGGTACCAACACATTTTTCCTCAGCAGACATGTACTGAGAACAAGAGAGGGAAAAAGACACATAGTGGAAGAATGCGGAGGAGAAAGACGAATCAAGGTCAGAGAGGGAGAATGCGGGACCCTGGAAGAGTGAGATGAAGGGGCGGGGCCTGTCTGGCAGTGGATTAAAGAGCCCTGCAGTGAACTCATCTTCAAGTGCTCTCAGTTGGTGAGTAAGTAGCTATATCATCAGAGAAGGTTGTAAGTCGGTTCCTCCCGTAACTGTGTGTGTCACTCCCTGATCCTGCTATCACTCCGTGTGCTCACAGATGACCCCTGCATGCCCCTCGCCTCACTGCTGCCTCTTGTCACTCTCACCTCCATATGTTATTGCTTACACCCTTTGCCTCCCTCCTCACTCGTGTCTTTCCTTCCCATGTTACTGTCTACATGTGTGTCTCCTCTCTCTGCCGCTCCCTGCACGTGTGTCGTCCATCCTTCATCACTTGTTCCAGCCATCTCTCTCCTGGGGATGTCACTCCTTTCTCTTGTGGCCCATTCACACGCCTCTCACTGCACTGCTGTCTCTCTCCTGTCTGAATCTCATTCCTGTCACTCCTTTATCCCCTTCTGTGTCTCTGCATGTCATTCTTGTCACTCCTCTCTACCCTTCTGTGTCTCTTGCACACCTGTATTCATGCCTACCCTCTGCATCTCATTCTTGTCACTCCTCTTTCCCCTTCTGTGTCTCTTGCACACCTGTATTCATGCCTACCCTCTGCATCTCATTCTTGTCACTCCTCTTTCCCCTTCTGTGTCTCTTGCACACCTGTATTCACGCCTGCCCTCTGCATGTCATTCTTGTCACTCCCCTCTCCCCTTCTGTGTCTCTTGCACACCTGTATTCACGCCTGCCCTCTGCATGTCATTCTTGTCACTCCTCTTTCCCCTTCTGTGTCTCTTGCACACCTGTATTCACGCCTGCCCTCTGCATGTCATTCTTGTCACTCCCCTCTCCCCTTCTGTGTCTCTTGCACACCTGTATTCACGCCTGCCCTCTGCATGTCACTCTTCTCACTCCTCTCTCCTCTTCTATGTCTCTTGCACACCTGTATTCACGCCTGCCCTCTGCATCTCATTCTTGTCACTCCTCTCTCCCCTTCTGTGTCTCTTGCACACCTGTATTCACGCATGCCCTAATCATCTCACTCTTGTCTCTCCTCTTCCCCCTTCTGTGTCTCTTGCACACCTGTATTCACGCCTGCCCTCTGCATGTCATTCTTGTCACTTCTCTCTCCTCTTCTGTCTCTCTTGCACACCTGTATTCACTCCTCCTCTCTGCATGTCACTCTTCTCACTCCTCTCTCCCCTTCTGTGTCTCTTGCACACCTGTATTCACGCCTCCCCTCTGCATGTCATTCTTCTCACTCCTCTCTCCCCTTCTGTGCCTCTTGCACACCTGTATTCATGCCTGCCCTATGCATCTCACTCTTGTCTCTCCTCTCTCCTCTTCTATGTCTCTTGCACACCTGTATTGACACCTCCCCACTGCATGTGATTCTCATCACTCCTCTTCCCCCTTCTGTGTCTCTTGCACACCTGTATTCACGCCTGCCCTCTGCATGTCATTCTTGTCACTCCTCTTCCCCCTTCTGTGTCTCTTGCACACCTGTACTCACCCCTCCCCTCTGCATGTCACTCCTGTCACTCCTCTCTCCCCTTCTGTGTCTCTTGCACACCTGTATTCACGCCTGCCCTCTGCATGTCACTCTTCTCACTCCTCTCTCCCCTTCTGTGTCTCTTGCACACCTGTATTCATGCCTCCCCTCTGCATGTCATTCTTGTCACTCCCCTCTCCCCTTCTGTGTCTCTTGCACACCTGTATTCACGCCTGCCCTCTGCATGTCATTCTTATCACTCCTCTCTCCCCTTCTGTGTCCCTGCATGTCACTCTTGTCACTCCTCTTTCCCCTTCTGTGTCTCTTGCACACCTGTATTCACTCCTCCTCTCTGCATCTCATTCTTGTCACTCCCCTCTCCCCTTCTGCGTCTCTTGCACACCTGTATTCACGCCTGCCCTCTGCATGTCATTCTTGTCACTCCCCTCTCCCCTTCTGTGTCTCTTGCACACCTGTATTCATGCCTACCCTCTGCATCTCATTCTTGTCACTCCCCTCTCCCCTTCTGTGTCTCTTGCACACCTGTATTCACGCCTCCTCTCTGCATGTCACTCTTCTCACTCCTCTCTCCCCTTCTGTGTCTCTTGCACACCTGTATTCACGCCTCCTCTCTGCATGTCATTCTTGTCACTCCCCTCTCCCCTTCTGTGTCTCTTGCACACCTGTATTCACGCCTCCTCTCTGCATGTCATTCTTGTCACTCCTCTCTCCCCTTCTGTGTCTCTTGCACACCTGTATTCACGCCTGCCCTCTGCATGTCACTCTTGTCACTCCCCTCTCCCCTTCTGTGTCTCCTGCACACCTGTATTCACGCCTCCTCTCTGCATGTCATTCTTGTCACTCCTCTCTCCCCTTCTGTGTCTCTTGCACACCTGTATTCATGCCTACCCTCTGCATCTCATTCTTGTCACTCCTCTTTCCCCTTCTGTGTCTCTTGCACACCTGTATTCACGCCTGCCCTCTGCATGTCATTCTTGTCACTCCCCTCTCCCCTTCTGTGTCTCTTGCACACCTGTATTCACGCCTGCCCTCTGCATGTCATTCTTGTCACTCCTCTTTCCCCTTCTGTGTCTCTTGTACACCTGTATTCACGCCTGCCCTCTGCATGTCATTCTTGTCACTCCCCTCTCCCCTTCTGTGTCTCTTGCACACCTGTATTCACGCCTGCCCTCTGCATCTCATTCTTGTCACTCCTCTCTCCCCTTCTGTGTCTCTTGCACACCTGTATTCACGCATGCCCTAATCATCTCACTCTTGTCTCTCCTCTTCCCCCTTCTGTGTCTCTTGCACACCTGTATTCACGCCTGCCCTCTGCATGTCATTCTTGTCACTTCTCTCTCCTCTTCTGTCTCTCTTGCACACCTGTATTCACTCCTCCTCTCTGCATGTCACTCTTCTCACTCCTCTCTCCCCTTCTGTGTCTCTTGCACACCTGTATTCACGCCTCCCCTCTGCATGTCATTCTTCTCACTCCTCTCTCCCCTTCTGTGCCTCTTGCACACCTGTATTCATGCCTGCCCTATGCATCTCACTCTTGTCTCTCCTCTCTCCTCTTCTATGTCTCTTGCACACCTGTATTGACACCTCCCCACTGCATGTGATTCTCATCACTCCTCTTCCCCCTTCTGTGTCTCTTGCACACCTGTATTCACGCCTGCCCTCTGCATGTCATTCTTGTCACTCCTCTTCCCCCTTCTGTGTCTCTTGCACACCTGTACTCACCCCTCCCCTCTGCATGTCACTCCTGTCACTCCTCTCTCCCCTTCTGTGTCTCTTGCACACCTGTATTCACGCCTGCCCTCTGCATGTCACTCTTCTCACTCCTCTCTCCCCTTCTGTGTCTCTTGCACACCTGTATTCATGCCTCCCCTCTGCATGTCATTCTTGTCACTCCCCTCTCCCCTTCTGTGTCTCTTGCACACCTGTATTCACGCCTGCCCTCTGCATGTCATTCTTATCACTCCTCTCTCCCCTTCTGTGTCCCTGCATGTCACTCTTGTCACTCCTCTTTCCCCTTCTGTGTCTCTTGCACACCTGTATTCACTCCTCCTCTCTGCATCTCATTCTTGTCACTCCCCTCTCCCCTTCTGCGTCTCTTGCACACCTGTATTCACGCCTGCCCTCTGCATGTCATTCTTGTCACTCCCCTCTCCCCTTCTGTGTCTCTTGCACACCTGTATTCATGCCTACCCTCTGCATCTCATTCTTGTCACTCCCCTCTCCCCTTCTGTGTCTCTTGCACACCTGTATTCACGCCTCCTCTCTGCATGTCACTCTTCTCACTCCTCTCTCCCCTTCTGTGTCTCTTGCACACCTGTATTCACGCCTCCTCTCTGCATGTCATTCTTGTCACTCCCCTCTCCCCTTCTGTGTCTCTTGCACACCTGTATTCACGCCTCCTCTCTGCATGTCATTCTTGTCACTCCTCTCTCCCCTTCTGTGTCTCTTGCACACCTGTATTCACGCCTGCCCTCTGCATGTCACTCTTGTCACTCCCCTCTCCCCTTCTGTGTCTCCTGCACACCTGTATTCACGCCTCCTCTCTGCATGTCATTCTTGTCACTCCTCTCTCCCCTTCTGTGTCTCTTGCACACCTGTATTCATGCCTACCCTCTGCATCTCATTCTTGTCACTCCTCTTTCCCCTTCTGTGTCTCTTGCACACCTGTATTCACGCCTGCCCTCTGCATGTCATTCTTGTCACTCCCCTCTCCCCTTCTGTGTCTCTTGCACACCTGTATTCACGCCTGCCCTCTGCATGTCATTCTTGTCACTCCTCTTTCCCCTTCTGTGTCTCTTGTACACCTGTATTCACGCCTGCCCTCTGCATGTCATTCTTGTCACTCCCCTCTCCCCTTCTGTGTCTCTTGCACACCTGTATTCACGCCTGCCCTCTGCATGTCACTCTTCTCACTCCTCTCTCCCCTTCTGTGTCTCTTGCACACCTGTATTCACGCCTGCCCTCTGCATCTCATTCTTATCACTCCTCTCTCCTCTTCTGTGTCTCTTGCACACCTGTATTCACGCCTGCCCTCTGCATCTCATTCTTGTCACTCCTCTCTCCCCTTCTGTGTCTCTTGCACACCTGTATTCACGCATGCCCTAATCATCTCACTCTTGTCTCTCCTCTTCCCCCTTCTGTGTCTCTTGCACACCTGTATTCACGCCTGCCCTCTGCATGTCACTCTTCTCACTCCTCTCTCCCCTTCTGTGTCTCTTGCACACCTGTATTCACGCCTGCCCTCTGCATCTCATTCTTATCACTCCTCTCTCCTCTTCTGTGTCTCTTGCACACCTGTATTCACGCCTGCCCTCTGCATCTCATTCTTGTCACTCCTCTCTCCCCTTCTGTGTCTCTTGCACACCTGTATTCACGCATGCCCTAATCATCTCACTCTTGTCTCTCCTCTCTCCCCTTCTGTGTCCCTGCATGTCACTCTTGTCACTCCTCTTTCCCCTTCTGTGTCTCTTGCACACCTGTATTCACTCCTCCTCTCTGCATCTCATTCTTGTCACTCCCCTCTCCCCTTCTGTGTCTCTTGCACACCTGTATTCACGCCTGCCCTCTGCATGTCATTCTTGTCACTCCCCTTCTGTGTCTCTTGCACACCTGTATTCATGCCTACCCTCTGCATCTCATTCTTGTCACTCCCCTCTCCCCTTCTGTGTCTCTTGCACACCTGTATTCACGCCTGCCCTCTGCATGTCATTCTTGTCACTCCCCTCTCCCCTTCTGTGTCTCTTGCACACCTGTATTCATGCCTCCTCTCTGCATGTCACTCTTCTCACTCCTCTCTCCCCTTCTGTGTCTCTTGCACACCTGTATTCATGCCTCCTCTCTGCATGTCATTCTTGTCACTCCCCTCTCCCCTTCTGTGTCTCTTGCACACCTGTATTCATGCCTACCCTCTGCATCTCATTCTTGTCACTCCTCTCTTCCCTTCTGTGTCTCTTGCACACCTGTATTCATGCCTACCCTCTGCATGTCATTCTTTTCACTCCTCCCTCCCTTCTGTGTCTCTGCATGTCACTCTTGTCACTCCTCTTTCCCCTTCTGTGTCTCTTGCACACCTGTATTCACGCCTCCTCTCTGCATCTCATTCTTGACACTCCTCTCTTCCCTTCTGTGTCTCTTGCACACCTGTATTCACGCCTCCCTTCTGCATCTCATTCTTGTCACTCCTCTTTCCCCTTCTATGTCTCTTGCACACCTGTATTCACGCCTGCCCTCTGCATGTCACTCTTGTCACTACTCTCTCCCCTTCTGTGTCTCTTGCACACCTGTATTCACGCCTGCCCCCTGCATGTCACTCTTGTCACTCCTCTCTTCCCTTCTGTGTCTCTTGCACACCTGTATTCACGCCTCCCCTCTGCATCTCATTCTTGTCACTCCTCTCTCCCCTTCTGTGTCTCTTGCACACCTGTATTCATGCCTGCCCTCTGCATCTCATTCTTGTCTCTCCTCTCTCCCCTTCTGTGTCTCTTGCACACCTGTATTCACGCATGCCCTAATCATCTCACTCTTGTCTCTCCCCTGTCCTCTTCTATGTCTCTTGCACACCTGTATTCACGCATGCCCTAATCATCTCACTCTTGTCTCTCCTCTCTCCTCTTCTATGTCTCTTGCACACTTGTATTCACGCCTCCCCTCTGCATGTCATTCTTGTCACTTCTCTCTCCTCTTCTGTGTCTCTTGCACACCTGTATTCACTCCTCCTCTCTGCATGTCACTCTTCTCACTCCTCTCTCCCCTTCTGTGTCTCTTGCACACCTGTATTCACGCCTCCCCTCTGCATGTCATTCTTGTCACTCCTCTCTCCCCTTCTGTGCCTCTTGCACACCTGTATTCATGCCTGCCCTATGCATCTCACTCTTGTCTCTCCTCTCTCCTCTTCTATGTCTCTTGCACACCTGTATTGACACCTCCCCACTGCATGTGATTCTCATCACTCCTCTTCCCCCTTCTGTGTCTCTTGCACACCTGTATTCACGCCTGCCCTCTGCATGTCATTCTTGTCACTCCTCTTCCCCCTTCTGTGTCTCTTGCACACCTGTACTCACCCCTCCCCTCTGCATGTCACTCCTGTCACTCTTCTCTTCCCTTCTGTGTCTCTTGCACACCTGTATTCATGCCTGCCCTCTGCATGTCATTCTTATCACTCCTCTCTCCTCTTCTGTGTCTCTTGCACACCTGTATTCATGCCTCCCCTCTGCATGTCATTCTTGTAACTCCTCTCTCCCCTTCTGTGTCTCTTGCACAACTGTATTCAAGCCTGCCCTCTGCATGTCACTCTTGTCTCTCCTCTCTCCTCTTCTGTGTCTCTTGCACACCTGTATTCATGCCTTCCCTCTGTATGTCATTCTTGTCACTCCTCTCTCCCCTTCTGTGTCTCTGCATGTCACTCTTGTCACTCCTCTCACCCCTTCTGTGTCTCTTGCACACCTGTATTCACGCCTCCCCTCTGCATGTCAGTCTTGTCTCTCTTCTCTCCTCTTCTGTGTCTCCTGCACACCTGTATTCACTCCTCCCCTCTGCATCTCATTCTTGTCACTCCTCTCTCCCCTTCTGTGTCTCTTGCACACCTGTATTCACGCCTCCCCTCTGCATGTCAGTCTTGTCTCTCTTCTCTCCTCTTCTGTGTCTCCTGCACACCTGTATTCACGCCTGCCCTCTGCATGTCACTCTTGTCACTAATCTCTCCCCTTCTGTGTCTCTTGCACACCTGTATTCACGCCTGCTATCTCCATGTCACTCTTGTCACTCTTCTCTCTCCTTCTGTGTCTCCTGCACACCTGTATTCATGCCTCCCCTCTGCATGTCATTCTTATCACTCCTCTCTCCCCTTCTGTGTCTCTGCATGTCACTCTTGTCACTCCTCTTTCCCCTTCTGTGTCTCTTGCACACCTGTATTCACGCCTCCTCTCTGCATCTCATTCTTGTCACTCCTCTCTCCCCTTCTGTGTCACTTGCACACCTGTATTCATGCCTGCCCTCTGCATGTCACTCCTGTCACTCTTCTATTCCATTCTGTGTCTCTTGCACACCTGTATTCATGGCTGCCCCCACCATGTCATTCTTCTCATTCCTCTCTCCCCTTCTCTGTCTCTTGCACACCTGTATTCACGCCTCCCCTCTGCATGTCACTCTTGTCACTCCTCTCTCCCCTTCTGTGTCTCTTGCACACCTGTATTCACGCCTCCTCTCTGCATGTCATTCTTATCACTCCTCTCTCCCCTTCTGTGTCTCTTGCACACCTGTATTCACGCCTGCCCTCTGCATGTCACTCTTGTCTCTCCTCTTTCCTCTTCTGTGTCTCTTTCACACCTGTATTCACGCCTGCCCTCTGCATGTTATTCTTGTCACTCCTTTCTCCCCTTCTGTGTCTCTTGCACACCTGTATTCATGCCTACCCTCTGCATGTCATTATTTTCACTCCTCTCTCTCTTCTGTGTCTCTGCATGTCACTCCTCTCTCCCCTTTTGTGTCTCTTGCACAACTGTATTCACGCCTGCCCTCTGCATGTCATTCTTTTCACTCCTCTCTCCTCTTCTGTGTCGCTTGCACACCTGTATTCACGCCTCCCCTCTGCATGTCATTCTTGTCACTCCTCTCTCCCCTTCTGTGTCTCTTGCACACCTGTACTCACGCCTGCCCTGTGCATGTCACTCTTGTCTCTCCTCTCTCATCTTCTGTGTCTCTTGCACACCAGTATTCACGCCTCCCCTCTGCATGTCATTCTTGTCACTCCTGTTCCCCCTTCTGTGTCTCTTGCACACCTGTATTCACGCCTCCCCTCTGCATGTCATTCTTGTCACTTCTCTCTCCCCTTCTGTGTCTCTTGCACACCTGTATTCACGCCTCCCCTCTGCATGTCACTCTTCTCACTCCTCTCTCCCCTTCTGTGTCTCTTGCACACCTATATTCACGCCTCCCCTCTGCATGTCATTCTTGTCATTCCTCTCTCCCCTTCAGTGTCTCTTGCACACCTGCACTCACGCCTGCCCTCTGCTTGTCATTCTTATCACCCCTCTCTCCCCTTCTGTGTCTCCTGCACACCTGTATTCACGCCTGCCCTCTGCATGTCATTCTTGTCACTCCTCTTCCCCCTTCTGTGTCTCTTGCACACCTGTATTCATATCTGCCCTCTGCATGTCATTCTTGTCACTCCTCTCTTCCCTCCTGTGTCTCTTGCACACCTGTATTCACGCCTGCCCTCTGCATCTCATTCTTGTCACTCCTCTCTCCTCTTCTGTGTCTCTTGCACACCTGTATTCACGCCTGCCCTATGCATCTCATTCTTGTCACTCCTCTTCCCCCTTCTCTGTCTCTTGCACACCTGTATTCATGCCTGCCCTCTGCACGTCATTCTTGTCACTCCTCTCTTCCCTTCTGTGTCTCTTGCACACCTGTATTCATGCCTGCCCTGTGCATCCCATTCTTGTCACTCCTCTTCCCCCTTCTGTGTCTCTTGCACACCTGTATAAATGCCTGCCCTCTGGATGTCATTTCCTCTGGAGTGCCATCTTTATATGTCACTATGTACTGTCATGCTTCCACCTTCTCCATCTCTGGACTCCTTTCTCATCGGAATGTTACTTATTACGTACCCTGTCTTCTTTATCACTCCATATGTTTGTATCTCCCTTCTTTATGATGCTTTGCATACTTTGTCTCACCTGTGTATCTCTTTCTACTCATGTTTTCCCTCTCTAGGCCAGTTTGTGTAATTGTGTCTCCTCTGTGTATCTCTGTATACTCGTGTTTACCATCCGTAGGCCACTTTGTGCACTTGTGACTCCTCTAGGTATCTCTGTGTACTCATGTTTTCCATCTCTGCGCCACTTTGTGTACTTGTGTCTCCTCTGTGTATCTCTCTACACTTGTGTTTACCGTCCGTGGGCCACTTTGTGCACTTGTGTCTCCTCTAGGTATCTCTGTATACTCGTGTTTTCCCTCTCTAGTCCTCTATGTATCTCTGTATACTTGTGTTTTCCCTCTTTAGGCGACTTTGTGTACTTGTGTATCCTGTGTGTATCTCTGTATACTTGTGTTTACCGTCCGTAGGCCACTTTGTGTACTTGTGTCTCCTCTATGTATCTCTGTATACTCGTGTTTACCGTCTGTAGGCCACTTTGTACACTTGTGTCTCTTCTATGTATCTCTGTATACTTGTGTTTTCCCTCATCAGGCCACTTTGTGTACTTGTGTCTCCTCTATGTATCTCTGTATACTCGTGTTTTCCCTCTCTAGGACACTTTGTGCACCTGTGTCTCCCCTATGTATCTCTGTATACTCTTTTTTTCCTTTTCTAGGCCACTTTGTACACTTGTGTCTCTTCTATGTATCTCTGTATACTTGTGTTTTCCCTCATCAGGCCACTTTGTGTACTTGTGTCTCCTCTATGTATCTCTGTATACTCGTGTTTTCCCTCTCTAGGACACTTTGTGCACCTGTGTCTCCTCTATGTATCTCTGTATACTCGTGTTTACTGTCCGTAAACCACTTTGTGTACTTGTGTCTCCTCTATGTATCTCTGTATACTCAGGTTTTCTTCTCTAGGCCACTTTGTGCACCTGTGTCTCCTCTATGTATCTCTGTATGCTCATATTTTCCCTTTCTAGGCCACCTTGTGTACTTGTGCCTCCTCTATGTATCTCTGTATACTCAGGTTTTCCTCTCTAGACCACTTTGTGCACCTGTGTCTCCTCTATGTATCTCTGTATGCTCGTATTTTCCCTTTCTAGGCCACTTTGTGTACTTGTTTCTCCTCTATGTATCTCTGTATGCTCGTATTTTCGCTTTCTAGGCCACTTTGTGTACTTGTGTCTCCTCTATGTATCTCTGTATACTCAGGTTTTCCTCTCTAGACCACTTTGTGCACCTGTGTCTCCTCTATGTATCTCTGTATGCTCGTATTTTCCCTTTCTAGGCCACTTTGTGTACTTGTGCCGCCTCTATGTATCTCTGTATACTCGTGTTTACCATCTGTAGGCCACTTTGTACACTTGTATCTTCTCTATATATCTCTGTATACTCATGTTTTTCCCTCTCTAGGCCTCTTTGTGCACCTGTGTCTCCTCTATGTATCTCTGTATACTTGTGTTTTCCCTCATCAGGCCACTTTGTGTACTTGTGTCTCCTCTATGTATCTCTGTATACTCGTGTTTTCCCTCTCTAGGACACATTGTGCACCTGTGTCTCCTCAATGTATCTCTGTATACTCGTGTTTTCGTTTTCTAGGCCACTTTGTGTACTTGTGTTTCCTCTGTGTATCTCTATGTATCGCTCTATACTCTCTATACTCGTGCTTTCCATCTCTAGGCCACTTTGTGCACTTGTGTCTCCTCTATGTGTCTCTCTATACTCGTGTTTACCATCCGTAGGCCACTTTGTGTACTTGTGTCTCCTCTATGTATCTCTGTATACTCAGGTTTTCCTCTCTAGGCCACTTTGTGCACCTGTGACTCCTCTATGTATCTCTGTATGCTCGTATTTTCCCTTTCTAGGCCACTTTGTGTACTTGTGCCTCCTCTATGTATCTGTGTATACTCGTGCTTTCCCTCTCTAGGCCACTTTGTGCTCTTGTGTCTCCTCTATGTATCTCTGTATAGTCGTGTTTACCGTCCGTAGGCCACTTTGAGCACTTGTGTCTCCTCTAGGTATGTCTGTATAGTTGTGTTTTCCTACTCTGGGCCATCTTGTGTACTTGTGCCTCCTCTATGTATCTCTGTATACTCATGTTTTCCCTCTCTAGGCCACTTTGTGTACTTGTGTCTCCTCTGTGTATCTCTGTATACTCGTGTTTACCATCCGTAGGCCACTTTGTGCACTTGTGACTCCTCTAGGTATCTCTGTGTACTCAAGTTTTCCATCTCTGCGCCACTTTGTGTACTTGTGTCTCCTCTATGTATCTCTGTATACTTGTGTTTTCCCTCTTTAGGCGACTTTGTGTACTTGTGTCTCCTGTGTGTATCTCTGTATACTTGTGTTTACCGTCCGTAGGCCACTTTGTGTACTTGTGTCTCTTCTATGTATCTCTGTATACTCGTGTTTACCGTCTGTAGGCCACTTTGTACACTTGTGTCTCTTCTATGTATCTCTGTATACTTGTGTTTTTCCCTCTCTAGGCCACTTTGTGCAACTGTGTCTCCTCTATGTATCTCTGCAAACTTGTGTTTTCCCTCATCAGGCCACTTTGTGTACTTGTGTCTCCTCTATGTATCTCTGTATACTCTTGTTTTCCCTCCCTAGGACACTTTGTGCACCTGTGTCTCCTCTATGTATCTCTGTATACTCGTGTTTACCGTCTGTAGGCCACTTTGTACACTTGTGTCTCTTCTATGTATCTCTGTATACTTGTGTTTTTCCCTCTCTAGGCCACTTTGTGCAACTGTGTCTCCTCTATGTATCTCTGCAAACTTGTGTTTTCCCTCATCAGGCCACTTTGTGTACTTGTGTCTCCTCTATGTATCTCTGTATACTCGTGTTTTCCCTCTCTAGGACACTTTGTGCACCTGTGTCTCCTCTATGTATCTCTGTATACTCTTGTTTTCCTTTTCTAGGTCACTTTGTGTACTTGTGTCTCCTCTATGTATCTCTGTATACTCGTGTTTACCATCCGTAAACCACTTTGTGTACTTGTGTCTCCTCTATGTATCTCTGTATACTCAGGTTTTCTTCTCTAGCCACTTTGTGCACCTGTGTCTCCTCTATGTATCTCTGTATGCTCGTATTTTCCCTTTCTAGGCCACTTTGTGTACTTGTGCCTCCTCTATGTATCTCTGTATACTCGTGCTTTCCCTCTCTAGGCCACTTTGTGCTCTTGTGTCTCCTCTATGTATCTCTGTATAGTCGTGTTTACCGTCCATAGGCCACTTTGAGCACTTGTGTCTCCTCTAGGTATGTATGTATAGTTGTGTTTTCCCACTCTGGGCCATCTTGTGTACTTGTGCATCCTCTATGTATCTCTGTATACTTGTGTTTTTCCCTCTCTAGGACACTTTGTGCACCTGTGTCTCCTCTATGTATCTCTGTATACTCTTGTTTTCCTTTTCTAGGTCACTTTGTGTACTTGTGTCTCCTCTATGTATCTCTGTATACTCGTGTTTACCATCCGTAAACCACTTTGTGTACTTGTGTCTCCTCTATGTATCTCTGTATACTCAGGTTTTCTTCTCTAGCCACTTTGTGCACCTGTGTCTCCTCTATGTATCTCTGTATGCTCGTATTTTCCCTTTCTAGGCCACTTTGTGTACTTGTGCCTCCTCTATGTATCTCTGTATGCTCGTATTTTCCCTTTCTAGGCCACTTTGTGTAGTTGTGTCTCCTCTATGTATCTCTGTATACTCAGGTTTTCCTCTCTAGACCACTTTGTGCACCTGTGTCTCCTCTATGTATCTCTGTATTCTCGTATTTTCCCTTTCTAGGCCACTTTGTGTACTTGTGCCTCCTCTATGTATCTCTGTATACTCGTGCTTTCCCTCTCTAGGCCACTTTGTGCTCTTGTGTCTCCTCTATGTATCTCTGTATAGTCGTGTTTACTGTCCGTAGGCCACTTTGAGCACTTGTGTCTCCTCTAGGTATGTCTGTATAGTTGTGTTTTCCCACTCTGGGCCATCTTGTGTACTTGTGCCTCCTCTATGTATCTCTGTATACTCATGTTTTCCCTCTCTAGGCCACTTTGTGTACTTGTGTCTCTTCTAGGTATCACTGTACACTTGTGTTTATCGTCCGTAGGCCACATTGTGCACCTGTGTCTCCTCTATGTTTGTCTGTATAGTTGTGTTTACCATCCGTAGGCCACTTGTGTCTCCTCTAGGCATCTCTGTATACTTGTGTTTTACCTCTTCAGTCCACTTTATGTACTTGTGTCTCCTCTATGTATCTCTGTATACTCGTGGTTTCCCTCTCTAGGCCACTTTGTGCACCTGTGTCTCCTTTATGTATCTCTGTATACTCGTGTTTTCCCTTTCTAGGCCACTTTGTGTACTTGTGTCTCCTCTATGTATCTCTGTATACTTGTGTTTACCGTCCATAGGCCACTTTGTGTACTTGTTTCTCTATCTAGGTATATCTGTATACTTGTGTTTACCGTCCGTAGGCCACTTTGTGCACTTCTGTCTCCTCTATGTGTCTCTGTATACTCTTGTTTTCCCTCTCTCGACCACTTTGTGTACTTGTGTCTCCTCTATGTATCTCTGTATACTTGTGTTTGCCATCCGTTGGGCACTTTGTGCACTTGTGTCTTCTCTAGATATCTCTGTATACTTGTGTTTTCCCTCTGTAGGCCACTTTGTGTACTTGTGTCTCCTCTGAGTATCTCTGTATACTTGTGTTTTCCCTCTCTAGGCCACTTTGTGTACTTGTGTCTCCTCTGAGTATCTCTGTATACTCGTGTTTTCCCTCTCTGGGCCACTTTGTGCACTTGTGTCTCCTCTATGCATCTCTTTATACTTGTGTTTACTCTCTCTAGGCCACTTTGTGTATTTGTGTCTCCTCTGTGTATCTCTGTATACTCGTGTTTACTATCCATAGGCCACTTTGTGTACTTGTGTCTCCTCTATGTATCTCTTTATACCTGTGTTTACCCTCTCTAGGCCACTTTGTGTATTTGTGTCTCCTCTATGTATCTCTGTATACTCGTGTTTACTATCCATAGGCTACTTTGTGTACTTGTGTCTCCTCTATGTATCTCTGTATACTCATGTTTACCCTCTCTAGGTCACTTTTGTATTTGTGTTCCCTCTATGTATCTCTGTATACTCGTGTTTACCATCTGTAGGCCACTTTGTGTATTTGTGTCTTCTCTATGTATCTCTGTATACTCGTGTTTTTCCTCTCTAGGCCACTTTGTGTACTTATGTCTCCTGTCTATGTGAATCCATGTACTCATGTGCTCTCTACACCCCTCTAGGTTCTTCTGTACCCTTTCTTTATGTAATTTTGTATACTCGTGTCTCCTCTCCCTGTGTCATTCCATGTACGCAAACTCCTCTCTCTGTGTCACTCCACATATGTGTATCACTCTTCTCCAGTATCACCACTCCTCATGTCAGTTTGTGCTGTTGTTTGTCCTCTCTCTCTGTCACTCATTTACTAAACTCCTCTCCCTCTGTCCCTACATGTATGTGTATTTCTTCTCCCCAATATCAACCCTCCCATGTCAGTTTGTGTGCTTGTTTGTTCTCTCTTTGTCACTCCAGCCCGGTGTCTAGCACGGTTTAGTCCTCTTTAGCCAGCTGGACCCTCTTGAAGTCAAACATCCTTCTGCATTTTGTGTCCCTAAAGCACGTAAAGGGTGGCCAACCACTTGCCCCTTGAAGAGCAGGTACAGTCCCTGGATGCCAGTAGGATTCAGGGGTCCTTGAGTCCTTGTGTGAGCCTCTTCTGCCAGCAGGAGGCAGGGCTCTTCTTCAAGCAGGGCCTTCTTCAGATGGAGTCTTTCCAGTTCTAGGCGAAAGTGGTGGACGTGCCAGATTTATTAATCCTGTGCACTACTCACTGATCACAGAAACTCTTCCACTCGATTCTAAATATTTTCTCCCATCCTCCATCTCCTTTGCACCACATTCTTTTTACGTTAGCCCAGGAAACCCTGTTTCAACATGACAGGACCCAGCGGTCGCCATGTGGCCTGTATTCAGCTTCTTGACCACTCTCCTACCTGACGGACTCAGAACTGGTCTACCTTCCCACTGTGGCTCAAGCATGACCATCTAGACCGGTCCTGGGCATGACTAGGGGGAGGCCTTCTAGACATCTCCCACTCATATGAAGTAATGCAGGAGTTCCCCTTTGTTCTGCCAACCATTCCTGCCCATTCACCAGCAGTTACTTGTCAGCAGTTAACATCCACTGGCCTTCCTTGGGCTCACAGGCAAGCCATTGTCCTCCGAGCCAGAGTCACACGTTCTCCCAGTCAAGGATGTGTATTTTAGCTGCAAAGCTGTGATGAGCGGCAGAACTGGTTTTAAGGAGCATTCTCCCTCAGGGATGAATCAACCCTTTGTGGGCAATAACCTTAGTTACTAATTAACAGTAACTAAATAGAACAGTAATTTTGTATATGAAGTTAATTTGATATTTCCTATACTTACATATAGCATAAATACTAACTCTAAAATGCACGGATGTGTTGCATTAAAACTGAATTTACTCATCGTTGAGTGTTGTAGCAAAGAGACAAAACAGTGCAACAAAAATCATCAATAATTAATGAGATCATGTAGGAGGCTGGCCTGGCTCATAGTGGGTACCTAGTGGTACTTACACCTTGTGCCAGGTCCAGTTATCCCTTATTAGTAGAATAGAGGTGTTTCTAGCAGCTTAGGCTGATAGAAGGTAGCTATGGCAAAGCAGCTTAGGCTGAACTAGGAGACATGCAAAGCTCCTACTATACCACTTATATCATATAGCACAATTTCATAAGAAAACACAATACTCAGAGTTACTAAAAATAAAGGTACTTTATTTTAGTGACAATATGCCAGAAGTATCTCAGAGGATACCCTCACTTAGGAGGTAAGTAATATACACAAATTATATGTACACAAACCCAAAACAGGTAAGTAACAGTAAGAAAAGTAGTGCAAACAACGTCGAATCACATTAGGATGCAATAGGGAGACATACGCCTAGGGGCAACACAAACCATATACTCCAAAAGTGGAATGCAAACCACGAATGAACCCCAGGCCTATGGGAGGTTGTAGAGGGTCGCTGGAACTGTAAGAAAACAGTAAGGGTGTCTAAAATACCCCACCCCAAGACCCTGAAAAGTAGGAGTAAAGTTACCCTACTACCCCAGAAAGACAGAATAGTCGTGATATGGGATTTTGCAAGAACCACAAGCACCAGCACAACACTGAAGACGGATCCCTGGACCTGAGGACCTGTAAAGGAAGGGGACCAAGTCCAAGTATCACAGTGTCCAGGGGGGCAGGAGCCCACTAAACCCCGGATTAAGGTGCAAAAGGGCTGCCTGCGGGTGGAAGCAGCCAAAGATTCTGCAACAACGAAAAGGGCAAGGAACTTCTCCTTTGGATGGAAGATGTCCCACGGCGTGCTGGAGGTTGCAGAAGTGTTTCTAGACAGATATGCCACAAACAAGCCTTGCTAGCTGCAAGAGTCACAGTTGAGGATTTTGGGTGCTGCTGGGGACCAGGAAGGATCAGGATGTCGCCCCTTGGAGGAGGAGACAGAGGGGGCACTCAGCAACTCAGAGAGCCCCCGCAGAAGCAGGCAGCACCCGCAGCAGGCACTTAGAAGATCTGAGGACAGCGGTCGACTCAGAGTCACAAAGGAGGGTCCCACAACATCAGAGTCCAACTCAGCAAGTTGGGCAATGCAGGATGAAGTGCTGGGGACCCACGCTATGCTGTGCACAAAGGAATTCTTGGAGAAGTGCACAGAAGCCGGAGCAGCTGCAAATCACGCAGTGCACAGGTTTTCTGTCTGGCGTGGGGAGGCAAGGACTTACCTCCAACAGCTTTGGATAGAAGGGCCACTGAACTATGGGAGACACTTGGACCCAGCTCCTGTGTTTCAGGGACCACGCTCGTCAGGATGAGAGGGGACCCAGAGTACCGGTGATGCAAAAGTTTGGTGACTGCATTGTCAGGGGGAAGATTCCATTGACCCACAGGAGATTTCTTCTTGGATTTCAGTGCAGGGTGAAGGCAGACAGCCCTCAGAGCTTGCACCACCAGGAAACAGTCGAGAAAGCCGGCAGGATGAGGCGCTACAATGTTGCTGGTAGTCGTCTTGCTACTTTGTTGCAGTTTTGCAGGCGTCCTGGAGCAGTCAGCGATCGATCCTTGGCAGAAGTCGAAGAGGGAAGTGCAGAGAAACTCTGGTGAGCTCTTGCATTCGTTATCTGAGGAATAGCCCAGGAATAGCCCAGAGGAGAGACCCTAAATAGCCAAAGGAGGTTTGGCTACTAAGAAAGGAGGCTTGGCTACTGAAAGAGGTAAGTACCTATCAGGAGGGGTCTCTGACGTCACCTGCTGGCACTGGCCACTCAGAGCACTCCATTGTGCCACAACACCTCTGAATCCAAGATAGCAGAGGTCTGGGACACACTGGAGGAGCTCTGGGCACCTCCGCTGGGAGGTGTAGGTCAGGGGAGTGGTCACTCCCCTTTCCTTTGTCCAGTTTTGCGCCAGAGCAGGGCTGGGGGATCCCTGAACCGGTGTAGACTGGCTTATGCAGAGATGGGCACGATCTGTGCCCATCAAAACATTTCTAGAGGCTGGGGGAGGCTACTCCTCCCCAGCCCTTCACACCTATTTCCGAAGGGAGAGGGTGCAACACCCTCTCTCAGAGGTAATCCTTTGTTCTGCCTTCCTGGAACTGGGCTGCCCAGGCCCCAGTGGGGCATAAACCTGTCTGAGGGTGGCAGCAGCAGCAGCTGCAGTGGAGACCCCGGAAAGGCAGTTTGGCAGTACCTGGTTTCTGTGCTAGAGACCAGGGGATGCATGGAATTGTCACCCCAATACCAGAATGCTATTGGGGTGACAATTCATGATCCTAGACATGTTACATGGCCATGTTCGGAGTTACCATTGTGACGCTACATGTAGGTATTGACCTATATGTAGTGCACACGTGTAATGGTGTACCCGCACTCACAAAGTCCAGGGAATTTCCCCTGAACAATGTGGGGGCACCTTGGCCAGTGCCAGGGTGCCCACACACTAATTAACTTGGCACCTAACCTTCACCAAGTGAGGGGTAGACACATAGGTGACTTATAAGTTACTTATGTGCAGTGAAAAATGGCTGTGAAATAACGTGGACGTTATTTTACTCAAGCTGCAGTGGAATTGCCAGAGCTCCCTATGGGTGGCAAAAGAAATGCTGCAGCCCATAGGGATCTCCTGGAACCCCAATACCCTGGGTACCTAGGTACCATATACTAGGGAATTATAAGGGTGTTCCAGTGTGCCAATGAGAATCGGTACAGTTAGTCACTAGCCTGCAGTGATAATTTTAAAGCTGAGAGAGCATAACCACTGAGGTTCTGGTTAGCAGAGCCTCAGTGATACAGTTAGGCACCACACAGGGAACACATACATATAGGCCACAAACTTATGAGCACTGGGGTCCTGACTAGCAGGATCCCAGTGACACATAACAAACATACTGAAAACATAGGGTTTTCACTATGAGCACTGGGCCCTGACTAGCAGGATCCCAGTGAGAAAGTAAAAACACCCTGACATACACTCACAAACAAGCCAAAAGTGGGGGTAACAAGGCTAGAAAGAGGCTACCTTCCTACAGATCAGACCACCCCTAGCCCCTCCTGATGCACTTAGACCTCCTTACCTCTACTGATGCACTTAGACCTCCCTTGACCCCTCCTGGTGAGCTTACTTCTGCTGGCTTAAAAGTCTCCAGATCCCTCCTGATGTGCTTAGACATCTCTTGACCCCTTCTCATGTGCTTTGACCAACCCTGACCCCTCCTATTGCAGTCAGACCTCCCCTCATCCCCCCTGCTGCGCTTAGATCATCCCGACCCCTCCTGCTCCACTTGCATCATCCCTGACCCCTCCTGGTCCGCTTGCATCATCCCGGTCCCCTCCTGCTCCGCTTGCATCATCCCGGTCCCCTCCTGCTCCGCTTGCATCATCCCTGACCCCTCCTGGTCCGCTTGCATCATCCCTGACCCCTCCTGCTCCGCTTGCATCATCCCTGAACCCTCCTGCTCCGCTTGCATCATCCCTGACCCCTCCTGGTCCGCTTGCATCATCCCGGTCCCCTCCTGCTCCGCTTGCATCATCCCGGTCCCCTCCTGCTCCGCTTGCATCATCCCTGACCCCTCCTGCTCCGCTTGCATCATCCCTGACCCCTCCTGTTCCGCTTGCATCATCCCTGACCCCTCCTGGTCCGCTTGCATCATCCCTGACCCCTCCTGGTCCGCTTGCATCATCCCGGTCCCCTCCTGCTCCGCTTGCATCATCCCTGACCCCTCCTGGTCCGCTTGCATCATCCCGGTCCCCTCCTGATGCCCTCAGACCTCCCTCTGCCCGTCCTGATACTGTCATAGCTGCCTCTGCCTCTCCTGCTGTCAACACTGGTCTATCTAATTATGGCCCCTCCTGGTGCTCTCAGTCCTCCCTCCACCCCCCCACCACCATGCTATATACATCTAAGGCTCCTCCTGGTGCTCACAGACCTCTCTCCACCCCACTCCTCGGTGTGTCATAGCTCCACCCGCCCCCTCCACCGCTGCCCACACTGGTCTATCTATCCATGGCTCCACCTGGTGCTCTCAGTCCTCCCTCCACCCCCCCACCACCATGCTATATACATCTATGGCTCCTCCTGGTGCTCACAGATCTCTCTCCACCCCCCTCCCCGGTGCTGTTATGGCTCCACCCGCCCCCTCCACCGCTGCCCACACTGGTCTATCCATCCATGGCCTCTCTGCGGAGGCCTCTTGTTGGTGCTGCGGTAATCGCGTGTCTGCTCCAGGTCTCAGGTGTCGGGGGATTTCTCACAGGTGTATAATGAGCCCCCCCAGGGCCCCTGTCACAGGGATCCTGTTACACCTGTGAACAAGGCGTGTCCGTTGCCAAGGAGCTGAAAGACTCATTTGAAGCCGGTGCCACCTTGGCACTGAGCACCACGCAGGCCTCATTAGTGACTGCACTTCCTGTCCCCACCCCACGTGTTGTCGGTAGACAGCATGACTTCCAGTAAAGCTCTGTCCCCAGGCTCTACTCTTGAGAGAAAAACATGACCTCGCCACAGGGCACCCCCAGGCGGG
Organism: Pleurodeles waltl; assembly: GCF_031143425.1. Lineage (NCBI taxonomy): Eukaryota > Metazoa > Chordata > Amphibia > Caudata > Salamandridae > Pleurodeles > Pleurodeles waltl. The sequence goes on from NC_090446.1 coordinate 1,540,977,597, forward strand.
ATTATTTGTTCAGATAAAACAGCCTTAAGGGTTTTTAGAAACATTTACAAAACACAACACGCACACCAACCTTGCGATGCAATGCTCGCATAACAAGTACTTTCTTCTGCATGATATTCTATCTTTCCACCTAATTACACACTTTTAAAAAATCAATTTAGGGCCTGATTTAGAGTTTGGGGGACGGGTTACTCCGTCACAAGTGTGACGAGTACCCTGTCTGCCCTAACACGATGTCCATAGGATACAATGAAATTGTAATACAGCAGGAAGGATATGCGTCATTTTGTGACGGAGTAATCTCGTCCACCAAACTCTAAATCAGGTCCTTAATCATTAGGTACGCGGAGCTCGGGTGATATGCCCAGAATCCCAGGACGTTGAGCCGACCAGACTCGTAGCTGGTTCCAAGGACAGCAGCTCAGGTCATAGGTCACGTCTCCTCCCAGGAATATTGTACTCTAACACTTGCAAGCACTTTAGGTTCATCTGTGTGTTGTGGTTGGTTGGTACAGTGTGGGTGGCCCCTGCTTCTGATTGGTTTTTAAGGGATTGATCCATAGTGTGTCCTTGTCCCCCTCATGCCCGGCCGTAGCCCCGGGATACAGCATAGCAAACCATGAGGATCTCCTTCTCCTGCCTTGCAGCCAAAGCCTCAAACGGCATTCCCTGAACCTCAGGACCTCCCCTACTCTACAGTAGCTCCGTAGGATGCTAAAAACCTGACTCTTCGAACTGAGACCCTGGATCCTACCAGCGCCTGGAAACCCTCATTGGTGCTCTACAAGTCGAATTGTCGATTGATTTGTGAGTCTGTGGTGGTGACCAGGGGTCAGTTTTACAGGTGAATCTACCCTGCTTTAATTGCTGACAGGGACCAGGGTTAGTGTGGGGGAGGGGGCCAGACTATTCTCAGTGATGAGTTGTTTAGAGCGAGAAGAGGCTCACTTGGGTTGCAGCAGTGGCGTAACACAACTTCGGGGGGGGGGGGGCTTTACAAAGTACCTTGAGGGGGCCCCCTCCCCCAGGACTCAGGGGCCTGCTGCCCGTGCACATATATTCACATGTATGTACCTATAGATGTGATACTTTAGTTCCAATCCTCTCCCATTATCTGAATCCCAGTAAGCTATTTATTCTTGTCTCTTACCAAGATGCTTGCTCCTCTCACCCACATTACTATTTTAGCACTGCCCGAGACTTCCCTGCTGACCTTTCTGACACCTAGGCCAGCTGTGCAAACAAACCTCTCCAAGCCACATTGTTAAGTTTAGCTCCATCTCACACTTTAAGTTCAGCCAGTCAGTAACCCAGCCTCCTTTTCCTCCTCTTCCTGTTGTCTGTTCACTTGTCTCTGCTCACACTGCATTATGTATATTTTTACTCTGTGGACTTGAAATTTTGTATATGCAGCATTTCATTTTGGATATGCTTGCCCATGTTTGGACTGTGTCCCCTTTTGGGGTTTTGTGTGACAGCACTTATTAACATATGTAACTGCCTGACTTATATGCTTCAGGGCAAAAGATGCCAGCTTGTAAGATGTAACACTGGGATGTGAGTCTGCTTTCTGCCTTTTCCTGCCAATAAACCTTGGTACTTCAACAAACATTTCATCCGTTCTGGAACCTTGCCTGGTGTTTGTGTTTTCTCTGTATCTCTCTGAGGAGGGTTAGAAAAGTAGTTTCCCTAACACCCCGCAACACTGCGGGGGCTTTGTTATGCCACTAGCTTGCAGGCCTGTACAAGGTGGTGTTGTTAGCAGCTGAGGGCACTAGTCGAGGAGGTGAAGACGGAGGGAGATATGTAGTCTACGTCACACGTTTAACAACCCCTCTCTGACCCTCAGTGGTGTCGGGGGTCCTGTTCAGAGGACAAGGGACTGTGTGACCAGGTCCTGCTCTCAGCTCATATCTCTTTCGTAGAAGGGCGAGCTGTAGTGCAGGGCAAAGCAGTTGCCTCAGGGCTCTGCAGGGAAGGTTGCTGTGTGCAGGTGGTTTGCTTTTCCTGGCAGACAGGGCATTGGGAAACTCAGATGTGGCAGGCGGTGTGTTGGCTCCTGCTTTTACAGACTTTGAGCAGCAGAGGAACTGCACTTAACCCTCAAGAGTGGGGCTGTGATGAAGGTCAAAAGGTGCTGGATAGGGGTAGAGGTCCCTCTAACTCCCTGTGCCCTCCTCTGCCCTCCACTAACCTCTTTTGACCCTCCTACCCCCATCGTCTGCCCTCCTCTTCCTACTGCTGGGTTAATGGGCTATCCTTGGCTCTGCTCTTCCAGATGGAACAGGTTTGTACAGATTTCTGCATTGCTCAGTCCCTTCCTGCCCATGTGCTCTGTGGACAGATTTTCTCCTCGCTGGGGCTGCCAAGAGGTACTGGCATAGAGCCTCGAGTGCTGGCAGTGATACAAAAAACACAGGGCCTTGGGTACTGTCACATTATACTCTCAAAGGGGCATGGGTGCTGCATCCACACACGATAATCACACAGTGTTTGGTGTGCTGACAAAAATACACAGGGGGGGGGGGCTATATACAAGCTTTGTGGCACTGGGCAGCGCCACAGGCTAAGGAGAGGAATGCACTGTATTTAGAGTGTACAGTGCATTTCTGTCCTTTCACCCTGCGCTGGCAAACAAATTGCAGCCTAGCACCAACTTTCACATCCTTGCACCATGGTGCAAGGGTGTCTGCGGTGTCAGCAGCATTGGTTTTGTGCAGGAAGGGGAACCTCCCTGCACAAAAACCATCCTGAGAGGAATCTTCCTCTTTCTATGGGTGCCGCAGAATGCAGCGCACATGGAAAGAGAAAACAATGAGGAGAATTAAAGATATTTCTCCTTGTTGCGCCTGCCCTGGGGAGGTGCACAGTTTTGACTCATTACACGTTTACTGATTCTTGTAAATCTGGGAATGCGTAAAGCCCATGGGTGTTGCATGAAAAACTCACTGCAACCCCCATGGTATCCCTCCCTGATGCAGTGCAATGCAATGCAGCGACTTGTGCTGCGTTGCCTTACATATCTACAATGACATCAAAAGTCATGCATAGTGGTTTTGCGTGGCTTTGTAGATTAGGGTCTGCACCATGCACCGCCGGCTTGTAAATAACGCCGTGATAGTCAAACAGGGCCTGGGGTGCTGACAGCAACACACAGTAGTCACACAGGACCTTGGGTGTTTGCAGACAAACACAATCCCCAAACAGGGCCTTGCGTGTTGTCCAAAACACATGATGCTTACACAGACCCATGTTCAAGGCTGATACAAGGCTACCATATGATCAGTTTTAACATTTAGAACCCCACCATTCACATCGGGGATTCCTCAAGGGTCGAGGTTAGAAACACGCCATGATGCAGTGTATATTGGGGAGGACCTTGGGACTGATTTGCATAAGGGTGGCGGAATTACTCCATCATAACGATGACAGATATCCTGCCCGCCGAAATATAAATCCCATACAACAAGCTGGGTTTATATTTTGGAGGATGGGATATCCATCACAGGTGTAACGGAGTAACCCGTCCCCAGAAATCTAAACTGGTCCCTTTATGATGAAGCGCACCACTGTAATTACTAGTGGATAAGAGTTCTTCTTTTAAAAATAAAACCTTTTCCTGGGTGGCTTTACGTAGTTCTCATTGTTGTTCTAATTGGGTGACTCTCTCTTGATTTCTTCCTGACATTGGGAACTGAATCAACCTGCACATAGAGTGCCTCTTCTCTCTCCTATTGAACAAGCTTGACCAGCACTGCACAGCTTTACCTACTGCTCTCAACCGCGCCTCCTATTACACAGTTAAGATGGTTAATACATCAACCAGGCAAAGCAGACACACACGCTTCCCTCTACTCTCTGTCTAAATATGGCAGAAAATCTCTGATAGACGTAAACAGAAGAGGATGTGAACTCCATCTTGGCAGGTCCGTCCCTACATAGTGATACTGATGTAGCACAGACTTTGATACTGACACATAATTGGTATTCTTTAAGTCAGGGGTGCAACACAGGCCCCTGCAGCCAATGTGGTGCAGAGCCCTCCATACCCTCTAGAGGACCCCCAGTCCTTTAACATGGGCCCTATTCACCCAAGACCAATGAATATCTGTGAGATATGGAAGACTCAGGTGGGGCCTGATCACATTCTGCAGGGGGACCTCATCATTTTGTGTTACACCACTGTTTGAAGTGACTTAAAAAAAACGCATGGACTAATAATGATGGAATATCTATGGCCAAATGCTGCCCCAAGAAGTCTGTTAGTGAGCAATGATACTCAGTGCAAACAAGACTGGCTAATCTCAAATATAAAAAGATTGTCAGACAGCCTACTGATACAAATACGAACAAGGGAGGTTCAGTTAAAAAAAACACAGTCATGATCTCGACCTTTAAAGACTGTTGAAAGAAATCAATAAGGAAATGAGTCACTACAGGGACTTTCTCACAGAATCTAAAGTCCAAACTTTACAAAAGGTTGCTTCTCTCAAGAGAAAGTGTTTCCTTATTCAAGAGCAGAGTACATAGAACAAGGGTCAGAACAACCCAGGTGAGATAACCAAGCTTCGGATGATCAGTCTGTAGATTCAGACACATGGAGCAGCATCAGTGGTGAGTGACTAATGAACGAGAGACACATGAAGTTTAGGGGGAGACGTAAAGGACATCCATGGTGCAATTACAATCCATTACCTCTGGTTTATCCTTTCCCCCTCCATCATCTCTAGATTTCTGGTGGCTGACCCCTTTAACTAATGAGAAACACCAAGATACCCTGTAAAACTTAAACCTCCATGTTTAGAGCTTAGTCAAGGACAATCAGTAAGGTAGGAAGAAAAAAGAGACATGTTCAGTGGGAGGAGAACAGCAACCCGCAGAGAGTACGCACGAGGAGCATGACCAGGGACACACCCCAAGAACCAGCACAACCCAACCCTAGTGCTGAACCTAAGTAACAAGAGGTTCACAGACCTACAGATGAGAGTCTTATGTAAGGGACTAGGCAGCTTCCCAACACCTATGCTAGACAAACTCTCACTCAAATGTGAATTGGAAGAGTTCCTCAGACAAATCAAACTCAAGATCTTCTTTCTTTAAAGACCCAAGCATGTGATATGTACGGCGATACCGCCCTTTGTAAGAAACCAGTTTTTAAACCCCATTACGTCAACCCCGTAGTGATTCAAACTTCTGAACAGGCAGTCTTTCATGAGGTTGACAAATTAGAGGTGACCGAGGTGAACACTTGAGTTCCACACGCTGTAGGTCTTTTCACAATATGTCCTGTGCTAGAAAGAAGGGCCTAGAAAACTTGAAATCAAACAAAGACCTAACAATAAAGCCTGCAGATAAAGAGGGAGGTATAGTGATAAAAACTATGACTGTTTACAGACAAGAATGCCAGTGCTTGTTAGTGGATTGTAAAAACTACAAGGTCCCGGATCATGACCAGACAGAGACTATTGCAACAGAGATTGTAGGATTGAGGAAGCGTTAGAATGTGGATGGGTCTCAGAAATGGGGGCAGAGTATTTAAAAAACAAAATAACAAGTCACCAAAACTTTTACTACACTTCCCAACATTCACAAGAAAAGAATGCCTCCAATGGGATGCCCTGCTGTCTGGGGCATAGGTGCCACTCTAGAACCACTTTCACGATTATGTAAGTTTTTCTTGCGCCCTGTAGTCCAAAGCACGCCCACGTATTCGAGAGACAAAAATAACTTCTCATTCTCCTACGAGATTTAGGGCCTCATTCTGAGGCCGGCGGGCGGCAGTCGCCGGCCGCCTGGCAGGAACCGCCATATGGCCGACCGTGGAGGCCATTCTGGCTTTCCCGCTGGGCTGGCGGGCGACCGCCAGAAGGCTGCCCGCCAGCCCAGCGGGAAACCCCTTCCCACGAGGAAGCCGGCTCCGAATGGAGCCGGCGGAGTGGGTAAGGTGCAACGGGTGCAGTTGCACCCGTCGCGAATTTCAGTGTCTGCTAAGCAGACACTGAAATTCGCGACGGGGGGCCCTCTTACGGGGGCCCCACGACACCCCATACCGCCATCCTGTTCCTGGCGGGCGAACCGCCAGGAACAGGATGGCGGTATGGGGTGTCGGAATCCCCATGGCGGCGCAGCAAGCTGCGCCGCCATGGAGGATTCAGCAGGGCAGCGGAAAACCAGCGGAAAACCGGCGGGACACCGCCGGTTTTCCTGTTCTGACCGCGGCCATACCGCCGCGGTCAGAATGCCCTGCGGAGCACCGCCAGCCTGTTGGCGGTGCTCCCGCCGACCCCGGCCCCGGCGGTCCTTGACCGCCGGGGTCAGAATGAGGCCCTTAGAGTTCTATCCTTAAAGAAAACTTCCCATTGGCTGAGATATTGAAAGGTTGTACATTAGCCTATTCCAAGAGAAAGCATTGGAGGCAACTGAAGCGATCCTAAATCTAATGCCTTGGGAGCACTCAACCCCAAGATGTTTTGGTGTAGAGCGTACCAATTTGGACCTAACCAACAATTTCTGAAGATACTTTCTATGAAGAGCACTTTCACCCCAAGCATCGTGTGTCTATATCTATACAATTATAAAAGAAAAAAGATATACTATGTGAGGCAAATCTATTCACAGACAAGATGAAAATATGGAAATGATACATTGAAGATGAGTTGGTGATTTGGGACGGAGACAGATAAATAACTAATGTGTTTTTGTTTGACTTAATTCCCAAGATGAGCACCTGAGGCTCACACACTGTACACAACAAAGAAGTCACATTCCTGGATATTAGGATCCTTCCAGAATGTGGTGGTCTGTGTGAAGAAACATATGAGACACCCATTGGTAAAAACAAGTTGTTAAGAATTTATAGTTTCCACCCCAGGCCCTGAGAAAGAGTGGACCCAATGGCCAGTTTGTATGACTAAAGAGGAACAGCGCCTAACCTCCAAGACTGTAACAAACACTTATAGACCCTAGTGTATAAATTGAGGGACAGGAGATTCCCTGAAAGAATTATGCCCAATACTATGAAAAGGGCAAAAGGTAAGAATGGAGAAGCACGCCTGGAGAACACAAGACAAGAAGCGAGTGACAACAGACTGATTTGTGTGACCACGTACAGCTTTGTTTTCAATCATAGCAAGACAGTAATTCATAAAAACTGGTGGATACTCAATAGAGCTAACCTTAAATCTGAAAAACCCATGTTTTCCCACCAAAACGATCATAGCCTCAAGGACGTTTTGGTTAACACAAGACCTCGAAGGGATGAACCAAAACCAATGTCTGCAACAAGTATGTGGTAGGACATTTTCCTCGTGGCAGCTGTAGTGTGTGCTCCCTTACAGAACCTAAAAATACATTGGACTTGGGTGTGGAAAGACCTTGGCGTCTGCGTAAACATACTAATTGTAACCAGCGCGGGCCATGTACATTATAACTTGCCCTTATGAACTGAGACACATTATACAAAATACAGATGCATATGCAAGCACCGAGCAACTAAAGTAAGCTTAACCCCACACAAATGTCAAACCATTACATTGCAATGGAACACAGTGTAAAGGAGCTGCATTGGGTGATCCTGGGGAAGATTGACAATACAACAAATAATGTGGAACGTGTTTTGCAGAGAACAACAGTGGATTTACAGGCTAGCCACTAATAATACTGGACTCAACGATCACATCCCGGGGCCACTTTTACAGCTGATAAGGTTTTCAATCATTATCTATCAGGTCGCACACAAAGAACTCCCTTGAGCTGATCTTAACCATAAAATACGTGCCAACAATTTAGAGCAGGGAAGTGGGATATTTAAAAAATAGATGGGAGAATGTATTTTCTCCACTGACTTATATTGAAATAGAAGGCAATCTACCTGAATCGGGTCTATTGGCCTTACGTTCTTGGCAGCTTAATAACTTAGCACATACAAAGGCAAAATGTTAAACTCTACTTTTGTATGCGCTAGAGTAAAACTGACAGAAATACAATGTTGAGGCCTTTTACATGCTCTGATCTCCCCCTCCAAGAATTATAATCACAAAGCATTAACTTTGGATCTTAGAGGTAATTCTTGAAGGGGGAGTTCTGGGCGTGTTTGACGGGCCTCAACATTTCACTTTTGCCTTGTTTCCGGCAGATCATGAGTCAGCAATGCCTATCAATCAGGATTCTACATCCAGGAATCGGGAGGTGGGAGACTAGCTCTGAAATCGGTAGTATCCCGTCTGAATCGGAGGGTTGGCATGTATGCCCTGAGCATGGGTGAAACAAAGGCCCCCACGGTGGGGTGGGACAGGCTCCAGGGGGCCCCCTCAGCACAGCACCTGGTCTGAGTGAGTTGGGGGGGCCCTCAATGTTATTTGCAGGGGGAGCTCTCACTGGCCATGAGATGTGTCAGTTTCAGTCGCTACGAGTGACAAGATCCATGACATTTCATTACTACCTCTGTTGGTTCAATACAAAATTTTATTTTTACTATTTTTGTAGATAACAAAAAACATTCCTACCTATAACTCCGTCAAAATGGAAGAAATATAGAAATTAAACTGATACCAATGGGTTGTGTACTCTGGACATAACTGAGATTACCCTCAACGCTCACCATTAATATGGAGAAGGGGTTATTTTAGGTCACACACAAATAAAAGCATACATTTCAAGACAAGAGACAAGTTAAAGAGCTAAATAATTAGGGACAGCATTTCTCCCACTGATTTCTATTGAAGAACAGGAAATTTCAGGCAGGAGACAGCAAAAAATAAAGTCATTTTTGCTTCAAAAATCGAGAATCTCCATCCTGAATCAGCTGTATGTAGGAGATGGTAGGTGGAAGGTGTAGGCAAAGGGTACCTTTATCGAAAACTAATCCAACCCGTCCATGAGAGTTTTCTGAGCCCATTTTATAGATTTTCCCTTTGAAAATAAAACAATACATATTTTCTTATGTAAAAAAGAGGGGGGGTTTAATATGTAATGGTCTTGGAACACAATGTTGTAAAGGCCAAGAGAAACTTCAAGCCCTGTATCTCCTTCAAAAAAAGCCTGAATACCCACATAATGAGATGGATACTTACTGAAGCTATGTGCATGACAGAGCAGGTTACGCCATCATGCTGATGTCATCATGTGATACATGACTGACTGGGAACAGGGGCTGGAGACGGTATCTAGGTGCACCAGAGGGCGGGAATCTTTGACAAGCGGAGTAAACCAACTATGAAAACGGTTCTCAATGAAACTGGCATTTCCTGTGACAATGTACTAATCACTCATTTTGGAGGTATCTTTTCTACTGCCTCCACAGTGTGTGAGCACAGGTCATGCCTCGCTCTAGCACCCTAAGGTGCGACGGAAATATACCGGGTTTGTAGGCACGTCTACTTACTTGTATAGACATGGAGAGAATATGAAAATGATACAGGTCTAAAAATACCAATATTTGTTTCCTGAGTGTGCACACAAATATTACTGAGTGCCTTGGGTCCTGGCAGCAACAAACAATACTTACAGAGCGCCTTGGGTCCTGGCAGCAACAAACAATACTTACGCAGGGCCTTGGGTGATGGCAACAACACATGATACTCACATAGGGAGTTGGGTGCTCGTAGTAACAAACAATACGTACACATGGCCTTGAGTTCTGGCAGCAAGAAACAATACTTACAGAGGGCCTTGGGTTCTGGCAGCAACAAACAATACTTACAGAGTGCCTTGGGTCCTGGCAGCAACAAACAATACTTACAGAGGGCCTTGGGTCCTGGCAGCAACAAACAATACTTACAGAGCGCCTTGGGTTCTGGCAGCAACAAACAATACTTACAGAGGGCCTTGGGTGATGGCAACAACACATGATACTCACATAGGGACTTGGGTGCTCGTAGTAACAAGCAATACTTATACATGGCCTTGGGTCCTGGCAGCAACAAACGATACTTACAAATACTTACGCAGGGCCTTGGGTATTGGCAACAACACATGATACTCACGTGGGGGGTTAGGTGCTGGGAGCAACAGACAATACTTACAGAGGATCTTGGGTTCTGGCAGCAACAAACAATACTTAGAGAGTGCCTTAGGTTCTGTTAGCAACAAATAATACTTACACAGTGCCTTGTGTTCTGGCAGTAACAAACAATACTTATACAGGGCCTTGGGTAATGGCAACAACACATGATGCTTACATAAGGACTTGGGTGCTCGTAGCAACAAACAATACTCACACAGGGCCTTGGGTTCTGGCAGCAACAAACAATACTTACAGAGCGCCTTGGGTTCTGCCAGTAACAAACAATACTCACAGAGGCCCTTGGGTGCTGACAGCAACAAACAATACTTACACAGGACCTTGGTTTCTGGCAGCAACATATGATACTCATGCAGAGACTTGGGTGCTGGCAGAGACACACATTACTCACAAAGGGTATTAGTTGCTGCCAGTCATACAGGAGAGTCACACAGGATCCTCTGTATTAACAGCAGTACACTGAAGGTGACCGTTCGGGCTGCAGTTTGACATGACTAGCTCCGGACTCTCTACACTCAGCAAAGCCCTTTATAGGCAATCAACCTGGACTCAGGCGAGATGATCAACACACAGGCAGCCATAAACACAGCATTCAAAGATTATATTCCATCACTGTACGCTGCTTCCGCAGAACCTACACCTGCACAGTTATGCAGATGCAGTTGTCGGAAAGAGACAAATTAGATGAATCTACTCGGCTAGAGGACATTCGCACAGCTCTGGCAGATCTGGCCCGCAACAAGACCCCAGGCATGGCTTGGCTACCAGCCGAATACTACACCACAGACCCACCTCATCTCCCACAGCCCATGCTCAACATGTTCACTGAAGCGTGCACAACAGGCCAACTGCCGAAGGCCCTCATAGTGGAATTGCCCAAACCCGGTCATGACCCTCTAGATGTGCACTCCTATAGGCCACTCTCCTTACTAAACCTAGGTTGTAAAATACTGGGAAAATATCTTAGCTAACAGACTTCTTCCGGTAATTCCTAGGTTGATACATGAGGACCTATCTGGTTGTATTCCCGGTCGGAACACTTTTTTAAATATCAGGAGATTGATACGCCTTCTGCACAGTGACTCTCAGACAGGTTACGTAAGTGTGGCCATCTCACTTGATATAGAAAAGGTGTTTGACAGACTCAGTTGGAACTACCTTCTTGAGACTCTCAATCGGATGGGCTTTGGGCCTGGTTTCCTGACTTGGATAAATATCCTGTATTCTAACCTAACAGCCCGTGTCAGGGCAGGGCATACTATATCTGACAGTTTTCCTATACACCACGGCGCTAGACAGGGATGTCCACTTTCCCCACTATTGTTCACAATATTGATGGAACCACTGGCTGCCCGATTACGGCAGAACACAAGGCATTTGGGGGTACTGAAGGCACATATGGGCCACATTATATGCCTATACGCTGATGACTCCTTAATATACCTACTCCACCACTAAATGTCCGTTCCGGAGGTTATAAGCTTGCTGGACTCCTTGGGCACAAAATCAGGGCTGAGGGTCAACTGGTCCAAAACTTGCACTTTCCCCATGTCTCCTGTCCCACCGGACGAGCAACATACCCTTCCAAATTACAGAATACAGTGGTGCCACACCACGTTTAAATACCTAGGGATATAGGTATATCACTGTATAAAAGACCTAAAAGAGGGTAACCTTGACCGTGCCATCAGATCCATAAGAGGCTCACTCCCCTTCTGGTGCTCGCTCCCACTCTCACCGATGGGCAGGGTGGCCATAGCCAAAATGATAGTCCTTACTAGACTGCAGTACTACTTTGTGGCGTTACCAGTTTTTCTCCCATGATCTTTTTTCCAAACATTACATAGCTTATTAACTGAACTACTCTGGGGGAAAGACAGGCGTTGTGTGGCCTTGGCCACAACGCAGTGCCCACTGGATAAGGGGGGTCTTGGCATCCCTAACCTTGAATTATACTATGCTGCAGCTCAGCTACAATGGCTGCTACGGTGGTTGAGTCAGTTCCAGAGCTGAGAAAAAACAACCTCCTTGGTTTGACCTCAGTGTACACTTGGGTGACAGACAAGACATGCCACCCCACACATGGGACTATCTTGATGACCACAGCCAGAGTCTGCTGGCATAGGTTTATACACAGCAAACTTGCTAACATACCGTACTCGCCACGGAAACCCATGGCGCAAAGGCCAGCTGCTCGGTCACGCTCTGGCAACATGACATGACCCCGTGGAAAGCGGCGAAGCTCACAACGGTGGAAGAATATATTTCACAGAAGGTACATTGCTGTCATTTGATGAACTTAGGGTTTCCAGCAACTTACAAGCTGGTCTATTTTTATCATACTGCGCAATAAGACCACTTACACATGTCACCTTGCACAATGGTGACAAAGAACCACCACCTTCGCAATTACTTACACTGATACAGTCAGCTATGATGGACTAGGAAAACAATTTCCATATTATATACTGCCTTGAACATCACAAATTGTCCGGGGATGGAGGTTCCTTGTGCTCGGTGGGACGGGGTGCTTACCATCCCTCTGTCCCAGCACTCATGGGCATTGGCCCTATCTGGTGTCAAAGAGATATGGCGTAACCATAGGTTCCCTTTTACACAGTTCAATTACTTGCACCAATCTTATCTCTCCCCTCACTGCATTAAACAAATGTTCCCAACAGCTGACCCTAAGGGGCATATTTATAATCCCCTAGCACCACCTTGCGCCTCATTAACGTAATTTATTTTGATGTTAATGTGCCCCAACAAGGTCCAAATCCCCGCACTTTATTTACAGGGTGGCGCAATGCATGCCTTGCGCCACCCTATAACCCTGTGCGCTACATTATGCCTGCACCAGGAATAATGTATGCAAAGTGGGCGTTACCCCGTTAGGGGAGCCGGAAAAATGGCGTAAGGAAATCTATATGATTTCCTTGCTCCATTTTTTACAGCACTTTTAACGCCTGCTGAAGAGCAGGCGTTTAAAGGGGGCTTCAATTCTGTAGAATGGGGCCCTGTGTGCTCAGAAGCTACTCCTGCAGAGGACATCAATAGCATCATAAAAAATGACACTATTGCTCCCTACCTTGCGCCATGGTGCGCCGTATTTTAAATATGGTACGCAAATGGTGGCGGTAGGAGGGCGCTAAGGAAGGTGGCACTGCACTGAGTGCAACGCCACTTTCCATAAATCTGCCCTGAAATGTCCAGGTTGTGGATTGCCCGAAGCGAGCTTCTACCATATGGTTTGGGAATGTCCCTCTTTACAAGAGGCCTGGAAACAGGTAGTTGAGTCTACAGCCGACATAAAAGACTATGCCCTGTCACCTACCCCTGAATCCTGCCTATTGGGACTGCGCCACTGGGCCAGAGGGACAAACACCTTCATAGATTTATAGACCTGGCATTTACTACAATTAAGAGCCTCATCGCCATGCACTCTGGGTGCTTTCCATCCCAGACAACACCAAATAGTAGCAAACGTTGCTACAGTGGTCCCGAGCGGAGGCTGAAGTGCTACGTACACTGAGAAATAAGGCCCTCGCACGAGGTGGCAGTGAAATTTGGGACACGCTCGTTATCAAAATAGAGGCAAAAAATGACATTAGACCCCCATGAACATGACATGACATTACAGCCCTGTATGAAGGAAGTGGGCTTCCTGTTGCCCTTATGTAATTATGCATAATGAGCTACTTTTCATCCCCACCTCTTAGGCCCCCCACCTCAACTGACAACCATGGGACCCCACTTTGACATGTATGCGTCCTCCCACAGATGCGGGGCACAACAACTGTGTATATTTTGGCTGACATATATTTGCTGAACTCATTGTCTCTAATTCTCTGTTACTAATGCATGCTACATTCACACCCATTGAGGCACATGTGTCACTTTATTTACTGGATCGGGATGCTTGCTCCGTTGCCCTCCTACCTGGCTCCTGTCTGCCCTTCCCCCCGTGACACGCTCCCAACCCCTAGATCTCCTTTTTCCAATATTGTCGTGTTAATGCTGCAGATGTAACTGTTTGTTTTTTGTTTCTGCACTTACATGGTTTATAAAACTCAATAAAGAGATTTAAAAAAAATCTAAACTACATACAGCGCTCAGTGCAGCTCTGCACAAGGACTTATTACAAGGGGCCTTAGAGTTCGGCAACATGGATACTCATCACAGAAGTGGGGGATGTCCCGTTTGCCGTGTTACAAGTGCATTACATCCAATGGTATTTGTACTACAGGGGACAGGATATCTGCCATGTTTTCAAACATTCCGTCCTCCAAACTGTAAGCAAGACCCAGTATCTTATAAAAGGGTCAGCAGAGGGCTTTCATTGGATATAGCGTCTGTCCTGCCTAGCGCAGCAGTCAAGGAGCTGCCTGCAGAGCAACTATGGCATTGTATAGTGACGGCTGGTGGTGGTTACGCCAACCACACATCTGCAGAAGGTAGTGGTTGGTGTTGCTGAAATGTTTTGCAATGTCGAGAAAAATAATGCAATAATATGCAGGATTAACCTATAGGCTTTAATGAAATTAGATGTGTATAAATGAAAACAATCATAGTAGTCAACCATATTTACTCATATTAGGCCTGAATAGCTGACGTTACATTGCCTGACAAGCTGACATGACTAAAGAATGATGACTTAACACACCTTCCCATGGACATGTTTTTCATAATGATTCATAGTTGAATAAATGTTTGTCTTATAATTCTGCAGATGTTTCTGCTTGCACAGAGATCACGGTTCACTAATGAACAGAGATTTCCTATTTAGTGAGGTCATGAAGACGTTCACAAAGATGCAGCATTTCTGGAGAGAATGAATTATGTGAGCATGTAACAGAGATACCATTGTAGCTAATAAGATAAATGTTTCATTCCACACTGCTTCTGAAGTTCACTGTGATCCTGGTGAGAAGACAAGGTGCGATCCTGTTCCCATGAGAGCATCCAGAGGTGATTGGCTGGCTGAAGAAAGAAGAAACAACCAACTGCAACACTGAAGTGAAGTGTTGTCTATAAAAGTGTGAGTTCCTCAAGTAGGCTTCCACGATCATATTTTCCTCACCCGTTCATTCACAGAGCAATCTCCTTTGCCATTTTCCAGGCTGAGACTCTACTGAGTTTCTTAAACCGCCATCCATGAGAAGTTCTGCTTTGATTAATTACTTATGTATTGAGTTGATTTGATAACAAAGTTTATGCTTATTGATCTCCCTCTAATTAGAACTCTTTAAGGGTTCTGACACCCTTTCTGTCCCTGCTCCTAGAATAGGGATTCTTTTACTCATGAAATGCACTGAATGCATTTATTATGATTTATTGATTACTTATTTTGATTATTGACAAAACTAGTGACTGATATTGGTGATATGTATATGCTGATTTTACTAAAGATGAATTACTAAAAAGATTTGATTAATAAAATGCTTAAAACTCATACCAAATTCTACTTTTTGACTGAAAATAGAATTGAGATTGTGTTGACAATTCAATGTGATGTACACCTCCTGGTTAATCTCAGCCAATGTTAAAGTCTCATAGGCTTGAGAAGAAGAGCGGGGATTTTCTCTCTGATGAGTAGTGTCTGACTGTAAACCAGTAATTTAACTGAGATCTCCTCTCCTCCAATGGCAGAGTTAGAGGTATTCATTGGGGTTATGTTTATAGGGCCTCACGTCTGGTGGAAGGAGGATTTGAGGAAAGGTTAGAGCTGCTCATTGAAAAGCCTCATACCCGAGGGAAGTATATTTTGAGGCCAGTTCAGGAGGTTACCATGGAAGGAGAGTACGCTAATTACCCGTGAGTGTATCCAGGCTGTCCAGAGATGGTTGTTTTCAGGTCTGGCCTTGAGACATCTTAAGCTGTCTTGCCAGTCTTGTGTAGTCCAAAAGCCCCATGAATAAAAAAGTACATATATGCATACATAGCATGACTTAGGGCTCCACCCTCAACATCTATAGGTTTGTTCAAGTGTTATTGAATTTGCTTGACCGTAGCATTGGGTAATGGGTTTGGCCGTTCCAGCCAATTGCTGTCTTCACTGTGACTGACAAATGCAAAAAGAACAAGTGATGGGCAGAATGCTGAACAATGTCAAACATTCACCCCCAGTCACAGATCTGGGCCTAAATCCATCGTTTTATTGCTACCCATTGTGAGAGAGGGCCTCTTTTTGACATGGTTATCCCCCTTCTTTTTGCCTGATGTTGATGTGTCCTAGAAATTGTAGGGCCCAGGGCCCCTGCTAACTAGGTTCCCTGGGCCAGAGCTCTTTCCCTAAATCTGTTGTGATGCATGGGCACAATTGGATACACCCTTAACTACCACTATAAGTCCCTAGCAAGTGGGTACCTATGTACCCAAGTCATGAGGTACTAGGGGAAGGTCCCTGAGGGCAGCAGCACTGATTGGGCCACCCTCTAGGGCCATGCATCCAGATGCACCCCGCACTGCCAGTGCAGACTGAGTGTTCTGGTGCAAACGTAAGATTCAAACTCGACATGGCACACTGTGTGTCTGTCCACCATACACTGCATTTACGATGGGTAAGACATCCCTCTGGCAGGCCTAAAGGCAGGGGGCTTCATATTATATGTAAGGGCATGAGCAATATGCCCTCACTGTGTCTTTGCCAAACCTGGGACATGGTGAGTGAACCGAGCAGCCATTTTAATACTTGTGCTGGACACAGGTCATCATGAGTTTCCCAGGTACATGAAGGACGCTCTGAACCCTGGGTTGTCTGGTATCAAACAACTCATAATGATAACCCCAAACTGGTGCCAGTGTTGGATTTATCACTAAATGTACCAAGGGGCCACCTTAAAAGTGCCCCCCCCCAAAGGCTAACTATCCTGGCATGGTTGCTGACTGATCTTATCCAGCTGCCACCTCCAGACAGCCGATATACAAACCTTGGGGGGTCGGGCTGCCTCTCCGGTGTGTAAGACAATGCCTTTCCTGGGTGAAGGAGTTAACACCGCCTCCCTCAGGAATGTGCACTCTCCTGCTGGTGAGGTTCAAAGGGCTTACCGCCCTTGAAACTCAACCTCCAAGCCTGCTGCTAGCTGCAAATGGCATCACGCTTGCAAACCTCCACTTTTGGCGGGAGCAAAGGCGGGAAACCTAACAAAGAGTGGGGGGAGTGGCCTCACCTGGCATACACCACCCTTAGGGTGTTGCCTGTGAGGTAGACCCTCTTTTTCCGTTTCCTCCATCTTGGAATAGAGGAAAATAGTCAATGAGGTTTATGGAAGTGACCCTTCCCACAGGAAGTGGTCACTATAGTGGGTGAAGCCACCCAAAGGTAAGTGTCCCATTGGACACTACCAGGTTCCCCCTAAAACGCCCACTAAATTCAGTATTTAGTGGACACCCCTAGACCAAGATTTCGGATTCGAAAGGAGAAAGAAGACTAGAACCAAAGAAGATCCAAAGCAAGAGAACCATGGACCTGATGCATCAAGAAAACGTGCCAAATCCTGCCTGCTGCACCCAGGACCCAAAAATCGCCGCTGCGCAGGAGCTGGACACTGGATTGACCCCATTAAACCCGGCAGACTTCCAGGCTTTACAAATTAGCCTACATGTCCCCTTTGAGTGGAGGCAACACTCTGCAAACCAACAAAGACCAACAAGCCATTGAGGGTCAGTTCACTGACTGGCCAATATCCTCCAAACCGGAAGTCACTGCCAAGTTTGGTGATACTGCACTCTCCAGTGACCGAGGCGTGCTAATACCCCAGGTACTTGTCAGTGAACTTTGGAAATCAAGTAAAACAGCTCCCCCTTAGCTGCAACTAGACCAGAAAGAAGCCGCAGTCGAGGGACTTCAGGACACCCCGGACCTTGTGACAGAGTGCCCCCATTGTCCTGCAAGTGATCCTGACCTCGATCACAAGAGAGGCATATTGGCACACAGCCCTTGGATCAACAGCTCACCCTGCACCCGACCGCCTTGGGCCTTGGAACCAGCTGTGCCCCAAAGGTCCCTCACCCCTTGCAACCTCAACACCACAATGGGACCCCAAGGCACCACCTTTAAACCTGCTCCTGCATACCTTTTCCAAGTGGTCCCTCGCAGTAGCCCTTCACCAGCTTCAAGAGTATTTCCAACGCTGCTCCCGCTGGAACTGGGAGCTGCCCAAACTTCTTCAGCTGGCACAGTGTGCCCACCAATGACTGCAACCAACCTACCAAAGCTGAACTTGGTAGAGCAAACATATGATTAAATATTCATTGTTACAGGTGGCCTTCAATTGATTCATATGGTACATAATTACACAGAAAGACTGCATTTATTAAACTTTGAAAAATTCATAAATTAAAAAGTACTTAATCAATTTTGATTATCTTGGTCTCAAATATTATATAAAATCTGAAGTATTGTTATAAATTGGTCTTGATTCATTTCTTTGAGTGTGTGAGTTGCATGATTGATATTATGAGTACAACAAATGCTTTGCACTTTCCAAGATTAGCCTAATTGCGTGACTAAACTACCTCAAATATTAGAGCATTAAGTGAACTCGTTTTTGCCTCTGGAAACCAGAAACCAACATGTGGCTGCCTGGACCCCTATACAGTGTACCTAGTTGTGTGCACTAAATAGAGGGCCAGCTCTATGCCATTATACCCCATGCCATTATAGTTTGGACCCAGCTATCTGCATATCAGTCTTGATCCTGCTCTCAATGGGAACAGTCCAGCCCGACCTGCCAGCTCCAAGTTCTCCCTGGACTGGAAACAAGCATCCTGGGACCAGTTTCGCAGTATCAAGCCTCTAGCTTGCCTCCATTGGCATGGGCAGCACAACACCCACGTCTGGACATACTCATTCCACTTAGGGCAACAAATGCAAAAAGAACAACTGATGATCGGCATGCTGAACAATGTCAAACATTCACCCCTACTACAGAGATCTGGGCCTAAATCCACTGTTTTTCTGCTACCCATGCCATTCCAGCTTGGAACCAGCTATATGCAAATTGGTCTTGACCCTGCTCCACATGGGAACAGTCCAGCCCGACCAGCAGGCCAGGTCCTCCGTGGACCAGAAACAAGCATCCTGGGACAGACTGGTTTCAGAGTACCACCCTTCATCAGCCAGGTTACCGTGAATCCAGTGGCCAGTGAGCAAGGAACCCATGTCTGGGCATACCCTTCCCACTTAGTGCAACTTTAGCAACACAAAAGGATGATGGATGGAGTGCTGAACAATGCAAACACTCACCCTCAGTCACAGATCTGGGTTTTCTCCATTGTTCTTTTGCTCACCACGCCACCCCAGTTTGGACGCAGCCATATGCAAATCAGTCTTGACCCTGCTCCCCATGGGAACAGTCCAGCCTGACCTGCCAGGCCAGGTCCTCCTTGGACTGGAAACAAGCATTACAACTCATCTCACGTGAACTTTGGTGTCAGGACTGGTGGGCCCATACTTTACTTTGTCAGTGCTTTTTCAGTCCATTTTTTATCCTTTTTGTTTTTTACTTATCCTTGTGTGTTTAAGCTATGTCTTTAAGTTACAGTAACTCAAAGCCCAAATCGCCTTCTCTCTGTGCCAGTAATAATCATATTTTTCTGTGATGTGCATTAAAATAAAAAATGTTATTCCGCTGTTATAGGAAGCACTGTTATTGTTCTAAGGAAAGTATATACCATATTTAATTATTTTACTTTACAGTTTTTATTGAAACAAATCTTGTTCATATTTTGTTGAATGTGATTGCAGTTAAAAAATTTAAAAATGTAGCCCCTTCACACTAGCATCCAAGGTCAGACCTACTGCCTTTGCCATTGCTTGTTGAACATGCAGATGGTGATTTGGAGGACATAGAATTGACATTAGCTTTCGCACTGGGTGATCTACTCTTCGCTTGTCTGGACAAGTTAGCTTTGAGGGCGTGTCTGGATATGCAGAGGGAGGTGATGCGGGGAAGGTCTGACCCAGGAGCGGCTCCTCCATAATAGCGGAGGAGCGTCACTGAGTCAGTGAAAATTTTAAATGATAATAAAACAATGTTATTATCATTTAATTTATCATTGTCTGACTGAGCCATGCAATCTAGGGTGGGACGGTGGACGAGCCATGGCAGGGGGGAGGAGTGGTGGGCACTGTACAGTGCACATGTCGGTTTGACCGGCCATCTTTATGACGGCCAATCCGACATGCACACTTACATTTCTTTAACCCAGCTGGAGAAATGGCACAGGCTCCCTGTGCCTGAGAAAGCATCAGACCACTCGATCAGGCCAATCTCCGGCGCTTCTCTCATGCTTGGCATAGCATGAGAGCAGCATCTGGATTGGGAGCCTGTGCTTGCACCCCAGCGAGGAGGCTTACCTGGACCGGGAGCAGCAGGTAATAAAAAAAAAATGATTTTATTATTATTACCCTACCCACCCACCACTTTAGATTGGCAGAAGCCGCTACTGGTCTGACACTACGGGGAGGTCGTATCTGAAGGCAGTTTAAAGCCCTTGATGCAGGGGGCAGTTGTGACCCCTCTGTTTGGAGAAAATTGGTAGAAGAAATCTTGGGTGTAGGTGAGGGGCAGGAGGGCGGGGTGTGAGATAGTGGGGTGAGTGGTGTGGTACCAAGGTAGGACTCTCACATTCCTCAGTTTCATGGACACTCAGTCCCATATTTATACTTTTTGACGTAAATCTGCATTAGCGCAGGTTTGCGTCAAGAAGTATATCGCCGGCTAGCACCATTCCTGGACGCCAGCCAGCGGTAAAGCCCAGTTAGCGTAAAAATTATTGACACTAGCCGGGTGGGGGAGGCGTAGGGGAAACTGGAGATTGTGCGTGAAAGAATGGCGTTAGTCAGGTTAGAGTAAAAAAAATGACTCTAACCTGATTAGCGTCATTTGTTTCACTCATAACCCCCATAGACATGACTCCTGTCTAAGTAAAGACAGGAACCATGCCTCCCAGCCCAACAGCCATGGCCAGGGGACTTATGTCCACTGGGCATGGCCATTGAGTACAGCCCAAGTTAGGCCCCCCTGTGGCACTTTGAAAAAAAATTTAAAATACTTACCTGGACTTACCTGAGATGGGTCCCCCCATCCTTAGGTGTCCTCCAGGTGTGGGTGCGGGTGGGTGGGGGTGTCTCTGGGGGCAGGAAAGGGCACCCGTGGGCTGTTTCCATGGTCTCTGTCCATGGAAAAGGCTCACAGGCTCCCTAATGCCTGCCCATACCCAGGCGTTAAATAATGGCGCTAAGCAGGCTTAGCGCCATTATTTAAGGCCCTCTTCCTCCCGTGACTGTTTTCAGCACGGGAGGATAAATATGGCACTATGACCATAGCATGCGTTTTTGCCCGGGAACACCAACCTTTCATCTCATTGACTCAAGGTAATTTCCCGCAAGCAAAAACCAATGCAAACTCCAAAACTTTGGCGCTAGACGGGTCTAGCGCCAAAGTATAAATATGGAGTTAAGTTTGTGCCGGATTTGCATTTTAAAACAAAATGACTCAAATCTGGCGCAAACAGAGTATAAATATGGGCCTCAGAGGGCCTTTTACTAAGGTGATGGGGGTGGGGTGGACGCAGGCAATCACACTCCCTGACCTCTGCTGACAATAAATCCACCCCCTTCTCAGTGTGGCACACACACATGGCCATGGAACATGCACTGTGGCAGTCACAGATAATGGTGCACAGACACATGGCCAGAGACCCTGTACATAGTGGCACACGCTCATGTCCATTGGTCTTGCACATGGTACAAACACACAGTGGTGCACAGACACAGGGCCACAGACTGTACACAGAAGCACACACTTGTGGTCATGGGACATGCACAGTGGACACAGATGGTGGTGCACAGACAGAGGACCACACACTCTGTACACAGTGGCATATGCATATGGTCATTGGACATGCACAGTGGACTCACAGGTAATGGTACACAGACACAGGGCCACAGACTTCGAACACTGTGGCACACGCACATGGCAATGGGACATTCACAGTGGCAAGACAGATATTGGTGCTGACACGCAAGGCCACAGAGGTGCACACATGTACTTATGGTACTTGCACAGTGGACACACAGATAATGGCGTACATTCATAGGGCAAGAGACTCTGTACACAGTGGCACACACACATGGCCATGGAATACGCACAGTGGCACACCCAGATATTGGGTCACAGACTCTGTACACAGCAGCACACACGTGGGCATGGGGGATGCACAGAGTACACTGACCGTCGTGCACAGACCAAAGGCCACATACTCAGTACATAGTGGCACAGGAACACGGCCATGGGACATACACACTGGCACACTGTTGGACATGGCCTTGTTGGGGGAAACTTTTTGCTTCTTCCTCCCTGCTTTTTGATGACTCTCTTAGCGTGGCGTTAGGACTCTGGGCACTTTCCCACTACACTGCAGTGGGAAAGTGCGTGTGACTTTCCTACATAGACCAGGAAGGGGCACGTACTTGGGTGGTTGAGGTGCTGTCCCCAGGAGTGCCCTGAAAAAAGGTACACCACATACCTGGGGCAGGTGAGGCCCTGGCTACTGGTGGGGCCCTGCACTGTGTGTGCCACCCACCAGAATAGCCTGACCCACATGTATCAGGCCTGACAGTGCAGGCCTGGGGAGGCGCTTCTGCACCCAGGGTGGCATCACTCATGCCTTGACCACCCCTGAGTACGCCTTATGACACCCATAGAGTGCCCCTGAAGGGCAGTGAGGGTGGTAGGTGTGGTTGGTGCACCAGAGTGTGCCCTGCCCAAGCAGGCAAAAATCCCGACATGGTTTCTCCCTGCCTAAGGGGTCAGCCCCTCCCATAGGTTCCTCTGATTCCCTGTGAGTAGAATTAGGACCCGGGGCACTGTCCCACTGTGAGTACAGTGTGAAAGTGCCTGTGCCTTTTCTACGCATGGTGGGAAGCGTTGCTAACTGGTGTGTTCTGGACCTGCTACTGCAGCTCGGAGTGGGCACACTCGCAATGGTATTCTAATATGTGCTGAACCTGGCCTGGCAGGACAGTATGTGCGCATTTGCCCCATGGTGTCCAATAATGGACCGGTTCTGTCGTTGCACAATGGTGTTTCAATGTACAGTGAGCCTGACAGCTTGTGCGTGCGCCAGGGCACATGTGAAAGAATACCTATGTGTGTTTGCACTACACAAGAGAGCTGAAATGCCCATAGGTTAACATGCGGATATGTTACAATTTATCCTGAACCACAACAGTGGATTGCAGTGGAGCAGCCTCATAATGTTTACTGTCATTGGATTCATAAGGACAAATCCTTTTCCCATGGTAAATATGTTTTTTTCAGTAATGCTCTAGAAATGACACTTCTAAGAAGTAGGCATTTCTATGTTCTAAAAACTCTCTTTTGATGCCTTTTAGTTCCAACTCCATTTCACTGGAGGCTGGGGAAAGCACATCTGTGCATCCCTAGCAACAACCCTAAAACCTGGGCACCTGGGATGACAGGCTTCTGCCAGTTGAGGGTCTGGCTGGATAGACTGGAGGGAGAGGTTTTGACACTTGGCCTCTTGGAGCTTGGTCATGGCCCCACTAAAGATAATGATCTGCAGTCCATGGCTCCATGGCAAACAGGACAGAAAGTGTAGGGGAGACATCTGTGGTTCAAAGTGGAACACTATGAAGCACCCTCAACTTCAAAGGCACACGTCAGTATATCTACTGGTACCACACTTCCGAAACTTAGAGCTACGCTTGCAGCAACGTGGGACAGAGACGCTACACCAGAGGACTCTGTTGTGTACAAGGAGTATTTGCTGCTCCAAGAAGAGACTGCGCACCCTTTCAACATTGTGGTTGGCCTGGGCAAACTTGTTGCTGCAGTGTGCCACTCTGAAGTGGGTTCTCCAAGGGTATGAAAACGTGCCCCCTTTTCTTTTGTGGAGGTCTCAGGGACATCAAGGACCTCCCATGAGGGACCTACACCTTCTACCGGTGTCATCTGGAGAGTGGTGTCCTCGTAAGTACTTGCATCGTTGGCTAGACTTTATCAGGCAGCAACAGTGTAAGCGCTGAAGCAAGTAGACTATCTGGAGACCCCCTACTTTGGAGAGCCACCTGGGGTAGTACCTTCAAAGTATTGCCCACATTTCAAGGAGTGTGGCCCTCCTTCATGGGGCCACGACATGCATAAGCAGCTGATTTGTTGTGAGCAGATTCACTGGTGCCGTATCCCACATGATCCTAGTTTGTTGAGTGCATCGCATTTCTCTAATGTGATGCTCATTGTGTGTGGTAGCCGTGTAATAGGTGACAACCGTCTGAGGTGTGGGAGTCTCAGGAGCAGTGCTGTATCCTAACTTGTGCAGCCCCACTGTACTTACATCTTTTGTGTGTGTGTAGCCAGATCGTATGGTGTGATTCAAATCACTGTGCACCAGATGTTGTGCCTCATTCTAGGGAGCCACGAAGTTGGAATCCTTTCTGTGCTTGCTCAAGGATTGTCTGGTGCAACTCAGTTCATCACGCATCAGACGTTGTGCCTTCTTCCAGGGAGGTATGACATTGAGCACTTTGTGTATGCAATTGGAACCTATCTGGTATGACTCAAGTCAGAGAGGGACATCATTGAGCACTTTGTGGTTGTGATTGGAATTGTCCGGTATGACTCAAATCAGCGCGCACCCGACGTAGCGCCTCTATCCATCCAGGGAGGTGCGGTTTGGTATCTCTTCATGTGCAACCAGGACCATCTGGGGCTTCTCAAGTCATTGTGCCACAGACGTTGTGCATCCCTTGAGGGTAACTTTTGTGTATTAGAATGCCTGGCTCCGCTGGGCGCCACTCCTCCTCTAGGGTGGATCTCATGCTGACAACGTTTGGCACCTCATGTGGGTGCTGGGAGAGTGCATTTCTTTTCTCAGGTGTGCATACTGCAAATGTCGTTTTAACACAGTTCAGCCTAGTGCAGCTAGTGTTGTTTCAAATGGTAATTCCTGCCCAGATTTGCATGTTATTCATGCTGTGTTAATTAACTTGTGTGTTGAATACAAAACTTATTTACATACACCTTGTGTGAAGTCTCTTTTGTGACTCAGCGTAATTGTGTGGTATTGTTGTTCCAATGCTTTACACATTGCCCCTGTGATAAGCCTCACTTCTCTGTGCCAAACTACCCAAGAGTGGGTGCAGTTTATACAGTGAGTGTAATCGCCCACCCCTGACGGGAGTGGGAATTCTGCCTGGCTAGGGCACCAGCCTCCGCCAAACAAAACGTACCGCCTTCAACACACACACAGATGGTGGTGCACAGACACATGGCCACAGACTCTGTGCACAGTGGCACAGGCACGTGGCCATGGGACATTTACAGAGGCATACAAATGTGGTCATGTACTCTGTACACAGAGGCACACTCCGATAGTTTTGCACAGACACATGGCCACAGTCTCTCTGCACAGTGGCACAAGCACCTAGCCGTCGGACATGCACAGAGACACACACACTTTGCTACCTCCATTTGGCGCCACACACTAACCGTGGTGTACACAGACAGTAGTGCACAGACAGAAGGCCACAGACTAAGTACACAGTGACACGTGCACATGGTCATGGGACTTGAACAGTGGTGCACACTGAAAGTGGTTCACAGACACAGGACGGCAGACTCCATACACAGCGGCACATGCATGTGGTCATGGGGCATGCACAGTAGACACACAGATAAGGAGCCACAGACTCTCTAGAAGTGTGGCACAGTGGTTAGAGCGACAGACCCTAATGCAAAAATCTGGTCCGGGACCAGGGTTCAATTCCTGCCTTGTTTTCGATTCTCTTGGACCAGATAATTCTCACCTCGGTGCCTAATCTAATTAACGGGTCCCACTCTGGGCAATAGCTTGCTTAATCTCCACAACAGCCGTGACAGCGCTTGGATGCTTTGCTTCACCCTGGGGATTGCCCAGGAGTGGGCACCTCACAGGGTAAAGCCAGGAGGGGCTCCACAGCAGTATGTGTACAGCGCATTGAGACCCTAATGGGTGAGTAGTGCATAGTTTTACACAGTGGCACACGCATGTGGTCATGGGGCATGCACGGTGGCACACACAGAGGGCCACAGACTCTGTACACAGTGGCACACACATGCGGCCATGGGGCATGCACGGTGGCACACACAGAGGGCCACAGACTCTGTACACAGTGGCACACGCATGCGGCCATGGGGCATGCACGGTGGCACACACAGAGGGCCACAGACCCCGTACACACAGGCACATGCGCAGAGACAATCACTTCGCCAGCTCCACACGGCGCTCCACACACACTGGTGGCCACGCTCGAGGCTGGAGCTCCTGGGAAGGGGTTGGCACCGCGCCCAGCAGGAAGCTCGCGCTGATTAAATATGAAAAATGTATTTGTGCTTCCTGCTTCCTTGAGGCTGTTTGTGCACAGAGGGGCGTGTCCTGAGGAGGAGGTTGGTTTATTTGGGTCACATTGAGTCACCCTTCGAGCTGAGAATTCCGTTTCCCAAGAAGTTTCGAGGCCGGTCTGCACTGAGCAGTGTGTGACCCTGGGCACCTGGGACTCCCCCTGTGACATGGACTCTCCCCTGTGAGTGGGACGGACCGGAGCCCGCGAGCTCAAAGAGACTCCTGGTGGGGAGGGCCACTGGCTGGGGTGGGGGCCCTCGAGTGAAGGATTGTGGGTAACGATGCGGTCCTTAGCACCGACCCGTCCTAACGTGCATTTTCATTATATTTTATTCAATACATAATATAAACTAACCTAACATACAATATCTGTTTATTATTTGTAAACCATAACACTAGATTCGTCCGCTACCGCATAATCCGTCACAGTATGGAATGAGAGCAGGAAAGCGCTTGGAAGCCCTCGTGCCTGTACAAAGCACAAAAGGGCTGGGGCTGAGGTGAGGGGGCGAGGTCGGGCCCCGGGGTACAGAGTCCTCAAAGTCAGTGTCGGGACAGAAGAGTTTATTGGTGCCACCCCTGTCTGGTAGATGCCAGCTCCAGAGGGCACGGGTGTCCGGCTCCGGCGGGCATCGGCCTCGCACGTGGAGGTCACGGAGCGAAAGCCAGGGAGAGGACACCGGGGCCGCCACGTTGAGGCCAGGGTGGCATTCACAGCCCCTTCACATATAGGCAGAGAGCGGCTTATGTGTCACAGCCCGCTAAACCCAGGAGTGCTCTAGGGTCATGTGGTGCCCAAGGCACCAGCTCCAGCAGGGAGCGGACCATCTCCCCCAGCTGACAAGAGCCATGTGGTGCCCAAGGCACCAGCTCAGCGGGGAGCGGACCAACTCCTCCAGCCCACAAGAGCCATGTGGTGCTCTAGGCACTAGCTCGAGCGGGAAGCAGACCATCTCCACCTGACGACAAGAGCCATGAGGTGCCCTAGGGACCAGCTCCGGTAGGGAGCGTCCCATGCCCCGCCCCACACTCAGCTAGAGCCATGTGGTGCCCTGTGCACCAGCAGGGACCAGACCATCTCCCCAGTCGACAAGAGCCACATGGAGCCCCAGACAATGCAGGAGAGTGGGGGGAAACAGGGAGAGTTAATGGTCCAGTGCCCCAGCCTCCCTAGATGAACCTCATCTATAAACTGACATGCACTGTTCCAAAGTTCAGGAATACAGACTACCTATTAGGGAATCTGAGGGTGTGGAAACAGGTGGAGGTGACAGAGTTGTCCTGTCTTGTCATGGTGATCGATGAGTCGATGATGACGCCATGGTTGCGTGCGTGGTCTGTAGGGTTTGGGGGGCTGCCAAGTGTTGAGGGCTACAAGGAGTCGTCTCAGGCTTAGGAGAAGGGTTTCCTATAGGTGCTCTTAGAATCATGGAGTGTGGGGTGAACCAGCAGTCTTTCTTAGTGGTGTGTTTCCCTGTGGTCACTCGGAGTGGGGCTAGGGTGTTGGCGCAATTGTCGATCCATTGGCAGAGGTTGCATGCTGAAGTGTTGGCATCTGTTGTGTCAGGGGTGGCGAGTTGCTGAGGGTGTTGATGAGTTGCTCCTCTGTGATCTGGTTTCATTTCCTGTGGGGGCAGGCTGTGTGAATGTGAGCTGTAGATGTATTGATGGAAAAATTGATGCAGTGGTCATCAGTCCAGTGTAGCGGTGTTGAGTCGCCGATGGTGACGTTGCTGCTGGCAGAGAAGATGGGGTCGAGTGTGTGTCCAGTGATGTGCGTTGATGAGATGACCAGTTGCTTGAGGACGATTGTGTCAAGGTTCGACAAGGTGTTGTGGTCGTCATGGTCGTGGATGTGGAAGTTGAGGTCTCCGAGGAATATGTAGTTGGTGGAGGCGAGTACCTCAGGGACTTTGAAGTCGATAATGGAGTTGCTGAAAACTGGGCGTGGGTTCAGACCAGGTGGTCTGTAAATGAGGGTGCCATGAATGGTGGTCTTCGGGGTGACGTCGACTTGGAAGTCGAGGTGCTCCATGAGAGGAGAATGTTCCGGTGAGTTGATTGATAGGCGGAGGCGATGGCTCATCCACCGCCGACGATGTCCAGAGAGTCTGACTCTTTGCGTTCTGTTTGTCAGGAAGGAGTGTATCCACCGAAGGGCCTTGTTGCGTATGCCTGCTGTGTGGAGCCTGGTGCATAGGGTGCGGTGGGACACTGTATCGAAGGCAGCCAAAAGGTCTAGTAGGATGAGGGCTGCTGTTTTACTGCTGTTGAGGAGAGAGCAGATGCCATCTGTGACGGTGAGCAGGGTGGTCTTGGTGCTGTGATTAGTTCTGAAACCTGATTGGGAGATGACCAGGATGTTGTCCTCGATGTGTTGGTGGTGCTGAGCATTGATTGCTTTTTTGGTGACCTTGGCTGGGAAGGACAACAGCGAGATGGGATGGTAATTCTTGAGATCAGTGATGTTTCTTGAAGAGGTGGGCGGATCTCGGCATGCTTCCAGTCATCTGGGAAAGTGGCTGACTCTAGCAATGTTGAGTCGTCAATGGTGACGTTGCTGCTGACGGAAAAGATGGGTTTGAGTGTGTGTCTGGAGATGTGCATTGATGAGGTGACTAATTGCTTGAGGCCGATTGAGGCGAATGTACTTGGTGGAGGTGAGTGCATGGGAGCTATGACATCGACGATGGAGTCGCTGAAAGCTGGGCGTAGGCCAGGTAGTCTGTAGATGAGGGTGCCGAGGATGGTGGTCTTCGAGGTGACGTGGACTTGGAAGTCGACGCGCTTCATGAGAGGGGAGTGTTCCTGTGTGTTGCGGAGGGTGGTCCTGTAGGTGATAGCTAGTCCGCCACCTGGTCCGGAAGGTCAGTCCTTGAGGAGCAGTTTCTAGTCACTGGGGATGGCGATGGTGATGTCCGGTTCAGATACTGTGTTTACCCATGTCTTGGTGAGGACGGCAATGTCCGAGCTGGTGGAGTCTATCAGTTCTCAAAGTTCCACAGCATGCTTGTGCAGGGAGCGAATGCTGAGGAGGATGCACTTGAGGTGACCTGGAAGGGTTTTTGATGGTACTGAGGCGGGGGGGGATCTGGCGTTTAGAGTACGGAGAAGGCACAGTGGCAGTTGCGGCAGGAAAAAGTGCATGGGTGCCTCTGAGGGAAGCAAGGTGGCAGGCGATCTAACATCCTGGGTTCAGTGTGTGGAGGGTTTCAGCGTCGTATGTTGCGAGAGCCAGGGTTCATGGTGCAGGGTGTGGTCCAGGCACGGACGTGTGCTGACGGGACACATTTGGCACACCCACTGCGCAGCCGCAGCCACCCTTAAGAAGGGGAGGGAGGGGGATGAAATTGGTCAGCTGAGAAGTGGGAGGGTGGGAAAGTGCTTCGAGGGTGGGGTCACAGGGGCAGCAGCGGCAGGGATGGAAGCAAGGGAGCAGTAAGGAGCGTGAAAACGGGATAAAAAGTGCAGTAACAGAAAAGGAGTAAAAAACAGGAAGAAAAACAGACACAGATGGCCACCAGGGATGAGGCGCAGGTGGGTGCCTTTGGGTGGAGATGGGCCTCGAACACAGAGCCGGCAGGCTATGTCAGAACCCAACAGAGGCAGCAGCAGCAGCAGTGGCCACGCAGGAGGGAGCGACAGATGCTGACCAGAAGGTCAGTGGACTTGCTTAAAAGTTACTGTATGCCACTTAAAAGTTACTGTATGGTTTCTGGAACCCTACCCCAGTGAACCTGACAAACGTAGATCCACTGAGGACCTCCCTGTTTAGTTACAAGTCAGCTTTATTTCGGTAAAAATAAATACCATAAAAGCAGACCACAAATTCACAATTTTACAAGAAAACAGGCTATGTATAGAAATCTCAATTACAAAACACTAAACCATATGTAAAAATCCTCGAATATAAAACATTCTCCCTGTAAAAATTCGTACCATATTATAAAATCGTGCAAAAATGCAAAGTTTTTTGTGATAAATATCATAAATCAAGTATATATACCTAACTAAAAACAATGAATAAGATAAAAATAGAAAACGTTTCCATTTAAGACATATAAGAATATAAAACACGGAAAATTCATTGGACAATAGAGAATTGGTGTATGCATACATTAAAATTCACAAGTAAGTTTGTCAATGACCACTCCCATTATCTGTTGTTGGATTTTTTCCAGTTTTTTTTAACATATTCAGTCTGCAGTGCCAAATAGATTCTAAACATTTTGCCAAACAACAAGCTACTAAAACAGTTGGATCAGACTTAAAAACTCTCAGAGCCGATAGGCAATTCCTAAAACCCATTTTTTTACATAATGGAATAATCCAAGAAGCCCTCTGTTTATGGTATGCAAAACATTGGAAGAGGATGTGGGTTATGGATTCTTCCCTGGCGCAACCCATCGGGCACATCTTAG
Organism: Pleurodeles waltl; assembly: GCF_031143425.1. Lineage (NCBI taxonomy): Eukaryota > Metazoa > Chordata > Amphibia > Caudata > Salamandridae > Pleurodeles > Pleurodeles waltl. The sequence goes on from NC_090446.1 coordinate 1,541,008,449, forward strand.
TGCTACAGCTTGTATTAGGAACTTGGAACCTCCCTGTTTACATGGACCGAGACCTTAGAGCTTAGTTCTCAGGTTGACTGGTGCATGCATAGTGCATCCCTATTTCACAGAGAGTGGCTACTGCCCTCTCTACCAAGGCAATGGTAGACTGACAGAGGTGGCAGAAATAAATCTCTAGTCAGGGATACCTGTATCCTTGGTGGTGGGGGGAGCTACTAGCCACCCTCCTGATCAAGTCTGTGCAGTCTTCTTTACCTGTGGTCCTGTTGCCTTAGTCTACCTGGAATGTGTGTTTGAGAGCCAGTAGGTTGGCTAGTGGAGAATGGTGAGGTGAACCATTGTGTTTAATGTGAGCAGAGCTGTTCTGCTTAACATTTCAGCTCCCCCGTGCCCCTCCCTATTCCTTGGGGAAGCCTGGTGGCTGGGGGTAGACACTGGCTGTTATCTGAGTTTAGTGGCAGTAACTCTTAGGAGGGCCCCCCACTCTTTTCATTGATGGTCAATGTCTTCTGGTCTGGAGTTAATTAAAATTCCTCTCTGGGGAATAGCCTGGGGTGATAGTAAGAGCCTGTCCTGAAGCCCAGTAGCTCATCCTATACATGCCTTATACATGCAATGAGCATGACACAGATAGGCCACATGATTGGAGGGGCACCCAGGATTCAAAAGTAGCAGACCCTCTGAGTGTCAGTGGTTGTTCAGGACTGGTCTTCAGTTCTAACAAGCATCTACAGAAGCCAGCTGTGGACCTGCGGTGTGAAGGCAAGGCTCACTGCGTCTAACCTTGAGAGTTTTCTCTGTGATGGATGAATTGTCCTTTGAAGGAATTTGCCGGCTATGAAAGCTCAAAAGGATCAATCAGCAGCCTGAATATAGAAGCAGAGGGCCAGCTGTTTGTGAGGCTTGTCGGGCAGCATCGGCTTGGAAGATAAGGACATTTCAAACAGATGTTCAAGATAAGGAAACTTGTAGCACATCAACAGAAGGAGACGGGGAAGCTTGATTCTACCATCCCTTTGAAAGTGAGATAACTTTGCTCAGACCCCACCCCTGTGATACTTAGTTACAATCTGTAGCTGGGGAAGAGTGTCCTATGACGCAGGCCCCCTATCTTTCTCTTTGTGATACATGGGGATACCAGTGTGTACTGGCACTCTGGCCAGCTAAAACCCTCACACTGCTAGCCAGTGGCTACCAGTCTAGTGGAACTACAGTAAACTGTGCAAAGACATCAGGCACTTGTGACAAGATCCCTGACTCCCCCAGACAGGAGTTCTTGCTAAGGGTGGGAGGGCACTTCTAGGGCACTTCTGTTCTTTGGGTGGTGGGTTCTGGGGCTGATGTGGAACGTCTGAATTCACATCATATACTGAAACTACACCATTGCTTGCAAGGATTGGTATGATGGCTCTAGCAAATGAGAGCAACCCTGTGCAAGATGTTCTGTAATATGCAATGTTAATTGTGTGTCTACATGCTAACTGCGTTTGTATAGTGCTTAGATTCCAGGTGCTATAATACTGTTTGGGGTCAGACCTCTGGCCCAGAGGATTATAGAGATGACCGTTATTCACTGTTAATCCTAATTTTATGAGTAGTATATTTCTCTTAAGAGTATTAAAGTACTTTTCTTTAAAAAAAAGTAAAGCACTGACTGGACATTGATATTATTAGCTGGTAGTACAGTGTACCCTGTATTCTGAACGTCTAAACCCACCTTACCTCCCTGAGTAAGCTTTGGACTGCTTTGTTTCACTACCCTGAGAAGAGTGAAGTGTTGGAGAGGAGTACTAGGTTATCCAGTTTTCGGTCCACTAGTACTGAGGCCCCAGGACACCAGTGGGGAACACTTCAGTTGATGGAATTGGTGTGGGGTAGCCCCTGAGTGCCTTGATGCCCAGGAAACCGGGTCTAACACCTTCTGAGAGAGGGGGAAGCTTGTACTTATGCCTTTTGAGAGAGAGGGAAGCTTGTATTGATGTCTTCTGTGAGAGAGAGAAGCTTGCACTGATGCCTTCTGTAAGAGAGGGAAGCTTGCTTTGCTACTGCAATGCTGTTCCTAATGTGGAGGCAACGAAGTGTGTACTTACGGCTTCTGTGAGAGAGAGAGAAGATTGCACTTACGTCTTCTGAGAGAGAGAAGACTGCACTTACACCTTGTGCGAGAGATGGAAGATCGTACTTACATCTTCTGTGAGAGAGGGAAGCTTGTACTTACGCCCTCTATGTGAGAAAGGAGCTTGTAATTATGCCTTATGTGAGGGAGGAAAGCTTGTACTTACACTTTCTGATAGGAAGGGAGGGAAGATTGCACTTACGCATTCTGTGAGAGAGGGAAGCTTGATTTGTTACTGCTATACCTATTGTGAGAGGCGGCAAAGCTTGAACTTGCTGCTGCCTGATTTGTACTTCTCCTAAGATAGCACAGGCTTGTTCTGATGCTACCATAGCTGTGCCACCCCTCTGAATGAGGGAAGCTTGTACTGTTTCTACCCAGGTGTAGCTGTCTATGAAGAAGGGTATTTCAGCACCAGTTGATCCAACTTATAAAAAAGGATATTTTAATGCACTCGCATAACATGCCCAGGTGGGTCAGAAGCTGTTATTGGACCCAGGGAAAAACTAGTTGTGGGGCCTTGACCCAGAGAGTCCCAGTTTCACAGCTACCCAGCTTGACCAAACTGTATGACCATGGGCCTCTCTTCCGCAATGGCGGAGTAGCATCAACCCCCCCGGCTTAGAGCCAGCAGATGAAAAATAAAACAATAGTTTAGCCAGCAGTGCTTGGAGGAGCGGGGCTGGGCCACAGAAGGCGGGAGACGGAGTAAAGTGCACTAAGTGCGCATGTGTATTTGGCCAGCTGTCTTAGGTCGGCCAAACATACATGCGCACTTAGGTTTCTCCAACCCGGTTGTGCTGAACAGCTGGGTTGGAGAAAGTGCACAGACCTCAGTGCACTGTCTGAGGGCAGTTCAAGCCACTCAGACCAATCCTGACAGTGCTTTCATGTAGGGTTTAGAAAAGCAAGAAAACAAAAAAACACAAACGATGGACGTACGCGGAATCAATCAAACATTCACACCCAGTCACAGATCTGGGTTTAATCCATCAATTCTTTTGCTCATCATGCCACCCAGGCTTGGACCCAGCCATATGCAAATCAGTCTTGACCCTGTTCCCCATGGGAACAGTCAAGTCCGAACTGCCAGGCCAGGTCCTGCCTGGACTGGAAACAAGCATTGTGGGACCGGTTTCAGGGTAACATCCTTCATCAACAAGGCAAGCTTGAATCCAGTGGCATAGTGAGCCCGAGGCCCACATCTGCACATACCTGGCACACTTAGGGCAAGAAAAGCAAAAAACCACAAATAATGGACAGAAAGCAGAACCAATCAAACATTCACCCGGTCACAAATCCGGGTTTAATCCAAGGCAGCAGACGTAGAAAGAGGAAAAGATGAGGACAAATAAAGATATTTCTCCTTGTTATATTTCCCGTCAGGAGGCGTACAGTTTTGATGTATTCCCAGATTTATACATCCCTGTGAATCCGGGAATGTTTAAAAACCCATGAGTGTCATGTGGGAAATCCACTGCAGTGCCCATGGAACGCCCCCGAGGCAGAGTACGACAATGCAGCAACTTGCTCTGTGTTGCCTTATGCCTTATCTACGAGGCATTGAAAAGCCACGCCAAGTAGCTTTGCCTGGCCTCGTAGAAATGGGCCTTCACTGTGCGCCGCCGGAGCATCAAAGAAAGTGACGCACCAGTGGTGCATGGGACTTGTAAATATGCCCCTTACTTTTCTTCACTCTGCCTCCTTTTCCATGGTCACCACCTTTGTGAGCACCTTGAAATAGTTCATTATGTGCTCAGTACAACAACCTCTCACGTTTGATCTAATAGTCACAAAACATTTCTCCATCTTCATAAAATGGCTTATATAAAAGAAACAAGAGAATTGATTTGCCTGTTGAGCCATTATTAAAATTGGCACCACAAAGAAGGTGGGGTTTACTCATTTTAATAATGGCAACTCAGTGCACTAATATGATCCAGGGTGGTAAAATACACTTGTTTGCACTTACACAGGACACCAGGTGTAGTATGTAACACACTGCACTCACACAGGAATCAGGAGTAGAATGTGACACGCTCCACTCACGCAGGACACCAGGTGTAGTATGTGACACACTCTTCTCACACACAGGATACCAGGAGTAGAATGCAACACGCTGCACTCACACACAGGATACCAGGAGTACAATGTAAACACTGCACTCACACACAGACTCACTTGTTGGCTCTTCAGCCTGAAGACCTCCTAGCTACCAGTAGGAAGTCTTCTACTGCAATCTTGTTTCCAAGTTCTGCATGACTTCTGCAGTCCCATGGCCTTGCATCCTCCAGAGTGACTGGGACTCTGCCTGCACTTAGGAAAGCAAGAAGAAATCTCCCTTGGGGTAAAGGAGTCACTCCCCTGCATCTGCAGACACCTCAATGAAGACAACAGGCTTCTGGATCCTGCTGCACCATGGACTCTTCAAGGCTCTACAATACAGATGGTGGTTCTGTGGCTCTCCAGAGATCTGACTTATCTTCCTTGCAACTGGAAAGTCTGTGGTCCCAAGCTGGAGCTCTTGGCTAGAACCTCTGTGCACCACGTCTGCTTGTATTGCAATGACTTTTTGGCTCTTCAACCTAAAGACCTCCTAGCTCCAAGAAGCCGCGGCCTCCAGCACTCTCCAGCTCCAAGAACGACATCCCCTCTGCAACTCCTACAACGTGGGTACCCCTCTTTGCTGTGCTGCTGAGGTCTCCTTGTGACTCCCTGTGCCTGCTGCCAGAGGGTAATGCTGGGGACTCCAGCAATTCTCCTGGCTCTTCTGCTTGCTCAGGTCTGGCCCTGACTTATCTGCCAAGGTTGGGTCACTTGTACCTTGCTGGTCCCCACAAATCCTGCAAACTCTGTGCAATGCTTCTCTGCATTTGCCAAGCCTTGTTGATGGTTCTGCTGACCAGTGACCCCTCTGCAATTCGACGGCTGGCATGAGACAGCTCGTGGATGACTCCTGGGATTCTCCTTCATCACCTGGATTCCACTGCTGCACTTCTTCATCCACCGTCCTACAGACAGCATCTCCAAGAAGGGTGGGAATTGCCTTCCTGCATTGCCTAGGCACCTCTGGGTGGTCTGGACTCTGTCCCCTTTCTTCTTAGGTCCTCTTCGTCTGGGATCCACACCTGGGTTCCACCGACCTGGTCCACAGGTCATGACAGCAGCTGGACAACCAAGGTCCCAGTTGATTTCAGAAGGAGGTTTCGACACAACTTCACCTCTATGCACCTGGGCTCCCCAGTGTAGGTACTCCACTGTTCTGGGCATCTGTGGGTGGGGGCACTATCTAAACTCCCTTGTTTCAAGCGGGTTCCTCTGGGTCCTCTGGGAAGGGTCCTGAAATGCAAAAACTCCAACTGCAACCTCCACATGTTAGCCTATGGACACTGACCTGAGATTACTACTCTGCACACTGGCGCCTGGGGTAACCTACCTACATACCTTTGATGTTTCAGTACTTCCCCAGTCCTATGGGCCCTTGGGTGGTAGTGTGGGTTGGGAGTGAAGTTTGCATTTCAGGTTTTAGTATATAGTTTGTGTGTTACAATAAATATAACCTTTTTTCTAACAGTGATGTCGTTCTTTCCTGTGTGTACATCACTGACTGACCTGTGTGGTGTTTGCAACCACTTTACACCCTCCTGGATAATCCTTAGCTGCTCTCCACATCTACCTTTGTGAGAGATCTGTTTATCTAGAGCCGCCTACACTATCACTAAGGGTTGCCTGAACTCAGTACAGGGTGCGTCACCTATAGATGTACACCATATACTGAGCCAGCTTCCTAAACCCAGGACATCAGGACTAGAATGTGCACTCACACACAGGGCACCAGGAGCAGAATGTAACATGCTGCACTCCGAATGAGAGAAACCAGCAGTAGTATGCAACACACTGCACTCACACAGAACACCAGGAGTAAATTGTAACACACTAAACTCGCAAACAGGACACCAGGCATAAAATGTAACACACTGCACTACCACACAGGACACCAGAAGTAGAATGTAACACACTGCACTCCGACACAGGACACCAGAAGTAGAATGTAACACACTGCACTCACACAGGACACCAGGTGCAGAATGTAACACACTGCACTCACACACAGGACACCAGAAGTAGAATGTAACACACTGTTCTTACACACAAGACACCAGGAGTAGAATGTAGCACACTACACTCTGAACAGGACACCAGGAGTAGTATGTAACAACCTGCACTCACACACAAGGATACCAGGAGTAAATTGCAACACACTGCACGCACACATAGGACCGTAGGTGTAGTATGTATACACTGCACTCACGCACAGTTCACAAGGAGTAATATGCAACACACTGCACTCACACAGGACACCGGGAGTAAATTGTAACACACACACTCACAAACAGGACACCAGACAAAGAATGTAATAAACTGAACTCACACACAGGACACTAGAAATAGAATGTAACACACAGTTCTCAAACACAGGACCATACCATTAGTAGAATGGAACACATTGCACTCACACATAGGACACCAGGCACCAGGAGTAGAATGTGACACACTGCACTCACACACAGGACACCAGGAGTAAATTGTAACACACTGCACTCACACACAGGACACCATGTGTAGTACGTAACACACTACACTCACACACAGGATACCAGGTGTAGAATGTAACACACTGCACTCAAACAAAGTTCACTAGGTGTAGTATGTATACACTGCACTCACACACAGGCCACCAGGTGTAGTACTTAACACACTGCACTCAGGACACCAGGATCACTATGTAACACACTGCTCTCAAACACAGAACACCAGGAGTAAATTGCAACAAAGTGCACTCACACACAGGACACTAGGGCCTTCATTATGAACACGGCAGTCAAAACCGCCGTGTTCATACTGGCGGTCAAAAGACTGACCGCCAGCGTCCCCGGATCCCCGCCGGCCATACAATGTTCATTCCTGTGGGCCGGCAGGCGGAAACATTGTTTCCGCCCGCCGGCCCACAGGAATGCCTGGCCGGGACATTGACGGCTGCTCCACATGGAGCCGCCGCCAATGCCTCTGTGCAGCGGGTGCAGCTGCACCCATCGCGCAGATCACTGCCTGAAAATCGGGCAGTGACCTGCGCGATGGGGCACTGCACCGGGGCCCCTGCACTGCCCATGCCAAGTGCATGGGCAGTGCTGGGGCCCCCAGGGGTGCCCGGGTGCACCCCTTCCGCCAGCTTTTCCCTGGTGGGTTTCCCCGCCAGGGAAAGGCTGGAGGCTGAGGAATCATTATCCAATGGGCAGCACCCCTGCCCTGTCAGATAATGATTCCGACTGCCGCCAGGCTGCCTGACGGATGCAGCCTGGCGGTGAGTGAGGGCTGCCGATGGCGGCCCTCATGGTGTTCATATGTGGTGGTGTGACCGGCCATGCCGGCTGGCGGGTTTTCCCGCCACCGCCAGCATGGCAGGCCACACGCCTAGTTCATAATGACCACCTAGGTGTAGTATGTAACACACTGCACTCACACACAGGATACCAGGTAAACTATGTAACATATTGCACTCACACACAGGACACCAGGCGTAGTACATAACACACTGCACTCACACACAGGACACCAGGAGTAGTACATAACACACTGCACTCACACAAAGTGCACTAGGTGTACATACACAGAACACCAGGTGTAGTATGGAACACATTGCACTCACACACAGGACACAAGGTGTAGTACGTAACACAATGCACTCACACACAGGACATCAGGTGTAGTATGTAACACACTGCACTCACACAAAGGACACAGGAGTAGAATGTAACACACTGCACTCACACAAAGGACACAGGAGTAGAATGTAACACACTGCACTCAAACACAGGACACCAGGTGTAGGACGTAACACACTGCACTCACACACAGGACACTAAGGTCCTCATTATGCCATTTGCTGTAAAAACCACCTACTGGCGCTGTGATGGCTGCCAAAAGACTGTCACTGCGGCTACCATCCATCCGCCACACTATGATCACTGCCAGACTTCCGCCACAAGAAGGACGAAAATCCGCAGTGATCATAGTGGCGGATGGTGGTAAGGTGGTGCTGCTACCACCAGTACCTCCACACCAGTAGACCACTGCCAGCCGTATCATGACCTGTGATACGACCTGGCGGTGTTCTGCTGGCGGGCGCTGCTGGCGGAGGCAGTGTCCTTCCCGTTCCCTGCCAGAAGACCACCTGGAAGAAGGTAAGTTGGGCTTCTGACAGGGGAAAGGGTGGGGGGTGTTGTGTGTGTGTGGGGGGGGGTTGTGTGCATGAATGTGTGAGTGTGTGTGAATGCATCTGTGTGTGTGGTGTTATTTGAGTGGGTGTATGCATGGTGCGTGTCTGCGGGTGTGTGTGTGTATGGGGGTGAGGGAATCGGAAGGGGAGAGTGGGGATGGAGGTGGGTGTGGGGGGCATCTGGGGAGTGTTGGGGGGAAGGGTGAGCTGCCTACCAGTGACAGGGAAGGAATTCCTCATCACCGGTAGGGCCTACTGCCATGGTTTTCACGGTGTTCCTAGCGCCACGAAAACCATGGTGGTAGGCTGGCTCAAAATTCCCCCTGCGGTAATATAGCGGCCACCGGGCCGGAGATTGACATGGTAGTCTGAGTGGAGAAGAGGCGGGTTGGCTGCAGCCAACCCGCCATTCTCATAATGTGGGGGTATGTACCACCAGCCTGTTGGTGGTACTGCTACCACATTACCACTCACCGCTGGGGTCACAATGACCCCCTAAGTGTAGTATGTACACACTGCACTCACATACAGGGTACCAGGTGTAGTATGTACACACTGCAGTCACACACAGTTCACCAGGTGTAGTATGTACACACTGCACTCACATATGGTATACCAGGTGTAGTATGTACACACTGCACTCACACACAGGACACCAGGTGTAGTACGCAGCACACTGCACTCACACACATGATACCAGGTGTCGTATGCACACACTGCACTCACACACGATTCCTGGAGTAGAATGTAACACACTGCATTCACACACATGATTCCTGGAGTAGAATGTTACACACTGCACTCACACACATGATTCCTGGAGTAGAATGTAACACACTGCACTCACACACAGGACACCAGGTGCAGTATGTACACACTGCACTCACACACAGGAGTAGAATGTAACACAGCACTCACACACATGATTCCTGGAGTAGAATGTAACACACTGCACTCACGCACATGATTCCTGGATTAGAATGTAACACACAGCACTCCCGCACATGATTCCTGGAGTATAATGTAACACACTGCCCTCACGCACATGATTCCTGGAGTAGAATGTAACACACAGCACTCACGCACATGATTCCTGGAGTAGAATGTAACACACTGCACTCACACAGTACACAATGGTGAGGTCCATATTATACAGATTAGGTGGGTGTCACCAGGCAGAGAAACAAAGCCAGAGTTTCGGTTGGCAGAGAAGCAGTAATGACCTCTTCAGGGAAATGTATTCTATTATTAGCTCCACCAGCCCTGCCTGGAGATGGTAACCAGGTGACGGTGTGTGAGGGGAAGGCACTGCAAAGGGTAACCAGGTGACTGTGTGGGGGGGGGGACACTGTAGAGGGTAACCAGGTGACGGCGTGTGAGGGGGGCACTGCAGAGGGTAACCAGGTGTGTGAGGGAGGAAGGCACTGCAGAGGGTAACCAGGTGACTGTGTGGGGGGGGCACTGCAGAGGGTAACCAGGTGTGTGAGGGAGGAAGGCACTGCAGAGGGTAACCAGGTGACGGTGTGTGAGGGGGGCACTGCAGAGGGTAACCAGGTGACTGTGTGGGGGGGGACACTGCAGAGGGTAACCAGGTGACGGTGTGTGAGGGGGGCACTGCAGAGGGTAACCAGGTGACTGTGTGTGAGGGGGGAGGCACTGCAGAGGGTAACAAGGTGACATTGTGTGAGGGAGGAAGGCACTGCAGAGGGTAACCAGGTGTGTGAGGGAGGAAGGCACTGCAGAGGGTAACCAGGTGACGGCGTGTGAGGGGGGCACTGCAGAGGGTAACCAGGTGTGTGAGGGAGGAAGGCACTGCAGAGGGTAACCAGGTGACGGTGTGTGAGGGGGGCACTGCAGAGGGTAACCAGGTGTGTGAGGGAGGAAGGCACTGCAGAGGGTAACCAGGTGACGGTGTGTGAGGGGGGCACTGCAGAGGGTAACCAGGTGTGTGAGGGGGGAGGCACTGCAGAGTGTAACCAGGTGACTGTGTGGGGGGGGGACACTGCAGAGGGTATCCAGGTGACGGTGTGTGAGGGGGGCACTGCAGAGGGTAACCAGGTGTGTGAGGGAGGAAGGCACTGCAGAGGGTAACCAGTGGACGGTGTGTGAGGGGGGGCACTGCAGAGGGTAACCAGGTGTGTGAGGGAGGAAGGCACTGCAGAGGGTAACCAGGGGACGGTGTGTGAGGGGGGGCACTGCAGAGGGTAACCAGGTGTGTGAGGGAGGAAGGCACTGCAGAGGGTAACCAGGTGACGGCGTGTGAGGGGGGCACTGCAGAGGGTAACCAGGTGTGTGAGGGAGGAAGGCACTGCAGAGGGTAACCAGGTGACGGTGTGTGAGGGGGGCACTGCAGAGGGTAACCAGGTGTGTGAGGGAGGAAGGCACTGCAGAGGGTAACCAGGTGACGGTGTGTGAGGGGGGCACTGCAGAGGGTAACCAGGTGTGTGAGGGGGGAGGCACTGCAGAGGGTAACCAGGTGACTGTGTGGGGGGGGACACTGCAGAGGGTATCCAGGTGACGGTGTGTGAGGGGGGCACTGCAGAGGGTAACCAGGTGTGTGAGGGAGGAAGGCACTGCAGAGGGTAACCAGGTGACGGTGTGTGAGGGGGGCACTGCAGAGGGTAACCAGGTGACGGTGTGTGAGGGGGGCACTGCAGAGGGTAACCAGGTGACGGTGTGTGAGGGGGGAGGCACTGCAGAGGGTAACCAGGTGACGGTGTGTGAGGGGGGCACTGCAGAGGGTAACCAGGTGACGGTGTGTGAGGGGGGCACTGCAGAGGGTAACCAGGTGTGTGAGGGGGGAGGCACTGCAGAGGGTAACCAGGTGACTGTGTGGGGGGGGACACTGCAGAGGGTAACCAGGTGACGGTGGGTGAGGGGGGCACTGCAGGGGGTAACCAGGTGTGTGAGGGAGGAAGGCACTGCAGAGGGTAACCAGGTGACGGTGTGTGAGGGGGAGGCACTGCAGAGGGTAACCAGGTGACGGTGTGTGAGGGAGGAGGCACTGCAGAGGGTAACCAGGTGACGGTGTGTGAGGGGGGAGGCACTGCAGAGGGTAACCAGGTGACGGTGTGTGAGGGAGGAAGGCACTGCAGAGGGTAACCAGGTGACGGTGTGTGAGGGAGGAGGCACTGCAGAGGGTGACAGTGTGTGAGGGAGGAAGGCACTGCAGAGGGTAACCAGGTGACGGTGTGTGAGGGGGGGCACTGCAGAGGGTAACCAGGTGTGTGAGGGAGGAAGGCACTGCAGAGGGTAACCAGGTGACGGTGTGTGAGGGGGGCACTGCAGAGGGTAACCAGGTGTGTGAGGGGGGAGGCACTGCAGAGGGTAACCAGGTGACTGTGTGGGGGGGGACACTGCAGAGGGTATCCAGGTGACGGTGTGTGAGGGGGGCACTGCAGAGGGTAACCAGGTGTGTGAGGGAGGAAGGCACTGCAGAGGGTAACCAGGTGACGGTGTGTGAGGGGGGCACTGCAGAGGGTAACCAGGTGACGGTGTGTGAGGGGGGCACTGCAGAGGGTAACCAGGTGACGGTGTGTGAGGGGGGAGGCACTGCAGAGGGTAACCAGGTGACGGTGTGTGAGGGGGGCACTGCAGAGGGTAACCAGGTGACGGTGTGTGAGGGGGGCACTGCAGAGGGTAACCAGGTGTGTGAGGGGGGAGGCACTGCAGAGGGTAACCAGGTGACTGTGTGGGGGGGGACACTGCAGAGGGTAACCAGGTGACGGTGGGTGAGGGGGGCACTGCAGGGGGTAACCAGGTGTGTGAGGGAGGAAGGCACTGCAGAGGGTAACCAGGTGACGGTGTGTGAGGGGGGAGGCACTGCAGAGGGTAACCAGGTGACGGTGTGTGAGGGAGGAGGCACTGCAGAGGGTAACCAGGTGACGGTGTGTGAGGGGGGAGGCACTGCAGAGGGTAACCAGGTGACGGTGTGTGAGGGAGGAAGGCACTGCAGAGGGTAACCAGGTGACGGTGTGTGAGGGAGGAGGCACTGCAGAGGGTGACAGTGTGTGAGGGAGGAAGGCACTGCAGAGGGTAACCAGGTGACGGTGTGTGAGGGGGGGCACTGCAGAGGGTAACCAGGTGTGTGAGGGAGGAAGGCACTGCAGAGGGTAACCAGGTGACTGTGTGGGGGGGGACTCTGCAGAGGGTAACCAGGTGACGGTGTGTGAGGGAGGAGGCACTGCAGAGGGTGACAGTGTGTGAGGGAGGAAGGCACTGCAGAGGGTAACCAGGTGACGGTGTGTGAGGGGGGGCACTGCAGAGGGTAACCAGGTGTGTGAGGGAGGAAGGCACTGCAGAGGGTAACCAGGTGACTGTGTGGGGGGGGACTCTGCAGAGGGTAACCAGGTGACGGTGTGTGAGGGGGGAGGCACTGCTGCCGGTAAACTCACGTTATCTCTGTTCCCAGCAAGCCATGCCCCCATCCTCTGTGGAATGAAGAGAGGACACGGGTCATGGGTGAGGGGTCACGCCCTGTGGATGCTGGGACCAGCACAAAAGGGGAAATTGTCTGCTGAAAGGAGGAGCGGGTGTCGCGGAGAGAGTCACCTTCAACATTTCAAAATGAAATATGACCCTGTTTGACTACATTTGCTGCCACTGCTTCCGAAGGTCCCTTGTTGACACTTTAACGTTAGTACAGAGTCTCTGCACACTGGGGGCGCAGCTGGACTGGGGGGTCGGCAGAGGGTACCAAGGCGGGGGCAAAGTGCGCTCTGGCCCAGGGCCCCGCCTGGCAGTGCCACCTCTGTTCTGCAGTCTCTTGCCCTGGCGACCTTCAGTAATTATTAAACAGATGGTTTTAAATACTGCTTCCTTTTATGTTAATGTGGGTGTTACATGGGAGTCCACGACAGACGTTCTGCAGACAAATGCTTGTTTTCCACACCATGCAACATCCACAAACGCAGCTCCTTTTAGGTCAGAGCAGGACTTCGCATATGAGAAATGTGGGTCAGAAAGATTATTTGCAATAATATCACTGAGCTGCTGCCGTATTATAAAACCGAAAACACAAATCTCGAGCCCTGAATACTAGATATAAACACATTTAGAACTTAGACTGTGCCTGTGCCCTCCCAGCGACCCGGCCAAAGAGGGCATGAAAGAACTACCTTAGATGATCAATTCGAAGCTGTCCCGAGCAGGGCCCCCCACATTATGTTTGGGCCAGGGCCCCCGAAATCCTTAGGATGTTCCCGGGGTGTCGGGAGACTTTTCAAACAGTTCTGTCATTTCCCTCATCACCCAGAGTCTCTTTCGGTTTAGGGGACACATGGAGTGGGGGAGTCCTTCCCCAACTAGATGTATATACAGATTAGACATCACGGGAACACGTACACATCCCAGGTGGCGGCTCAGGAGACAGTCACTTCCGGTGACCTGCAGGGCTTGGTTTGTATTATGTGTTTATGGCCTTTGAATCGGGTGTCACGTCAGACCTGAGGATGGGTGGTACCAACGATGCCAAGAGCTGGAGGAGCACCGAGAGAGATGGTCCCCAGTAGAATGTCACGTGGTGCCCGGATGGTGCAGTCTGTCTACTACAGCATGGAAGGGACCACTGCAGAGGTAAGGTGCGTGGTGGTGCATTGAAGGCTTGTTTGACAACTATTAGGGTTGGCTTTGAGGAAGGTGTCTAGCAGCCATTAGGGCAGTGTATGACCCCGGTTACTGTTGGCATTGAGGATGGTGTCGAGGAGTAGTTGGAGCAGTGTTTGACTACAATTACAGTTACAGTTACTGTTGGCTTTGAGGATGGTGTTACACAATAATTGAAGCAGTGTTGGACTACTGTTACTGTCGGCTTTGGGGATGGCACTGAATGGTAAATAGAGTGGTGTTTTCCCACTGTTACTGTCGGCTTTGAGGATGGTGTCGAGGAGTAATTGAAGCTGTGTTTGAACACTGTTACCGTTGGCTTTGAGGATGGTGTCGAGCAGTAATTGAAATGGTGTTTGATGGCGGTTACTGTCGGCTTTGAGGATGGCATTGAGAGGTAATTGGAGTGGTGTTTGGCCACTGTTACTGTTGGCTTTGATGGATGGTGTCTAGGAGCCTTTGGAGCAGTGTTTGACCACTGTTACTTTCGGCTTTGAGGATGGTGTTGAGTAGTTGGGGCAGAGTTCGACTACTGTTACTCTTCCTTTGAGTATGGTGTTGAGCAGTATTTAGAGTAGTGTTTGACCACTATTACTGTCGACTTTAAGGATGGTGTTAAGCAGTCATTGGAGCAGTGTTTGACCACTGTGATGCTTTGACGATGGTGTCGAGCAGTATCTGGGAGTAGTGTGTGACCCCAGTTACTGTTGGCTTCTTCAGGATGGTGTTGAGCAGTAATTGAAGTGGTGTTTTATGACTGTTACTGTCAGCTTTGAGGATGGTGTTGAGCAGCAATTGGAGTGTTGTTTTACCACTGTCACTGTTGGCTTTCAGGAAGGTGTCTAGCAGCCATTGGAGCTGTGTTTGACCACTGTTACTGTCAGCTTTGTGGATGGTGTCTAGCAGCCATTGGAGCTGTGTTTAACCAATGTTTCAGACAGCTTTGAGGAAGGTGTTAAGCAGTAATTGAAGCAGTGTTTGACTACTGTTACTGTTGGCTTTCAGGATGGTGTTGAAGAGTAATTGAAGCAGTGTTTGACTACCCTTACTGTAGGCTTTCAGGATGGTGTTGAGCGGTAATTGGATTGCTGTTTGGCTACTGTTGCCGTTGGCTTTGAGGATGTTGTCTAGGAGCCACTGGAGCAGTGTTTGACCACTGTTATTGTTAGCTTTGAGCATGGTGTTGATCAGTAGTTGGAGTGGTGTTTGCTTTTACTGTTGGCTTTGAGTATGGTGTTGACCAGTATTTAGAGTGGTATTTCACTACTGTTACTGCTGGCTTTGAGGATGGTGTTGAGCAGTAATTGAGTTGTTTTTGATTGTTATCACTGTTGGCTTTGAGGATAGTGTTGAGCAGTAACTGGAACGGTGTTTGACATCTCTCACTGTTGGCTTGTATGGTGGTGTTGAGCAATAATTGAAGCAGTGTTTGACTGCTGTTACTGTCGGCTTTGAGAATGGCTTTGAGCGGTAATTGGAAGTCTGTTTGGCCACTGTTACTGTTGGCTTTGAGGATGGCGTTAAGCTGTAATTGGAGTGCTGTTTGGCCACTGTTACTGTTGGCTTTGAGGATGGTGTCTAGGAGCCACTGGAGCAGTGTTTGACCACTGTTACTGTTGGCTTTGAGGATGTTGTTGAGCAGTAATTGAAGCAGTGTTTGACTACTGTTACTGTCTCCTTTGAGGATGGTGTTGAGAAGTAATTGGACCGGTGTTTGACTACTGTTACTCTTCCTTTGAGTATGGTGTCTACCAGTATTTAGAGTAGTGTGTTATCACTATTACTGTTGACTGTGAGGATGGTGTTTAGCAGACATTGGAGTTGTGTTTGACTACTGTGATGCTTTGAGGATGGTGTCAAGCATTATCTGGAATGGTGTTTGACCCCATTTACTGTTGGCTTTGAGGATGATCTTGAGCAGTAGTTGGAGTGGTGTTTGATTGCTGTTACTGTTGGCTTTGAGGATGGTGTTGAGTAGTTGGAGTGGTGTTTGATCACTGTTACTGTTGGCTTTCAGATGGTGTCCAGCCGCAACCGGAGCAGCTTTTGACTACTGTTACTGTTGCCTTTGAGTATGGTTTCAGACAGTGTTTGGAACAGTATTTGACCACTGTTACTGTTGGCTTTGAGGATGGTGCGAAGCAGTACCTAGAGCAGTGTTTGACTGCTGTTACGGTAGGCATTGAGGATGGTGTTGAGCAGTCATTGAATCAGAGTTTGACAACTGTTACTGTTGACTTTGAGGATGGTGTTGTGTAGTAACCGGAGCTGTGTTTTACCGCTGTTACTGTTGGCTTTGAGGATGGTGTCTAGGAGTAACTGGAACAGTGTTTGACCACTGTTACTGACGGCTTCGAGGATGGTGTCGCATTAACTGGAGTGGTGTTTGACCACCGTTACTGTCAGCTTTGACGATGGTGTCGAGCAGTAGTTGGAGTGGTGTTTGACCACCATTATTGTTGGTTTGAGGATGATGTTGAGCAGTAGTCAGAGCGGTGTTTGATCACCATTACTGTTGGCTTTGAGGATGATGTTGAGTGATAGTTGAAGTGATGTCTGACCACTGTTACTATTGGTATTGAGGATGGTATTGAACATCATAGATATCCAACAGACCCCCCAGCCTTCAATCACACTCCTAGTTCTAGACAACATGAATCTCCTTCCTCAAGCTCCTTCCAGGACCTTCATCACCCCGCTACCCCACCATCCTCTTAGACCTCTGTAATGCTGTCTGTATTTAACCACCGGCTCCACCTTGACCACTGACTCCTTTTTGTGCTTATCGGGCGCTCATGATTTGCATACGTTTAAAGAAATCAGGTAATCATAAAATGGAGGATTTATGGAAGTTACGTGAAAGATCCCCCTAGAAATGGTCTACCTTAAAGACTATCTTGGGGTAGGTCTTCATATTTGGTTGTGTATTTACACAAGGAGCCATTTGTGATCGGAAGTTGGAATTAGAGAATTGAGCCCTTTTTGCTTTGTATTTGAGGAAACTCATCAACATCGTCGCCTGGATATATACGTACGGGAAGGACGAGAACTTATAAGACCTGCAATATTATTTATTAAATATTGAAAAGGAACTGCCCTGATGAACACAGCCTTATAAATTGGATGGTTACCGCCGAAACGCGCGTAGGCTTGGTTCCTACAGTTGTCTGAATAGACTATGAATTTATGGTGTTAAAGTATAAATCTTTTTCTTTCGTGAATCAGTAAGATGGAGACATAATCAGGATTTGAATTACAATATGATACTATTGTGAATATTATTAAAGCTCCAGAAAGAGAAAGTGTGTATATTTAGCTTGTATCTTATTGTATCTTTGTAAATTTGAATTCTATTTTTGTCCAGTGTTATGTGTAGGTATATTTAGAGAAATAGGTGTGTGTCTTCCCTTATGAACATGTGTATATGTATATATTTTAGACAATGGTGTTTTGTTTTTGCTGTACATACATATGTAATAAATATCATTTTTTGTATTTTGATATTATTAGTTTTTATTTGTTCTGTATATTATTGTGGACAACAGTGAATATTAGTTGTATCTTATTTGATTTTTCTTGTACTCCTTTTTGTGCTTAGCCAAGCTTGAAACACCATCACATTGGTGGCACAGGTTTTTCTGTTCAGAGCTTGTTAACCTGTTTTTGCTCTTCTCATCAGGGGAAGGAACAAAACATGGGGGAGCAATGAAGATAAGCAGGTACTAGGCTGAGAATGTTTATGATAGAGCAGGATACAGCTCGGTCTTGGAAAATAAAATCAGATTTGGCCATCCTCATGTGTGTTCTCTCAACACTGACTTGACAAAGCCAATGCGTGAATTTCACAACTTATTTAAAGGGAGGGGGGTTTCTAGAACCTTCCTCTTAAGTTTGTTTAAAATATATAAGGTGAGAAAGCTTGACAACTGGGAGAAGAAGGAACTACTCTGGGAAGGGACTCCTTGCTCAGAAAATAATCCAGTTGCGGGTGGTCTTCCTCATGTTTCGGTTGTCCAGGGTTCCACGGCCTGAAGTTGGCAGACAAAAGGATGAAGTTGGTGCCAAGCCCCATGGTGATGCATTTTTAATTCTTATTTTTAGCTTGTCAGTGTGCAGGCATGAATATATATATATAATAATATTAATTGTTGAAGTATTGCATTTTCTTTGTTTCCGTGATCATTATTATTCTACTGCTGTGATTATTATTAGAATTGCACATGTTTTGCTGAGTTTGAAGTAAAAGCTCATGTTATTCTTTTCATTTATGAAAATTGGGAAGTGCTGTAATAAATTCATTACTCAGACTAAGAGTGCTGCATTCTTTGCATTCCTTTCATTTCGGTTCTTCTTAGTCTGAAGCAGAGCAGAACAACATCCAACGCCCCCAGTCCTCACTCACACTCCTAGCACAAGCACAACACCACATTCTTACAGGCAAACCACTTTCTCCCTTCAAGTCCTTCACCATCTCTCTCTTAACTGCCACCACATTCCTCACGGACCCCACCACATCTGCTCTTACTCTCCGCCACATTATTAATACCCTTTCCCTACATTCATGCCACGCCGCTCACACCCTCGGCCATATCCTTGCCACCCCTCTGCACGCTCAAAGTACACCACCTAGCCTTCTCACCGTGGTAAACACACTGAAGAAAGACAAATACTGAATAATTAAATAATGAACTTTATTAAAAATGAAAGTACAGATGATTTACAAGGAAAGGATCTGCAAAAATTAGGCACTAGAAAAAATTCTCATTGGTCTCTGACACATCTGATTAACACTTTGAATATACAAAATATACAGATTGTCTCTCCTGCGCAGACTCAGAGAGAGGCCCTGAGATTCCAGACAAAAGTGCATATAGTTCAAAAACATGGCATATATACAGATACTGGAAAAATGGGTGCAGGGGTTATATATGTGGACGTGCACCTCTAGATGACATTCCGTACATAGATCTCTGAGGTGTGACATTATCAGGATGGGTAGTCAACAGACCACAAGACAGTTTGAGAGAGGGGAGGGTCACTTGCCATGTCTTCATATAGGTACTGCAGTGACGCCCTCTGCTAACTTCCCTAAAAGCAATCATCGGACCTAGACATGAAGTTTTCAATGCTGGCCCTGGATCACTGCAGGACTGGGGCCCTGAAGGCTGGCAGCACCCACCCCCTGAGAGTTCAATTAGCTACAGTCAATGGAGGCACACCATATCAGTGACTACTGAAGGACATCTCTCATGTGCAAAATCAATCAGGGGTCTCTCACAGCTAGATGCCTACCGCAGGACTAGGTAAAGAGACAATCCCCAATTCTAAGGTCTTGATCGTCAGAGAGTAAAGTCTACGTAGCACTTGGACACTTCCATCCACCTGAACTAGGAAAACTTCCACAGTGGTCTTGGCTTCTGGTCTCTGAGAAAAGGAAATTCACAAGGAAGAACCTTACTTTAGGACCCCCCAATCTCCATCCGTCAGCTGGGGGCACAGGTAGAACATTTCATGAAACACCTGGGCCCCTTGACTCTCCTTCCTAACATCATACATCCAGGTGATACGGAGGTAGCACTAGTCATGTGTCAGCTTTGCTGCAGCACCGTCAAACCCTCCTACCATGCCTCTAGACAGTCCTCATGCCAGTCCTTACCTGGGGACCCTCACCTCTGGAATTGCCTCCCCTCCATCCCTCAGCTGCCAGACCACGTCCATCTCTCCAAGTTCAGGCGATACCACCCAGTGGTGAGCTCCCTCCTCTGAATGAAGTGTGGTCCTCTCACTTTGTGTTCAACCTACAACACTTCTGGTCCTCAGTAGATTCTGATGCAGCCCCCACACCGCTCCAAGAACATGCCAGACACGTACAAGAACACAAAGAGAGAAGCCGGGTCATGGGTATATTTAAGATGTGCAAGTGTAGAATGCTTGGATGTGAGGGTCAGTCTGGGGGAGTTTGCTAATGGGAACGTCTAGAAAGTTTAAATCCTCTAAAACCCATAACCACCTAGGATCTGGGGGCCAACCTGTGCTGCTTGAGGTCACTGCCTGGGAGAGCGGATTCCTGTACACTGAAGCACATCAGATCTGAGACACAACTCCTGCAGTTGTCATGAAATGTACAGCAGACATGTCCAGCAGATGTCATGAGATGTACAGGAGACATGCGCAGCAGATGTCATGAGATGTGCAGGCGATGTCATGAGATGTACAGAAGACATGTCCAGCAGATGTCATGAGATGTGTAGGAGATGTCATGAGATGTACAGAAGACATGTCCAGCAGATGTCACGAGATGTACAGAAGATGTAATGAGATGTACAGCAGACGTGCCCAGCAGATGTCATGAGATGTACAGAAGACATGCGCAGCAGATGTCATGAGATGTGCAGGAGATGTCATGAGATGTACAGAAGACATGTCCAGCAGATGTCATGAGATGTGCAGGAGATGTCATGAGATGTACAGAAGACATGTCCAGCAGATGTCACGAGATGTGCAGGAGATGTCATGAGATGTACAGAAGACGTGCCCAGCAGATGTCATGAGATGTACAGAAGACATGCGCAGCAGATGTCATGAGATGTGCAGGAGATGTCATGAGATGTACAGAAGACATGTCCAGCAGATGTCATGAGATGTGCAGGAGATGTCATGAGATGTACAGAAGACATGTCCAGCAGATGTCACGAGATGTGCAGGAGATGTCATGAGATGTACAGAAGACATGTCCAGCAGATGTCACGAGATGTGCAGGAGATGTCATGAGATGTACAGAAGACATGTCCAGCAGATGTCACGAGATGTGCAGGAGATGTCATGAGATGTACAGAAGACATGTCCAGCAGATGTCAAGAGATGTGCAGGATATGTCATGAGATGTACAGAAGACATGTCCAACAGATGTCATGAGATGTACAGAAGATGTCATGAGATGTACAGCAGACGTGCCCAGCAGATGTCATGAGATGTACAGAAGACATGTGCAGCAGATGTCATGAGATGTACAGCAGACGTGCCCATCAGATGTCATGAGATGTGCAGGAGATGTCATGAGATGTACAGAAGACATGTCCAGCAGATGTCATGAGATGTGTAGGAGATGTCATGAGACGTACAGAAGACATGTGTAGCAAGTCAATGAGGATCGGTATTAAGGTTGACATTTGTTCTTTTAACATGTAATGTATTAAAGAACATGTAATTACATGTATATTATATTAGGATGAGAATCACATTCGGAAATGTTAATTCAGGAAGGTCTGGAAAGACGATGCATGATGCCGTGTTGTCGCCGGCACAGCAGCGGCCGCACTTCACTCTAAACCACAGGAACTGACACCAGTGGCAGGAGAGCCACATGTGTGAGGCGCGGTTTTCGATTTAAATCTGTTCTCTTCCTTTTTTGTGCTTTACCTTCAACCGTAGGTGGTGCCCTCACCTCTCTGCTGTTTGGTTTTGAGGCCTAGGGCCATGTCAAGGGTGCGCATGGCACAGCTGTGGGCCTCTTTGTAAGAGACTTCCCTGTCTGAGCACAGGTGAGCGAGCCAAGCCTGAGCCCTTCTCTTGGGCCATGAGGGCTGGCTACTGCCCAGCTCCTGGCCATGAGGGCTGCTACTGCCCAGCTCTTGGGCCATGAGGGCTGGCTACTGCCAGCTCCTGGCCATGAGGGCTGCTACTGCCCAGCTCTTGGGCCATGAGGGCTGGCTACTGCCCAGCTCTTGGGCCATGAGGGCTGGCTACTGCCCAGCTCCTGGCCATGAGGGCTGGCTACTGCCCAGCTCCTGGCCATGAGGGCACTCTTGGCCCATGAGGGCTGGCATCACAGACAATGCAGAACAGATGAGCGCACACAGCAGGCCTGAGAGGGGCTTCCCTGCTCTATTTATGTGGAGTTTAAACACAGAACATACAAATGGGAGTGCGTCAGTCGCCCACCCCTTACCACACCTGTGCCTCAGTGCAGTGGCGTAACAAAACTTGAGGGGCCCCACCTCAGACTACAGGGAGGGCACCTCCGGACTCAATTAGGAACTCTCGGGCCAGGGTACTATGCTGAGGGGGTCACTTGGAACTCGGGGGCTCCCCCGCATCGCAGGAGCTGCGGGGGCCTATTTTAGGGCACTGCCTCAGTGAGGAGCTCTAACTGCAGGATCCGAGGCCGCTGTGGAGTTTGAATACATGTGAGGGTCTCTACTGAGGTGTCTAGGTGCCCCTGAAATCTTCCTCTTTGTTACGTCAGGAAGGAGATATCCACCCTGTTGCTGAATTCCACAAAGTGTAAACTTTCCACAAAGAATTCAGGTTTAGGCAGCTCTGCGCCAGCACCCTCGCCCATGGTCTGACCGGGCTGTACAATGGTGTTTCAACGAGGTCGGTAAAGGGGTCGAAGTAACTAGAAAAGACACTTTGTGGGGTAAATAATAACACTGTTGAAATTGTTCACAACTGTCGGTGTCTGGTGCGGGGAGGAGACAGCGCGGACGGCACATGTTGAGTACATCATTTCTTAGGAAAGACTGTTCCGGAAGAGGAGGAAGTGGACGTGGCTACACAAGAGAGAACCCGTTGATGAAAGCACCACAAGTGTGAGTAAAGACTCCTTAGAACATGAGGTCACAGCTGGGCCGGAAGCGTGACCCAACCAATGGCTCATTAGTCAAGCAAGGAGGATTCAATGAAGGAGCTGCGGAGCTCGACAAGAAGGGGGGTACACCTCACTGAAGGAAGAGGGGGTACCTCACCGAGGGAAGAGGGGGTACCACAGTGAGGGAAGAGGGTGAACCTCACTGATGGAAGAGGCGAGGTACACCTCACTGACACGATGAAGACGGATGTACCTCACCGAGGGAAGAGGAGAGGTACACATCACTGACGGGATGAAGAGACCTTCCAACTCAGAGTGCCACCACGTGTCACACGATTTAGGCTCCATTCACAAGGTCACACGGTGAGGAGTCGAAATCACACTGTGGCTGCAACAACGAGCTGAAAACCACCGTAACCTGTAAACACAACTCTCAATCACACGCAGAAAGAGGAGGAAGCGTCAGAGGATTGTGTTTTATGTGGCATTCCTGCCCTCTCCGTGGGACGCAGCAGAGCGCGGTGTCTTGCTTCGTTGCTGTGCATCACTCTTCCGAAACCTGGCCCAGGGTATCTAGTTATGAGCATGCGAAAAACACGCGATGTGTATCTGCGTAATAACGGGACATTTCTGGAAAATGACATGAACTGCAAAACATGACAGAGTCAGAGGGTGGCTGTGAAAAAAAGAGTGCCTTGAGACAGCCGGTGAGCTTCGCAGTGCGCTACTCAGCGATCGTAGCAACCTCCATGGTCTCCGAGGCTGAGCCCCGGGCTGAGGCTTGAAGCCGGCGGTTTTCTAGAGGTTTCTGTCCCTAGCCAGCAGTGAGGTACACATTGAACAGCTGGTTTCACTTCCTACACTAATGACAGCTGGAGGCGGAAGACCGCACCTCGACCCACAAGTGAGGTGCACCATGAACCCCAGAAATAAGGAGGTACTACAGTGCGAAGAAAGCCCGGAGATCTCCACACCCCGAGGCCACCACAGGTCACAGCCACAGCAGCTGCTGAGGTTTATCCTATTAATGGACCTAAAATAATAATTACATCAGGAGAGAGCGAAGGTCCCGCGTGCCTCCTCCAGATCATTAACCAATCTTTGGGGAAGGAATCGGGTGGACTCCGCTCACTCTGCTGACGTCGGCCCTTCACGGCTCGATGGGCCCCGGGAGTGTGGAGGCTGAGAGGCCATCGCCCTGGCGGACACGAGGCCTCAGTGGAGGGCGGGGGCGGGTCCAGGGATTGATCTTTCACTTCCTTTATGTGCCTCACAAATTGTTAACCTCCAGCTCTCTCCACCGCCCCAGGACGGCCTTGGCTCACTAGGACTCTTCGTGACTCCTGGACCTCTGACCCCACAGACAAGCACAGTTGGTAAAGGGAATCAGAAAGCATCTGCACTATCAAGGGATGAGAGCTATTAGAGCATGAGAGATGCTAGGGCATGAGAGATATTAGGGTATGAGACATATTAGAGCATGAGAAATGCTAGGGCATGACAGATATTAGAGCATGAGAGATATTAGAGCATGAGAAATGCTAGGGCATGAGAGATATTAGAGCATGAGAGATATTAGAGCATGAGAAATGCTAGGGCATGACAGATATTAGAGCATGAGAGATATTAGAGTATGAGAGATATTAGAGCATGAGAGATATTAGGGTATGAGAGATATTAGAGCATGAGAGATGCTAGCGCATGAGAGATGCTAGGGCATGAGAGATATTAGGGTATGAGAGATGCTAGGGCATGAGATATATTAGAGCATGAGAGATATTAGAGTATAAGAAATGCTAGGGTATGAGAGATGCTAGGGCAAGAGATATATTAGGGGATGATATATACAAGGGGATGAGAGATCTTAGGGGATGAGAGATGCAAGGGCATGAAAGATATTAATGGATGATATATATTAGCGTATGAGAGATCTTAGGAAATGACAGATATCAGGGTAAGAGAGATATTAGGGAATTATATATATTCGGCTATGAGAGACCTTAGGGGATGGTGGTATTAGGGGGTGAGAGACATTAGGGGATGAGGGATACTAAGGAATGAAAGATATTAGGGTATGAGAGATATCAGACGTGCGATAATAGGGGATGAGAGATAAAGGGGATGCAAGATATTAGAGGATAAGAGATGCTAGGGTGTGGGAGATATTTAGAGATGAGAGATATTGGTGATGAGAGTTATTAGGAGGTATGCGATGATAGGGTGTGGGAGATGCTAGTGGATGAGAGATATTAGAGGATGAGAGATATTAGGGCATGCAAGATATTAGGGGATGGGAGATATTAGAGCATGAGAGATATTAGGGGATGATATCATGGATGAGAGATATTAGGGTATGAGAAATATTAGGGGACAAGAGATATGTGATGAGAGATAATAGTGGATGAAAGATATTAGGGGATATGAGATAAGATATTACGGGTGAGAGATATTAAGCTATGAGAGATAATAGAGGGTGAGAGATATTAGGGATGAGAGATATTATGGTATGGGAGAGGGCCATTTTATTAGTATTGTGTTTCTGCAGGCCCCAGCTAGTCTCACAGATTTCTACAGGTGTCTCCACCATCACCATTGGCTAGCTGTCATGTACGTCAAAGAACAAAACCTGCTATCATCTAGGATATAGCGCATTACAGCTATATACAAATCATAAATCATTCTTGAGCAGGTCTTATCTCACTCTGACCTATGTATGTACATCATACCTTCTCTCATCCAGGTCATATCATGCTCTGATCTAAGTATGAAACTCATACCTCACTCTCGTCCAGGTCCTATTGCTCTCCAAGCTGCCCTTCGACTCACTGCTCCCTCCCAAGTCTGTTCTACGTCACCGCTTGCTCCCAGGTAGGATTTATGCCACCACTGGTTTTCCAGGTCTGATCTATATCACTGCTCGCTCCCAGGTAGGATTTATGCCACCGCTGGCTCCCAGGTCTGATCTATATCACTGCTCGCTCCCAGGTAGGATTTATGCCACCGCTGGCTCCCAGGTCTGATCTATATCACTGCTCGCTCCCAGGTAGGATTTATGCCACCGCTGGCTCCTAGGTCTGATCTATATCACTGCTCGCTCCCAGGTAGGATTTATGCCACTGCTGGCTCCCAGGTCTGATCTATATCATTTATGCCACTGCTGGCTCCCAGGTCTGATCTATATCACTGCTCGCTCCGAGGTAGGATTTATGCCACCGCTGGCTCCCAGGTCTGATCTATATCACTGCTCGCTCCCAGGTAGGATTTATGCCACCGCTGGCTCCCAGGACTGATCTATATCACTGCTCGCTCCCAGGTAGGATTTATGCCACCGCTGGCTCCCAGGTCTGATCTATATCACTGCTCGCTCCCAGGTCTGGTCTATAGGACAGCCCGCTTCCAGGTCTGATCGATGTCACTGCTCCCTCTCAAGTCTGATCTATGTCACCGCTTGCTCCTAGGTCTGATCTATGTCAATGCTATCTCCAAGGTCTGACCTATGTCACTGCTCGCTCCCGAATATTATCTATGTCACCGCTCACTCTTGGGTCTGATCTATGTCACTGCTAGCTTCCAGGTCCGATCTTTGTCACTGCTCACTCCCGGTTGTTATCTATGTCTCCACTCACTCTCGGGTCTGATCTTTGTCACTGTTCTCTCTCACGCCTGATCTGTGTCACTGCTTGCTCCCAGGTCTGATCTATGTCACTGCTTGCTCCCAGGTAGGACTTATGCCACCTCTGGCTCCCAGGTCTGATCTATATCACTGCTCGCTCCCAGGTTTGGTCTATATGACAGCTCGCTCCTTGGTCTGACCAATGTCACTGCTTGCTCTGAGGTCTGATCTATGTCACTGCTCGCTCCCAGGTCTGATCTATGTCACTGCTCGCTCCCAGGTCTGATCTATGTCACTGCTTGCTCTGAGGTCTGATCTATGTCACTGCTCGCTCCCAGGTCTGATTTATGTCACTGCTCGCTCCCAGGTCTGATCTATGTCACTGCTTGCTCCCAGGTCTGATCTATGTCAATGCTCGCTCCCAGGTCTGATCTATGTAACTGCTCGCTCCCGGGTATAATCTATGTCACCGCTCGCTCCCATGTCTGATCTATGTCATGCTCACTCCTGGGTCGGATATATGTGACCGTCCGCTCCCGGGTTTATCTATGTCATGCTTGCTCCTGGGTCTGATCTCTGTCGGCGCTCACTCCTGGGTCTGATGTACGTGACACTCGCTCCCGGGTTGATCTACGTGACAGCTCACTCACGGACCTGATCTATATCACTACTCGCTTCTGGGTCTGACCTATAGCACACCTCGCTCCTGGGTCTGATCTATGTCACCACTCTCTACCGGGTCTGCTGTATGTGACCACTCACTCTCAGGTCTGATCTATGTCACTCCTTGCTTCTGGGTCTGATCTATGTCAGTCCTCATACCCGGGTCTTAGCTATGTCACCGCACGCTCATGGGTATGATATATGTCACTGTTCTCTCCCAGGTCTGATCTATGTCACTGCTCGCTCCCAGGTCTGGTCTATGTGATCACTCGCTCCTGGGTCTGATCTATGTCACCGCTCTCTCCAAGGTTTGATCTATGTCACCGCTCTCTCCAAGGTCTGACCTATGTCACCGCTGGCTCCCAGGTCTGGTCTATGTCACCGCTCGCTCCCAGGTCTGATCTATGTGATCACTCGCTCCCAGGTCTGGTCTATGTGATCACTCGCTTCCAGGTCTGATCTATGTGATCACTCGCTCCCAGGTCTGGTCTATGTGATCACTCGCTCCCAGGTCTGGTCTATGTGATCACTCGCTCCCAGGTCTGGTCTATGTGATCACTCGCTCCCAGGTCTGGTCTATGTGATCACTCACTTCCAGGTCTGATCTATGTGATCACTCGCTCCCAGGTCTGGTCTATGTGATCACTCGCTCCCAGGTCTCACCTATGTCACCGCTCGCTCCCAGGTCTGTTCTGACCGCTCGCTCCCAGGTCTGGTCTATGTCACCGCTCGCTCCCAGGTCTGATCTATGAGATCACTCACTCCCAGGTCTGGTCTATGTGATCACTCGCTTCCAGGTCTGGTCTATGTGATCACTCGCTCCCAGGTCTCACCTATGTCACCGCTCGCTCCCAGGTCTGATCTGACCGCTCGCTCCCAGGTCTGGTCTATGTCACCGCTCACTCCCAGCTGGCTCCATCTCATAAACTAGTCATCCGCTCTACTTTGCAGTTATAGTTTAGTCCCACTTCCCTTCCTTCTTGGCTCTAGGCAGGTCCTCTGCACGAGGAAGGGAAGAAGGCGGGATCTTGCGTGAGTGTGAACAGGGCCACCCTGACGACACTTTCATACACTGCTAATGAAGAAATGCACAAAGGGATGGTCTGGGTCGGTTCTGCAACCTGAATCTAGAACCCGGTGAATACATCTTTGAAGGTGAAGCAGAGATCACAGAGGTTCAGTGGTGTAACAAAGGCCCCTGCCGCCACCAAGGTGGGGGTGGGTCCTGAGCTCCAGGGGGCCCCCTTAGCATAGTACCCTGGTCTGAGAGTTCCTGTGTTTGTCGGGGCATCCATGTACTTTGAAGGGGGCCCCTAAGTTTTGTTACGCCTTTGCAAAGGTCACTGACAGGCCAGGCTCTGCATACTGTGCAGCTGAGACTTAAGGGTTAATGCTTTGATAGCTAGTGTTGAAAGAGGTTACTTCCAGACGATTCTCCCATGAATACTGTTAAGTACTGAATATTGGACTAGATTTATTTTAAGTGATTGCACTATTTTGTTGCAGGGTTTACAATAGTTTTTTTGATGTCTTCTATAGGGCTGCCTTCTATTCTATGAGCCAGGCCCTATTGAAACGCGCCTAAGGGCAGTTTGTTGCAGCACTTTGAAAGATGGTGATTTTGGCCCAAAACAAGGTTAATGCTCCAAGGAAACAACCAATCTCACAGCAGAGAAGTTCCTCCACATATTTCCTCGCGAGCCTTGAAGAAGCAAACAGAATGCTTTGGATTTACATAATGAGGCAAAAGTAAGATCCCCTATCACACTTTCAGGCACGGGCACCAGACTCACTGGCACGGGCACACCAGCTGACATGGGCACTAAGCTGTACATTGCAAGTTCTAAAAGTAACATGCATCTTATAACCCAGGTCCAGCTCGAAATCCAGTGTTTTCCAAGAAGACCACACTTTCAGGCACAGCTGCACTAAACACCTGTCCCTTGTCTCTGTCTCTACCCCTTCTCTTTAAATCCCATCCTCTGTAGCAGCCTGTACCCTGCCTGGGACCCTTCAATCAATCAATCAATCAATCAAAAAATGTATAGAGTGCGCTACTCACCCGTGAGGGTCTCAAGGCGCTGGTGGCGGGAGGGGGGGACCCTTTTCGAATCATTAGTGCTGATCAGAGCTTCTTTAAAGATGAATACATTTCATAAAATGATTCTCAGACATGAAGAAAGGAGATACAATCAACATTGAGAACTCCCTGGATAACAGTAAAGCATATTTAACCAAAAAGGACAAGCAAAAAAAATCATCTATAGAAGCCAAACACTATGATGTGATAGGACAGAAGGAAATAACAGTAGAGAACTCACCCAGAATTTATCCCAGCACCATGTGTGGTCACAAAGAGGGTCTCATAACAGTAACTCATCGGTGACCACGTATAAATCAAATATTGCCATGGTTACTGATGCATAGATAATGAGGGCTCTAACTCTAGCCTATGGCGAATTGACAGCACCTATGGGCACATATTTTAATCTTAAAGAAACTTTGTTAGTGCGGAGAAGAAAAAACTCGACTTTTCTGAAACCCTGATCTTTGCAGACTGCGGTGGATGGTTCCTTCTAGCAGAGGACCACACTTTAGGGGCACAGAGAGTCAGTCTTTAAAGCACGCAGTCTGCCCCAGTACTGGGTGTAGCTGTGTCATGTGAGCCACGAGTACACACTCACAACATCCAAGGTCACCCAACACCCAGACCAACTCCAGAGTCCATCTGCTGCCTCTAATGAAGGCGTTCAGGAAGTGATCGGCGACTGTGAAAATAATGATCCATCAGTCAATGGCAAGTTTTTGCAGATCAGACATTCTGAGCATATGATAGTGCTGATGCAGCCTTATCTAAGGTAAGGATCCAGGGATGTGGCACCTTTCGAGTGCACGCAGAGAGATCATGGAGGCCACAGAAGGACTGGCTGTGCTGGACACGACGCAGTGCGGATGGTTCATCTCTGCCTCGTCCTCTGGTTCCTCTTTGCAGTACTGTTTGGTCTCTTATTCTTTGCTGCCTTGGTGACTCTGCAGTTCACCCTGAGGGTAGAACGCCCTAATATCCATGGCCAAAGGCCATCAAGTCACCATGGGACGATCTGACATCCTTTACGTCGCTCCTGCTATCGCAATGGTCTCTTGGGGCTTGGCAATACTTGAACATGTTCCGATCTAAAGGTGCTATTGCGAAGCATCATCACATTGGGGAGGCCAGTAAGGCTGTGGGGGGCAAGCAGACATCATAACAGTAACAATCTGATTTTCATTATTTTTTGTTTCATACGATTGGAATACTTTCTGCTCAAGATCAAACTGAGGAGATAGGAATGAAAAGGAAGTGACATCTGCCCAAGAAACTGGCATATGGTAAGTCACATTGTCACAAGGTCAGCCAGCCTTACCATGATAATCCTGATTATGATAAAAAGTAATCTGCAAGAAAAATGACTTGGAATTAGGTATTAAAGGCAAGTGGAGCAAACCCTGCGGTGGGGACAGATTCCTAGCATTCTGCTAATGATTAGATTCTTCTTGGATAAATCTCTGGGTTTGACTCAAGCAGTGTCCCGGTGTAACCAAGGCACGATCAACCATGCGATGCGGACATCTTCTGACTTCTCACTTGGGTGATCTTTGAGGTCTTCTCTGTTGGTGACAATCACAGCTTCTGAGGAAGGGTGATCTGGAATCTGCAAGGCTTTGAGAGGCAGAACCCCCCAGCTGCCACTGTTTCTCTGTCTTTGGTCTCACAGCTCTGGCTTCTGAAAGCGAGTGCAAGCGTGGAAAGGGTGCAGGATAGGACAGTTTACGGCTCCCACTACAGTAGCAGCTGGGTACACACTTTGAAAGAAGCCAAATGGAAAAATGGTGTGACTTCCACTTAAGGTTCAAGTGAGCTAGTCATGCCAAGATATCATGTCGCACAAGTGGTTTCTCATGTCCCTTCAGCCCAGCTGTCGCGGACGGCACTGACAAATTGGTAGGACACAGGGACGTTGTTTGTCACATGACCCCCTGCAGCATCATGACCGCCGCACCTCAGAGTACACAGTGTTTTCGTTGGATATCGGCTTCAATGGTGTACTTCCCTTGGGCATAAAATTGACCGAACTGTACTGAATATCTTCCGCAGTCTACAGAGAAAAGAAAGAAGACTTGTGAATTCACTGCTTACATTTGACTCACCTCTTACAGACTGACCACAAGACACAATCTTGGTGGGACCAGACTCTCTGGGCTCACGGACATAAACACCTAAAAGAATGAACATTTATGTTATGTTATATGTATTTGTAAAGTGCACTATTACTCGTGAGGGTATCCTGGCAAGACTGGGCATGTGTGTGTACCCAGCCCTGCCTAGTGTACGTTAGTCAGTTGAAAAGCCAGGTCTTCTCCTCTGAGCGGAATTCAGAACAGAGGAGGAGGTTCCTATGTGGAATGGGAGGTCATTCCATGCTATAGGAGTGATGTAAGAGAAGAAGTGTCCTCCTGATCAGGTTCTGTGTATGTGTGGAATGTGTGTAAATAAGACTCCTGTAGAGCAGAGGTGTCTGGGTGGTTGGTGGAATAAGATGCAACTGTTCAGGCTTGGGAGGGCTAAGTTGTGTACTGCCTTTAATGTGTGTGTGAAATGAGAGAGTTTGTGTATTAGGAGCCAGTGGAGTTCTCTGAGGTGTGATGTAATGTAAGTTCTGCGTGGGAGGTAGAGGATAAGTCTGTCTGGCAAGTTCTGGATGGATTGTAGTCTTCTAGTAAGTTACTTGGTGATCCTGACGTAGAAAGTGTACCGTAGTCCATCTTCCTGGTGACTATGATGTGAGTGGCAGTTTTTCTATAGTGTCTTGGGAGCCGTTTTAAGCTCTTCCTCAGCATCTTCTGGGTGTGGAAGAACGATGCAGTCATGGTGTTGACTTGTGCAGTCATGTCCAGTTTACTGTCAATGATTATTATGGGATTCCTGGCATGGGTACTGGCTGTGGGACTGAGTTCGGCTGGCCACCAGATGGAGTCCTATGGTGAGCTGTTCGTGCCAGAGATCACTACCTCTGTCTTGTAAGTGTTGAGTTTGAGGCAAATGGCATTCACCCAGTTAGCGACTTCGATCTTCCAGGCAGTGAACTTGTTTCATATGTTGGGGGTCTTGTTCGAGAGGGAGAGTACGAGTTGTGTTTCATCAGCATAAGAGAGTATGTTGATGTTGTGTGTGTGGATGACATTAGTCAGATGGATCATGTATTCATTAAAGAGGGTGAGGCAGAGTCATGAGCCTTGAGGGAGTCTGCAGATGAGTTTGTGGGCTTCTTAGTAGTAAAATGCCATGCTGACAGTTTCTGTTCTATCTGTTAGGAAGGAGCAGATCCAGCAGAGAGAGGTCTCTTTGATGCCAATCTCATGCAGGTGCCTCATGAAGGTGTGGCGTGACACTGTGTTAAAGGCTGCAGAGAGGTCCAGGAGGTTGGACTTCTCTGTTAAGGATCATGCGGATATCGTATATGTGGCAGTGATGAGTGTTGTTTCTGTACTGTGGTTGGGCCTGAATCCGCAGTATATGAAATCTAGGAGCTGGTGATTGCTGAGGTTGTCGCTGAGGTGTTGGTTCATATGTTTCTGTAAGACCTTTGCTGGGCATTGTGGAAGGGAGATGGGTCTGTATTTGGAAAGTATGGCTGGGTCAATGGAGGTCTTTTTGGGGAGGGGCATAGTGATTGCATGTTTCCAGGTGTCTGGGAAAGTGAATACTTCAATGGAGGCATAGAGGATGGGTGTTAGTGTTTCACTTATTAGTAGGAGTCCTTTGGTGAAGGCTTGGTGGGGGCAATGGTCAGATGGGGTCCACAAGTGGATGGTGTTCATGGAAGCACCAATTTCGATGGTGGTGACAGCAGGCCAGGAGGTCACGGTACGTTCATGAGTGGACTATCAGCAATGCCTGTTAAGAGGAGGTTACTGAAGAAGCGGGATGATTCTAGTCAACCAATGACAAACAGGAAATGAGAAATGCACGTACTGTGACAGCTGCAGAAGGTCACTCTAAGTTCATGCCAGAGATCTGTGACCTTCAGAATTCAGTGGTCCTCAGTGACAATAACTGCTTCAAGTGTTTGGAAGGGCACCTGATTATTGCATTGGTCGTGACCTTGAAGATTACTATTAAGGTACATTGCCAGAGCTGCACGGACATAGCAGTTTTGTTGGGAGTCATTGCTGGGACCTCTGAATACCTGTATTGTTCTGCATCAGAAGAGATTCATGAATGCATCAATAATTGTGTAATTTCAATGGCAGTTGTGAACAGAGGCATAACAGTTTTTGGTGGTGGGGCAAGTGGTAGGTGGTGGGCCGAGAGAGACCCTCCATGTTCTTTGCAGGGGGGACCCTCAAGTTTCATTAAGCCACTAGTTGTGAAGTTCATTCATTAGAGGTGCTGCTTAGTCATAGCACTATTGTGTTATTCTAGTGATGAAGATTGTGAAGATGTGTATGATTCTACCTTGAGACCACTAAAGCATTATTGCAATGATGGGTGTGGAGAACCAGACAAACTGCATGCCTAAAGGAGAACCGTGACATTACAGTGGCGGGGACTGTGACAATTGCTTGCCACTGTGTTGTATTTGAAGAGCTACACAGACGGACAGTATTGTGTCATTGCTGTGGTGGGTGTGGTTATCGTACTGTACTGCATTGGAAGACTTGCATGGACAGAGCAGCAATGCATTATTGTAATGGTGGGTGTGAAGACTGGAGCTGTGCTGCATGGACAGAGCAATATTGTTTTACTGCAAAGATTGCTGCCTAGACAGGTATAGTGCTGCAGCGGAAGAACCTCATGTGTCAATCGGCAGTGTGTCATGACGGTGGTGTGTGCCTAGGTCTGTACTGTGCTGCAGCGGAAGAACCTCATGTGTCAATCAGTGGTGTGTCATTACAGCGGTGGGTGCCTAGGTGGGTATAGTGCTGTAGCGGAAGAACCTCATGTGTCAATCTGTAGTGTGTCGTTACAGTGGTGGGCGCCTTGGCAGGCATTGTGCTGCATTAACAGTGTGACATTGTTTTTGCAATGGATGGTGCCTATCTAGGTATTGTGCCTCAGCGAAGAGCTAACTGGACACAGCAGTAACGTGTCATTGCAGATCCAGAGCTTGTGAAGACCTGTTTGTTGAGCTGCCCTGGCAGAGCTGTGTGTCCAGAGGCACAATCTAGTGTTGAATAGTCTGGGCTTGTCAAGGTGATGTGAAGGTGCATCAGTAGAGCTGTGTGCTCAGGGTCAGCTTATTGTGTTAAATTGATACAGTTTGTGTTCTATTGTGGTAATCCTGTAATATGTTTCTGCCTCCTGTCGATTTAGCCCAAAGCTCTTTCCAGCTGCACGAGCAGGTAATTACCAACTCTTCCAGTACATGCAGGAGGAAGATGTGTTGGCTGTTGTGCCATCTATTAGTGTTGAGTTGTGTGTCATGCATGCAGCCCGAAAAGTGTGCTCCAGACTTGCTTTGCTGGCTTGTAGCAATGTGTTAGCCATGAAGTGGAATATAAAGGTTGTGACGGACAGCTTTGTAAGCAACAACGTGAGGCCAGCTGAGTCAGGCACAAGACCCTCAAACATTTAGCGCTAGTGTGAACCGGAAGTGTTTTTGGTGATCACTGTTCTCTATGAGAAAGTGTAACAAAGCGTGCATCTCTGGACAGGGGAATAGGCACTGTTAAACCGCCCGTTACATCCCTGGTCTCAATGGAAGCCCAACCCTGGAGGCACTGTTAATGCACCAATAGGACACTATCTGAAGTCCACCCTGTCACAATAGGAGCTCAAACCCCGGAGGCACCAGTAAGACACAATCTCAAGTACACCCTGCCACAATAGGAGCACAAACCATGGAGGCAGGACACTAATGAAGTGCACCCTGTCACAACAGGAACCACACCCATAAAGGCACTTTTAAGGCACCAGTTGCCACTATCTGAATTCCACCCTGTCACAATAGGAGCTCAAACCCTGGAGGCACTGTTAGTGCACCAGTAGGACACTATCTGAAGTCCACGCCGTCACAATAGGAGCACAAGCCCTAGCGGCACCAGTAGGACACTATCTAAATCCATCCTGTCACAATAGGAGCACAAACCCTGGAGGCACTGTTAGTGCACCAGTAGGACACTATCTGAAGTCCACGCTGTCACAATAGGAGCACAAGCCCTAGCGGCACCAGTAGGACACTATCTAAATCCATCCTGTCACAACAGGAGCACAAAACCTATCAGCACCAATACTACACTATCTGAAGTCCACCCCGTCACAATAGGAGCACAAACCCTGGAGGCACTGTTAAGGTATTAGTAAATCCCTATCTGAGGCCCACCCACTAACAACAGGAGCACAAATCCTGGAAGTACTGTTAATGCACCAGTAAGACACTTTCTGAAGGCCACGGTGTCACAATAGGAGCACAAACCCTGGAGGCACTGTTAATGCATCAGTAAATCCCTATCTGAGGTCCACAGACTAACAACAGGAGCACAAATCCTGGAAGTACTGTTAATGCACCAGTAAGACACTTTCTGAAGGCCACGGTGTCACAATAGGAGCACAAACCCTGGAGGCACTGTTAATGCATCAGTAAATCCCTATATGAGGTCCACAGACTAACAACAGGAGCACAAATCCTGGAAGTACTGTTAATGCACCAGTAAGACACTTTCTGAAGGCCACAGTGTCACAATAGGAGTACAAACTCTGGCGGCAGTGTTAATGCACCAGTACAACACTATTGAAATCCACTTTGTCACAATAGGATTCTACACCTTGGAGACACTGTTAATGCACCAGTACAACACTACCTGAAGTCCACCCACTAACAACAGGAGTACAAACCCTGGAAGCACTGTTAATGCACCAGTAAGACACTATCTGACGGCCACCCTGTCACAATAGGAGCACAGGCCTTATTGGCACCAGTAAGACACTATCTGAAGACCACCCTGTCACAATACGAACACAAACCCTAGAGGCACTGTTAGTGCACCAGTAGGACACTATCAGAAGTGCACCATTTCACAATTGGAGCACAAGCCCTGGAGGCACTGTTAGTGCACCAGTAGAACACTATCTGAAGGCCACCCTGTCACAATAGGAGTACAAACTCTGGGGGCAGTGTTAATGCACCAGTACAACACTATTGAAGTCCACTTTGTCACAATAGGATTCTACACCTTGGAGGCACTTTTAATGCACCAGTAAATCCCTATCTGAGGTCCACCCCACTAACAACAGGAGTACAAACCTGGAAGCACTGTTAATGCACCTGAGACACTATCTGAAGTCCACCCACTAACGATAGGAGCATAAACCCTAAAACACTATACAACACTATCCGAAGACCACCCTGTCACAATAGGAACCCACCCGTGAAGGCACTTTTAATCCACCAGTAAGGCACTATCTGAAGTCCATCCACTCACAATAGAAGCCCAACGCCTGTTGGCACTTTTGGTCCACCAGTAGGACACTATCTGAAGTCCGCCCTGTCACAATTGGAGCACAAACTCTGGAAGCACAGTTAATGCACCAGTAAGACACAGTACATAGTCCAGCCAGTTACAATAGGAGGCCAAATCCCCCTGCGCTCTCATCCCCAATTAAGCCACTAGTACACCACTATGGTCCTCATTTGGAGTTGTGCTCAGATACCACCCCGCACAATTTCAAAATGTACTTGATGTAAGAACACACTGGATAAAACCAAATCCTTTGCTGCGCACTTTGTCCTCATTCTAAAATAAAAGCAGGTGGACATAGTAATCCCAGGTTCAGAGTCGAGATGAAGGAAACAGTGGTCAGATTAAAGAGCACACAACGAGGTGCAACATAACAGAAATGTGTCTCACCCCATTGACCTTAGGATTGGTTGATGCAGCATCTGAAAACAAAAACAAAACCAAGGGGTCAGGCACATAATGTACAGTTTTTACAAGAAAACTTCCTTTTACCAGAAGCAATTAGAAGGTCTGAAGGCCTAAACTCTAACCATGCATCGATGACAAAGGACAATAAAAGATGCAAAAGCTGTTTGATGGTAAGGAGAGGCGTAAATAAATAGTGACATCATCTGTGGAGAGTGAGCATCAATTGTGCAAAGTGAGCTGAACTGAAGTTCTTGAGTACACTTGTGATGTCACACTGATGCATCACTTAGACCCATTGTGCAGAGCTGGGAAGATTCGTGCAAGTACGTAGGTTATTAGTTGGAAAGGCTGTGGGTCCTTCGCAAGTAATAAACCTACTATCACCCTCCTACTGGGAACCTGTTAACTGTACGCAGCAGTTGACTCTCTCAGGGTAACGAGGGAGATCTTTGGGGTCTCTTGAGGGGAGGTGGTCTGGTCTACAAGCCCAGACCGGAAGCAAGCCATGAAGTTTACTCACAAGGAAAAGTGCTTTATAATGCACAGATTAACCAATGCTAAGTATACACTTACAAATATATACAAGATGGTAGGTGGAAATACTTTTCTGGCTGCTACACCTTGCTAGCCCTGAACCCTAAACCCACAATACCCACCACCTATGCAGAACATAATGTGATGGGATGAAGTTATTAAAAAGTAGGTCTACTGGCATTGTCAAGCTGTCACCACAATAATAAGCGGTCTTTTATAATAATCCAACACAAGATCATTGAGGGCCTTAGTTAGACTTTGGTGGAGGGATTACTCTCACATATTCCGTCCACCGCATTACGATTCCCGTAGGAAATAATGGAATTGTAATAAGGCAGGCGGGATAACCCGACACGTTTGTGACAGAGTAACCCCATCCACCCAACTCAAAATTAGGCCCTAAATCTTTGAGAATAATTCATTAATAATTTGTCATTATGAAGGAAATATTTCAAAATACTTGTATGAATCACTTTTACATCAGCTTTAGGACCCACCAACAATGGCACCTACATGTAAAACCATACAGTTACGTATCCCAGCTCTAAGAGTACATGGAAACTATCATAAACCTCTCTCAGGGTATCCTGTGTGGTCTAGGGCAGTGCTTAATTTCTGCTTGTTGTTTCCAGTGCTGAGCACCAGCACTTATTTTTGAGGGTGGCGCTTCGTCTTCTGGCTCAGTTATTTGCTGCGAGCAAAAGACACGTTTGGGAAAGACGGAGGAAGAGAAAAACAAAAAAGCGTCAAAATGAGAGAAAGCAGAAAGCTGCAGGTGTGAGTTGAAGGGGCAGGGAGTGGCTGTAAATGCATTGAAGAGGCCCGAGATGGCTTCAGGATTGCGCTGCCTCGGAATTCCGTGTTCGCACATTTAATTGCAGCAGCCGCGTGTTTAAGAGGAGGGCTTTGGGCACCGGTACCTTTTTATTTACAAATTAAGCACTGGTGTAGGGTTCTCCCCGCGCCCAGTTCAGTGGCTTGCAGCTTGCATGGGAGCAAACTTCAATGTTCCCCCACCCTAGGCTGAAGCTGGACTCTTCCTCCTTCGTGTCTCTCCCAAACAGAAGCAAGGGGTGAGTGAGGTGGTCTGGAGCAATGCTTCAAGGGCCCAGGCATCCCTGTGGCAGCTTTTTACAGAATCAGGCAGCTGTCACAGTGACTTCAGTCCCCAGAACATTGAGGGCCCGTGAGGGTATCAGTGTAGTGGTATCAGTGTCCTAAAAAGGTCCCCGCTGCCAGGGGGCCCACCCAGCACACTGCCCTGGCCTGAGAGCTCCTGAGTGAGTTCATAGGGGGCTCCTGCAGGTACTTGCAGGGAGACCCCCTCAAGTTTTGTTACACCATGGAGGGGTACTAATTTCTCCTCACTGCGGTCCGTGTGGGCGGATCACCAAATGGAGGGAGCACCAGCGGACAATCCAATCACAGGTAACTGGGAGCGCCCTGCGCGCTCCAGGGCACTGGCCCTCCCTGGGGAGTTTTGAAGCTAAGAGAGCGAGATCTCAGGTCCATTCTCCTACTGTCCCCTTTAGGGTGCTTAGGGGTGACTGCCACTGGTCACGGATAGATGAATCCACAGAATCACATTCAGTGGGCCCGCAGAGCTCACCAGCAGAGTAATTAACTCGACTCAGCAAGGGAAGCCAAAACCTGAAATCTAATTAGAAAGCTGGCTCAGAGAGTTATGAAAAACTTTAAGTGCCAGAAAGAAATATGTTGAAATCAAGGTCACATTTGCATTTGTGATCCTTGTTTATCATAGCATTGATGGGTCACCCTAGCCTCTAGGAGCAACTATGGCAGAACTGTAGTTTGGGGACGATTTCACCCATTATGTACATTACAGTAAAAAAAATCACTTTTCACGTAAAGCACTACAGATATACATTATGAATGCCCGCTCATAATGCAAAGCATGTGTGGGGCAGCACCAGTCCATGAAAGGCTTCTGATGCACGGGCACCTGGCTGAGTGAACCCTAGTCCTTCTCACCCGGCCCACACAGTTGTGAACACGCATGTGTGCATCGCTTCGTGTGTAACCAGCCCACAGCCTCTTTCCCCAGCTCTGAAGCAGCTGACTAGATTCAGCAGGCAGCACCGAGGGCTAGTCCTCACAGTCCGTCCAACAGAGCTTGTAGTGACTGACCCTCAGCTAGAAAGACTCACACTCAACAAAGATCCAAAAAGGAAAATAAATGGGGCTACTGAGATCAGAACCCATTCTCCTACACTATCACGCGCCTGCCCAACTAAAGCGAGTGAGTTGTGATGTGTCACAACAGGGAACAAGTCAAGGTGTTGGGCAGTGGTCAGATGTCACCCCCTGGCACCATAACGTGCAAGTGATGCATACATGCTTAGTTGAGACTGGGTAGTTTCCTCTTGGGCTTTGTACATGTACATAGATGGTGCAGGAACCAAACCCACACAGGTATGTGTATGTGCAGTGATACATCGCCTGAAAACTGTGGCATGTATCACTTCCGCTGTCCTTCTATAAAGGTTATCATAAACTGCAAAAAAGTGTCACCATCCTTCTCTTACACTGGTGACGTCACTTTGTGACGTGTCCTCCACAGTTTGTTTAGGTATCTGTCTTTGTTTGGATGTAAACGCTGGACAGTGCTGGGGAGGCCTAGCCGTGATGGACTGTGGGGCACGCGTAATGTAACTTATATATGGTTCTGATCAGGATTTAAGTCCTTATCCTTATATTTATATATCTCAACCTGCTTATGGTTTTCTACTTGTTTGCATGTAGTTTAAAAAAAGGAAATTATTTTCATGGACTTGGCCAGAGAGGAAGCAAAAAAACAGATTGACAAACAAGAGACCTATAATTCTGGGCCTCTTTAGCAATCACCCTTCTGTTAGAACTGAACACAAAGAGCCCATGGTGAGTGATGAGTGACCATGTAGGAGTGGACACTCATTCACGCTCTAGCTCGTCCACTCTGTGGGGGAAGGGTCGGAATAGTATTTGTATATTCACTTCCTTCTCCGTGAGGTGTTCCTTGCACTATTGTTTCACACCGGGCCAGTCCCAGGTGAATAATGCACCAGGAGAGAGAAGTCAAGACTCACTGAATGACCACAAGTGATAAAAACAAAGATGATAGCAATGGCTTTACCACCAAGCAGTTGAAGTGAAACAGAAAGGCCCATAACACACAGTGGACTTCCTCAGTAGTGTTGAGGGTCTAAAGAGCCTCTTTGGGGGCCCGCCACAAACATTTGTCCTCTTCAGTAGTGTTGAGGGGTCTAAAGGACCTCTGCGCG
This sequence comes from Pleurodeles waltl, assembly GCF_031143425.1. Lineage (NCBI taxonomy): Eukaryota > Metazoa > Chordata > Amphibia > Caudata > Salamandridae > Pleurodeles > Pleurodeles waltl. Next base: position 1,541,049,033 of record NC_090446.1, read on the forward strand.
TGCCCAACACACACACTGTACCTCTTCAGTAGTATTTGTTCCTCCAAAGGGCCGCTGTGGGAGCCCAGAACACATACTGTCCCCCTTCAGTAGTGTTAGGAGCTCCAAAGAACCTCTGTGGGGGCCCAGCACAAACACTGACAGGACCTCTGTGGGGGCCAAGCACAAACACTGACAGGACCTCTGTGGGGGCCAAGCACAAACACTGACAGGACCTCTAAGGGGGCTAAGCACACACACTGACTGGACCTCTGTGGGTGCCAGGCACAAACACTGACTGGACCTCTGTGGGGGCCAGGCACAAACACTGACTGGACCTCTGTGGGGGCCAAGCACAAACACTGACAGGACCTCTGTGGGGGCCAGGCACAAACACTGACTGGACCTCTGTGGGGGCCAGGCACAAACACTGACTGGACCTCTGTGGGGGCCAAGCACAAACACTGACAGGACCTCTGTGGGGGCCAGGCACAAACACTGACTGGACCTCTGTGGGGGCCAGGCACAAACACTGACTGGACCTCTGTGGGGGCCAGGCACAAACACTGACTGGACCTCTGTGGGGGCCAAGCACAAACACTGACAGGACCTCTGTGGGGGCCAAGCACAAACACTGACAGGACCTCTGTGGAGGCCAAGAACAAACATTGTCAAGACCTCTGTGATGGCCAGCACACACACTGTCAGGAACTCTGTGGGGGCCCAGCACACACACTGTCCCTCTGCATTAGTGCCGGGGACCCCTGTATGGACACACCTCTTGTCCCCACTTTGCACCCTTGTGTCGGAAAGCACGTTTTCTCTACTTACTTTTGCTGCTTGCAGCATCTGTAGTGCTCCCTTCAGGTGGATGTCTAAAGGAAGAAAAAAGGGAGTTAATCCTTGTCCAGTGGCAATGAGATTCAACCAGTGATCATGGAAAACGTACATAGCATATCACAACATACTGTGGGCACGAACATCCTTGGGTGTCCGATATACCAATCCAGCGAGCCCTATGCCGCACAGTACCTCTTGCCTCAACACCATGAGCTCTCTGGGTCTGCCTTAGAGACGACCTTATTCAATAACATAATCTCTGAGCCAAGCAGCCAATGCCTCCTTCCTGTGCATCTATCAGCAGACAGACCTGCCTCCTCTCGCTGCTGTCACAAGACTTTGAGTGGGCAGCAGGAGCCCCTACTGCGCGTGTGGGTCTGCCCTCCCAATGCCCTGCCAATGCTGAAGGTCTACATCTGAAGAGGGCATATTTATTTATATAGATATATGTATATATCAACTTAACCCTGTTAAGTCTTGGGTATATCTACATAGGCATCAAAAAGTACGACTCTTGAGGGGTAGATTCTTGTACAGTTGTTTTGTCAACAGTAATATACTAATTATTATTGGACTACTGGTTTCCTTATTAATCACTTTTCTTTTTATTATTTTGATTGTGTCAAACCCTGCTAGGGAATAGCACTGATTAGCATCATTCTCTCTCTCTCTCTCTCTCTCATGACATGATTATATAAACGTAAACTGCTACACCAATCAAGTACCACATTTATATAGACATATATAACAAAACAATCACTACACCACAACCTGTCCTTATAGCACAATGTTTTAAAGATGACAGCCAACATATTTTTAATCAATCTTGTTAGGTCAGTCTTTTAAGGCAGTCTGTAGTGCAGATACCAATTGCCTAATGTCCAAAAAATATCTCCCACCTAAAGTGGATTAGGCTGGTAATCTTCATGTTCTTTATTGTTTGTTGTGGACTGCTTATGAAAAAGAGTGTCAACGCGTTTCGGCCTGTTCATTCCTGGCATCTTCAGGACTGTAAAAGGAGTCTGTATCCTTTTTTTCTACAACTTCTCTGCTTTGATTATCGTACTGAAGGGAGTTCACCACACGTCCCCAGAGTGAGACCTACTGTTTCTGTGGCAGGACTGGAGGCTAAGGATTATGATTCTCTTTATCTTTATCTTCTTAACACAGCAGCAAAGTAACATTACAAAAATACTACATTTCCCATGACCCCTCACAGCCCGTAGTCCACCAATCTGGACCCCACAGTCCCTATAAAGTGTTATGACTCCTCAGTCCTTACTCTTTCTTTGCTGCTAACACAGCTCAGGTAAATGCTCTCACATTATTCTGATGATTTCAAATTGCTGTCATATTTTATAAGTTTGTTTGCTGTTTTAAGCACTGTTTATTTGATGCAGGGGTAGTGATCCCTTCATTCAGCATTACCTGCGTGGAGCGGAAGTGGGAATCAGGAGCTGCACGTGTTCCTAGTAGGTTCGAAGGCCGTCTGCTGACACGGTGCCATAAGTAATCCCGCGTCCGTAGCAGCGGCATCTCTCCTTGTGGCGTAGTCTCAGGTGTGGTTCACTGCACCCAAGTAAGTTGGTCCTACCTCACTCGGGTTAATGCCTTCTTCATCGCATCTGAAGAGGGCAGCAAAAGTGAAAGGACTGATCCCAGCCAAAGCAGGATGGATGCTGCCATCCTTCAAGGTGGTGTGGGGAAAAACTAGGGTGGGCAAATGGGTCCTCGTCTTTGCGAGCTCTGCATGGTTCTTTATTTAAAGACTCACTGTAACTGTACAGTATGGCACCACAACAGCAGTGAGGTCATGTGATACAGCAAAACTGCCCTCAGGGAAACAGTACACACACAAAGTCCTTGAGTTTCCATCCCAGTGCTGAATGACACCGATCATCATGTCAAGGTAGAATTTATAGTCCCCATTCTGGCTTCATAGTCTGTCCTTACCTGTACTGTACCCACCCCTCCATTCACTAATTCACCCCCTGCAGTCTTTGTTCTACAACACAGTAAGCAAATATCCAAATGTTCAGTGCAACTGCACAAAAGGCCATGTGGCCTAAAGAAACAGAATCAAAGTTGAGAAGCTGAAGCAAAGACAATTGAAAAGATGCCACAAGAGATCCTGGCCCAAGGTCAGACAGATGCAGATCAGAGAAGCAAGGAGTCTGGAGAGAGATATCTTAAGAAAGAGATGGGGAGAACAGCATCTGGTCATAGGTGATGAAGAATGAAATCAGTGAATGCAGGAAGTGACTCCAGGCTTCACAGTCTCATCATCATCACAGAAAACAGGAGGAGTCAGAAGGCATGGACCACCAAAAACAAACGTCAAGAAATGAGGGAATCTGGATTGGATTGTTTTTTTTAGTTCATTGATTTTATAACACTTTAAAATCCTTGATGCACTATCAGAGCGCTTTACTGAGTGAGTAGACCCCATCCAGGTGGAGGTGAACATAAAAAAAATATACATGCATTTGGTGAGCAAATGCTGAATTAGTAGCGCCTAGAGTGTCACAATTTTGAAAATACAACATGATGTTTAGGTAAAAATCCTTAAATTACTAATTACAATTTCTAGGGGGAGCAGGTGGCAGTCTTCCACCGGAATATCCAGCTTTTTACTATTTTTCTACAAGACTGTAAACTCTAGAATATGAAGAGTCGCTATATTGTGCAGAAGAATATATGTGCAGTTAACGATAGTAAATCTACACTTCAGACAATATTCTTGTAGGACGATATTTGTAGCTATATCATGAAGATGGGTAGTTGAGGAGTTATCAATAGTAAATCTACACTTATCACGATATTCTTGTAAGACCATATTTTTGACTTGATATTCTGACATGACCCATGTAGCTTGTGACTTTGTCATACTGCCAAATAGATCGTTTTAGTGCAAGTCGGGACCCTGAAACTACACACACTGCACATTAGCGTTCAGTTCCCATAATCAATAATTGAAAAGATAGGATCTATCCGGAAATGGCACCCTCAAATACAAAGAAAAAGTTTGTTATGTTCATTTAATAAAGATCTGTATTAACTTAACCTCATTTCAGGTGTGGTTCCTTCTGATGGCATCTGTAGCCGCCCGACAGTGATTCAGGGAATTTACGCCATCCTAATTATACCTCCAATATGATTTACATTAGGAGTGGCTGATATATCCTGCTCTGCCACCAGAACTAGCAGAATTTTGTCGACACCTCATTACCCTTGCAACACAGAGTTCCAGCCAAATTCCATCAATCATCACGTGGTTGAGTTTTTTTCTTGTGCATGCACCAAAATGCTAAATTGGCAAGTTAGATTTGGTATCTCCAAGAGAGATTTTCCGTCGCCAGGAGGAAACCCAGCAAGATATTTCCAACATGGCAGTCGCAACCGTTCTTGGTCATAAGGCAGCGGCTCGAGTAGAAAAACTACTCAAGCGGCAGCAAAATCAACTTGAGTAGCTGCGCCCTCTGGCTCATCATGTGGTGCCATGGGCGCTGATTTTTCTGGGAGAAACGCGCTCCCGGTGCTAAATCACAGCATGAGCTATTGTCATGTGTGAGTTTTTAGGTAAGACTGCGGCACACAGTGAGTTCCACCCACCCTAATTTACATGCAAGGCAGTACGTTGCTTGAAGAGATCTGTGGGAATCCCAATATTACCTCAATGCAGACATGCAGGATTATGCCCGGATTGAGGGCTCAGGATTATCTCTTGGCAATAAATGTATTAGTTTCCCATACATTTATGTGCACAGTTACCACCAGCGCTACATGTCCATGATATAAAGTGGTCCTGTAGCACTTCAGCGATGCTGTACATGTGGGACAACCGTATGAGTCACGCTGCGTACGTTTAAGAATCCAGAACCTCAGTAAGTGACTCAAGTGGCTCGAAGCACAGAGGGTCACTGATGTCTCTGTGTGTACAGTGCCAGAAGGCATGCAGGGTATGTCCACAGTCGGCGAGTCCTTGCGACAGTGTCTGGCGAGGGCTTTACATTTTGACTTTCTCAGAAGCCTCGATGCCTCTGACCTCACATTCAGACTCAGGAGACATCCTTGATATCTCCTGCTTGTGTTGTCGATCCTCAATCTCTGGTACACAGAGGCTGTTGGTGGACCACAGCCTTGTTAAAGCTACGAAATACGCTCTATCCTGGAAACCTAAGGCGATGTCCTAGTGTCACACTGAAGATGAACCAGAGAACTTCAAAGTCATCGCCTGTGAGGGACCTGGATGTCATCCAGAGCAAGAGATCTCCTAAGATCTTACACTACTCAAGTAATGGCTCAATGAATATGGGTGTTGCCAACACACTCTTCTGCTGCTTCTCAAAGAGGCCTAGAGTCTTTTGAAATCTATTTAACGTGTTGTCTCAGCCTATTCCACACAATCCATCTGCTAACATCAGGTAAGAAAGAACTGTCAGAGGGAACAGAGACATTCTGTGGACACAAAGCGAAGAGATCAGGTCAATAAAGACACTTACAACCTCCAGCTTGAAACATAAACCTTCTCAGTGAGGGTCCGTTTATCGGAGGGTAACCCTGGTTACTACTCCAAAGGATGAGCGAGGTGTAGGAATTAGGAGGTCAGAGGAGAGTGGCAGAGGCAGATATTTAAAGGGAAAGGAGATGGGTATGATTTATGGGGAAGAAATAAGAAGGAAAGTCTTGAGACAGACCCTGAAGAGGAAGAGAGATGGACCTTAATCCCAGGAAAGGAAACACTGAAGAAGGACTAGAGACAGACACATAAAACAAAGAGGGATGGGGTTAATTTCAGAGAGGAAACACTGAGGAAGAACCAGTGGCAGATTCAGAAGAGGAAGAGAGATGGCAGTTAATCCAGGGAAGGAAACACTGACGAAGCACCAGTGACAGACCATGAAAATGTAGGGAGGTTGACATTACATTCAGGAAGGTAACACTGAGGAAGGGCGAGAAACAATTGGTGGATTGGAGTGACACATGACGCCATCTTGGTACGTGTCTCTATGCACACTTACCCTGAGGCAGGCTTCTTTATCACAAAGATGTAAACCAGCACACACACAACGATGATGACCGCTAAGACGCCAATCACAATGCCAGCAATAGCTCCACCTGAGAGATCTGGACTGCCACCTGAAGAAGGGTCTGTTCCTGAAAAACAAAGAGAGAGGGGGTTGGGTCAGAAAGTCATATATTTCTATGATTTAGCTTATCTTTGTGTCAGTGAGCTCTGATCACACCATCCTTCAGTGTATGGAGGCTTTAACAATCTCATGTGCAACCACTACTCTGTAATTCTTGGCCCCTTTATCAACATGTACTGTCACATAATTATTAAGGTGACACAGTGACAGTGTAAGGGATGCACACTGTGGTGCTCTATATGAGTGGGGTACAAAGACTGCATACCCTCCCTTGTAAACGTGTGTGTGTGTGTGTAACACTGCTCCCTGTGATGCTCAACATGAGTGGGATTAAAACACTACGTGCACTGACAATATAAACATGTCCGTGTGTGTGTGCAGTCACTGTGCTGTATGGTGCCCCACATGACAGGAAGCACAAAGACTACATACTCTGTCCTTGTAAACTTGTGTGTATGACATAAGATGTAAACGTGTGCGTGTGTAAGGCCACACCCTTTGGTGCTCCAGGTGAGTGAGAGTATAACAATGCATACTCTGACAATGTAAATGTGTGTGTGTGCGCGTGTGTAAGGCCACACCCTATGGCACTTCAGGTGAGCGGGAGTACAACATTGCATACTCTGACACTCTAAATGTGTGTGTGTGTGTGTGTGTATGGCGCTCCAGATGAGTGGGAGTACAACAATGCATACTCTGACACTGTAAATGTGTGTGTGTGTGTGTATGTGTAAGGCTACACCCTATGCCGCTCCAGATGAGTGGGAGTACAACATTGCATACTCTGACATTGTAAATGTGTGTGTGTGTGTGTGTAAGGCCACACCCTATTGTGCTCAAGATGAGTCTGAGTATAAAAATTTATACTCTGACACTGTAAACGTGTGTGAGTGTAAGGCCACACCCTATGGCACCCCAGATGAGTGGGAGTGTAACAATGCATACTTTGGCATTGTAAACGCGTGTCTGTAAGCACTGCCCTGTCTGGCCTTCCACATGAGGATTCTATGATCCTCCACCTTCCCCTCTAAAAGGTCAGGTCTTAAAAACTTGGAGATTACAATTAAAATAAAATGGTATGGCCCTCTATGTCCTAAGGACTGGACAACTAATATGGACATGACCATAGGATTTCATTCCCAGTTTTATGCGTGGGAACCTATCCCAGTGAAGGTGGTATTCTTACTTTAGGATACAGCATATGTGCAAGACAGACAAGATTTCCCATGCAAAAAAACTACAGTTACCTCCTTGCTGAAGACAAACTTGCACACATCACCCAGACCAAAAGTGATAGTGTCTTATTACCACCCCATGCCCACATTGACCATTATCTAATAGAAGGCAAGAAAATGTGCCATGGCCCTGGGGCAAACAAGGAGCATGGGAACTCCGGAACTCCTGGTTGGTAGTAAAAGATATGCATAATTCAGAGGCGTAACACAATGCCCTGTGGGATTGCAAGGGTCCCCCAAACATCCAGCGGGACTCAACTCAGCCTAATGCCAATCAATATATGTCAGATATGGAGGGCTAAGGGGTCCCTCATCACACTCTGCAGGCCGGCCCCATAATTTCTGTTACACCACTGACATAATTGGGGTAAAGCTGCTGCTCATCCTCCTGGGTCTTGGTGCCACTGCACCTGCTGTTCCTATAATAGCTTCAATACTGATATCCCCTGCTTTCCTTGTCAGACAGAGAGCCCATCCATACTACAGTAGGGCCTTGAGGGTGTAGGTGGGCAAGAAAAGTAGATTTTTGGCTCCTTAAGGCACAATTTTCTTCCTACCACACAACTCGAGCACTTCACCATAACTAGCAACCTGGGGCAGCAATCAACAGATATAATGATCAATGGCCCATGTTAATGTGTGCATTTATCTTCAAGATTTCCATAACATGCTGGATTTATCATCAGTTTGGCTATCTTGTAATGGAATCATCTCACAACAAGTTGACTAATGGCCTTTTAAAGGTAGATATACACAAGCTGCCTTCACAGCAGGTTTATTAATCCTATAATTCACGGAGATGGTAGGATTCCTCCAATCATCATGTATCTCAAGATCTTCTATAACTGCTGCACCAACGAGGCCCTGAGAGTCACCAAACACACACATAAATGTACAGTCTCAGTGGCACTTATTCACTTTTCAAAGTTCTCACCTTTGTTGAAATTCGCATAGTTAAGTTTCTGCAGGTTCTAGGACCAGCTCCCCCTCCTGCTGGAAGGTACAATCTGGTTACACTGAACTCTGGGATCAAACAGTTTCTCTTGCTCTCCTTTTACACTTTACTATGAATGGTCAGGCCTCACTCTGCTCCCTTTCAAGTTAATTAAGTTCCCGAATCCCTTCGATTGGCCTTTCCTGAACTAATTGGATTTATAGCCCTCTCACTGAGATCTTACAGCCAAACCAGCCTAAGCCATTGTCTGTGCTTTGGGAGCAGTTTTCACACCTCATTAAGAGCAAAACACTGACCAGAGGAAGTTGCTGGTAAACTGTTGTTAACAGGTAGGCAGTAAGGGTGTGCGGAATTTGAGGAGTTTGATTCCACAGAATAAAGTGGAATTACATTAAAATTCCACCAGGTTCCACAATGGGATGGAGTTGGCATCTAAACTAAACTTTGCACTTGTATAGTGCACTACTCACTCGTTAGGGTCTCAAGGTGCTGTACGCATAGCACTGTGAAACCCCTCCCGGCTTTTCCCTGTGAGGCACCCACTCCTGGGCAACCTCCAGGGTGAAGCCAGGCATCCAGGCACTGTGAGGGCTGTTATGAAGATTAAGTAAGTTATTGTCCAGAGTTACAGAGTGGGACCCATTAATTAGATTAGGCACTGAGGCAAGAATTATCTGGTCCAAGGCAATTGAGCCCAAGACTCACCAAGGCAGGAATCGAACCCTGGTCCTGGGCCATATCTCTGCATTAGGGTCTGCCGCTCTAACCATTGTGCCACACATGTCCAGGAAAAATGCACCTTTACCTCAAAAAATGGATGCAAGGGTGCATTTTGTGCTGAGACAATAGAGTAGCTAAATACCATTTGGCACCCTTGCATACTCTGCAGTGATTAAAACTTTTAATCACTGCAGAGAATGCAATGGCACCAAGTGCCATAAACAGTGGTTTCTAAAATTTATAAACCACTGCAAATCACTCAGCGGCCTTATATACCCTGCAGTGATTAAAAGTTTCAATTACTGCAGAATATGCAAGGGCGCTCAGCGTTTTAGAAACCACTGCAGAGCAGCAGAAATGTAATGTCTCCATAATTCAGCTACAAGGGTAACATGGAATTACCACGATTCCTTGGAGTTTGCTGGCAGAATTGAAAAACCTGCCCAGAAATCCAATTACACCCCTGAATTGCACTTTAAATAAATATTACAACAGTGATTGGATCATTTCTGTAGCCTATCCCAAAACAAAATTAGCAAAAATAATATTTTAATTGCACTTTTGTTTTCCTAATAAGCTCATAGCTTCAGCTCTGTACAGTGAAATTAGCGCTTGGAGGTAGTCACTTCAGGAAGACGCAAACATTGAAGTATGTGCCCCTCTTAAATGCTATATACCCTACCCTGTGGGCTACAAGGCCAACTTAGTGATCACTTATTTAATATGTATTTAAAAGTACGGTTCTCTGCTGTCAATAATTGTTATTTTTACAGACTCACTTGCAGGTTTAAAAGCTGTGGCAGTCAGAGCACAAATCTAGGTCTGACGCCATGTTTTCTTTGTCACCCTAGCGGAATGGCACAATATGTGCTGAAGTCTACAGGTGATGTTTAACTTTCAATGCCAGTGGTGTATTCTACTGAACGATATACTAAGGAAGTATGGGGCAGTTAAATATGTCAACTGAGAAATAACCAATTTTACCATTTTAGGAGTCAGAGCATTTTAACTGGGGACTGAACAGCAGTATCTAATTATATAGAGTTCAAAAACCAGCAACACTGGTGAGCAAAAAAACCATGAAGGTGATCAGGAAAAAAGAGGGACGTGAAAACAATGTCAGACACTCCTCTAGCCCTAGGTAAGTAACACCACGACCAAACCTCTAGCTGAACCCTCTTAATAGTGGGGTTCCTTACGCTTTGTATACTGTATAAAAGCACTCAAGACAAGCAAGCACAAAATATATGTCCACAAACCAGAAACCAGCAAAGATGATAAATAAAAAAAAAAAAAAGGTCTGATGGGGTTGTGGGATTCCTTGCAGTATTTTCACAGAATGTTTCCAGTTGCCAAGACTTTGATCAAAGCATGAGGTGTACTCTATTAAATGTATAATTTCACACACAACACAGAATCCTGAGGACGTTCAAGAGATCCCCAGTGTGAATGAATTACGGAACCTCTAAGATTGTAATAATATTATTTAATAATTCAGTAACAAACCCAAAATTTGTTTTATGAGGAAGTTAAACCCTTTCACTCTGTGACACATCACTTGTACCAAGGATAAGTAAATCCCTTTGTCACGTAGACTCTCATTATCCTAATGAGGCTGCAGGATTCAGGCGGCAGAGTCACCTGAATTGTAGGGAACTGAGTCCAATCCCAAACCACGTGACAACTAATCCAGGTTTTCCGGCTAACTAGCAGCGCCTCATCTCTGCCCAAGAGCAGGGGTGATTGTGGCAACTGAGTGCATGAGAGGAATGACTCCTCAGGGGAATCGTGGTTGATCAGATCTTATCCTTTTCTCTCAGTTACATCAGTCTCACATATGCAAAGACAAACAGAGGAAGAGAATGTTTTAATAAGGTTTTTGGAATTAACTGCATTTTACATAAAGTGGCATGAATTGCAATAACTAGGATGATAATACACGCTACAAGCAAAATTATGACAAAATGGTGACAAGAAGAGTGAAACATAAGAACAGTCCCACCATACTGTCACTCGAAGTAATATATGTGGTTCCTACATAAACTATGTTAGAGCACAGTGTGATAAGCCCTAATCCGCCCTTCAGGTTTCCCCCCTGTGAAGATATCATCCCCATACATGAGCGAGGAAGCCTGTGGTCTAGAAAGACACCATTCCCATGTAGGCCAGGGAACCGGTAGTCTAAGCAAGCAGCTGTAGCAAAGGCAATCAGCAATCAGCATGCAGTCGTGGTCATCTGGCTGGAATCTCCCTCTAACATGTATGGGACAGAGAAGTATTTTACAATAGAACAGATGATGTTCTGAAAAAATGTCCCCACGAAAGGTTGTGTATGTTTCTGTGAATGTCGGAGACATGGCGTACCACTTTGCCGGCAAGTCTATCTGGCTGCAGCCTTGAGTAAAGCACAAAGTGGAAAGAATGTCTTGCTAGGAACATAATGATTTCCTTTGTGAAAGAACAACTAGATAAAGAAAAGAAAATAGTGCCACAAATGTGGACTATGCTAGACAAATAAAATGGAAATGAATAAAATGTAACTGTGTTAAAGTGCACAACGGCAGGTCTAGTTGCTAAAATAACGTGTCCAAAACCATGGCTAAAATAGCAATACAACACCTCTTTAGGGAGATTTGTCCAAGACCATTGAGGAACAGCCTCATTGCAATAAAGTCCACCTCACCACCCTGCTTTACCTCTTTTGGTAAATCACATGAATGTCTGACATGCCCTAGATATTTAGACATCACCAATGTCTTGATTTCACAAGATATCATTCCACCTTTTGCTTATACCTATTTTAAACCACCAACAACCTAGAGGTGCAGCAATCCCAGCACATTTATAGAATGCTTTTCCAAATAATGATTAACAATTGAGCAATAACATAAATGTTGCAGAACTGTTTTTTTTTTATTTCTACACCAGCAGGCAGAGAGTCATGTGACCCAGATTCAGCAGGAAACTGTTATTAACTTTGATAGATTTGTTCAAACAGCCTCAACATCTGGAGAGTGTTTTTATAGAGTTCACTAATCACTTTTGCTGAGCTGTAGCTGTCATGTTTTAAAATAGCTGTTTCACACAACGTTTTCAATGAATTTTGTTATTTGTGCAGGAGGTGAGGGTGCACATGTAATGTTAAAAGCATTACAACAAGTGGTTATCAGCAAGATCTATACATCTATCCCTCCTCTTTCGGATCACAAAAACCCTCAGGGCAAAGTTTTACAGAAGCACAGTATTAAATGTTATTGAACCCACATATCTGAGGTGTCTCTTGGCTTATGATACAGGATGAAACAACCATGCACAGTATTATTTAACTATTGTTAACTAAAATGACAAAACATTAATCCTTATACTATTTTCAGCCAATAGCAGCAGCGGGTGTGACAAAATAGCTTTTAAGATAACTAGTGGTACACAATTCCAATATGAAAAGTTAAAATTACAAATAAGTGAACGATTTAGAGCTTATTATGAACTGTAAATCCACTGTTGCACTTTCTGTCTCCGGCGGTCTGCCTTCTTCTAAGAAGCTTGATAGGCAGAGTTTTTCCTGGTCAACGGATGGCCTTTGCACATCAATTTGACAATAATTTAAGTAACATAGGTAAATGTAGACCAAACGTCAGGCCCAAAGGTTGGTATCATAATGTGCCACTTCATCCAGGTTCACTTTTTGAGCAACAATAGCAAAACATCTGTCAGAATTAGAAAATAAAAATGAACTTAAGGATATTTAAGTCCAGTTTTACTTTTTTCTGCCATCAGTCTCCCGCTGAGTGACACAACAAAACACACCTTTCCTCAGATAACTAAAAGTAAGAGGCCCAACCTAAGGCTCAGTTACTTACAGAAAACCTGTTGAAAATTATATATTTTTTTCTACTGTAAAGCAAAATCATGTATTGCCATTTCATGACATTACCATTTAATTCTTTTCAGAAGATTGGGTGGGCAAAGATGGACCAGTTTGGCTTAGAAGTTGTTTGCACATGAAATAAAAATCCCAGAGAAAATGATAGGAAGGATCCTGCATCCACAGAGGACGTTGACTTTTACTCCCTTCTGAGCCCCATCACAGTCAGCACTTAAGATGTTAGAATAAAGGTACCAAGAGTCTCATTAGGTTTTGAATATCTCATACTCAATACCTGATGGAGACGGATCCTGAATGTTTACTGTGTTGGAGTGGTACGTTTAACTGTTTGAATACAGGGCGGTGACGACAACGGGGGAAAAAGAGGCAGGCAGGTCTTCATGTCATACACTAAGTAGAAAACAAGGGAATGTACCAGTGACCTGTAGCCAGATATGTTTGTGTGACAAACATATAACATTTTATCTGCTGACCCCTGTTGTGGTCTTGGAGCACAGAGATCAATTCTAGGCTGGTGTAAAGGTTTTGAAGTTAGGTGCAGGCCTGTTGATTAAGGTTATGGTTTGTGAAGTTAGGTGCAGACCTGGTGATTGTGGCTATGGGTTTTGAAGCTAAGTGTGCGCCTGGTGATTGTGGTTATGGGTTCTGAAGTTAGGTGCAGACCTGCTGATCGTGGTTATGGTTTCTGAAGTTAGGTACAGGCCTGGTGATTGTGGTTATGGGTTCTGGAGTTAGGTGCAGGCCTGATGATCGAGTTTATGGTTTTTGAAGTTAGGTGCAGGCCTGGTGATCATGTTTATGGTTTTTGAAGTTAGGTGCAGGCCTGGTGATTGTGTTTATGGTTTTTGAAGTTAGGTGCAGGCCTGGTGATTGTGGTTATGGGTTCTGGAGTTAGGTGCTGGCCTGATAATCATGGCTATGGTTTTTGAAGTTAAGTGCAGGCCTGGTGATTGTGGTTATGGGTTTTGAAGTTAGGTGCAGGCCTGATGATCGTGTTTATGGTTTTTGAAGTTAGGTGCAGGCCTGGTGATTGTGGTTATGGGGTCTGGAGTTAGACGCAGGCCTGGTAATCATGGCTATGGCTTTTGAAGTTAGGGGTAGGCCTGGTGATTGTGGTTATGGGTTTTGAAGTTAGGTGCAGGCCTGGTGATCATGGTACCTGATTGTGTTGAAAGGTCATATTAAGAATAAATCAAACTGCCTCTTGTGGGTGTGAGAGACAAACAGTTTCTAAGCAGAACCACAAAGGATTTGTTTATAAGCTGTACAGACTCTGATTGGTCTCCTGATGGGCAATGTTTCAGGGATGGTTCAAAATGAGCAACACAGTGGAAAGGCTAGTCCTCATGTGCTCTATGATATCATATAAAGTCCAACGCCAAGCTGCGGTCAATTACCACCCACAAAGCACTGAGGTGTCTCAACGATGTTCATCTGACAAGGCCCTAAGAACACAAAACTAGGAATCAAATATGCTGCGCCCTCCACTGGATAAATGTTGGCCGGAAGGGGTCATGCAGTGACGTTCCTTTGATTTAAGTTACTGCTGAACACTTGAATATAATCTTCTATGCACAAAAATTACCCCATTATACCACAAAATAGCTAGCTTGCAGTTATGTGACTATTTCTATCTTCTATCTTCTATCTTCCAGAAATGCTTTTTTTCTAAGGTGGATAGTAGATAACAGTTTGTAATTTGATAAATATTGAGCCGTTAACAATAATACTCGAAACAAGATGATACATAACTAATGTAGGACAGTTACTAATGGAGCATCCCTCCTCATCATTTTATTATAGACAAGTAACCTATTAAAGTGACACAAACATACAGAGGGAGGATAAATAAAGCTGAGGGCGGACTCATGCTTCATGCCATTATTGTCCAGGCGCAATTTGTAAAGTATCACGAAAATAGCCAGTCCAATTAGAAGATCATACACTTGAAAACAGCATTATATTATTGGGCTTGGAAGGTGGGTGATGGGTATTTGTATGTATGGGGGATACATGTGTGGGTACATGTCCAATACCAACATGGAGTCTGAATATTTAATTTACCACTAATTTTCAAAACAAGGTCGAAATCCCAGCATCTGCTCTACTATCTGATACTTGTAGAACAACTTAACACTATTTTTTAAATCTCTAATCTCTCTTACACTTTCTTCATCTACAAATCTGGTGTGATGGCAATATATTAAAATGTGCTCAATAGAAGAAGAGAGTATCGCTTACAAATCACCATTAAAAATCAGTTTTTAACATTTTAAACTTTCCAGTGTGAATCTGTTAAGATTGCAAAATATGCTAACGGCATAACAAAGTGATCTGTACTGTTTTCAAAAAATACAAATATCCTGTTTGACTAATTTATGAAGCAATGTGTTGTTTCATTTATGAATCACTACATATACATTTTTATTGGTAATATATTTTCAATACATTTCTTTATGTCTAGACAAGGTGACATCAGCTTCACAAACAGATCTTCTTATAGACCAATAAGACACTAAACATTTTTCTGTGCTCTTAACGATCGGATGTTCTACTGTTTAAAGAAACAGGAAGAAGAAAAAGGCTGTTGACAACTTACAAGACCATACATGAGAAACACAAACTGGTTCAGGCTTGATAGACTCAAAATCCAAAATCACGTTAACAATAAATGAGGAAATCTAGACGCAATATACCTGGCTGGATAAAATGGGGGCAGGCCCTGCCTGAGATACCTGCCAGCACAGTCTTGATGTATATTACAGAGTGCCTTTACAATTCTCTGAAAGGTTCATAATACTACCCCACCCAATAGAAGTGGACATTTTGTTAACACAAGTAATTTCTAGCTTGTTCCACACCAAACCATTGTCTATCAGTTTCCCAAAAACTCATTTAGAACCTACAAATAATCAGTAACTGAGCTACTGGAACAATGTGCACGTTTACATACAGTAAACATACCCAATAATTCTTTCACTCTAGCCTCATGAATAAAACAATGTATAGAATTCGAGACCATTCACCTTGCTCACTAAGCCATAATTTTCTGAAACACTTGATCCAACATCATTGACAATAACTTTCACCAAACTTTACGCTTCATTAGTAGTCAACCAACACCTTATCAATAGCATGTGTTATAGAACTGTTCTCTAAAGACATGCACAACCAGATAGAGCTTCCCGGATGGGAAGCCAAGGCTCTCTGAAAATGGTTTTGCGAAAAGGTGTCTGACTTTTCACAGGGTTGCCAACTTATAAGATTACTTTCAACTGGGAGATTTAACAACTCTATCTAGAGTGGTGTGAAACAAAAATTCAGTGGCACACTGTGATACACACGTTTTAAATCACAAAGCATCCAGTGAGCACAGCAAAGGAGCAAAGAACCAAATATTCAGTTAAACATAAAAAAGTATAGTTCTAAGAAGTTTTATAGAGTTTAAGAAACATTGTTATGTAGAACTGCAAAAATGACAATTGACTCATGGTAGAAGCATTGAAATTTGAGATGTTAACTCTGCTAAAATTGAAAGGGTCTCTATTACGCTTGCAATAATGATATAGCCTCCAAAAATACAATACCTTATAATACAACCAAAATCTTATTGTATTTTAGACATTTATTATATTGAGTCACAAGTAGTCAAATTTGTCTTGGCGATTTGTAATGTTGCTATCACTAGTTTACATCATGTAACAGTTATTATCAATAAAGTTAATGGTAGCTTTTAAAACTCTTTAAACTCTTTAAGAAACATCTATATTTAATCTTCGGTTTGCTTTAGACTGTATCTTCTGAAACCTGTTATATTTCTGAATGGTTAAAAAAAGATTTGCCTCTCTCTTGTGAGGCTCCTATATTTATGCCTAGCAGATGAAAGAATGACAAATTAATCTTTCCACTTGTTCCCAGATAATATTCCTTGCCAATGTTACCACACTAAATTTTATTGTCTTAATATTTGACATATGAAACAAACAGTTTACTGCATTCATTAATTCCTAAGTTCGACATTCTAATGTGCAATGGTCTTGGCAGAGTCCGGAATGAGTGGACAAGAGAAGCATTGATAGAAAGAATGAGAGAAGGTCAGAGGAGACAAGAAGGACAGGAGTGACAGAAAGAGAAAGGACACAGGGAGCACAAACATCATCTACTGACATTACCATGGACTGCCTGCAGAATCTCTGCAGTCATCATTTGACAGAATAAGGCCCTCATTCTGACCCTGGGGGTCAAAGACCGCCAGGGCGGAGGACCGCGGGAGCACCGCCGACAGGCCGGCGGTGCTCCAATGGGGATTCCGACCGCGGCGGTAAAGCCGCGGTCGGACCGGCACCACTGGCGGGCTCCCGCCAGTGTACCGCCGCCCCATTGAATCCTCCACGGCGGCGCAGCTTGCTGCACCGCCGCGGGGATTCCGACCCCCCCCTACCGCCATCCAGATCCCGGCGGTCCGACCGCCGGGATCCGGATGGCGGTAGGGGGGGTCGCGGGCCCCTGCAGTGCCCATGCCACTGGCATGGGCATTGCAGGGGCCCCCGTAAGAGGGCCCCTACATGTATTTCACTGTCTGCTGCGCAGACAGTGAAATACGCGACGGGTGCAACTGCACCCGTCGCACAGCTTCCACTCCGCCGGCTCGATTCCGAGCCGGCTTCATCGTGGAAGCCTCTTTCCCGCTGGGCTGGCGGGCGGTCTGAAGGCGACCGCCCACCAGCCCAGCGGGAAAGTCAGAATTACCGCCGCGGTCTTTCGACCGCGGAACGGTAACCTGACGGCGGGACTTTGGCGGGCGGCCTCCACCGCCCGCCAAGGTCAGAATGAGGGCCTAAATGTCTTAGGCCCTCATTAGGAGTTTGGCGGTCAGACAAGCAGAAGGCCAAACTTGTGGGGAGGATGACCATGGCATCTCCCCAGAGCGTATAACAATGTTCCTGCCGGGCTGAACGGCAGGAACATTGTATGAAGAGGGACCATGCACTTCTCATGCCCTCTAAGGCCCCAACACTGGCTTTTCTCCAGCCTTCTGATGGCAGGGACCCTGCCATGGGAAGCCTGGTGGAAAGCTGAGTTGTAATCACCCAGGCGGCGCTGAGCTCTGCCGATTGTAATGTGCCGGTTGGACCGCCACAGTTGCAGCAGTCCTACGAGGCTGGTGATCTTTGGACTGCCAACCTCATAATGAAGGCCTAAGTCTTTGTTATTTTTTTTATAGCTTGTTATTTGTGTCAGTTACCAATTAGGCATTTGAAATGTTGCAAAGTCAGGTATTTCAAGAAAGATTATGTAAGAAAATGTATACTGGTCCATCATTCATCTCAGGTTGTTCTCTGATGTCACTTGGCATGATGTCATCAAGGTGTTCGATGATATTACTACTAAGAAGCTAATTATATTATCAATATAATTATGCCACTGACTGAAAGGAAAGAAGAATCTCAATAGCAACAAAAAGAACAAAATCAAAAGGGGGAAAACGATTAAGAAAGTTATGCATGAAGGAATATGGTGAGATGCTAAATTGGAATCCACATTTCGAGAAATGTTTTTAACGAGGAAGAAGTAGGCTTGAAGTCAAATTATTTATTCCTAGAGTACTTACCATTTACAGTTATAAAGACAGAAGTGTTTGCAGACAGGCTGGTGTACGTGTTGTGAGCCACACACGTGTAGTTGCCATAATTTTGAGAAGACACCTTCTCAACGGTGTAGGTGTTTCCAGGTCTGTTTAGATTAGTATCATTGAGAAACCACTGGTACTGCACTTCTGGGACAGACTGCGCAGTGCAGGATAAAGAGAGTTTATTCCCCACTTGTAACAACTGAGATCCTGGTGGAGTTATCTTCACGTTCTCCGGCCCATCTGCAATGGAACAGAGAGAGGGTCTGTGAGCTCAGAATGTCTTTACCAGAGAAATGGACGGGAGACAGGAAAGAGGGAACGTGGGATTACTTACAGGCAACAGTCAGAGTCTGGGGGTCACTTGTACTATTGCTCACAGGGTTCAGGGCCGTGCACTGGTAGATCCCTGAATCCCCGCGGGACACATTGGAGATGGTCAGGGTTCTGTTGTCTGGTGACAGAATGATATTTCCAGGTAGTGTTTGGCTGCCATTAAAGGACCAGAAGATTGTGACAGGCACACTCGGGGTATCACAGGTTATTTCCACAGGACCCCGGTTCTCCACCAGCTGCGAGCTCACATACTTCACTGTGGGTTTAGTCACCAGCTCTGCAACCAGAATAAAGAGACAGGATTATATTGTGTGCAGTTTACTATGTATCTTCCTAAGGATAAATAAGGAAAAGGAATGGAAAAAAGCAACGGAAAGACAAATCTCTACCCGGGGATTTCCCACACTCTCATGTGGGTTCTGCGCTTCATTAAATTTATTAAACTATATATTGAAGGTGCCATAATCTCAAGAAGCACCTCCAGTCCTTGTAGGAAACAGACAACAGGAATGAGCCTTACGTGAAGGACTATAAAGCCTTTTTAGTGCCCTGCCTTTTCACTTCCCCTGCTACCTACCCCATACCAAAGTATATATTAAGAACCCAGAGGGACCTGAGATCTCAAACACCGTTTTCCAGAGTGAAGCCCATCATTCACTGATAACAGCCCAGGTGAAGATGATTTGCCACATAGTTTAACAGCTTGTCCTTAAAGGTTGACATCAGCCCATTCAGAGCACAGGAATGTCCTCAAGCTGGACATTAGGCTTCTAACCAAGTATTTTTCTGGACCATTCTGTACCACCTTAGACCACAGCTGATTGCTCAGGGACATAAATAACTAAATAGGGCAATGACAACAACTAAACATAGTGTGGTCATTTGTGAAGTAAGCAGTACTCAAAGAAAACTCTCTTGAATGATGGAAGATGTTATATCCATACAAAATGAAGTCTACTCTGTCATCGGGAGGTCTGGAAGCAACAGAATTACAGTACATTCACAACTCTGGATGATCGCGTACAGTGAAATAGTGGACTCTCATTGGTCAGACCTATCACTTGGAATGTGCTTGGAAGTTGACAGGATGGGAAAATGAAAGAAAGTAAGATTGACACTTTTTGCATCTTTAGATGATGCCCCATATGTTTAGATTTCTGTACATATACAGCATACGTCCTGAAAAATGGTGGGGTGTTAAGTCAACCAGTTTTTAGAAAACGTATGATGCAAAATCCATGGTTTTATTTTTATTACCACTTTATCAATGTTTTCTGGGGGCAACGAATGTGACAGTTCTGTGCTGTGGTTGTCCACTGCCCACCTCAGTGCAGCATAAGCTGCATTTAGAAGCCAGACAAGAATGCAATTTCTGATGACATTTTCACAACTTTGTTCAGTGTTTTACAAGCTCCCTGGTGTTAGGAGAGTCAGTATGAGGGTTACTGACAGCTAAGGGACTGCATTACAAGAGTGTGCAGTTTTAATATGGTGCATTTGAGGACTGAGAATGAATTGAATGACTTCTGGTTCGAACCTGATGTAAAAGCGTATGTGTAGAGTTCAGAGGAGTGTTCAGTGTTATTCTGAAGAAGAGAAGGTTGGTTCTCACGTGGAAGGTCCCAGAAAGAGCTTCTTTAAACTGTGAAATGCATTACCCCTTTCATGCTGCACTGCCTAGGAAGGTCTGGTGCATGCCAGATTTGTGTGAGTGCAGACAGAGTCCCAGGAGGCTGTGCTGTTTGATTCTGAGCAGCATTGGGTCCTCTATGTGACAGGCCTGTGGGATGAGAAGAGCATCTTGAAATTGATTCTGGCCTAATGACTAGTCAGAGAGACAAGGCCCTGAGGCATTTTTGTCACTCTTAAATACAGCAAGTGCATAAGGACTGTGTGCAAATAAAGAAGATGTTCTGAGGGTTGTGTCCACAAATCCTGGGTGATACCCTGCCCACACCCAAGCCCTATTGTCTCACTGTCTGGGAGGAATACACAAAGTCTAACAGCAGGGTGATGTGACCCAGGACATTAGAGGCAGGCACCAAATGGGTAGGACAAGAAAATGCCAACTTTCGAAAAGTGGCATTTTCAGATTTGCGACTTAACTGAAAATCTAACTTTACCATGCAATTCATTTGAGTCCAAACTCTATCTTAATATTAAATGTATAAAGTTAAACCAATGTTATCCAATGGACGAGATAGGCCTTACAGTTGAGAAAAATGATTTTAGGAGTTTTTCACTACTAGGACATGTAAAACACATGTCCAACTTTTTAAATACAATGCACTCTAACAGTCCTAGGCCCTTGGCGTTCATGCTACGTTGTTACTCCTGACTAACCCTAAAAGTTGGGACTTGGAGAATTTCCCACCAAAAGGTGCGCTGAAAACTGACAGAAGACCAGGACCTCTCTACCTGCCGATCTGACTAAGGTTCATTGCCAGTTGGCCTGACTCCTCAGGAGCTCCTGCTTGGTTCTTCTACGCAGCAGCATTCTTTTCAGCAGGACCTATCAGCACAGATACCTGGCCTTGAGGAGACCTCATCCGCTACAGCCTGCAATTTTGTCCAAGTGGAGTTATTCACCTTCCAAATAAAAGTGACAAAATCCCATGGAAGAAATTCTTCATCCAACTCTGTACAGCGGCTCTCTTATAATGACGCCTCCTGCTCGGACACTACTGGCTGACTTGCCTCACTGAACTTTCTTTCTCTGAAACATTTCTTCAAAAAATCTTCTAAGTCTGAAGGTAAGTCAAGACCGGGTCCAATCCACCTCATGTAGTTGAACCGCATGCTAACACAGTTGCCCTTAACTTTTAAATTTGCCTCTGTCTCGTGCAACCAGATGCCTACGGTTGGCAATTCGATCGTTTTGGCACAAATTTTCACTTTATACTTTAAAAAGTCTTTACTCCGGTTCTACTGATTGGTTTTAATTTGTTTTGGTGTCATTTTATTTATTATGTTTTTCTCCATTTGTCTAAATCGACACAGGATTTTTTTCTTGTGTTTTGTTTTCATTTCATTACTGTTTGTTTGCTGCATAAATACTTAACACAGTGACTCTTAAGTTAAGCCTTACTGCTTTTGTGCCAAGCTACCAAAAGCTTAAGCACGGGTTAATTTAGTGACTTTTGTGGTTCGCAGTTGTTTATTGAGAAGCGTTTTTAGTCCACTCAATCAATAACCACATTTCTTACACTCACGATACACGACCTGCTGGTAATCTCCACAAAAGCATTTCACTAGATAAACCAAACCTATAATCTCTAGCAGTGTCTCGTGAACATTCATTCTGACGCAAGCAAGGGAATCTCACCCACTGTAACCATGAAGATGGGAGTCTGGAGCCTGCCTAGTGAGAAGCTTGTAACTTTGGTTATATTGCATGTCTTTCCTTCATTAGTGTAACTAATACACATTTCACAATGTCCAAAGAACTTGCATACCAGATGGACCACTCAAGATGCTGCTAGAATCTTTTTATTTTAGACAGTTAGTTACCTCCCTTTTTAGGGGCGAGTGCAAAGCGCCCCGTCCCTCTTCTAATCTCTCTTTAGGGGGATTTAAACCACACCCATGTTACGTCAGTCACTTTCATTGGTTCGTAGGCTTACCTTTTAAAATCCTCTTGTTTTCATTCGTGAAAGGGAGGCATACGTCACGCCTTTTCCGGTGTTTAGCCCTCCTCGAGAGCACCGGTAAACTACTGGAAACATTGAAGGCTCCATGTTTTCCATATGGTTTCTGAACTACTTTTTCTTTTTATTTCGCAACACGCTAGTTTTTTTCTTCTCCATTTAATGTGGCAAGAAAAGTCCAGTTAGGAGTTTACAACGGTAATAGCTCTAACTCGATGTAATGCGAGACCCGTTGTACTGCAAATGCTTGTTCTGTCAGGAATGACTGTATAAATTGTTTCTTTTTGAAACACTAATGCAGGTTATTATTATTTTGTTTAAATAATTACAGATGATATATGTTACCAAATATGTACTTTGATGGTTGATGAAAAATAGCTTTTTCATGGACAATCAAGTACTTATTCTGTAAAATACAGCTAATCTGTAATAAAAATACAAATATTACCCACAATGAAAGAATACAATATTGACAGACAACTATTGCTCAGCGCTGATTAAAGTCACAAATGAAAAAAACAAACAGATAATAAATTATAGGGGCATTCATGACCTATGATGTAACATCTCGTTTTGGTCTTGTATTTGAAAATATTAACACATTAATATTTAGATCATAGGATAGCAAAACATTTAAAATATTCTTAAAACATAATTGCTTGAAAAAAAGACAATGAGTTATCCTATCAGTTCCAAGACTCACAACAGCTATCTACACATTATGAATAAATGTCTCTGTTTATGTGGTTTGAAGCCTTTATAAATGAATTTTGATATTTTAACACAGTTCCCTCTCTGTTGACTTTGTTCTGACACAACCTACTTCTGAACTTGGTTTGTGCTTTTCTAAACTGGGTTAGGTTTAGGGGTTATGAGGTGTGCTGCCCCTCTTTTAATGCTTTTTATGTGTAATAGTTGGACAGACCCCATTGCCGTTTAACATACAGGAATAAATATTGTTTTTACATTTTTTCTGTTTTTAAAAGCATCTTTACTTAACAATGATTTGAGTTGCATTTTCAATATTGTCTTTAGAATTACTTCACTCATTGAAACGTATTGTAGGATCAGAAATTAAATTAATTAATTAGTCAAATCTATCTTTATTCAAAATTTGCAAGTGATTATATTCATTAAACACTTTGTCTTGACTGGTTAAAAATCAACCCACGATGTGCCATGTTATTTGTTTACATAAAATCCACAAGTAGATTTCGTATTGAATCCACAATGAAACACATTTTACTTTATTCTACATAGTAAATATAATGAAGCCTAATCGGAATATGTTCCTAATAAATGGTAAATATAGTTAATTGCTTGTTTTATAATTTATTGTGGGATTAAATGTTAACATTTGTGAACTTGTTATTGAAATTTGGTAACTTGGTTGATTTTCACACAAGGTAGTGAATTAATGAGTTTAAGATTTCACTGAGGAATGTGATGCACGTGGCACTGGTTCAAGTAAACACGTGGGTTCTTCCCATTATATGTGATTGATAATTTCATAAATCGTCTAATAAGGTATAAAGTATTAATTATTATCTGAGACGAGGGGCCTCCAAACATTTTTGGAATAAGAGCAGCTTAGTTTCAATAAAAATCACCCCGACCTACTGCTACTATTTGTCTTGTTATCGTTGCATGATTTATCACTCATATATTAGTTTTAAATACATTAAAACATTTTTCTGTAAACATCTAAAGAGCAAATATACACATTTCAGTCTCAAATACACACTTTCCAAGTTTGGCATACATTTACAAATTCAGCCAAGCAAGAGTTTCTAATTTGGTAGCTGGGCTGCCTATAGAAAGCTACTTACTTAACCTACTCTTGTGTAATCATCTCTGTATATAGGATTCATCTAATAACCACACAGTGTTTTTTACGTCTGTCTTGTGTTTGTATATATCCACTTTTTAATAACTTGGTTATCACAGTGATTTGGTTAGAGATCCATTTTAAATATTTTTCCAGTAACAGTTTATTTCCCAGTTAAGCAAAGATCACATTATAAACCACGCTCACTCCTTAACCACCTTCACATATGATCTCCCTTAATTATTTCATAGCCACTTTTGAAACAAAATAAAACACAATACCTGGACATGAGACAACTGACAAACAAGGAATGTAAAAGATTGAAAGAGTCCACCACCAACACCACCTGGATAGTAGGAGGTCAGCCCACTCCCGCAGGGATTAAAGAAATGCTTACTCACCAAGGACGCGGATTCCCCATAATGTGTGCTTAGAGAGATGCGTGACACTGTTAGAGGTGTTACAAGTAAAGTTTCCAGAGTCAGCCAGAGTTAGAGAGTGAATGACCAGCTCAGGTCCTGTATTCAGTAAGGATTCCCCATTGAGAAGCCATGTGTACAGTGCAGGAGGGTGAGATGCAGCCGTGCAAGAGAAAGTGATAGCTGAGCCGGCTGCATAAGCCGACTCCTTGGGGTTGACAGAGATCACCGGAGTGTCAGGTCCATCTGAAGTAAACAAATTAAATGAACAATTTTTAAAAATTAAACCAACCGATAAAACACTTACTATTCTACGAGTGTTTGTGTTTATTAACACTGTTGTGGTGGTCATTCTGACCCTGGCGGTCTTTGACCACCAGGGCGGAGGACCGCGGGAGCACCGCCGACAGGCCGGCGGTGCTCCAATGGGGATTCCGACCGCAGCGGTAAAGCCGCGGTCGGACCGGCACCACTGGCGGGGTCCCGCCAGTGTACCGCGGCCCC
This sequence comes from Pleurodeles waltl, assembly GCF_031143425.1. Taxonomy (NCBI): domain Eukaryota; kingdom Metazoa; phylum Chordata; class Amphibia; order Caudata; family Salamandridae; genus Pleurodeles; species Pleurodeles waltl. Next base: position 1,541,074,161 of record NC_090446.1, read on the forward strand.
ATTGAATCCTCCGCGGCGGCGCAGCTTGCTGCACCGCCGCGGGGATTCCGACCCCCCCCTACCGCCATCCAGATCCCGGCGGTCGGACCGCCGAGATCCGGATGGCGGTAGGGGGGGTCGCGGGGCCCCTGGGGGCCCCTGCAGTGCCCATGCCACTGGCATGGGCATTGCAGGGGCCCCCGTAAGAGGGCCCCTACATGTATTTCACTGTCTGCTGCGCAGACAGTGAAATACGCGACGGGTGCAACTGCACCCGTCGCACAGCTTCCACTCCGCCGGCTCGATTCCGAGCCGGCTTCATCGTGGAAGCCTCTTTCCCGCTGGGCTGGCTGGCGGTCTGAAGGCGACCGCCCGCCAGCCCAGCGGGAAAGTCAGAATTACCGCCGCGGTCTTTCGACCGCGGAACGGTAACCTGACGGCGGGACTTTGGCGGGCGGCCTCCGCCGCCCGCCAAGGTCAGAATGAGGGCCTGTGTGTCTTGCAGACAGAGGCCCTGAAAGTATTAGCTGTTGAGACACAAATAAGATTAAAGAGATGCAATGAGGATGTTCAGCCTCAATCTCTTATTCTGGAAAAAGTATAACTTTGTTCAATGAATTGGTTTAAAGAACTGGTCATCTGGTGCAAGCTGCTGTGTATCTTCAAACCAATAGCATTTACAGAGCATAGCAGAGGCAAAAGTGATAGAAGAAAAGTTACAATTTATATCAACAGCTGGAGATCACTCAGCCGCGTCCCCCAGACAGGTTTTGGCCTACTTCATTCTCATCAGTGAGGTGTAGCTTCAGTCTTAAGGCTGAGTAGTGTGCACGGGCACAGGTGGTGCTCAGGTGGGCATACCAATTGCACTTCGGGTGTCAACTGCAACAAACAACATGATGGAAGGAATGCTTGAATTAACCTCAGTCACTGGCGAGCACTCAGGGCCGCATCATTTGTCACCCACTGTACCATTCTAGACAGCGATCAGCCACCTGCAAACCAGCATTGGTCCAAAGCAAAAAGGACAAAAGCTGATTTGCATATAGCTCGGATCCTTCCGAAGTGGCACAATGGGTGAAAAATGATGCGCTGGAATGATGCTAGAGCAACTGACAGTGGCTGAGATGTTTTGCAGAACATTTGATGAGTGCAAGGCAGTGCAGCGCAAGGCTCTAAGTGCGTCAGTTTTTCCTAGACACTGTTTTCAACTATAGCCCTCTGTTGAGGCCAAAACTGTTGTAAGGTGGCTCGTGTTCCCATTCAGAAGGGTCCTGATTAGGCACTATTCTTATTGGAGCTGCTGAAAGTGGTCGAGACTGTTTGCAAATGTTGTACCCATAACCTTTCTTTTTTTCTCTTATTTAAGCTGTGGTAACACTATGGGCTGAGGTGTGTAGTCAGAGAGACTTCTGAAGGGGATTGGGATTATCAGACTCCAGCGATTTAAAGTGAAATAGTTCTGTTACAAGGTAATGTTCAAGCAGAATGAGTAGGGGCACAAAATTCGAATCCGATTTTCATCAGCTAACAGAATACAGCAACTAGAGACGAAAGCCACCAGCAGAGCTGAAAATGAAGCTCACACCTACATGGCTCAGAAGCAGCAGGTAAATGTGCAAAGGAGTTGGGCAGGAAAGTAAATGTCTTAATTGACGTGTTGTTTTGGGCTTTTTTTGATAATGATTTTGTGTTTTATAATCTCATGTTATAGTCTGTCGATTAAAGTTCTGAGTTGTCCAGAGTGTGATGTCTGGGGACAAAGTGAACCATCTGATTAAGATGGGCCCACTGTTCACACACCTGAGATTACTGAGTGCAGAGGTAGTAGGACATTCTGTAGCAGATGTAAAATGTTTTTTTTTTTTTTTTTTTTTAACATAGCCAATTTTGGTTAAAGGAATACGGGATGCATTTAAAAAGAAAAAAATGAAACTTTGAAGTTTCATTTTTGAAGGTTATGTAGTTGTTCCTTGCACCACTGCCTGCTCTTAACAATTGTTTTTCTAGCCATTCGCAAAGGGTAAGGGGCCCCTGAGGGACCGGGGACCCCTTCTCATTTGTGAATGGGTTAGTACCAATTTTAAGGTGGAGGTCAATAACAAATGTTTTTCAACCACATTTAGGATGCAAAACATTTGCACATAACACCGTGATTTAGTATTAGGAAGGGACACCCTCAACATGCCCCTTCTAAATACAGAATTGCAAAACCCAAATAGCGATTCAGTAAAAAGTTACCAAACCGCAGTTTGTGCTTTGCACATCAGAAAAGGCATTAATGTGGTTTCAAATGGCCCAATTCTGCAAACTGGACCATTTGCAAATGAAAAAATGCTTAATACATCTAGCCCTAAACATCTTAGTGTAATGCTTTCCAAGATATAATCCCAAAAAGGTAGCTGCACAATGTCTGTTTTACGAAAGAAAGAAAATGACGAGTTTCCTGGTGACACTTACAGCTAACGGTGAGAATGTATTGGCTGCTGGTGGAATGACTGACAGCGTTGGACGCCCTGCAGGCGAAGCTGGTTCCTGTGTCACTCCTGGTGCAGGGTGAAAGAGTGAGAGCCTGGCTGTTACTAGTGATATTAATCCTTCCTCCAGATGTAATCAATTTGTCATCCTGGTACCACTGATAGGAGACGTCTGTGCCCGATGCATTGCAGAACAGATCCAGTGATCCATTCTCTACAGGGTTCTGAGGCATTGCTTGAATAACAGGGATAGAAACATTCTCTGTATAGAAGAAAAAGGTGCAAATGTGAATTACTTAGATGCATTTCTCGATTCACGGTCTCTCCTTCCCATCCTAATCTCCATCTATCGTTCTACGAACATTATCTCTTTTTTCAGACAGCAAGTACCTGTGGGTACTGGAATGCCATGCTTCATACCTGTCCATTACCCTTGTGTAAATGGTATTTGACAATATTTGTCACTATATGTTATGCCCTAAAAACACATTTTGATGTAGTTTAGGATCATGGATTTATCTCTAAGGACCTCATACACTCACCACAATTGAAACTTATTTTTCTTTGTTAATCTTTAATCAAGGTCAGATCTCTATGGTGCTTCACAGATATACGAAGATTACAGTTCATTCACCGCACCAGAGTTAGTTTCAGATATTCTCAAAATGGAAGCAGCCTCCTGACCTCTACTCATAGCCAAAATATTATGAAGGTGTCAGTCACTCAACTCTACCAACTTCTAGACCAAAGTGGACTTTAAGACAATATACATTCTGAACTCCCAGTTGAGCATCTGGCTTTAAAGAATAAGTAGGTTGATATTTCATTTGATAGCAAAATGATCTGTATCCAAAACAATAATTTCTCTTCTTATCAGTGATCAGTAGTCGTACTCATACAATTCCAATAGGCCATCTTGAACTTGCTGCATCTAACTTAGCTTAGTGCTAGTTCACATATTTTCTTTCAGAGTAAGACATAGTGACCACACCTTCCTTTGGACATCAAGCCCCTACATTCACACGTTATGTGACACTCATTAGATGGCCGCCCTACATTCATACACAGATGACAAATAAGTCTGCTTTATAACCTGCACGAACCTTTCCAAGCTTTCTCTAGGTGTCAAGAACACGTCCCCTGATTCTCAAACCTTAACATATTCAAAATTGAAATTATGCTAAAGGGACCACTATCAGAACAATGAACTGAAATCTTCAATATACACCAATGCTAGCAATGAAACCAATAAATATTCAATATATGAGCATGTATAAGTCAAAAGGGAATACATAAAGGAAAAATATATGGAACGATAAAGAAGCCTACGCTATGAATATATATATATATATCTATGCACAATGATACATGAAAAAAACAAGGCTATAATTTCTCATTTCTATTTTGACTATTGGCGCCTGATACAAAATAAACATTATTCTGAAAGGGATTAAAAAGCATAAATCAAATGTAAAAAGAAATTGTAAAAACAATCATTAGCAACTTTTGATTGTCTCTACTAAGTTCACACTGTTATGGGAACGTATGGATGTTTTGATACCAGCAACGTCAAATAAGGCAACACACAGATGAAAACAATGACCATTCTTCTGAATGAGACCAAAAAAACTTTAAACCTTAATAGAAGTTTTTCGGATTTTCTGCAGATGTAGGTGACAATGAGGGAGCCACAAGTCTCCGAAAAAATGAGGACGCTGAAACCTTAGGTGAATAAGATGTCAAGGGCGTCAGTGCTGATATTTAAGACAAGGGTGAAGAAGTTTGCAATACCAATTGAACTTGAAAATGAAGAATCTGTAGGCCTGGTGCTTACTGGGGAAGACACAGGCATGTGATGGCATTGAAACATTATCAAATACAGCTTTTTTAATGATGGGCAACGGCATTGCACTACACAATGTTTAATGCTCTCTGACTTGTCAAATTATATCACAAATGTTGTGAAATGTTATTGGTGATTGTTTCAATGGGATGTCCATTGAAACTGTTCATGTACCGGATAGCAGGGTGATTAAAATATATATGAAAAAGTTCAGTTAATTTCTCGCTTAACTAATACAACAGATCTTCTCCAAAGTAGGATGCCATTGCTTCACAACATTGATGTTCAGTCAGGTACCATCCATTTTCATTCATGTTGGCATTCATGCAGGATTTATTTCTTCACAAGGCAAAAATATGAACTATAGAAAGTATAACTGATATTCCACCAACCACATTTGAAATCAAAGAACTTAAGAAGAAATGCACCAAAAATGTCTCACAGCCAGTCAATAGGCCATATCCAGTGGTTTAAAAGACATAGATAATGCCTGTTGTGTTTAAATATAGTGTGAAATAAATCAGCAAAATGATTCAGGGAACTGAGTCTGAAGGAGCTGCTCAAATTTAGAAGTATACCAGGCTACTTGCAGTGCTTATTTATCATATCTACTTTTGGCCAAGGAAAACGTTCAACCAATTGTTTTAGGAAGTGGATAAAATGTAACACCACAGCATTTGACTGTCTTTCAAGAGTTAACATGTACCCAAAATTCAGGGTCAATCCATAGCAAGGTTTATTACTCCTCATCAAATATAAATAATTTCCTAAAAGTGTGTGATAAGAGGGAATGAATGAAGCAGGTGCTCCAAAGATTTTACAAGCAGGGATGGGATTCAAAGGGTTACAAGCTCCATGAACACTGATTTAATCACATAGGAGTGAATGGCCTAGTGGATTGGTGCATGCATATGTACTAACAAATGCAGAACCATCTTCTGTCCAATAACTGAATTTAAAAGGGCATTTCAAACATGTTAAAAAAGTATTTTATAAGTAAATGGCAAGACAATTACTACATGCAGAAGGCACATATGTTGTTGATTTTCAACTACAGAAAATGAAGTGCTCCCAATCTGTTCTACTGAAGAAGATTATATGATTTCTCCTTTTTGGAGATCATTATCTGTATTGGGATTTAACTATAGCAGAGACAGCTTATTAGCTTATGAACTGCCATAGCACTATATACATTTCAAGATGTTTAAGATGTTGTAGTGCTCAGTTCAGTTGTGTTAATGCTCATATTTGAGCCTGTCCTTTGTGTGAAAATAATGACCTTCTTTTAACAGCTTTAGAGCAAAAATACCAATAGTTGAGATTTGCAATATACATTTAGAAAGTGATAAGAAATCACTGTCAATATTCTTAAATGTGTCCTGCATTATTTCTGTGTTAGTTTTTCTAGTTCATTCTGCATCTTGTCTTTCAGAGTATTTCTCTTCACCCTTTGTAGCAGCAAAAATCAAGGTATGTACAAATCTTTTGTTCCTTAAAGGCAGATGTTCTTTCTCATCACTCAAATTAGACTGGGATAACACTCTCTGACATAGTGCCCCCACAATATATGGAACTACAGTGACTGGAGAATACATGTTGTACCTAGGTTCTAGTCTGAGAATCTGTTCATGCATAGATATCAGTATCAACTGGCCATAAGACTATTCAATTTTAATCAAATATTGTTAAATTGTATATTTTAATCTGCACCATTTCATTCAAACAATTATCCTTCTATTTCTAACCTTTAATTGACAAATTATGTTTTACAATTAATAGCGTCTTTAAATATTTAAGTGACAAAAAACTCACAGTCTTATTCAGTAATATCTTTAGCATATCATGAATTCCCTAAACAGGGTATCAGTGGCTTTAATTTGCTAAAGGTTTGCACCTCACACACTTGTTCCATAATCATTTTTTCCAATATGCATCATCATGTTCTGCAAAGGAACGGTTGGCATGGGGTACTCTTAAATTCTTGCACCCCAAAAGTCATCTCATTGCCATGACCATGGGTGGGCGTCATGGGATGACATTAAACCTTCATTTCATGAGGTTCTGTGTCCCAAGATAAGCTGTTCATCAGCATATCAAAAATACAGTCAATTAGGTAAGGGCTGACTCAATAAGTGTGTTCTAGGGCAGAATTAGAAAATGTATAAATATTTACTACAAACTTTAAACAGTACAATACAAAAATTATAAAGTTCAGATGCATAAAGTCATTGGCATGAATGTTCCCAGTAAAAGGGCAATACAGAATAAAAGGTAAAATATTCTAAGTCTCAAATTAGCTGCATAACCAAAAATAGGAAGGTTATCTGGGTCACTGCCAAATTAGTGGATTTATAGAGATAATCTTCTTGTAGAATAGAATGGAACTTGCAGATTGATCAAGGTTTGAGAAAAGAAAGCAAGCATTCAAAGCAAATCAGAACATAGAATTGCATAGCACCGCATAAGCGCCATCCCACTACATGAATATTGATTCAACCCCGTCTATACTAATGTCATATGAAGATGTCAGAACAAAATGTTTCTTGAGAAACGTCTTCGAAAACAGTGTCGAACGGAAATAAACAAACATGACTGGCTTGGCTACATGCAGTAGAAATAAACAGTGAATCTTCAGGACGAGACATCCATTTTGAACAAGATGGCTATGAGGCCTAAAGTAGATTGATTTAGCACAAACCAAGAAAATATAATTTAACAGGTCATGTCAAAATTGTTTGAAAAGCAATAGCATCAAATAGATGTATGCATATGAATTTTAGTATTCTGCACATTGATAATTGTGCACAATTAATAATGAATACACTATACGTACAGAACCAATATACTGTAGAATAAATGAAACTGTGATTTGTAATCACAATCTTTGTCAGCTTTTCTAGCTCTTAAGTACAATAAATTGTAGCTCGATGGAGCATGTAATCATTTTTGAAATGAGGATACATTTTCAGGAACTTTGCAGTACTATTATTGATGGGGTCTCACAATGCTCCCACTGTATGAAATATCTTTTTATCTTTGGGTGATAGACCAATGGATGCAATGGTATATGTAATGACAAAAACAAAACAGTTCCTGATGATGTTCTGCAATGACATAGGGTTATTCATTGTCCATTCATTGTCCAGTGAAGCATGGGATCCAAAATCATTCATTAACCCCTTCGCTGCCAGGCCTTTTCCCCCTCAGGTGCAAAGACGTTTTTTTGGCTGTTTGGGGCAGTTCGTGCTTAGGCCCGCCCACCTTTTTGTCCACATAAGTTACCCACGCCAAATTTGCATCCTTTTTTTCAAACATCGTAGGGATTCTAGAGGTACCCAGACTTTGTGGGTTCCCCGGAAGGACACCAAGAAATTAGCCAAAACACAGCAAAAAATTCGTTTTTTAAAAACAAAAGGGAAAAAAGTGGCTACAGAAGAAGGCTTGTGGTTTTTTTCTCTGAAAATGGCATCAGCAAAGGGTTTGTGGTGCTAAAATCACCATCTTCCCAGCTTTCAGGAACAAGCGAACTTGAATCAGAAAACCCAATTTTTCAACACAATTTTGGCATTTTACTGGGACATACCCAATTTTTACTATTTGTTTGTGCTTTCAGCCTCCTTCCACTTAGTGACAGAAATGGGTGTGAAAAAAACAGATGAAATAAAAAAATATTGAAATTGAGGTGAAAAAACTGCAATTTTTCTCAACGTTTTAATCTGTAACTTTTTTCTGCAATGTTAGATTTTTTAAAGCAATATACCATAATGTCTGCTGGACTCATCTAGTTGCGGGGATATACAGGGCTTGTAGGTTCATCAAGAACCCTAGGTGCCCAGAGCCAATAAATGAGCTGCACCCTGCAGTGCGTTTTCATTCTATACCGGGTATGCTGCAATTCATTTGCTGAAATATAAAGAGTGAAAAATAGGTATCAAGAAAACCTTTGTATTTCCAAAATAGGCACAAGATAAAGTGTTGACAAGCAGTGGTTTTTCTGAATTCTGGGGTCACCATACCAACACGTGAATTACAGGGCATTTCTCAAATAGATGTCTTTTTTACACACTGTCTTACATTTGGAAGGAAAAAATGTAAAGAAAGACAAGGGGCAATAACACTTATTTTGCTATTCTGTGTTCTCCCAAGTCTCCCGAAAAAAATGGTACCTCACTTGAGTGGGTAGGCCTAATGCACGCGACAGGAAATGCAACATGGACACATCACATTTTTACATTGAATTTTTTGCAAAGTGCCTAGCTGTAGATTTTGGCCTCTAGCTCAGCCGGCACCTAGGAAAACCTACCAAACCTGCTCATTTTTTATAACTAGATACCTAGGGGAATCCAGGATGGGGTGACTTGTGGGGCTCTCACCAGGTTCTGTTACCCAGAATCCTTTGCAAACCTCAAAATTTGGCCCAAAAAACTATTTTTCCTCACATTTCGGTGACAGAAAGTTCTGTAATCTGAGAAGAGCCACAAATTTCCTTCCACCCAGCATTCCCCCAAGTCTCACAATAAAAATGGTACCTCACTTGTGTGGGTAGGCCTAGCCCCTGTGACATGAAATGCCCCAAAACACAACATGGAGACGTCACATTTTCCCAAAGAAAACAGAGCTGTTTTTGCAAAGTGCCAAGCTGTGGATTTTGGCCTCTAGCTCAGCCGGCACCTAGGGACACCTACCAAACCTGTGCATTTTTGAAAACTAGACACCTAGGGCAATCCAGGATGGGGTGACTTGTGGGGCTCTCACCAGGTTCTGTTACCCATAATCCTTTGCAAACCTCAAAATGTGGCCAAAAAAACACTTTTTCCTCATATTTCAGTGAAAGAAAGTTCTGAAATCTGAGAGGAGCCACAAATTTCCTTCCACCCAGCATTCCCACAAGTCTCCCGATACAAATGGTACCCCACTTGTGTGGGTAGGCCTAGTGCCCGTGAAAGGAAATGCCCACATCAAAATGATCAAATATTAAACTACCTCTTTTTGCAGGGAGGACCTGCGTTTTTGGTTTTGGGCTAAGCAGCCATTTATGGAAACCTACCAAACCCAAACATTTCTGAAAACAAGACACCCGAGGGAATCCAGAGAGGTGTAACTTGCGTGGATACCCCAATGATTTCTTACTCAAAATCCCCAGCAAACCTCAAAGGGAAGAGCCAAAAACATGTCAAAATTGAGGGGGAACCAAAGTGGGCCCACAAGGGCAGTTTGAAAAATACATTTTTAGGTTGACAAGTGGGGCAGAATTTTTATCGGTATAGATGAGACAATGCTGGGTGTTAGGAATTTTGTGGATTGCTGCAGATTCCGGAAGGTTCCATTACAAAAATGTGGAACAAATGTGTGATTTCTTTCAAAGTTAGAGGTTTGCAGGACATTGTGGGTAAGAAAATGGTGCAGGTGCATGTGAAGCACACCACCCTGGATTCACCCAGATGTTTAGTTTTCAGATGTGTCTAGGTCTTGTGGATTTGTCTACATGGCAACATCCCAAAGTCCAAATAGTGCAGCCCTCACCATTGCAAGTGGGACGATTTTGAGAGTTAGCCAAGCTCTCATGGACCAAATGTAAAACCAAAACCCAAAATAATCAAATGTCCTCTTGCTTGCCATGGGATAAGATGTTTTAGTGTGCAGGGGGAGAGCTGAAAGACAGTGACCCCCTTCAGTTGGGGTGGTGGCATAACCATGCCCATACTGGTTGGTAGCCACAACCACACTATTTTTTTTTTTTATTCCCTGGCATCTAGCAGACTTTCTGCTGCCCCCCTGGGTGTGGATCGGGGGTTAGTGCCCCATCTGCCCACTGGTGGGCAGAACAACTTTGGCCCCATTTATTTGGGATGGGGATATGACCATACACTACCCTCTTATTTTGAAAAAAAAACTTCCCTGGTCTCTGGTGGGCTTTCTGCCCCCGTTGCAGATGGACCTTCTAAAAATAGACCGATCTGCCCCCAACTGGGGCAGATATGGCCAACAGTAATGTGCCCCCATGGGGAGCGACTCTTGCCCAAGGGGCTGCCCCCCCAAAAAAAACACAGACATACACACACACCAATCCCTGGTACCTTATGGCTTCTGCCCCCCTGGGGGCAGAAAAGGCCTAATTAATTTAGGCAGATCTGCCCCCGGGGGAGGGCAGAAATGGCCTAACAAAAAAATTCCCCCCGGGTAGCGACCCAAAGATTGCCCCCTTATCAATATCATTTTTCTAAAAAAATCTGTGGTGCCTAGTGGCTCCTGCCCCCCCAGGGGTCAGATCAGCCTAATTAATATAGGCCGATCTGCCCCCATGGAGGGCAGAAAAGGCCTGATTAAAAAACTGTCCCCCTGGGAGCGACCCTTGAATAAGGGGACGCTCCCATTATCCATATATATAAAAAACAAAACAGCCCTGGTGTCTAATGGCTTCTGCCTAATTAATATAGGCCGATCTGCCCACGGGGGGCAGAAATGGCCTTAAATAAAATGCCCCCCTTGGGGAGCGGCCCTTGCCCAAGGGGCCGCTCCCCTTATGACAATTTCAAAACAAACAAAAAAATTCCCTGGTGTCTAGTGGGTTCCTGCAGCACGGTCACGATCATGCTGCAGGAATGCACAGAGAGACATGAAAAGGGAAGGAAAAGCCTTTCCTTCCCTTTTCATGCCTCTCTGCCTCCCCTGCCCTCATAACCGAGGAGAAACTAATCAGATTCTCCTCGGTCACGCTGGAAGCATTCAGACGTCACTGGGGGGGGGAGTCGGGGTGGAAGGGAAAGCGATTCCCCTTCCAGCCCTGCCCTGGCCCTCGGGGGAGCGCCAGCACTTCCCCCGAGGGCCTATACCAGGGCGTAATGGTTACGTCCATGGCGCCTCAGCGCTGCGCCACTGGGCGCAACCATTACGTACGTGGCGGGGAAGGGGTTAAATGTGTAACAGCACTTATGACCCACAAACTTGCAAAAGGATCAGAAATGAAAGATATTGAGTTTGAATCATTTCTGTTGGACCCATTATTTGATAAGAAACTGTCTTTTAATAATACAGTCTGTTAGAATGAGGTCTCTAGTTGGCAGTCGGTTTGCACCCTGTTCCAGTAGAGACCTTCGTACTAGTCAGGCTAAGGGAGATACCCACTAAGATATCCCCTGCTCACTCCCTTGGTAGCTTGGCACAAGTGGTCAGGCTTATCGCAGAAACAATGGGTACAGCATTTGCACATAACACACAGTAATACAGTGAAAACACTGCAAAAGTACACCACACCAGTTTTAGAAAAATTAGCCAATATTTATCTATATAAAACAAGACCAAATACGATAAAGATCCACCATACAATAAATAAGACCTGTATTTTGCAAGAATTACTTAAAAACGTTGCCGGCAGCAGCGCTGTCATTGCTGAACTGCTGTCATCGGTAGGCCCAAGTCAACGGTGCGGCACAGGACAGGCTCCGTGCGGTGTCCACGGGTTATGTTGCAGACAGGGATGCCTGGGGACAACACTGGAGTCAATGGTGCTGGCGCCGGTGGACCGGGGCTATGGTGCGGGATGAGACAGTGCTTTGTGTACCTCACAAGTGATGTCCACAGGCCACGGTGCAGGCATGTGAAGATTCTTTTCCTAAACTATCTGTCCTGCTTTCTGAAGCCACCCATCAGCAGCTGAAGTAAATTCATTTTCAGTGGTGCCATAGTAAATGTTTGCTCCTAATTTCTTGAACACTTTGTAGTAAATCCAAAGAGAGTCAGGTGATTTATTTATGTCTCTGCTAACCCTCATGGGTAATCAACACCAGTCACATATGTTGGTACTCCAAGAGTGATTAGTATGAGGTAGGCCCACGTAACACTCCTCTAGGCAAGTAATTTAATATTTTAATGTTAAATCCTATACATATTATGATACCACAAAATTCCTGTATTCAATAATGTAGCGGTCCAGGCTTGCTTAAGTATACCATTGACTAACTCTACAACACCCTTTGATCTTGGACAGAATGGCTCAGAATATAGCAGTCTTAATCCCAGAGCACAAATAGCATCTATAAATGCCAGAGAGGTGAATAGAGGATCATTATTGGAACAAAAGGTATGAACTGTTCCCGCTGCCACTAGGCACCTCATGCCTTTTATGACTGTTTAAGCAGTGATAGTCTTTTATGGCCAAACCTAAAGGAAACTAAAACAGGAATCGACTGCACCCAATAAGCACTTATATTGAGTGACAGTCAGGAATCAACTGATATGCTCGAGGAAAATTATTCTGAATGATTTGCCACAGATTGTAAAGGAAGTAGGCGCTGGTCTTATAGCACTTAAATGCTTTATTTGCTGGCAAATGTCACACTGATGTACCTTTTTTTGTAAACTTTGGTACATATGGCCACCAACCTCGTCACTGTAGCATTGATACAGTAGTGCTGATGCCAGCAGAAGCAGAAGCTATCCCTTCATGAGCTTCCATGACTAAGGGCAATTCCAATATTTCCTATGGAACTTGCACTTTGGCAGACGGTATGGAATAACCTGTCTGCCAAGCTCTAAATGAGACCCAAAAGCTAAAGTAGATTCTTCATTTCAAATGCACCTATCCATAATTCCAGGTATGAAAACCATAGGAATGTTGTCTTTAGAATAATTTTACGAATACTTAGAGGGGAAACCATCACAATAGTTTTCCCATTTAAATATTGTATGTATTGTCAACAAATGTCAGCATCAATCTCAGTTTGAGATTGAGTTACAGCACTTACCTCAAAGGTTGTTTCCAGCTAAGTCTGCTGCACGGTTCCCTTTAGAGTGAATTACTTCACTTTTACTGGCCATCATATGCTGTACATGGACTAAAGGAAGCTTGTCCTGTAGATATGCTACCTTTCCGCAAAGCTGTTTAATTGTTGATTGAATCTCTGAATCAACGAAATTGCCACTATGGTAATTTCACAATGTAGCATTACGTGCTGAATGCAGAGTCTGACACAATAAGCATGGGCACTGATGGATCAGATTTCTGAAAGGGCATACATTTCTGCTCTCTGTGCAATAGAGTCACTTAAAATCTTAGTGTGTGTACACAGTGCTTTGAAACATCATCTTCATAACCTTGCTGCATAACACCAGAAGGTGTGAAATATTTTTTAGTACTATCCGAAGGATGTACAGAGCCATCCATGTAGATTGCAATCTTACACTCATGCATGGTTAACATGTTTGGAAATTGTAAAAATTCCTGAGTCCAAAGTGATAGATCATCTTCACAATTTGGGCATCATTATGAAGTTGACAGACTGAAAACCCAGTCCGCCAGCTTCTCAACAGGGAAGCCGCCGCCTAAGCGGCAAACTCCCCACAAATGGTATTATGGACTTCCCGCTAGGTCAGAGGATGGGAACCCAAGTTTCCGCCCGCTGGCCTAGCGGGAAGCGACCTACACCATTGTCTCCGGCTCGTACCCAAGTGCATGGGCAGTGCAGGGGCCCCCCCAGAGGCTCCCTACACCCGTTCTACAGCAGCAGTTTTATGTCAGTATTACTACCATGAAACTGCTGGTGGAGTACGAGATCGTAATCCCAAAGGGAAGCGCTGCTTGTAGCCCAGCCCTGGCAGATTAGGATCGCCGCCACCGCCAGACCGCTGGGATCCAGGATCCTGGTGGAGCTGGCAGTCCGCTCGCAGAACCGACTGCCAGGGTTGTAATATGACTATCGGACTGTCGTATTGGCAATGGTCAGACTGCCTTACGCGAACCTGGCGGTCCTGAGACTGCCAGGTCCGTAATGACTCCCTTTATGTCAGTTGCATTTAAAGATTCAGGCCCTTATTATGAGTGTGGCAGTCATAAGGCAAACTGCCATAATGCCGCCAGTACCGCCAGGGCTGTCGAACCACCAGGCTGTAGCTGAGCACCTCCATCCCGGCAGCAGCCGTAATACCGTAGGGGATATTATGAGTCGGCACACTGCCACGCTTTTCATGGAGGTCGCACCTCCACAAAAACCCTGGTGGTAACGCACCTGGCGTCAGGAATCCCCATTCCTGTATCTGGCACACGCACCCCCACATTTCCACACACATTCAAGCACCCAACCACTCATCCAGGCACCCGCAGACATGCATGCCCAATCACCCACAAACTCGCTGACAAACGCCCCCACTCGCTTGCACCCAAACATGCACAAGCACACCCCATTCGCTCAAAAACACGCACTCACACACCCCCATTAGCTCACAAACATACTCAGACCCACATTCGCTCACAAACATGCACTCAGACACCCCCATTTGCTCACAAACATGCAATCATACAGATACCCCCACCCCTATGCATACAAGCACACACATGCACACAGACATACACCCCCATATCCACTCATCCACACACTGGCAGACACCCACCCACCTGTCCACACACATGCAAACTTCCCTGCACCCAACTGCTCACATCCATACAAACACCCCACCCGCTCTCACACAAACATACACACACCCCCACCTAAAGATTTAGTGTGTAGTAATCAATTATATGCACAACAAAGGCAATTAGTAATGAGCAAATAAGTAATGACAGAGGCCCCCAGAACTTACAAATACAAAACAGTTACTGCTTCATGGTAGTGCTCATGTCAAGTGATTACACAGTATGTGACAATTACAAAGAAACAAATGCAATGTGTGCATTACAAAGTAGGCCATGTAACAATTGCACCTTGATGTTGCTTGCACTGTTTACTTCGCAATATTTAAACAACAAAAGAGTCCACTCCCAAAATGTTCCAATTGCTCCAATTGTTGGTAGAATTCAAATCCGCTTTGGTTTGAGGGTCATTTTTCAGGACTTTAAAAAACTATATGAAGCAAAAGCTGTCGAATGTAAATGAGAAGGGACATGAATCAATCAAAAGTTACGTAACAATTATCAGAGGTGATGTAAAAATAATGTAAGAATAAGGCCTGTCCAAAATTTGAACTACTTACTAATGGTATTGATTGGAATTAATTTACTGAAAAAAAACTATTTTTTTTAATGACTGAGAGACAATATGAATCCGTGTAATTAGTGAACCCTCACACGAACTGAGCAAGCAATACTTGGCATCAGGGGTAGCATCGTACAAGATGAATGCTCAGGGTAATGTCAATATTGGTTGCTATTTTTTTTTTTTTTTTTTACAGAGTTTGACATGGGTAGTTGGTCAGGCGTCCTGCTGAAGTTAAGAACAGCCTCGAGTAAACCTTAGTTTGGGTGCTCAGAGGATGAGAGGAGAGCAGTGTAAGTAAATGTCAGTTCCCATCTGCATGGGTGGAGCCAGAATCTCCTGCAGTGCTGCGACTTTGCCAAAAAGACCTGCATGCCAGAACCAATAGTAGAAGAAAAGATTTGTGCTATGATAAGTATTATAAGGTAGGCAGGTAAATGTATTTTATTAAAGTGCATACGTTCATGCAGAAGGCAGGGAGAAAGGGAGAAACAAAATATTTCCAGCAACCCACCTCTAACAAAGAAACACATCTAAACAGCCCAATTTAAGTATGAGGTAAATTTATAGCACAAAACTAGTCAGGTCCAATAGCAGCTTAAAGTCAATTAGTGGTAAGAGAGGTACTTGGTTTGTGGACTGTTAGTGTATTGCGATGTAGTGTTCTCTGAAGAGGCGCATCTTCTACTCGTTCCTAAATAGTACAGAGTTGGGGCTATTCAAATTCATTTGATCTTGGAAAAAGCCACGTTTTCTGGGACTTCCTAAACTTACCTAATTCAATTCCCGGTGAAGAGTGATACAAAGGGAGTTCCATTTAATGGCTGCTGCCACAAAAAAATTTAGGGGCCAGATGTAGGAAGGCTTAGCGCCTCGCAAACAGCAAAAAAAGCTGTTTGCGAGGCGATAATGCCCTCACGCGATGCTGAAACACATATTGCGAGTTGGTACCGACTCGCAAAATGTGTTTCAGACTCGCAAATAGGATTGGGCGTTCCCTACCTATTTGCGAGTCGCACCGCGATGTAGGGTTGATTTGTGACCGCGAAAGCGGTCGCAAATCAACCCGCAGTTACCATCCACTTGAAGTGGATGGTAACTCATTCGCAAACGGGAAGGGGTCCCCATGGGACCCCTTCCCCTCTGTGAATGCTCACAATAATGTTTTTTCAGATAATAATGAAATAATGTTTTTTCAGAGTAGGCAGTGGTCCTATGGACCACTGCCTACTCTGAAAAAACACCGAAACAAAAAGGTTTCGGTATTTTTTTCTATTTGCAGCTCTTTTTCGTTTAAGGAAAACGGGCTGCAAAGAGAAAAAAAAAACAGCTTTATTTAAAAAACAGTCACGGACATGATGGTCTGCTGTCTCCAGCAGGCCACCATCCCCATGAGTGCCTAGACTGGCTATGCGGTCGCAAACTGCGACCCACCTCATAAATATTTATGAGGTAGGTCCTTGCGACCCCATAGCGAGTCGCAGAAGGTGTCTGAGACACCTTTCTGCATACCAATTTGAAAGTTGCAAATTGCGAGTCGGAAGGACTCGCAATTTGGAACTCGCAAATTGGTTTCTACCTACATCTGGCCCTTAGACTGTTGGTAGCCATCTGAGTAAACCTCAGTACTTCCAAAAGGAATTGATCAGATGATCTTAAAGCACTTTGTGGAAGATACTCTTGTAAAGTTGGTAACGTAGGAGGGGTCTTGCCATATATAATGCTATGTGGACAACAACAAGATTTAAAATGAATCTGTTCCATAACCAAAGCCAATACTAAGTGGCAAAGTGGGAGAAGTGTGATTCCTAACATCCAAAGCAAAAGCCAATTTAGCAGCATCCTTTTGCACCGTTCACAGTTTGTGCTTGGTACATGATAGAAGATCCAAGAAAATAGAGTGCTAATAGCCCATTCATGCTGAAATAAAGGCATACACAATTTAGGCGAAAAAGAGAGCAAGTGCAGTAACTGAACAAGGTCAATCCAGTATCCAGCTTGACATTGAGATTTTTCATACAATTACTAGGAATATGTTAGGACCCAAAGACTAAGGCAAGAAACGTAATTCCCAGCTAAGGGTGAGCCTCTTAGCACATAATGGGGGTCATTATGACTCTGGCGGTCCTGCACCCCCACGCCGGTGGTGGCAGCCAGACCACCGACAGCGTGGTGGTGCAGGACTGCCAAATTATGACAACGGTAGAGAACTGGCTGCATTGCAGCCAGTTCACCACCTATACCACCAGGGGGGTAGGACTGCCTGGCCAAAGGTAAACCACTTTGACCCAGCAGTCCACCTAACACCGCCTGCGGTATTTTGAGCATCCTTACCACCAGGGTTTCTGTGGCAGCAGCTCTGCCATGAAATCCCTGGCAGTAAGGATACTGGCGACAGGAATGCTCATTCCTGTCGCCACTACAGGACGCCCCCCTCCATGTAGGTGTCCCACATCCCCTAACCCAATCAGATGCCCCCCACCCCCGGATCCCTGTTCTTTACTCCCCGCCCCCCATCCACGCATGCACACACCACACTTGCATACATGCACACACACACCACACATACATACATACACACACTCATCCACGCTCACTCATTCACACACACATGCACACATATCCACGACACTCCCCCCACAAACACGCAATCACACAGGCACACAGACACTTGCACACACACAACACCCCCCACCATTCACACCCACACACCCCCATTTACGAACACTACACTCAACACCCCCTCTGCCCTGTCGGTTGATCACCTTACCTGGTGATTGTGGTGGTTGTCTGGAAGGGAATGGGGTCCACGGAGCTTGCTCCGACGCCAGCGCCCTACCAACACAACACCGCCACGCAGTCTACTATGTAGTAAAATGGCGGGCGGTGTTGTGGTGCCGTGGCGGTGGTGACGGAGCAAGCTCCACTAGACCGCCAACCGCCAGTATGGCTGCTGGCGACTTCCCCGCCAAATAGTGGAGGAGAGCAGCCAGCAGCCATAATATGGCGGTCATGTGGCGGGCATGATTTCGGCGGTCTGAGAAAAAGACCGCCAAAGTCATAATGAGGGCCAATATCTCTGTCTTGTCTCTACTGAGCTTCAGGTGGTAGAAGCACAGCCAGTTCACAGGCTCAGACTGGCAGGTAAGCTAACAGTCAAAGGGATCATGTAAAGACTAAAGGGAAAGGAGAAAGCATTGCACCCTGAGAAACTTCAGGCAAAATAGGAGAGAATTTCCTGATGAGTTCTATAAGATAAGAGCTCAGAAAACTAGATAAGAGCAGTGTTGTTTACACACAGTACCTCCCGCCTGGTAAGCAAGGATTTCATGTCAAACACCACTGAGAAACCTAATAAAAACAAGGTGGCAACAACCTTCATCTCCATGCTAGCATCCAGCTTACAGAGTATGGAGGATCTTATTAGAGTCAACAAAACAAGATGACCTGGAAAAACAGCACATACAGCTTGGGCAGATAGGTGAGAAAGTTAGGACATAGAGTAATAGATTGTCAGGATCTAAGGTGGATTTCCTTAAGAGTAGAGTCACACAGGGTAAATATTTAGGGACACAACCTGTCGTCAGCTCTAATAACAGCTCTGAGCACAGAAGGTTCGAATAGGAGCAGCTCCTTTGAATTTAGAGTGGAAGGTCTGAGGCTTAGCCCAAGGTTTTACTGAACACTTTTGTGGAGAATTCCTATGAACCAAGAGTAGAGGAATGGGACAAATGCTCCACAAGGATGAGCAAAGAGGGCTTCAAAGAGGAAGGAGAAAGTGGTGATTTACATTGAGTTAGTAACAAAGATATGGAGCTAGTTTTGTTCTCAAAGAAATCAGCAATAAAGTTTTTTTTACAATCTGAGAAACAGAGATTCACCTGCCTGGGAAGATCTTGTAAGTGCCTGATTGGTGGCAAAACATCTGCTGCCAAATTAAGGACATTAACAATCTTATTAGCATAAAACACTGTTTTGCATGCCTAATAATTCAACTGTATTTGTGATTATGTTGTAACCATTCCAGTTTCACTGAGAGGGCACAGTCCTGGTGTTAATAGTATTCCAAGATTTGGAAGTGACGTTTAAATGCTGGAAGACCTGCAAAAAACAGCCACAGGAGGGACTCGCCCCTGTAGTGCTAACTGTCCAGAGCTTGAGCAATATGAGTAGTATAGGCATCCAGAGGCAACTGGAAATCAGCAATCTGGAAAGAGGCTGCAAAGGCGTTCTGTCAGTTGCAGAACTTAACAACTCTACGTGAACAAGACCCAGCAGAACACTGACAGTGACAAGGGAAAGGGACACAGTAATGGTTTAACTCAGAGGACCGGAAGAGAAAGGTACCTGAGTGGTGGCATCAATCACATCCAAAGTGTGTCCTTTGGGATGCAATGAAATGGGAATATTCAGAAAGGAGGCAGTCTTGTCAACAAAGAGAATGCAAGGCCTAATAAACTATCAGACCCAGGTGCTAGTGATGGGAAAAGAGAGAATAGATATATTTAAAAAATCACAGCTATGTCTGAGCAGAGGCGTACTCAGAGGAAAAAACCCAGGAGGGTACCAGGCATACTCCTGGCACAGAGAGGTGTAGACGAGTGTGTCACTGAGATTAAATTAAATATGTAATTAATCCTCTTCCTGCGACACTCTCTGTCACCCACATTTATAAGACTGTGGTCCCATGACAATTCCCCATTTAGATGCCCTAAAATACCCACATTTATCAGGAAAACATTTAAAATACCTTTAGAGGCCCATTGTCAAAAGAAAGTTGGATAACTTCCAACTTAGTTTTGCAAAAAGCACTCTCCCCTAAAACATTATTGGCAGATCATACCAAACAAATGAAGCTGGATGAAGACTGCTTTAAGGTAATGCAATTATGAACCAAGTATTTCTATCAAATTCAATGTGCGAGAACTAGTCTACAAATGCCATTGCTGAAAAAATTATAAGAATATTTTAGAGAACCTAAAATAGTAAAAGTCTAGGGAACCTAGAGCTGGCTGTAAAATCTTGGAGTACCTAAAAGTATAAAATCCTAGCAAACCTAAAACTATAAAATCCTAGAGAACCTAGAACTATAATACTTTAGAGAACCTAGAACTTTACAATCTTACAGAACCTAAAACTATGAAATCCTAGAGAAGCTAGAACTATAAAATCTTAAGAGAACCTAAAACTATAAAATGCTAGAGAACCTAGAACTATAAAATCCTACAGAACCTAGAACTATAAAATCCTAAAGCACCTAGAACTATAAAATCCTAGGGAACCTAGAACTATAAAATCCTAGAGAACCTAGAACTATAAAATTCTAGAGAACCTAGTACTATAAAACCTTAGAGAACCTAGAACTATAAAATCCTAGAGAACCTAGAACTATAAAATCCTAGAGAACCTAGAACTATAAAATCCTGCTTCACTACAACATTATTCCCTAAATGTACACTCTTGTCTCAAAGCCGTTTCATCTACAAAAAAGCTCCGAACCTGGCTCGTCTATGATGTGTGCATATTGTGGCCTCACCGTTGCCAAATATCTCTGTGTTACAGATGTCACCCTGTTTGTCTATTTTATTTGTTTAACAGCTTAGTTCAGCAATGTCTACAGCTCACAATGGAGGTGGATGTCCTCTGATTGAGCTCTTGTCCGAAATCAATCTCCCTCACTTAAATCCAGAGATTGCCGCGTAGACTAGCAGTTTGCTGGAGTCCCATAGCCATGCTGAGAGTCCAGGATGAGTGAATCCCTGACCAGTTGCCCAGTTTGGAAGCTGGAGGACCTCAGCCAAGAATGAGGTGCACACCAACATGGCAGACGTTCATTGATTGGAGCGGCTGGATGGATTGCTCTGGGAGTTGTCAGCAGCATATTCAAGTCACTCTTAGAAACACTACGTTGCCCTTAGCTGCCTGCTGGCCAGTGGTGCAACACTGATTGGCAGCTGAGGTGGAGCCAACCCCTGGCTCGTTCACCAGTGCAAATCATGGTGGCTGGGCTAGTGAGGTGATTCAGACTAAATGATTGTGGTCTGACTCTTTTCCATCTTGAAAGACTGTGTCGCTGCTCCTGGTAGCTCCTGGGGTACACGTTGGCTTTTCAATCTAAGAGGTGTGCCTTTACAGAAGTGAAGCAGGAGCTTCGGCAACTGCAGGTGAAATACATGCTCCTTTATCTTGCTACTCTCAAGATGACTCAGCAAGGTACTACCTCTTTTTTCCTTGACCCAGATGAGGCCTGGGAGTGGTCAACAAACTGGATCTGAGCTAGGAGTATTGCTGACTGCAATGCTCCATGAAACCCGACGACAGTGTCTGACTGGCAAACTAAAACGTTCCAAGACCATGTCAGATCTTCACAGCAGGATGCTTTGCACACTAAGAGCCACTGGGTTGCAAGAAAGTCCCAGTTTTAAAGCCCGGGTTCCCGCTTTGGCTTCGATTGCATGACCCCGGAGGATGAGACAGATGACATGGACACTTTTCATTTGCTAAGGGTCACACCAATAACTGCGGATGACATCATCTCTTGAGTTCCTTAACTTTTGGACTGTGACAAATAAATTGTTTTTGGTCCAGGGTAATAGAGCCTGCATGTTTGTTGTAATAATTTGGGATGTGCCTTATGGGCTAGGGGGCAGCATTTGTCCACTCTTGAACACATTGAGAGCTGTGGGGTGCACATAGATTGCTATTGGGTATTTCATCTATTGTTAGATGGATGAAGAGATGAGTGTTATCCGCTAAGTCATGTGTTCATCCCGCTATACCGGTCCTGTGTTGTTCCTAGCATAGGAGTTTGCAAGGTATATTTTCTACAGTTTGTGGTGGGAGGCAGTACGTTTTTATTGGGCCATGGGTGAAAAAAAGCTGGGAATGTTGTTAGAGCTTTTTTTGTTATTCAGGCATGACAGATACTTCTTTTCGGCAAAGGATTAGCTGATTCTTGAATCACAGAACAGAAAGCGGGGGATAGGTGGGGTCTGGTATACTCAGTGGACAGATCGGACACTGAATCCCTCTGCCTTGATGGATTTGCACCTATTTGGAAGGTGAAGGAGGATCAGCATTTAAACTTCTATACTTGGATTGTCCATTTGCATAGAAGCCTGATCAGGAGGTAAATATGCTATGCATATCTTCAGAGGAAGGGAGGGAACATGGCTTCCTTAAAGAAGACCCACTTGGCTAGGAATGAGATGAGTAGGTTGACATGTAGATGGAGGGGCAGTTCTATGGGACATCCTGCTCCTCCTACACCAGTGGTACACTGAATTGGCTAGACCCCTAAGTCCTGTTTGAACTAGTTTCCCACTGGTGTTGAAACCACCACCCAACCCGTCATCCTTTTGGCAGAATGCACACCTGCTTTAAAAATGGTCCCAAGAGTGCATTTTGTGTTAAGAAATAGAGCTAAAACCTGCAGAACATGAACAGCAGCAGCCATCTTGCTCTGTTCTAAGCTCTTGCATTTTTATCCCAAAGCACTCCAGATTTCACGAATGAGTATTATTGTGTAATTTTCAGTCATTTTACATGGAAGATTAAGGTGAAATGCTAAACTTATACTACAGTGATTTAAATTTTGGCCAAACCTATAAAAAACATCTGCTCATGTATCACTTTATCTCTATTTTACATGAAGAAATTTTGGGCCTGATTTAGAACTGGTGGATGGGTTACTCCCTCTCAACGTTGACGGACATCCCGTCAGCCGAAATCTAACTACCATTGGATATAATGGGATTTAGATCTCAGCGGATCCAATATTCGTCACTGTTGTGACGTATTAACCCGTCACAGAGTTCTAAATCAGACCCTCTGTCTCCCTAGTGGTGTTACCAAACCTACAATACACGGAGGAAACAACTCCTGTAAGTTTTTCTGACAAACCTGACATTGTTAAAATCACTACAGACTGCTGACTAGCAAACTAGGTATTAAGTAAAAATCACTTGCGTTCCAGTATCTCAGCCCTATGATAGAAGCTGTTTCTCAAGATCTGAGTCATTTTAATGATCCTGAATGTGATTGTAAGGTCACACCCATGTTACGATACCCCACTTGGTCATGGTTCCTGCCTTTACTTAACACGTAGGGTGAGTTTTCACATCCAGAAATGTTGATCTATTTACAATACAATATGTTTCACATTCCCACCAGTGATCAGAATCATCTGAGAGCTGATGCACGTAATCAAAGCCAAAGGTGAGGTTATGCTATTGGGCCAGTATCATATCAATAAAGCTAAAATTTCCAAATACCCTTCTACAAGCCCCGAGGCCCATCGGAGCTGTTGGGTGGGCTATGAACACAGTAACTAACCATCCTATGTGGAGCGAGCTTCACCCAACGAGACACGGCAAACAACTACTGTCTCCTCTTTGGTGATGCTCTTTCTCGCAAACGAAATATAAAATTGAGATGAGCTTTTCATTTTCCATTTAAATATCCTTAACTTCCCTCACATTTATCTGAGAAATATTCAAAAATATCATCATCAAAAGCAAGTTGAACTATTTAACTTCTACATACCTTAATTTTCTCTCATAGAATCACGTTGGGAAATGAAGAAAGATGACACTTGTAAGGAGTATGAAATCTTAAAAACTAATCTTTCTATATTAAGGAAATGGTTCCCCATGAATATAAAATAGAATGGAAACGTTGTTGCCGTTCTACGAATGGCAACATATTGAAGCTCCTCGGAATTTAGATGAGCAGCAAATACTACAGAATCCAACCTGCAGCCTCCATTCTGCAGTAGAAGGCCTCCACAGCATCCCATGGACCTGCCTCACATCCTTAGGTCTGCATCAATTTAAAGGGCAGATAATCTGCCCTTGAGCATCCTTCCTTCTAATCTGACATCTTTTCACACATCTGCCAGATCATACAGATGCTCAGTACCAGCCCCTTCTACCATCTACCCTCCTTGAGCATTGAAGCTTGCTTAAACCTAAGTATTCCCTAAATCTGCAGATTGATGTGTTGTGTAGCCACTTTAGTTATAGCTCCATATACGTCGCTTTAGCATATTAGGCCTGCCGTTGTGCACTTTAACCTAGATATATTTTATTCCCCTTTATTTTATTATTGTTACAATAGCCACTTTTGCAGTCTTGTTTTATTTTCTATCTATCAAACTATATTGCCGAGGCCAGCACTCTGTTCTCAAACAAGACATTCTTGCTCACTCTGTGCTTTTTCAAGGCTACAGCACAGTGCATTGGCGATGAACATGGTATAAAGTTTTGTCTCCGACATTCATAGAAAACACACATCCTTACGTAGGGACATTTTCTCAAAACATCAGCTGTTTTATAATAAAAACACTTCCTTATCCCTTACACGTTAGAGGGAGATTCCAGCCAGAGAACCACGACTGTATGCTGATTGCGGAATGCTTTGCTCCATCTACTTATGCAGACTACAGACCTTTGCTTAGGTATGGGGGATAATGTCTTCCCAGGGGAACCTGAAGGGCAGAATTTGAACTTAACACGCTGTGTTCCGTTATAGCCTAGGTAGGAATTAGTCCATTGACTGCAATGACAATATTTTAGTGTTATTCTTATGCTTCACTCTCCTTGTCACAATTTTAATCTTAACATGCTGTATCGTCCTGGTTATCGCAGCTCACGCTTTGCTATCTAAGATGCAGTTGCTTCATTAAAATCCTACTAAAACATATACTACCTCCATCTGTCATTGTGTACATGAGACTAATGTAACAGAGAAACGGATGAGACCACGGCTTCCCTGAGAAACCAATTATGTCATGCGCTAGGCTTGCCAGTCATCCCTGCCCTTGGGTAGAAATGAGGCACTGCTAGTTAGCCAGAGCAAAACCGGATTGGAGCGACAGGTGTCACCTGCAGTGGGTCAGACTCAGTCTCCCACACCGCAGGTGATTCTGCCACTCAAAATCCAGTAGCCTCATTAGAAAAACGAGAGCCTAAACGCCAGATGCGTTTTCTCTATTTAAGAGGCAGCAAATTGTAAGTACCTAAACGTTATCTTATTAGCTATAGGCACTATAAAAAGGCTATATGAACACATTGAGTGAGGCAAGATGTACAGTGCAATCAGGAAGTGATGGGCAAAAGAACAATACCGGGCACATAATGATGGGATGGCAAAAAGGGGGACAACAGCAGGTTGACCATAGTGACAAGAGCCCCTCGAGCTTCAGAGTACATTAGCACGTAAGTGTCGGGGAGGCCACGGAGCAGGGACAGAAGACACAGGGCCCTATTCATAAACGGACTTATGTGTATTAAAGTGGCAGAGATTACCCACCAAGCACGGAGACTCCACACTCGTAACTTTACTACACGCAAGTCCCTTCGTAATTGTCCCACGGTGCAGAATACACAGTATCAAGGCAGGGTAAGAGGGTCAGTGCTGGAGAGGGCAGACAGAGGAGCAGGGATGGGAGCAAGGATCAAGTGGGAGCAGATGGACAGGAAGAATGGAGTACCCCACTGTGAGGAATCCTAAAGAGCACACTATGCGCATGAGCAAAGAGTTCTCCCTTCAAACCTCTTAAAGACACTGTGTGGCTTCAGTAGAAGTACAACTATGCAGCATTTTGAAAGGTTCATCCCCAGGCCTATGACGTTATACCTATTTTAATTCTAAAATTCCAAAAGTAAAGCAACCCAGAAAAAAATTAAAAACACTGTTCGTTACAAAAGATGATGAACTGAAAATACAAGAACAGCTCTCAGTACAGACACCTTATGAGCCCGGATATGAAAATGACTTGGTCATCCAAGGAACTTTGGATAAGCGCAGAGAAAGCATAATATGTGTGCATATCATCATGTTTACTTTAGAGGTTTCATTTCAAAATGAAAGTCATACAGCTGGGGGGGGTGACGTATCCATGTGCATTGTAGAGATATACAACTGAGTAAAAAAAATCCCAAGTGGTTCATTTTCTCCATATTTCGGAAACTATTAATGAAAATATGTGATATTCATATCCCTTATGTATGCACGTCTGTCTTTGTCTAACCCAATCTGTGGAAAGAATCTGCATTGCACAGAAATTCATAGAATTTTCAAAATATCTTATTTAACATTTTATTCTTCAGAGAAAATATTTCCTAGGAAATGTGTCAATTATATATGCGCTCCATATGGCAACGATGAGCAACGACACACTTGGGCCCTCATTACAACATTGGCGGTAACTACCGCCACGGCGACGGCCGGCAACATACCGCTGCCGTGGCTACCAGCCGTCTACGCGTATCATGGCTGCCGACGTTATACCGCCAGAATTTTGGCGGAACACCACCGACGATTATGACGGCGGACAGCGGCGCTGCTGACAGCAGCACCGCCACACCAGCAAAACACTGCCGACCATATCAGGAGCAATGATACAGCCTGGCGGAGTTTTGCAGGCGGACGCTGCTGCTGACAGCAGCGCCGAAGACCATCTCCAGCCAGAGGACCCCCTGCAAGCAGGTAAGTCGGGTTCTCCAACAGGAGAGAGGGGTGGAGGGTGTTGTGTGTATGTTAGGTTGTGTGTATGTTTTTGAATGCATGCATGTGGGCGAGAGTCATGTTGAATGTGTGCGGGAATGAGTGTTTGTGAGTGTTGTGTCTTGTGAATGCATGTGTGTGACAAGGTATGTTGGTGTGTGTTGCGGTGGGTGGGTATGTATGTGTGCATGCGTGGGTGGTGGTGGGTATGTGTGTGTGCATGTGTGTAAATGGGTGCACGTGTGGGTGTGTATATGTGTGGGGGGCAGGAGAGGGAGGGTGGGGGAGAACTATGGGGAGGTGAAATGGGATGGGGGAGACCCCTATCAGTGCCAGGGAAGTGATTCCCTGGCACTGATAGTGCCTGCCACCATGGTGCCGCGGTAAGTTTGGCACGAAAACCATGGCGGTACGCCAGGTCGTAATCCTGAGGGTGGGATTGTGACAGCTGCCGGGCTGGAGACTGAAGTCTCCTGCCCAGTAGCCGTTACCACCCTGGTGGTCGGTGTGTTAAAGTGGCGGTCTTTAATGCTGGTTAACCTAGGGACAAAATCAATTTTTTTTTACTGCCGGCCTGTTGGCGCTTTTAACGCCGCTTTAACACCAACCGCCAGGGTTGTAATGAGGGCCTTAATGCTGGACGTGTACCTGCCTCATTTAGAAGCGTATTTAGAAGCACATACAAAGTGCAGGAAATGCACCACACGTTTGTGAGTTCACAAAGAGTAGTTACCTCAGGGTGTTAACCTCTATCCCAATGCATATTCCTAATCACTCCTCCAGCTGCCACCTACACATGAAGAATAGCACAATTTCTATATGCTTCTGCACGTGTAGATAACACTTCTGTATCTAAAAACATAGCTGTACTTCTTTTTTTGATCACCAGAGGTGGATAATGGACGTATGACAATGTGAAGGCATAAGTCAGTGGTTCTTAATCTTTTGACTTCTTTGGACCTCCCGAACAGCCACTCAAGCCTTACTGAAATTCAGGGATGACCACTAAGTCGATATTGAAATTGTGGGCCACCTACTGAGTCAGTATAGGAATCCAGGGACCCATACTAAGCAATTTTGATTATTAGAACCACAGAACTATACAAAAACATACAGAAACAAGCATTTGTCAAATAAAGACCATATAGGGAAACATGTTATTTAATTAACAAATAAATATAAAAAATCATTTTTTTAAATTTTAATAGGAAGCTTGAACTTTTTTCTAAATTCAATTGAGGCCACTCATTGTCCTCCCTATATTCTGTCTGCTCTCACAAATCAATCTGAGGATACCAACATAATGTTTAGCCTCCAATTTCAAATTCCTTCACATTTAGAGAACTTTTTAGAAATGTTTTAATCTTGATATTATTTATTTTTCTATACAGTCAGGGACCCTCTGAGTAGATGTTGCGGACCTCAAGAGGTCCCCAGGCCACATGTTAAGAACTAATGGTGTACATCATATTTGCATCCGGAAAAGCTACATGATTCTGCACCCTCAGGTCCAAGAGCTATTTGAAGGGGGTGAAATGCTTGTCTGACATGCTTGTACATGGGCTTGACGTCTCTCATTGGCATGGCATTATTCTAAGGTAGATAGAAGGATCTCCATTGAGCTGGTTAATTATAACTATGTTTCACATAACCACAGGGATTGACGTAACTCTTACATCATAAACCAGTAGAATATTGATGTACTGATAGTTATCCAGACATGCAAATGAAAGGGGGAATGGAAAAACCAAACTGCAAGGGGAAGTAGATAATTATGCACAGAACATCTTAAGAATGGCGGAGACTAGGTAAAAAAAGACCACGATTCGCAGCATTCACCTATTTCAACAACTAGTCTCCCTCGGATATTGAAACATCCCAAAGGTGAAGTGAGCCAGGCTACACTGCATCAAGCCCTTAAGTTTGATGGACTTCGAAAGAGGTCCTTAGCTCTCATTAGCTTTCATGAACCTGCCATTCACTTCTCATACATCCGATGCTGGTTACACCTTGCAGCCGAGAAGCCTCTGTGCATAAGCAACACTTCTAACATTTATACCATGACCGGATCTCTATAGCCACTGAATTTGTTGCCATATATCATTGCACTTAATTAAAGGTGTGAGAAATTGCACTTAAAAAATATATATATTCAAAACTTGGGAAATTAAGTAAAATTACAGAGTGCATTAAAAAAAATTCGCTAAGAGGTATACCTCAAGGGAAGATTGTGCAAAAACGCATAAGTCATGTTCTTGTACTTAAGATACAAGCAAGGGTAATTCTCCATTGAAACATTTTCTGCTCAAACTGGTCTTCCGCAAGACATTTTCTCCTTGAACCAGTCACTGCATAATTTGTGAAATTTCACATATTTTAAGTAATTTTAACATATGCAAAATTTGTAAATTTCACAAGCATCACAGACATTTTGCTTGTTTCTTCACTGAATATATATCATTACACAATGTTTCGACTAACACGCTGGGTGAATGGCATGCCAAAACACATATGCTGCCTATTCAGCAGCCCTGAAAATACATATGGAAAGATGTACATTAAATGTACACAAATATTCGTAATGTTTGTCTTATAACGAGCGTCTTGTTATGTGCAACTTTCAGAACGACATAATAAACACTATCTGAATACAATATTAGATTAAACTGTATAAATAATAATGCAAAAAAACTATGTTCCAAACCTAACCACTTGCAAAACCCCTAATCGTATTTCGTGCATCAGTTTAGCTAAATATTGCACTGCAACATTTAATTTTCTCCATAGTTTCCCCAGGTGCCCCTTTAAAGACTGGAAAGACCAATTAAGCATATCTGACCTTTCTTATGGCACATATATACCTCAGTGTTAAAAGTCAAACACATTGTTGACTGTTAGACAAATTCAGAGCTTCCCAGAATCATTTGCCTTCCTTACATTACCTCCATTACAAAACATTGTTTGTGAAAACATATGCAAGTTGCTCTATTCACAGTTATTTCAACATGCTCACAATACTGAGCAATAATCACATGCCTTACATAGAGGAGTTTAACATTGAGCTGGAGGCACAACCATGGCATCAGAGTGTATACAAGCTTATGCCAACATTACCGTGAAATTCAAGGGAAGAACTGTTGTTTGGGACTTCAAATATGATCAATACTCAAAATACATTCTTGCTATGGATTCCTTTTGCTGAAGATTTGTTTACTATTTTAGATTTAGAAGCACCAATTTGGAAACCTACACATATTCCCTAAATCAAAAGCCCATTCATTATAGTAAACTATGTGTTTTTTTAATTTAAAAATCAGAATTAAGGAGAGACAAATGTTTTCATTCTCAAAAATCTTATACTGTTGATTTAAGTGAAGAGTGAGTCACTTGTGAAACGAATGAGAGGTTTAGAGCTAAGGGCAATCTGGAGCATGTACTTCATGGAGCTATGGCCAAAGCTGACGTCAAAAATGCCAGTAAACGTGTTACAACAATAATCACCAACAGTACTACTAACCAGTAGAGGATGTATTATCCAGCGAATAAGCTCTGTGTAAAGTGGTTCAGAAACACTGCCCCTTCTAAACTTTGCACTGAATCATCTTTCTTTCGGTCATGTATTAGTTCAACACGAGGTGTGTTTATGATGGAGACGTTCAGAAACATGGCAACTGCTGTGCTTGTAAACAGAGTATCATCAAATTCGAAAGACTTGATGATCTAGCGGCTCAAGATTATAAAAACACATTTATCAGTTGCCATAGTTTGTTGCAGAAGTGCAACAATCTGTACTTTGTTCTGCCAACTGTTCCTGTCCACTCACAGATAGCTAATTCCTGCTAAGTGGTGAGCAGTTAAGACCTATTGGTCTTTCCTCGGCCCACAGGCAAGCCATTGTCCTCTGAGTCAGAGTTGTTAACCCTCCCAGCCCAGGATGTGCATCCCAGCTCTGGAGGTGTGAGAGGAGGCAGAAATGGTTTAAGCCCATTCAAGGGCAGGCTTACAATAGTACATATTTACAAAGTTACTTTTCTGTTTAAGTTAACAAAAATCTGATTTCATCATAAAGTCAGAATTTGTAAAACAAAGCAGGAAACACCTTTGAAGCATTTTTGTAGCCCTTTCCTACACCATGTGAGAAAATAACAAATTTAGGTGGTCATTACGACCTCAGCGGTCTTTTCCGCAGACCGCCGAGGGACCGCCGTACCGAAGACCGCCAGTGCTGGCGGTCTTCCGCACGGGCCATTATGACCGTTGGCAGCGCTCCGTCCTTTTACGGACGGAGAGCCGCCAACAGCCATACTGGCGGCAGGCGGGGAAGTGGAGGTAGCTCCACCTCCACCGCCACGCCAACAGAACACCGCCCTGCGAATCACGTCCTGTGATTCGCTGTGGCGGTGTTCTGTTGGCGTGGCGGCGGAGCTGCCCCCATGGTTCCCGTTCCCTCCCGGAGGATCACCGGAACAGGTAAGGTGATCGTCCATTAGGGAAGGGGAGTGGGGGGTGTTGTGTGTTGTGTGCATGCATGGGGGTGTGCGTGTGTGTATGTTGAGGGGGCGTGTGAGTGCGTGCATGAATGCGGGGGTGTTGTGTGTATGTGAATGAGTGCATGCATGAATGCGGGGTTGTTGTGTGTATGTGAATGAGTGCATGTATGCCTGCGTGCATGTGTATGTGTGTAGAAATGTTGGGGATCGGGGTGGGGAGGGGGGTCCTGCCACCTTTGGGGGGTGGCAGGGGTGGTGGTGGGGTAGGGGAGGGAGTCAGGGTGGGGATGGGGGTGGGGGTGACCCCTATCAGTGCCAGGGAAGGGATTCCCTGGCACTGATAGAGCTTACCGCCATGGATTTCATGGCGGTCCCAAACCGCATGAAATCCATGGCGGTAAGCCGGGTCAGGCGGGTTGTGATACCGCCGGCGGTATAGTGACGACCACCGGGCTGGAGACCCAGGTCTCCAGCCCGGCGGGCGGAACGGTGAAGCGGTGGTTGGCCATGGCGGTAACCGCCATGGTCAAAATCTAATTTTTTAGACCGCCAGCCTGTTGGCGGTCTTACCGCCGCTTCACCGCCGTCCGCCAGGGTCGAAATGACCCCCTTAATCCTACTTAGCCCTAAAAACTGTAGTCTGGCCTACATAGTGAAATAGCTTTGGCTTTTATTTCACACTGAGGGCACACTAACCCTAATATATAGTGTTACCTATTTCTAAATATTAGGTTTCTGTCCTCTGGGCTTACAAGACATAGGTGGTCATTACGACCTCGGCGGTCTTTTCCGAAGACCGCAGAGGGACCGCCGTACGGAAGACCGCCAGTGCTGGCGGTCTTCCGCACTGGCCATTATGACCGTTGGCAGCGATCCGTCCTTTTACGGACGGAGAGCCGCCAACAGCCATACTGGCGGCAGGCGGGGAAGTGGCGGTAGCTCCACCTCCACCGCCAGGCCAACAGAACACAGCCCTGCGAATCACGTCCTGTGATTCGCTGTGGCGGTGTTCTGTTGGCGCGGCGGTGTCGGCGGAGCTGCTCCCATGGGTCCTGTCCCTTCCGGAGGATCACCGGAACAGGTAAGGTGATCATCCGTTAGGGAAGGGGGGTGGGGGGTGTTGTGTGTTGTGTGCATGCATGGGGGTGTGCGTGTGTGTATGTTGAGGGGGTGTGTGAGTGCGTGCATGAATGCGGGGGTGTTGTGTGTATGTGAATGAGTGCATGCATGAATGCGGGGGTGTTGTGTGTATGTGAAAATGAGTGCGTGCATGAATGCGGGGGTGTTGTGTGTATGTGACCGAAATGACCCCCTTAATGTCCTAAAGTATGTAAGTATGGGGGTCATTTCGACCCTGGCGGACGGCGGTGAAGCGGCAGTAAGACCGCCAACAGGCTGGCGGTCTAAAAAATGAGATTTTTACCATGGCGGTTACCGCCATGGCCAACCGCCGCTTCACCATTCCGCCCGCCGGGCTGGAGACCTAGGTCTCCAGCCCGGCGGTCGTCACTATACTGCCGGCGGTATCACAACCCGCCTGACCCGGCTTACCGCCATGGATTTCATGCGGTTTGGGACTGCCATGAAATCCATGGCGGTAAGCTCTATCAGTGCCAGGGAATCCCTTCCCTGGCACTGATAGGGGTCACCCCCACCCGACTCCCTCCCCTACCACCCCCACCACCCCTGCCACCCCCCAAAGGTGGCAGGACCCCCCTCCCCACCCCGATCCCCAACATTTCTACACACATACACACATACACGCACGTAGGCATACACGCACTCATTCACATACACACAACACCCCCGCATTCATGCACGCACTCATTCACATACACACAACACCCCTGCATTCATGCACGCACTCACACGCCCCCTCAACATACACACACCCCCATGCATGCACAAAACACACAACACCCCCCTTCCCTAACGGACGATCACCTTACCTGTTCCGGTGATCCTCCGGGAGGGAACGGGACCCATGGGGGCAGCTCCGCCGACACCGCCACGCCAACAGAACACTGCCACAGCGAATCACAGGACGTGATTCGCAGGGCGGTGTTCTGTTGGCGTGGCGGTGGAGGTGGAGCTACCTCCACTTCCCCGCCTGCCGCCAGTATGGTTGTTGGCGGCTCTCCGTCCGTAATGTTTGGTTTTTAAGTGAATTTCTATTTTGTTTCTATTTCCTAAGTATAACTTCCCTGTAACCACCACCGCGCATGAGCTTCAGCAGTTGGCCAACCCCTATAACCACCCAAGCCTCCACTGTGCACAGCATTTGGCATTGAGCAGCGGGTGCCAATCTTAGCCCTGCGGATCCCATCTCCCGGTGCCTAGCCATGTGACCGGGGACACCCAGTCACAATGTTGGGGACCATGGGGGGAGCCTGAAGGTCCCCACGGTCTCAGCTGGTTCCCTGCCTCCTGCAAGAGCAATGTTTCCTTTGTCTCTCTGCATCTCCACAGGCAGGAAGACAGAGAACACCTCTTCTTGCAGTGAGGGAGAGATCATTGACAGCTCTACCTCACTGCGAGCAGAGTGTTTGCTGTGACTTGGCAACAGCTGTAAAGTTGCAGCCAAGCCACAGCAAACAGCTGTGTTCAGGGGTGGGCACCTCGGGACATAGCAGAAGTCATCCCTGGGATTGGAGGTCCCCAGGGCCATCTGTGGTTCCTTGAGGGTGGCCGTTTGGACCCCTTCCAAACTAAAGTAGCCCCGGGGAGGGGTGTTCCACCCCTGTTTCTTTTTTTCAATGCCCCGTGGAGGTGGTGGTCCACCCCCTTTTCTTTTTTTGATTTATACCCTGGGGAGGTGGTGGTCCTTGGGCTGCGGGGGTGGGGCGCATGCCCCCCACATAATTATTGAAATACCCAGGGAGGTGGTGGTCCCTAGGACTGCGGGGTGGGGACGCTCAGCCCTATTATAGCAATGTCCCAGGGAGGTGGCGGTACCCATGGCTACGGGAGGCCCTCCCACTGTTTAATAAAATTTTAGCCCTGGGGCAGTGGCAGTTCCCAGGGCAGCCCCCACATTAAAATATGCGCTTATTTTGGAAAAAGAAAACCCTGGATTTGTGTCAAATCTCAGCAAAAATGTTTTGTTTTTTTAGGTCGCAAGGTGTCCCTCTGGGACCCCGACACCAGAGCCAAAGGGTCAGGGTGTCGCCACCTGGCCCCTCTTCTTTTTTTTCACTTTATTTTTGAGAGACTTGATTGAAGCTGAGTCCCAGGATGGTTGTCAGCACTTCCCGGCTGAAGTGTTGGCAGCCACTCAGAGCTTTGCTTTCTCTGCCCAGGCTTGTCATTATTCGCAAAGACATTGCAGCTAGAGATATACAAATTTGGATTCCTTTACATTTCTCAAACACTACTGAACGGAATTACACCAAATATGCATAAGTGTAATCTGCCTACCGAAAGCTAGCTTTCTGCCAAATTTGGTGTAATTCTGTCCAGTGGTTTTGGCTGTAGACGTATCTAGAGGTCCAATGGGAATTAACATGGGAAACACAACTTTTTTGATTCCTGCTTTTTCTCGGCCCCCGCTTTACAGATCAGCCTGAAACTTTCTGTGCGCAACAAGGATTACCAGGGCACTTTCTTTTTTAAACTTGTAAAGATTTGTAAATGCTGCTAAAGATAAAGGCAAGTCAAAAAATGCTTTTTATATGGAAACACGGTCCTAACTATAACTACCTAGTGGTAACTGCCACAAGGTTATATATATTCACTGAAAAAAAACAAAGGTTGCATGGACGTTATAGTTAGATTCTGAATTTACTCGTACAAAACCGTAGAAATTCAGCAGTTATAGTTACCTCAGCTTACTATAACTGGCGCTCCCGTAATGCACTGTCTATGACCTCACATATTACATCACTGTGACATGGTCAGTGACATCACTGATGGCATCCCTGATGACATCTCATATGACATTACTGATGACATCATTCAGTGAGTGTAAGTGTTGTATTGATGTGTGAGTGGATGTGTGAGTGTGTCTATGGATGAATGAGTGGTTGAATCATTTGCTCTATGGGAGACCGAATGGATGTGTACGTTGTTTTATAGGTGGGCAAGTGAGTGTGTGAGCAGCTGCATTTCATTTAGTGAGTGGGTTTGTGAGTGGCTCCATGTGTGAGTGAATGGGTGCCAGAGTGGTTGTCTGAGTAAGTGAATGGGTGTCACTGTATTGGTGAGTCACTTACTGTAAGGCTGTAAGTATAACTGAGTGGCTGAGTCAGTGAATGTATGCAAGAGTCAGTGGGTGTATGAGTAGCTGTATCGTAAACCGAGTGGGTGAGTCTGTTTTTATATAGGATAGTGAGAGTATGTGTGAGAACTTGTGTTGGGCAGTAAGTGGCTGTGTGAATGGCTGTATGGGTGACTGAGTGGGTATTTAAGTGCGTGTTCATGTGAGTGAGTTGGTGTGTGAATAGTTGTATAGTTGAGTGATTGTGTGTGTAAGTGACTGTAATAATGAGTCAGCGACTGTGTCAGTGACTGTATGGGTGAGTGTGAGTGTGTCAGCGTTTCTACAGCTGCTTAACTGGATGTGTCACTAGAATAGTGATCTATTAATGGGCTGCGTGAGTGGGTGTGTCAGTGGGTATATGAGTGGGTGTGTAAGTAACTGTATCAGTCTCTGGATACCTCAGTTAGTAGTGTATGGGTCAGTGACTTCTTGTGTCAGTGGCTGTTTGACTGAAAGAATGTCTGTATATCAGTACGTGTATGCATCTCTGAATAAGTATGTGAGTAAATATGTGTGTGTGTGGTTATACAAGAGTCTGTATCAGCAAATGAGTGGGTGTATGACTGTGTTCGTACCCTGGCCCCTTTTGTTTTTTTGACTTTTTTTTGGGG
The DNA here is from genome assembly GCF_031143425.1 of Pleurodeles waltl. Classification (NCBI taxonomy): domain Eukaryota; kingdom Metazoa; phylum Chordata; class Amphibia; order Caudata; family Salamandridae; genus Pleurodeles; species Pleurodeles waltl. The sequence continues at coordinate 1,541,110,294 of NC_090446.1, forward strand.
ACTCGGCTGAAGCCGAGTCTTAAGATGGCTGACAACACTTCAACAAGTTCGATTGTTGAAGTGTTATCAGCCAATCAGATCTCAACACAAGATGGTTAGGGGTTGCGAATCCTCTGCGTTCCTAGATATACCAATTTGTTTTTCCCTTCATTTATCAAAAACTACTGGACGAAATTACACCAAAGCCCAAAAAAAAAACATTCTTTCTGGACCAGGACCTACCTTCCTGCCAAATTTGGTGTAATTCGGTTCAATAGTTTTTGCGCTATCGATGTTCAAAATCCCTATATAAAAATGATTGGGGAAAATGTGTTTTGGGACCCCCCTTTTTTCTCGGCTCCCCCCTGGATGAATCACCCCTAAACATTCTAGGCAGCATCTGACAGAACTGGCAAATTTTTGTTGGACAGTTTTGTGAAGATTTGTCAAGTGGTGCCAAGGAGATATAAATATCAAGAGAAAAAGAAAACTCCGCACTCCCAGAGTCAGTCACAGAGTTAGAGAGTGAATGAGCAGCTCAGGTCCTGATTTAAGTAACGATTGCCCATTGAGAAGCCATGTGTACAGTGCAGGAGGGTGAGATGTAGTCATGCAAGAGAGAGGGAGGGATGATTCCATGAGTAATATGTCAAATTCTCCAATAGCTGCAGTCCCAGGTGAGATCAAATATGAATGTAAGCGCCAACACACCTTTCATGTTTACAATCTGTACTAAAGCGCTTTCATTCTTCGGACAATACATGTTTTGATGGATGGTTTTCATGACTGTCTCACGTAAACATGTAACTCCCCATTTTATCACAGTTAGAGGTACATCTTCTTTGAGTAATATTTTAATATCCAAAATATTATAGAAATCCAACTTACACCTTAGACCAACTGTGCCTTTAAAATACAACCAGATTATGTTACTATTTTGAAATGGCGGGTTTAACCAGTCACCAAGTTTTTCCTCAAAATGCTCATTACTAGAGCAGTACTTACCGGTTGCGAAAACAGAACACATTTTGTTTACATCACCTTTACTATGTCCACAGTGCCAGTATCATCCCAAAAACACCAGCATTAACTCAACATCTATTAGTGAAATAACACCGAATCTATCAGTGGACTCAGGGCACCATCTCTAAAGTCTTCAATATCAGTTCTCGGTGCATTACAGGCTCTAGTTCACTCCCTAACACCAGAGAAGTGCACTTAGTTCATCTCTGCAATGAACAGCTGCATCCACCACAAGAAAAAATGTTTACGACAACTTTGTTAACAGCAACCTCCGATGCAAACATCAGCATTAGGTCAACTGTAACACCACCCATTGAACATAATGCAACACGAGAACCACACACCACACGTTGCTACAACCTTGGTTTGAAGACGTTAAGATAGTCTATTGAAAGTCATCCCTGGTTGTAAACCCATCACTGTCCTTAGCAAGAACTAAGACAATATTTCTATAGAAGGAAAATGAGACTCCTTATCATGCTATAAAAAGAAATAGAAACCAAGCCAAGTAATGCATGATGTCTGCACTGCATTAAACAGAAATTGGGTTTGGAAAGTGTGGAATCAAACTACTTTTCCTATAATACCTCTGATCTCTTGACCATGACTAGTTTGCCCTCCCCTCATAACCTCTTACTCACCCAGGATGCGGATTCCCCATATTGCGTATTTAGAGAGATGCGTGACACTGTTAGAGGTGTTACAGGTGTAGTTTCCAGAGTCAGTCAGAGTTAGAGGATTAATGAGCAGTTCTTGTTGTGTTTTCACTAAAGGTTTCCCATTCAGAAGCCACAAGTACTGTGCAGGAGGGTAAGACGCAGCCGTGCAAGTGAGAACTAAAGTCCCGCCCGTCGTGTAAAATGGCTTCTCGGGGCTGGCGGAGATGACCGGGGTGTCAGGGCCATCTGAAGCAAACAAATTAAATGCATATATTAAAATAATCCAATCAAGCCAAAAAACATGTATTAATTTATTCTAACATAGTTTAGGAAATTATGACATATTTGCATGTGTGTGAATTGCATGTTCTAATGTGAGGGAGTCTACGAAATTGTTTAGTAAATGCTCTCTGGTGTTCACTAGAGTAGGAAACACCAGTTTACATGGAACAATTCCTGATGTTGGCTAAGATGCAGGTTCTCAGGTACCCTGGAAGGAGGAGCTAGAAGACTCTCCCTGGCACATCTTAATGCTGCAGGCAGTCAGAGAGACTTCCAACGTCAACTTTGATTCCACAGCACAGTTAGAAATGGAGGAGAAAAATGTTAAAGTGTATACAGATTTGTTGGGAAAATGTTCGTCTCACACAGGATTCAGAGATCAGCCACCTCGTGTATAAAAAAGAAACTTTTATGTGCCACAGACCGGTTTCTTTACATGTGTGAAACAAAGAGGACCAATGATGTTGACAGCAGCTAAACCAACCCACCTTAATGTGAAGTCAGTGAGGGGGGGTTGTGTCCAGATTAAGGACTCTAACTTCTCCTTGAATGATGTGTTATTATCGCTAATACTGAGTATCCATGTACACAGTCTGAACAATAAATTGCCTATTATGTTTCTTCTGCAACACAGCGCAGAAGCATCAGTCCATATTTGGCTTAATTTGTTTGAATGTATATTGAACAAGCTGACAACAACTGAGAATTAACTGATTTTGGGGGTTGTGAAATTTCTGATAAAATATAAGACAGAAGGATCCAACTTACTTGAGAGAAACTATGGAAGTTGCTCACTTGAGATAATATATTTTCATTCCCTTAAGATATGTGTTCACACTGTCATCACTTTGAAGAAATAAGCCTTTACAATGAATGCATAGGTTGTGATCTTAGCTCCTATGGCTAGTGTTGTGCAAGATTATTAATGTATATGTGTACAAAAATGCAGTTAACCGCTTTTGGACATTTGTCAACAGGAACAGTTGAAAACTAACTTGAAAATAGAGGCCAGGAAGTCAAAAGAAATCACAGATTTTTCTTCTATACAATTTGTTGTGGAGCATAAGAAATACTACTCTTTGCCCAGACTCAAGTTGTAGATTTTCTTAGCTGCCCTGCCTTTAGCTGCATTCCGAAAATTTAAATAAAACAGGTGATACTCATCCAAATATTACCTTCCATTTGATGCCAAAAATTGCAAACAAGTAATAGGATTTCAACAAATAAATTGACTCTTCTAGTTCGAAGTAATGCATTTTATGTCTACCTCACACAGCAATTAGTGAATTGCTGAACTTGTGTAATGGATTCACTGTGGTGAGAAGAAAAGGCAGAGAAGCATCTGTGACCCATCAAGGATGGCTTTATCTCACAACAGAGTGACCAATCAGGGTACAACAGCTGAGGGTTAAAGGTCTCTGCAGAGTCAGATTCAACTTAAACATGAAAGCATGAGAGGCTATGAACTGATGCTGTGGTGCTAACATGCCCTAATGCACTGACAGCAAACTACCGGTGATGTGACTGTAGAGGGTCAGGAGATGTGTGGAGTGGACCTTGCTAGGTGAGAATGGTATTTTTCATACTAGAATACGTAAGAACATTCTTCAATTAGTATAAAAAGTAGACCAGTTCTACATTCTTGGTACCACTTACAGCTGACGGTGAGAGTGTAGGCGCTGCTTGTAGAGTTACTGACAGCATTGGATGCCCTGCAGGTGAAGTTGGTGCCGGTGTCAGACCTGGTGCAGGGGTGCAGGGTGAGGGTCTGGCTGTTAGTAGTGAGAGAAAATCCTCCTCCGTCAGCAACAATTTTATCCTCCCGATACCACTGATAGCTGACTTCAGTGCCTGATGCATTGCAGAACAGAATCAGTGACCCATTCTCTATGGGTGTTTGTGTAAATGCATGGATCAAAGGGACAGACACTCTCTCTGCGGAGGAAAAGAAGGTGCACAGGTGAATTAAATGGGTTTGAAATTGTGGAATTATTAAGAAAAATCCATCCTTAATAATATAGTATAAGAGGTGTCAATCATTCTGCAAAATCAACCTTACAGGTTCTAAGATATTATAGGAGCAAGAGACCATGAGAGGTACTCAAATAGTGACTGGATTGACAGTGCTTGCTCCAGAAGACCTTCAATATACCTCCAACATAGTGCATGCGTGTCACTTGGCACAATGGTCTACTGCACAATCATCATCTCTAAATTAACTACCTCAAGACCTTACTAATGTCCAAGCTGGAGCCCCTGCAGTGCATCCACCATACTTCTGTTAGGATAATGTACCACACGGATGTCAACTCAAGGCCTCCACCTTCACCACCTCAGCAGCTTGATTTCAAATCCTCCCTGATTTCGTAAATGAAGAAGTTCCACGCTATGCTATGGTGCCACCTGTTTTTCCTTATTTCATATTTGGGATTTTCCAAGGTTAACAGGAGACTTTAGTTGCGAAGGGTGTTCAGTATGAAGATTTACAACTACAACTAAGCCAACTGACCTGGGCCTAAGGGCACCTTAGGAACAGAGGAACCACATTAGTTGTAATTCAATGAATGTGATGTACCTCAATCAACGCCCTTGCAACAAAATGTATATAGGCATGACATCCAGGAAAGTGAAAATCTGCATATGCGAACATCACAGCATCAGGCGATGCCAGCACCCTACTACATGTACTAAAACATCCCGAACCACCATGGACACAGGTTTTGACCAAGCAGGTTATATAAGGCCACACTTGTTGACTTAGGGCTCCCATTTTCACATCTATCATTATTCTCATGAGACAGTCACACATAAACAAATGAAGTGCCTGTTTATCACGTCTCCACAACTAGAAGATTAAACCTTGCCACAGCGAATGGTTTTTATGGTGAGGCTATGCCTCGCGCTGACATACCAATGACTAAAACAAAGAATAAAAGAAGTATGTTAATATTGAATACTGAAACCATCATTGGTTTTAAAGTAATCCCGTCTGAGAAATATAAGATACTACCAAAGTATGGGAGTTTTCAAAATACTGTATCACATGCCGGCACATTATAAATTAAGTACCTGCTACATTTTTGAGAAGTTATTTTTTAATAGAGAACCTTTTTGCACATGTACAGCATCACACAGTTTGAATTTTTCACCTATTGCACACAAGCAGTCTAGTGCAAATCACAGGGACTTCGTGTCCCATGAAGCTCCATTAAGGTGATACACATGTGTGAACACATATTAGCATGATAACACAGTAAACCAAGGCATAGTGGTTATCGAGATACTGTGTCACACACCAGCACTTTATGAATCCTCTGTTTGCTTCGGAACATTTTCAAGTGGATCGGAATCGACATGAGAAAAACAGTCACCCATGCTCTCATCAGCAGTAAAGTCGGCCACGGCAACACACTCTCTGGCTGCATCAACAAAGAACTCCAAAACAAAATCTGGAGAATACAAAACACTGCAGCCAGACCCATCCTGGACATCCCCCGCCACAGACAGATCTCCGCCCTCCTGAGAGACCTACACTGGCTCCTTGTCAACAAACACATCACTTTCAAACTCCTGACACACGCTTACAAGGCCCTTCACAACATCGGGCCTGCCTACCTCAACCACTGCCTCTTCTTCTAGGCACCGCCCAGATATCTTCGCTCTGCTCACCTGGCCCTTGTCACCATCCCTAGGACCTGGAAGAAAACGGATGGAGAAAGACCCTTCTCCCACCTTGCAGACCTGGAATACGCTGCCGCTTCACCTTAGGAAGTACCTCTTGCTGGTTCAGTTCGGGAAGGACCTCCAGACCTGGCTCTTTGACTGACGCGTGTTCCCCTACAGCGCCTTGAGACCCCCGGACAATAAGTCGCACTCTACAAATATTGGATTGATTGATGAATTGAGTACCTGTTTACACCTTAAATAAGGCATTTCTTAATACAACCTCTATGGATATGGTCAGCAATACACAACTTGTATTTTTGGTCTCTCGCACATGTGCGGTTTAGAGCATTTCACTGGAACTTCACTTCCCATTAAGCCCCGCTGACGTAATGCCTATATGCGAAGACTCAGAGGGATGACGTGTATTATTCCTACTTATCTTTCTCTCCTCTATGTGTGTCCTGACATAACCAATATAGCGTGTGTCTACAAGAGCATGTCCCCCACTCCTCCCACGCAGTATATCATCTTGATAGTCAGAGTAGGTTACTTGCTGATGATTATTATATGTGCACAATATTGCATCCTTCATGTTTCTCAGATTAGTGATTACAGATGACAAGAAAACACACGTTTATATTTGATTGTGCGTGATAGCTGTGAAGATTACGGTTTGTTTGGTTCCTATCAGAAATATGACAGAGAGTTTTTCTTAAAGGTGCTGGTTTGTTCACTGACTGGTCTGATTATGCAAGAGCAGCACTGAAGTGCATGTGAAGCTTGAAACCAACGCAAGTCCATTGTGTTTTTTTAATCTTTATTTTTATATATTTATTTTTATCAAGATGAGAACGTTGTGGGGAAAGGACGGCTCTGCCCTTTGCATGCTTTTTATGTTATATGTTGTGTATTTGTCCTGACAGAATAGTGTTAAGCCATCTGATGGCTCTAAATGACATTTCTCTGGGGCGTACGGCTGATCTAGTCCCAATGAAAGCCCAGAACCCTAAGGCGATTATAGTTTAGGGCTGAAACATGTCAACTTTTATGTAGGGTTTAGGATCCCTACCTCCATAGCCACCCCCTGCCTTTATATTTTAATCATACCAGGATCACCACAAATAAAGGGATACCTAGGTGTTCTGAGATATCTTTATTTGAAGACCATGGAAGAAGCATATCTAAAGTACTCCCTAGAATATGGTCGAGCCCATCATGATGTTTAGGGACCCGGTTGAGTCCTGATGATGGAACATGACACCAATATGGTGGGTTAGGGTCTAACAAGCAAATAGGAAATTACATGAAATTGTTAGGTTCAAATCTTATACCTTCTATAATAGGATACCGTTTGGTGGGACACTTGTAACGGGAGAACCTCTCCTAGTTTTTTCTCTCATCTCCTTCTTAGCATTGGACTGACCGTCTGGTCCCTCCTTGCTACCATTTGTTGTGGATGCTTGTTGAGCAGTGAACAGCTTTGGCAAATACATGGGCTAAGATTGTTCATAGAAAATAAAAAATAAGCATATAAGGATATAACATTATACACATTCACTGCTGGATAATTTGCAACAGTCTTTTGTACACAGTTGACAAATGCATTAACACAATGGCAGAAGAAACAGTTTGCTCTCTCCCATAGTATAGGATTTGCAATGCTATCAGCCCCACCTTTAGTCATTAAAATCAAAATCACCAAGCCCTGCACAAGTAGATGGCTGGGATAACTTAAGAAGAACCAGGTAAAAACTATTCCACATGGAATCTCAAATCTTTTTGGAAGATCAGAAGTTTAGAAAGGATTGTCACAGATCGCTTGGAGATGCACACACGATTGGTTGATCTTAATTATGAATACAGCAAAATGGCTATCTGACAAACCATTAACCAGGATCAAAATCACCGCAGACAAACCTAACACTCAGATCAAAATTTGCATCTTCATAAAAAGACTGAGGAAGCTAATAAAAAAGTAAACGATTGTAAGGAATTACTAAACCAAAGACATCAAAAAATTCTACCACCTAAAAGTTTACCTTTATATTAGGGATGACTCTGTGGGAAACCAACAATCATCTTCAACACAGAAAGGTATGCAGTCCAATTCAGATTCGGATAGCTGGTTGAGTGATGGTTCAAATCACTGTGGAAAGAATGTATCATACAGCCAAAGAGGACAGAAACAACATAACCAATACTTCTACATCACACCTTCTTGTGGTATGTACTTCTGGCCCAATCCAAATGGCCCTTTACCGCCTATGGAGGTAGCCCCCCCCTTTTTTTCACGGCATCTGTCCTCTTTGAAGGAGAGGTGGTTAGGGAGGGGGATGAGGAGACAGAAAAGTCCAGTGGGACAAACTAGACTCATAAAGAGTGAGAACAAGGAGCAGGACAAAAGAACCACAACCAGGACCAAGAAACTAAAGTACTGAAAAGAGGCTTACGTTTTGTCCCCACTAACTACACAGAAAAATTCAAGTTAGGATGTGAAATGGCAGAATGTTTTTGCAAAATAAGATTGAAAATAGTTTTGCAGGATCTTCCTCAGACAGACCACCAAATCTGGATAGACAGAATAAAAAAAATAAAAAAAACATGTTGTAATTCACCAACTACATCCATGCCATCTGAAGTTATTGTCTTTGAGGAGGCAGCCATTATGGATGTTGAGAGACCCCAAATAAGTTAATCAATTACTGTGGCCTTGAATGTCTGAAGACCAGAACAAACTGTGTCACAAGACAGGTAGATGAAGACGGGGCCATCGTGATTCAGACCAAAGAAAATTACTGCGAGGCATGTATGACCCTACTGAAGGAGGAAAGAAACAAAAAAATCCTAATCTAAGATCCAACACCATTGTTACAGAAGGAGCTCAAAAATCTGGTAAACACGGCTAGAAAGAATGGGTGGACCACAGAAAAAACAAATGTGAATTCTTGATTACTGTCACACCTAAGACACCATGGCCCAGATTTATCAAACTTTCACGCATCGTAACAGAGCAAGACACCTTGAAACCCTGCATGAAAGGGTGAGGGCAGGAATGCACCATATTTAACATTATATGACACACTCCTCTCCTCTCCTCATGCTGGTGCAAAATGTGCTGCCTGGCACCAAAACAGGTACCCTTGCATTGTGGTGGAAGGGTGTCTGTATTGTAGGCAGGATTGTTTTTGTGTAGAAAGCACCTTCCTGCACGGAAACAATATTCTGGGGTGTTTTTCCTCTTTCTGTGCTGCCTTGCATTACAAGCACCGCAGGGCCAAGCAAAGTAGCCTTTCATCACTTCTTCAATCTGACTTTAGTGTTGCATTGCCCTTGCGTGATGCACGGGTAATGCACCACTATGATATATCTGCTCCCATGTTTCAATAAGCTGCCTCAGATCCATGTGCAACATGTCCAGTACTAGCTAGACTAGCTCTGACAACATTTTTGAACAAAAGTGTTTTTTTAGTTCAAGGGTACTACTTATTTACAACCAGATGGGACTTCCATGAGTTATACATTCGCGCCGAGCATTGCCTGTTTGTACGTTCACCATTTTGAAAAAGAGAATATATGAACAACAACCCATTCATAACACAATTGGTTGTCTGAGCTGGTTGAACTCTTGCAATCCTTTCTTAAAATTTACTATGAAAATTGATTCCAATCAAATGCCCTTACTAGGTGTAACCATTAATGCAGCAGAAGGGAAACTAAAAACAAGTATGCTCACAAAACCAACAGACAAGAACAGCCTGTTGGAATTTGGAAGCTCACTTTTCTGGTTTTTATAAGAAAATCTACCCATACAGCAGTTCCTCCAGGTCCGATGGAATTGCTAACAACTGAGTGATTATAAAGCAGAGGCCAAATTCTTGACTAAAAATAACTTATGGAATGCCATTGAGTAAAATCACTGAAAACCTAATAAAAGAGCTCTTAACAATTATAAGGAGTCCCCAGAAAAATCAACTAAAGAACAATTTACGTGTGTGCGTAAATATACTAATGTTTCTAGAGCAGTTACAAAAAATCATTACTGAACACTGTTGCATTTGAACAGTGGTAATATGAACTTTGATACTGGTCGTACTTGTCCATAAGAGACCAAAGTCAAGATCAATGTCCCCATTGGGATCTTCTGAGAGTAATAGGCCAGTTTCCTTGCGGAGGGTGTTCAGTATGCAGATTTACAACTACAACTAAGCCAACTGACCTGGGCCTAAGGGCACCTTAGGAACAGAGGAACCACACCAGTTGTAATTCAATGAATGTGGTGTACCTCAATTAAAGACCTTGCAACAAAATGTATATAGGCATGACATCCAGGAAAGTGAAAATCTGCATATGCGAACATCACAGCATCATCTAAAGCCAGCGTACTACTACATGTTTAACAGCACACCTCCTTGAAAGAAACCATTCTGAGTATCACCCTCAATGGACGGCCAACAAGAACATTTGAAAAAAAACACAACATGACTAGAGTAGTATTAGAAAAAGAACAACACTGGATATATAGATTACATACCCACCTGATGGGACTTAATGATGACATACCATGGACTCATTTAAACTCTTTACAGTCATACTAAGACATCTTTAACCATGAACACAGGTTTGGACCAAGCAGGGTATATAATGCCCATACCCGTTGACTTAGGGTTACCATCATCACTTCTATCGTCATCCCCATGAAACAGTTGCACAAAAACACATGAAGTGCGTGTTTGTCACATGTCCACAACTAGAAAATGTAACCCTGTTTGATTTGTGTTCAGTTTATTAACTACCCACGTTGCATGTTCAACCAAAGAAGCCTTTCCATCGATGTCGCAGTCAGAGCTGCTGGGGTGATATAGGTAATGAATAAACTGAAGGCAAACCAAATAGGGTGACACAAGAAGCTTAAATTGTAAGATTCCCCTATACACCGCCTGGCAAATCCCTGGAGTGAGAGAACCAATGGAAAAATTATTATTAGTAATACAATCAGCGCCCACCCAACAAAACCAGCGCAAGGCCGGCTTTGTTATTATTAAAGAATATATGGTCTATAATGATTTAGTTCACTGAGAAAAGAAATTAAAGATTGCCTCAATGACTGAATTGTTTGTGAGAATTATATAATTTTGGAATCCCCCGTGGAATTCCTACATTACATGAGATCTTCTTATCATGATAGATGTTCCCAATAACCGTTTTCTGGAAAGAATATAAAATTATTGTGTCCATAAGAAAGTGGTTTTCAAGAAATACATTTTGGCCACCAAAACACTTCAAAGAATAAAACAGTGACATAATTCATAAGCACTGAACAACTATATATGAGTAATACAATCAGAGACGCACAGTGACACAATTGAGGAGTATGTACAATTTCAAAAGCTGAATTTATGAGCTTGTTTTTAATTTTTCTATGGTACATGTTGTCTGTGAGATTTTTTAATCATGCAAAATGAATTAGCAGAAGATTTATTATGACAATAATACATATTTAATCCAGATTTTTAGAATTTTATGTGGGTGTGTTTACAGTGTCCTGCTGATATGGTTAGAGTAATGATTAGTATGCAAGAGTGAAGTAGCGAATGGCAAAGGCTTTGGATTAAAGATATATTTTCTTTAACCCCAGAAAAAACTATTTCACTTTGGTTTTGAAAAACCCTGTCCACTTGGGTTCTAAGCGGTTACTCTCAGTCATTACCTATAGGTTCCTTATTTAATTCCTTAAATGTTCACCAGTATTTGTTTAATCCCTCCGTTACCTACTCCCATAATAGCTTAGTCACTCCTATTCCAACAAACCACCAGAAGTGGCAAACTATTCTCTGAACTACAAAACCTGTGCACCGGTAGAATATTAAAGTATGGAACAAATTCAAACTAAAAAGCCAGGTTTTTAATTTCTTTACGGAAGCAGTTTTCTGAGGAAGTCAGACTAAGATCCTCAGGTAGCATATTCCAAGATTTATTTAACAAATAAGAAAGTAAATTACCTCCTAACCTAAAGCAAAAGATGCAAAGGATTTTTAACTCATTGCCTCCCGGGAGTGAGTTAGGAGAACCAGTACTCATAGGGAGTGGCAGGGAATATATGCCACTGCCCAGATCTCAGCCCAGAGTGTGAAAATACGTGAGACTCAGAGTAGGATCCTAACCTACTGACATGGGGCTGCCGGAGTAATATCGGACATTGTTTTAAAGGTTTCATGCACTTGCTTACAGGCGGATGTGAGCGAAGAGTACACCAATAATGTAAAAAGGTTTAGCAAGACGATGTTTGACAGGTCAATTCAGATGCAGTCAAATGTGCTTTACATGAAATCACCAGTTCCCTAAAGGTCCCCACAGTTGTGAAGGGAGTGGGACAGAGAAGCATTTTCTTATCTCTGAGTAGTAGAAGCATCTTTTTCGGTCTCACCCGAGACAGAGCATGCAATATTGCTTGTGAGACATGTTGTTTGCTTACAGGGGGCTTAGAGCCCGCCTACTGCTCACCATTGGTTTGCTTTATCTTCACTCTCATTTCCTTGCTTACTTTTTGTCAGTGCATGCCAGCTTCACTGGTTCTTCGTGTGTTTGCCCCTCCTCAGGAGCAAGTACTGCTTCATTGAGCCATCGAGTAGCCTTTTGAGGTATTTGGTTATATTTTAGTTGCAGCACTCTATAGGAGTACATGTGTTTACAGGCTGACTCCCTCCACGCCACCCTGCTCCATCATTGTTGCTTGTACCATTGCGGTTCCTCAGTCTGTCGTTGTTGCCCCCCTCATTGACTCATCGTTGCTTGCCTTGCTGTGGTTGCATGCCTGTCCCCCGATTCTCCTAAGTTGCTGCTTGCAGTGTCTCCCCTGTGTTGTTGTTTGCCCTGTTACTCTCTCCTATCGTTGCTTGGCCCGTCACCTCCTACCAGATGAAATATTGCTGTGACGTGGCCAATGCTGGCGTGTTATAGCACTTTTTATTGTACCTTTCGGTCATGCTGCAGAGCAGCTGCACTGCAGCATAAAATGGCTAAAAGACAATGGCAAAGACAAAAATTCTCACATTTGTGAAGCCGATTGGCTTTGCCAATGCTTGTTTGGTATCTGCTTCAGCAGACAAAAAAAAAAGTACAAAGGAGTGCCCAGGATGAGAACCACAGGGCAAAAAAGGGTGCCAGATTCCCCGTATTACACTGCTGAGTGGAACTTGCAAAACCCATGTGTGTATGCACTGAAAGCAGACCAAATAGTGCAGCTACCCCAGCCCAGCCATTTGATTGGATATCAAGCAGCCAATCCTTACGGTATAAACACAGACACCAATTGTGTTTGGTCGAAAGTCATACAATAAACAAATGTTGATAAACTGCTGTTACAGCCAGTCGCAATTGCCAGTCGTCAGCCAATCGGAATTGGTCCCAATGTTTATAGCACAATAGCTTTGGCCACCGGCACTTTCCCCTTTGTGATCCAGAGGGATGCAGACAGAATGAACAATGACGGGATTCCAGTGAATGAAATTAACACCACTGCAGGGAAAAGTAATAGCAAATAAATAACAAGCACTTGCAATGCAAGGGGTCTCGCATTTTCTCGAGTTAAATATATTAATGTGGTAAACTCCTAACCAGACTTTTCAGGCCACATAAAGTGAAAAGTAAAACAGTTTCACGTAAGCGAGCCCACGGCCGCCATGAGCGCTGAGGAAACACACAAAAAGAAACAGTGAAGAGTATCGTCAAAAGTGCAATTATCCTTGTAACAGAGTTGATGTCATGCAAACTGTTCGACTACTGCCCAGCGGGATGGCGCTGCCTAAGAGATAAAGAGAAAAAGTAGTCCAGAAACTATCGAGCCTCATATGTTTTCAGTAGTTGGCCGGGGCGCTCGAGGAGGGCTAAACACCGGAAAAGGCATGACTTATGCATGCCTTTCACTAATGAAATCAAGCCAATTTTGAAAGGCAAGCCCACAAACCTACCAAACTGATGGGCTTGACATGTGCATGGTTAAAAGTCCATAGAGAGATTACACCAGGGACAGAACGCTTTGTGCTCGACCATAAAAAATCAAAGTCCACCATTTTCAATCAGGGAAACATCGTTGCCTACGACCAATCACAAGAAATTAAGGTCTGGGGTAAAGAGGTCATTGTTATGAGCAGGAAAATTACATTTAAAGTCACGTAGACTAAGGCTTTTTGATTATTACCAGTCCATATGGTGAACTTTGTGTATACTTCAGACTATGGGAACACCTTTAACATGTGCATTTACATATACTGAAAAAATATTAATTATAATAAAATAAAAGAATATAATTAAATGTAATTGCATAAAATAAAGAGACTACAAAGAATCAGGGGCGGTGTTATCCTCAGAAATATATGAGGTAATCTGCTTATAGTACGATAAAGATTATCAATGAATCAAACAGCATAGCCAATTAAACACAAATTTGAAATGTATGTCATAAACAATGAAGGTTTATTAAAAGTTTGAGGGCATAATTTACAAGAAACTGACGCATCGGCCCAATGTGTCCGATTTCTTGCGCCCCCTAATGATTCCATAACGACACCATGGATTTGCTGCATTTACTATTCAAAGCTCCTTGACACATGTTTTAACAGATTTGTCAGAAATTCTGACGTATCTGTAGCTCTAGACTGACGCATTAATGTACTAGCGTCCAAAAAATGAAAATTACGCTATTCCAGTAATGCGAGGAAGGCTCCCATACAGAAAAGCCCTGAAATATACATTTCACTGTGTCAGTTCTGCGTAGCTTATTGCTTGGGAACGCCTACGTTGTATACATTATACATGGCACAGATAAAATGTGATGCAGGGCTTACAAACTGACGCATTGCGCCCAATGCATCAGTTTGTAAATCTGGAGCAGTGTAAAGCACTGCTAGAGCCACCGGTGCATAAAAAAATGACGCAACTGTGGCACAAAGGCCTTGTAAATGAGACCCTAAATTCTTTACAGAAGGCAAAAATGTTGTTAGTCATTTACTGTTATGCAGAGAATTAACATAACGCTTAATCAAATGTGGAAATCAATCGCTAGAACGAAATATCATTAACTTCATGCTAAGAAATGCAATAAGAGGTGAGTTATGGTCTTTAGCTGTGTGTGTAAATAAATAATCTAAGCCCAGAGCATAACGAAGACCAAAGAAGATCTGCTTCATACAAATGAAAGGGAAAGTTAACCCTGGGAAAGTCAACTCAAGGTGGATCACCTCCAAAATCAGCCATCTTTTATCACAAAATATACAGCAAAAAAAATCATACAGTGATCATGAGATGTGCAAAAGAATACATAGGATCAGCAAATCACAAAACAGAATAAAATGCAACACCACCTAATACCATCCCTGAGTCTCTATTTGCCCTGATGCCATTGCATGTGAAAGTACAAATCCTGTTAAACATAAAACAATGACAAACATATGACATAAAGAGGCCCAAGAAGTTCAAAAGTTTGAGGAGTTACATTTGAGTGGAAAAAGCTTTTGCACAGCTTTCCTAAAATAGCATATTGTTGATAGACAAGGAACACCACAAAGCACAACATCTAATAATGTGTCTGTCCACATTTTGCTGTGTGTGGAGACCGAAGAAATGAAAATACAACCAGGTTTTGGATTTCAAAATGGAGTTAGGGCATAGTTCAGACCTCACTTAGCCAAGCTAAGAAAAACACGGGTCCAGAGAGTGCAGTAAGCGTGTTTCAATTGAAACAATTCAGGACCTCATGCAAATAGTATTTATTAATTAGAAATTTCTCTCTCAAAAACATACAGCAATCTTTCTATGACAATCGATTTCCATACACTAAGATGTACACCTTTAACTGTGATCAAGTAATGGCAGTTGAGAGAATGAAGGACATAAGTTAATGAAAGAAACAGATAATATTCATGTAGGAAAGATCACAGAGTCAATTAAGTGCAATGAGAAGATTGTCTCAGACAAGTGTTTGGCATGAGTATTCATGAGATTTAACTTGAAGCACAAAGCGATCCATAACCTCTGAGACCTAATGAATACTTTGAGCTGCAGCTGGAGACATCTGACCAACATTTAAGAAAGGTACATTTCATATCCATTAACTTTTAGTTTTCAAAATATGATCTCTGTGGATGCCCTAAGAACTAACAGGCATCTCTGCTTCCGCACCCCTGGAACTGGTGACACTTAAACCCATTACTGTGATATGTCAGAGCGGTAGCTAAACTCCAACAATTCAGTTTAGGAAGGAAAAGTGGTATGTGTAACAGTACAATACGATAATACAGATAATAAATGAGAGCTGAATATGATAAACCAAGGTTAGTTAAATAGACTATCGGCCTGATTTAGAGGTTAGTCCATCACAAACATGACGGCGATCCTGTTTGCCGTATTACGATTCCCTTATATGCTATGGACATTGTAATACGGCGGTCTCGTTTGTGATGGAGTAACCTGCACAGCAAGTTTTTAATCAGTTTAAGTAAATTAGGCAAACCCAGTGACCCTCTCAGTCATTCATGCACCCACTCAGGCTCATGCACCCAATCAGAGACTCATGCAATCACTCACAGACCCACTCAGAAACCTCATACACTCAGTCACAGATACACTCAGAGACTGGTGTACCCACTCACAGACCTACTGAGATACTCATGCGCTCACTCACAGATTTACTTAGACACTGGCACCCACTCATAGACCCATTCAGAGACTGATGCATATTCTCACAGACCTATTCAGACACTCACACACACACACTGACAGACCTACTGAGACACTTTCACACCCACTCACAAACCTACTGAGACACTTATGTGCTCAGTCACACAGTCACTGTCACAGGTTAGAGGTTACAATTCGGAAATAAAATTAAAGAAATTCACTTTAACGCCTTCGCTGCCAGGCCTTTTCCCCCTCCTGTGCCGAGCCTTTTTTTGGCTATTTGGAGCAGGTAAAGATTAAGCCCTCATAACTTTTTGTCCAAATAAGCTACCCAGATCAAATTTGCATCTTTTTTTTTCCCAACATCCTATGGATTCTAGAGGTACCAAGACTTTGTGGGTTCCCCTGGAGGAGACCAAGGAATTCGCCAAAATACAGCGTTTTTTTTTTTTTTAAAAAGGGCTGCAGAAGAAGGCTTATGGTTTTTATCACTGAAAATGGCATCAACAAAGCGTTTGTGGTGCTAAAATCACCATCTTCCCAGCTTTCAGGAACAGGCAGACTTAAATCAGAAAACCACATTTTTCAACACAAATGTGGCGTTTTACTGAGACTAACACCATTTTTACTATATTTTGTGCTTTTAGCCTCCTTCCAGTTAGTGACAGAAATGGGTATGAAACCAATGCTGGATCCCGGAAAGCAAAAGATTTCCGAAAAGTAGACAACATTCTAAACTCAGCAAGGGGTCATTTGTGTAAATCCTATAAGGTTTTCCTACAGAAAATAAAAGCTGAAATAAAAAAATATTGAAATTGAGGTGAAATAAACAGCTATTTTTATCCATGTTTTACTCTGTAACTTTTTCCTGCGATGTCCGATTTTTTAAAGCAATGTACTGTTACGTCATGTAATGTATTTTGGCCTCTAGCTCAGCCGGCACCTAGGGAATCCTACCAAACCTATACATTTTTGAAAACTAGACTCCTAGGTGATTTCAAGATGGGTGACTTGTGGGTCTCTCACAAGGATCTGTTACCCAGAAAGTTCTGGAATCTGAGAGGAGCCACAAACTTCTTTCCACCCAGTGTTCCCTCAAGTCTCCCGATAAAAATGATACCTCACTTGTGTGGATAGGCCTAGTGGCCGTGAAAGGAAATGCCCCAAAACACTATCTGGACACATCAAAATTGTCAAATACAAAACTACCTGTTTTTGCGGGGGAGAAGGGAGCGGGGGGGCACCTGCGTTTTTGATCCTGGGCTCAGCAGCCATATAGGAAAACCTACCAAACCCAAACATTTCTGAAAACTAGACACCCGAGGGACTCCAGGGAGGTGTGGCTTGCGTGGATCCCCCAGTGTTTGTTTTACCCAGAATCCTCAGCAAATCTCAAATTTAGAAGAAAAAAAAATCAAAAATTTCCCACATTTCTGTGTGGGATCACCACACTGGGACAAATTTCCTACCACCCAACGTTCCCCTCTGTCTCCCAATAAACATTATACCTCACTTGTGTAGGTGGGCCAAGTGCCTGTGACAGGGAAGAGCCAAAAACCTGTCGAAATTGAGGGGGAAACAAAGCAGATCTAAAAGGGCAGTATGAAAAAAAAATATTTTTATTCTGACAAGTGGGGCAGAGTTCTTAGTGGTATAGATGCAACAATGATGGGTGGTAGGGATTTTGTGGATTCCTGCAGATTTTGTAAGGTTCCATTACTAAAATGTGGGGAAAACTTTTGATTTCCAGCAAAATTGGAGGTTTACAGGGCATTGTGTGTAAGAAAATGGTGCGGGTGAATGTGAAGCACACCACCCTGGACTCACCCAGATGTTTAGTTTTCAGATATGTCTAGGTCTTGTGGATTTTTCTACATGGCAGCGTCCCAAAGTCCAAAAAGTGCAGCCCTCACCATTCCAAGTGGGACGATTTTGAGAGTTAGACAAGCTCTCATGGCCCAAATGTAAAACCAAAACCCAAAATAATCAAATGTCCTCTTGCTTGCATGTTTTAGTGTGCAGGGGAGAGCTGAAAGACTGTCACCCCCTTCAGCTGGGGTGAGGGCATAACCATGCCCATACTTGTTGGTAGCTTTAGCCCACTATTCTTTTTAATTCCCTGGCATCTAGTAGGCTTTCTGCCCCTCCAGGGAGTGGATCGGGGGTAATTGCCCCATCTGCCCACTGGTGGGCAGAACAACTTTGTCCCCATTTATTTGGGGTGCAGGTATGGCCATACCCCCACCCTCTTTTTTTTAAAAACAATTCTTCCCTGGTGTTGTTTCTGCCTCCCTGGGGGGCAGATGAGCCTTACAAAAATAGGTCGAGCTGCCCCCAAGGGGGGGCAGAAATGGCCTAAAATAAATTTTCTTCCCTTGCATAAAAATTAGAGCGAAAAAAAAATCCCTGGTGTCTAGTGGTTTCTGCCCTCCCTTGGGGGCAGACTGGCCTAATAAAAATAGGCTGATCTGCCCCCAAGGGGGGCAGAAATGGCCTAAAAACAACTTGCCCCCCAGGGGAGCGACCCTTGCGTGAGGGGTCACTCCCCTTATCAATGTAAACAAATTTTAAAAAGTCCCTGGTGTCTAGTGGCTTCTTGGCCTAATCAATATATGTCGTATGAGAAAAGGCCTCATAAAAAAATTGCCCCCTGGGGAGCGCCCCTTGCATAAGGGGTTGCTCCACTTATGCCAGTTTCATTAAAAATAAATCCCTGGTGTCTAGTGGCTTCTGCCCCCCCTGGGGGCAGATTGGCCTAATCAAACTAGGCTGATCTGCCCCCGGGGGGGCTGGATAGGCCTAGTAAAATTATTGCCCCCTGGGGAGCGACCCGTGCCTAAGGGGTCACTCCCCTTATGAAATAAAACCAAAAAAACAAACAAATCCCTGGTGTCTAGTGCCTTCTGCCCCCCATGGGGGCAGAAAAGACCTAATAAGAAAATGTCCCCCAGGGGAGCAACCCTTGCCCACGGAGTCACTCCCCTTTATAAATAAATAAAATAAAAAAAACTCCATGGTGTCTAGTGGGCAAAATGCTCAGAATGACATCGAAAACAAGCATTTGCAATGCAACGGGTCTCGCATTTGCTCATGTTAGAGCTGATCGCGTTGTAAACTCCTAACCCGACTTTTCATCTTTCGGCAAAAGTGCTTTTATGTATGTAACCCGAAAAAGTGAAATTAACTGTGTAAAGCGCTCGACTTCTGCCAAGCGAAATCGCGCTAGGAAAATAGAGAAAAAGTAGTCCACGATCCGACAGAAAACAGCGAGCCTTGCATGTTTTCTGTACTTGGTCGCTGTGCTCGAGGAGGGCTAACCACCAGAAAAGGCATGCGTGTGCATGCCTTCAACTAATGAAAACAAGCAGATTTTACTAGGCAAGCCCACAAACCAATCAAACACACTGACGTGACTTCGACAGGGCTCCGAGCCCTTTTCTAATAACTAAAGCGTCTCGCTGTGATACACATGCGTGAACGCATGCAAAGCAAGCTCGACCCTAAAAAGGAAAAGTCTTTCCTTTCTTTAGTTGTCTCTGCCCGCCCCCCAACTCCCGAGCGGAAGAGAAATGCTTAGCCATGTACGAGGATGAGACCACCTCGTTCCAGGCACCATAGGGGTTAAAAACCTAAAGGTTACAGGGACTTTATAATTAGGAAAAAACATTAAAAATAACGGTAGAAATTCACTGAAAAAAACAAAAGTCACAAGGATGTTATAGTTAGGTTCACATTTCACTCGTACAAAAGCAGTGAAATTTAGCAGTTATAGTAACCTGAGCTAACTATAACTTACACCCCTACAATGCACTGCTTATGTCCTCACATACTACATCACTCATGACATGGTCAGTGGCATCACTGATTACATCACTGATTACATCTCATATGACATCACTGATGACGTCGACCACAGAGGCACTCACGCACCCACTCACACCCCTATACAACCTCTCATACACCCACTTACGCACCCACACAACCACTCACATACCCATTCACAGACCCATACAAGTACTCACACAACCACTCACTCATCTATAGAGCCACTCATACACCCACTCACTCACTCATACAGGCACTCACACAACCAGTCACTCACCCATACAGCTACTCATACAACCATCACTTACCCATCCAGCCGTTAACAGAGCCACACACTCACCATACAACTACTTACACACCCACTTACTCACCTATATAGCCATCACACACTCACTCACTCACCCATACAAGCACTCAGACACTTACACACCCACACAACCACTTACATACACATTCACACATCTATAGAATCACTCACACATCCGCTCACTCACCCATACATACATTCACAGACACTTGCTCTACAACACAGCCACTCACACAGCAACTCACTTAACCAAACAGCCACTCACTCACCCATACAGCCACTTACACAGCCAGTTATTCACTCATAAAGTTATTCAGACACCCACTCACTCACCCATACAGTCACTTACACACCCACCCATACAGCCACTGACACAGCCACTCACTCTCCCATACAGCCACTGACACACCAACTAACTCGCCAATATAGTAAGTCACACACCCACTCACTCACCCACACAGCTACTCCCATATCCACTATACACCCATACAAGCACTCACACACCGACTCCCACACCCATACAGGCAGTCAGACATCAAAGTCAGTCAGTTTTGCGTCAAAAAGTATAGAGCCGGATTGCGTCATTCCAGGACGCCAGCCTGGTGCCAAATTTATGTAAGGGTGCAATCCGGTGAAAAGGGTGGGCTACCGTTAAAAAAAATGATGTTAGCCGGGTGGGGGTGGGGGTGGCGGTACGGGAGAAGGGGGTTTTGCACCAAAAAATTACGTTAGGCTGGTTAGAGGCAAATAAAATGCCTCTAACCAGCCTAGCATCATTTTCTGATGCAAAACCATCCATACTACATGACTCCTGTCTTAGAAAAGATCAGAGTCATGCCCAGCAGCCCAATGGCCAGCACAGGGGACCAGTGTCCCCTGTGCATGGCCATTGCACCCTGTGCCATGCAGGGAGCCCCAAGTTGGGCCCCCGATGGCACTTCAATTTAACAAAAGTAAATACTTACCTATACTTACCCTACTTAACTGGGATGAGGTCCCCCATCCTCCACTGTTCCTGTGTTGTGGGTGGGGGTGTTCCTGGGGCTTGAGGAGGGCACTTGTGGACCCATTCCATGGTGGTCAACCATGGAAATGGGTCCACAGGTCCCCTAATACCTGGTCTGACCCGAGCTTTTTACCATTATTTAGCTCCTCCTCCCACCTGTGCATCATTTTAGCACGGGGATATGGGGTTAACACAATTTTTTAGATGGGAACGCCTACCTTGCATCTCATTGACGCACGGTAGGTCATGGTAGGTCACACATCTAAAAAATTGGTGCAAACTCGAATATCTTGAAGTTAGATGTGTCTAGCGTCAGAATATGGAGATAGTTATGTGCTGATTTCGTGTAAAAAAAAATGACACAAATTTGGTGCAAATGGAGTTTAAATATGCCCCTAAGTGCTCTAACTGGATGACAAAGTTGCTCGCTTTGGTCACCTGATAGTCCAGTGGTAGTGACGATGTAGGGTCCAGACTAACAGGAGGAAGTTGTAGTGTTTTACACTTGAATACAGCAGGGTAGTAAACATAGAAACCTCAGTGTTGTCAGGTGGCCAGGACCCTTGTGTTGTCTTAGCACAAGGTGGATACAGAAACTTTACACAATGATGCAAGTTCTTAAAACCACTACAATTGTTCGAGTAAAGAGGACTAAAGTATCTGGCAGTGTTGGTTAACCCTTTAAATGTGGGCCGACGCCCACACTACCTCCCTGGTGCGGGTCACAACCAGTGGCTGACACCAAGGAGGGGGTTAATAAATCCTCGGGTGCGTCGCACCCGAGGATTTATTTTATTTTATTTTTTTTAATCCCCGGGAGACACGGAAGCTTTTCCGTGTCTCCCCCCGGCCCCCACCTGCCCCTTTGTGACGTCAGCGAGCCGCGAGGCGCGCTGATCACCTTGTTGATTTCCCCATAGGAGCAGGAAGCGGCCGTAAGGCCGCTTCCTGCTCTGATGGGGAAAATGGTCCTAAACGGCCTTCCCCACGTTCGGGAAGTCCTCGTAAGAAAGGGGAGACTCTCCCCTTTCTTACGAGGCCTTCCTGGAAGTGTTTCCTGGCCCCCGATCGCAGCACAGCTGTGATAGGGGGCCAGAAAACACCACTAGACACCAGAGATTTCACTTGGGGGGTCGCCCCCTCGGAAAACAGGACGCCCCCCCGGGGCATTTTTTTTTAAAAGAAAAGTTAGGTGTCCCCTGGGGGGCGCGATCGCTCTCGATCACGCCCCCCCGGGGCTAAATTTTATTTAAAAAAAATAAAAATGGGCAGGGGGTCGCCCGTGGGCAGGGCGACCCCCTGTGGGGGCAATTTTTTTTTTTAGTTGTTGTAGGGTTTCCCTGGGGGCCATTGTGGCCCCCAAGGAAACGATACAACTACTAAAAAAAAATATATATATATATATATATATATATCACTTTTGTCAATACATGTGTGGTTTCCCTGGGGGCTGCGATCGGCCCCCAGGAAAACCAGACCCACATATAAAAGTGATCTCTCGCTCTCTCTCTCTCTATATATATATATATATATATATATATATATTATATATATATAGTTGCCACCAGTTGTCTTGCAGTTGCAGCTTGCGTCTTCAAAGCAATGCACATACTTCACCTGACGCATTTCAACTGTAGCTTTTAGGCAGCAATAAAGAAGTAAAGTAAGTACTGTGATTATGTTTCTGCCACAAAAGGATCAGACATTTGTCTAGTGGCCGTTTTAGTGCCATAAAGAAGCGCAGAAGGTTTATATGCCTACTGCAAAGAGCAAATCTGTATTTTATGTAAATAGCTGAGTACATTAGTAAAGTCAGCCATTACCTGTGCTATAATACAAATTAAATGTATGTGCAGGGTGGTGGGTGGCTATGGAGAGATGAAGGGCACTTTTGCTGGGTGGTAATGGGGGAATCCGAGGAGGAGGGAGTGGGAGCACCAATAATGATTGCTGGACTGGGCGCAGGAGGTGCTAAAGACTGTGACGAATGGTATGTGACAAGGTGTTTTTTAAGTGTCTTGAAAGAACGTGCTGATTGAGGGAATAAGCGCCGGTAAGGTGGCCTCTACTTTTGCACGTATCTCACACACACTATCGATTTTGTGACTGTCTACGTAGGCTAGTGTTTTAGAGCAACAGTTTAGCCAATAGCAGAGATGGCATCTTGATGGATGACTGCTCCTGTCACTCGGGTTATAGAGGACAGCTCTGACATAGGATCAGAGACTGAGACATCAGATACTGAGACAGCATCTGAGGGATAGGACATTGGCGTAGACTCTGGGAGTGATTTTTTAGTCGGAGGAGTTCCATTCGATAACTCCTCTTCCAGTAAATTATGAGGGAGGTGATGAGGACAGTCCTGCTGTCCCTTCGCAAGCACAGTCTGTGCAACGGGGTAATAGTGGATTAGCCCAACCCAGAGAGCAGGTGAATGCGGCGGCAAGCAGAGAGAGAGAGTTCTCTCTTGGGAGCTCCCCAATTTAGTTCAGCCCCAAATTCCACGGACCAAATCGTATTGTGGAGACATCAAAATTATCTATCACAAAACAAACTGGTTTTGTAAGGCAGGCACTTGTGTTTTTGGTCCTGGGTTCAGTGGCCATAAAGAGAAACATACTAAACCCAAACATTTCTGGAAACTAGACATCCAGGGGAGTCCACAGAGGTGTGACTTGTGTGGATTCCCCAAAGTTTTCTTACCCGGAATACCCTGCAAAGCTGAAATGTTGAATAAAAACTCTCGCATTTCTGTCACACAAACTACAGGAATATGCTGGGATCCACAAAATTCCTACCACCCAGTGATTCCTCACCTGTCCTGATAAAAACACTACCCCACTTGAGTTCCTGTACCTAGTGCCTGCGTCAGGAATGGATCACCCCAGGGTCAACAGCTGCCTCATGTAATGACCAACATTGACCGTTGTGTGATATATTCCTGTCGCGGGCACCAGGTCTACCCAAGTGAGGTACCATTTTTATCGGGAGACTTGGGGGAACGCTGGGTGGAAGAAAATGTGTTGCTCCTCTCAGATTCTAGAACTTTCTGTCACCGAAATGTGGGGAAAAGGTTTTTTTTTAGCCACATTTTGAGGTTTGCAAAGGATTCTGGGTAACAGAACCTGGTCAGAGCCCCACAAGTCACCCCATCTTGGATTCCCCTAGGTGCCTGGTTTTCAAAAATGCCAAGTTTTGCTAGGTTTCCCTAGGTGCCGGTTGAGCTAGAGGCCAAAATCCACATCTAGGCACTTTGCAAAAAACAGGTCTGTTTTCTTTGGAAAAAGGTGATGTGTCCACGTTGTGTTTTGGGGCATAACCTGTCGCGGGCGCTAGGCCTACCCACACAAGTGAGGTACCATTTTTATCGGGAGACTTGGGGGAACGCTGGGTAGAAGGAAATTTGTGACTCCTCTCAGATTCCAGAACTTTCTATCACCGAAATGTGAGGAAAAAGTGTATTTTTGGCCACATTTTGAGGTTTGCAAAGGATTCTGGGTAACAGAACCTGGTGAGAGCCCCACAAGTCACCCCATCCTGGATTCCCCTAGGTGTCTAGTTTTAAAAAATGCCCAGGTTTGGTAGGCTTCCACAGGTGCCGGCTGAGCTAGAGGCCAAAATCTACAGCTAGGCACTTTGAAAAAACCCGTCAGATTTCAATGTAAAAATGTGATGTGTCCATGTTGCGATTCCTGTCGCAAGCATTAGGCCTACCCACGCAAGTGAGGTACCATTTTTGTCGGGAGACTTGGGGGAACACAGAATAGCAAAACAAGTGTCATTGCCCCTTGTCTTTCTCTACATTTTTTCCTTCCAAATGTAAGACAGTGTGTAAAAAAGACGTCTATTTGAGAAATGGCCTGTAATTCACATGCTAGCACGGGCACCCCGGAATTCAGAGATGTGCAAATAACCACTGCTTCTCAACACCTTATCTTATGCCCATTTTGGAAATAGAAAGGTTTTCTAGATACCTATTTTTCACTCTCTATATTTCAGCAAATGAATTGCTGTATACCCGGTATAGAATAAAAACCCATAGCAAGGTGCACCTCATTTATTGGCTTTGGGTACCTAGGGATCTTGATGAACCTACAAGCCCTATATATCCTCGCAACCAGCACACGTAATGGTATATTGCTTTAAAAAATCTGACATTGCAGGAAAAAGTTACAGAGTAAACCGTGGAGAAAATTTTTTTTTTTTTTTAGCTCACTTTCAATATTTGTTTATTTCAGCTGTTATTTTCTGTAGGAAAACCTTGTAGCATCTACACAAATGACCCCTTGCTGTATTCAGAAGTTTGTCTACTTTTCAGAAATGTTTAGCTTTCCAGGATCCAGCATTGGTTTTACACCCATTACTGTCACTAACTGGAAGGAGGCTGAAAGCACCAAAAATAGTAAAAATGGGGTATGTCCCGGTAAAATGCCATAATTGTGTTGAAAAATGTGGTTTTCTGATTCAAGTCCGCCCGTTCCTGAAAGGTGGGAAGATGGTGATTTTAGCACCAGGAACCCTTTGTTGATGCCATTTTCAGGGGAAAAACCACAAGCCTACTTCGGCAGCCCCTTTTTTCCCATTTAAAAAAAAAAACCGAAATGTTCACTCTATTTTGTCTAATTTCTTGGTCTCCTCCAGGGGAAACCACAAACTCTGGGTCCCATGAGAATCCCTAGGATGTTGGAAAACAAGGACGCAAATTTGGCGTGGATAGCTTATTTGGACAAAAAGTTATGAAGGCCTAAGCGCGAACTACCCCAAAAAGCCAAAAAAGGGCTCGGCACTGTTGGGGGGGGGGGGGGGGGGGGGGGGGAAGGCCCAGCAGCTAAGAGGTTAACCTACGCAGCAAGAAAAGGACTTGTAAGAAGCACAGAAACACCCACTTCCAAATCCTTTAATACAATTGTTTGTTTAAAACATACAGGGGGTCATTCTGACCCCCGCCGGCGGCAGAAGCCAGAAGACCGCCAGAAGACCGTACCGCGGTCAAAAGACCGCAGCGGTCATTCTGACTTTCCCGCTGGGCTGGCGGGCGACCGCCAAAAGGCCACCCGCCCACCCAGCGGGAAAGCACCAGCAACGAGGAAGCCGGCTCCGAATGGAGCCGGCGGAGTTGCTGGTGTGCGACGGGTGCAGTTGCACCCGTCGCGATTTTCAGTGTCTGCCAAGCAGACACTGAAAATCCTAATGGGGCCCTGTTAGGGGGCCCCTGCAGTGCCCATGCCAGTGGCATGGGCACTGCAGGGGCCCCCAGGGGCCCCACGACACCCGTTCCCGCCAGCCTGTTTCTGGCGGTGAAAACCGCCAGAAACAGGATGGCGGGAAGGGGGTCGGAATCCCCATGGCGGCGCTGCTTGGAGGATTCTCTGGGCCAGCGGGAAACCGGCGGGAAACCAGCGGTTTCCTTTTTCTGACCGCGGCTTTACCGCCGCGGTCAGAATGGCCCCAGAAGCATCGCCAGCCTGTTGGCGGTGCTTCCGCGTCGTTGACCCTGGCGGTCCATGACCGCCAGGGTCAGAATGACCCCCACAGTTTGGTATTTAACAAAACATCTTGAGTTCACATTTGTTGTAATTAAAGAAGCTTCTATTTTAACGTCCACATGTCTCATTTCAGTAAAGTCATCTTCAATATCTCGTTTATTTATGTGCACACAATGTACCTCTGTAAGAACTTGGTTCCCTTAAGAAAGAACTGCAGAGCATCACACTGTATTATATGCTTGTAATAAATGCATCTCAATGGGTGCATTATACATTTCAGGTCATCCGACCTTACACACAGATTAGCATGTTTGGAATGTTTCTGCAGTGGAGAGCCATCTTGAAATACCGATTAGTTTGGGACAGTGTCGGCTGTCCAACTTGACTTACACAAAAAAGCAAACAAAACATTTTCATCAAAAAGAAGAAACTGCACCCTGTTCAAATTACATTTAAATTTGAAAGGACTGCTCTCATGCAGTACACATAAGCCCTCTTCTAGCTTATCAACAACTAAACTGTGACCAGAAATCATTTGAATAATGTTGGTCACTGCAGTACTACAAGTGGTATTAGTAAAGTTATCATCACTTTGACCCTGAATTTATTTTAATAAAACTTGTAAAGTGTGCATCAGTTGCTGCCTTTTGTGGCAACTGTGGCCAATGAAATTATGTGGAAATTGAGTCCCCAGGTGGAGGCAGACGTCAATAGGTGTTATGGTCGGGCACCACTGAAAACCGGTGGCACTGCATGGGAGTCTTACCTTACTGGTAGGTAGCAGACCCAGGGATATGTTCCCTACATCGGCGTTATTTCATATAATTCAGGAATTTTGTGCTTAACGAACTCTGCAAACATTTTGGCACTATGCGAAATGCAAACTTTTACATGATTTTTTCCCACATAACACTGATTCAAAGTAGAGAATGTGGGTGGGAGACAAATTTTGTTGAACTGATTTCTTGCTATTATCTTAGTTTAGGAGACACGCTGTTTCCACGCAAAATACCAATCAATGCTATTTTACATATTTACAAAATACAATTTCGTACACTCCTTTTTGGATATAGACTATGTTAAAGGTCGGTAACCCGGGCCATAGCTCATAAAATGATGCAGGTACTTATTGAAGGCTATTAAGCCACATTAGAGAACGGTTCTTAAAAATGGTCCTTTTCTGTATTACATTAACTTTCTGTGGAGTCACATAAAGTTTTCAGTAAGATTAATGGAACAACTGAACAGCCATGTGTTGAGTGTCGGTCTTCCCCATTTCCTCCTACAACTCACCCCAGCCCCCTGCCCCAGAAACGCCGAAAGCTCTGTGGCTAATGCCATAGATGCAAGGAGAAAGAACAGCTACATGCCAACAGTTTAAAAGAGGAAAGTGGCAGATTTTAAAAAAAAAAATCGGTGGACTATATTTATCCCGTTGACTTCTGTTGAGGACTGAATCGGGTCCATTGTCATGTACGGAATTTGCAAGTGTCGTGTTGCACTATAGGATTTAAGAAATGCAAATATGCGGGTTTTTTCTTACCTTTCACGAACATGGACAACATGCTATGGCAGGAGAGAGAGCTTGAGAAACATTTTGTGTGCTGGCCTGCAGGAGCAGGTTCCTGGCAGTGCATACTCCAGGTCACACAAGACCAGGCACTGTCAGCAGAAGCCTGCTAAGAAATTGAGATTTTATCTACAGGAATCAGAGGCGAGAGATTAGCTTTGAAATCAGTAATCTCCCACCTGAACTGGAGGTTGGCATATATGATTGCCATTTCCTGGGATACCCCAGCTAAAATATAATTTACCTGGGTAACACCGAAGTCATGGTCTCCTATATTCCTAGCAGTAACTGGACCCTCCAGTACCTTTATTTTTAGTAACTGTGTATTGTGTTTTCTTATGATATTGTGCATATGATATAAGTGGTATAGGAGGAGCTTTGCATGTCTCCTAGTTCAGCCTACCTTCTATCCGCCTAAGCTGCTAGAAACACCTCTATTCTACTAATAAGGGATAACTGGACCTGGCACAAGGTGTAAGTACCTTTGGTACCCACTACAAGCCAGGCCAGCCTCCTACATTGGTGGTGCAGAGGTGGGATAAGTACTTGCAACTGCTTTACCACTTTGTCATTTTGTTCTTTTCATAAGAGAATCATATACCAAACAGTTCAGTGTATGTACACTTAACCCAAAAAGTTTGCTTTTCTATTCTAAAACTTTTTACAAAGTTCTGAAAAGTTTTTTAAAACTTCTAAAAGTTTCATAAAAGTTAGAAAAAGTTTTCTTTTCTGTACTTTCACAAGTTCTAAAACATTTTCTCTCCTCTCCCTATCCCTAAACCTTTTACTATCATGTCTGTTGTAGATGCCACTCTGAAAACTGTCAATGCTACTTATGACATTTTGAACTACAAAAGTTTAAGGAGTCTCTGCCTAGATAGAGGTTTAGTTATAGGAAAAAACCCTACAAAAGAGTTTCTTTTTAACATGCTTGTTGTGGATGACCAGAACCAGTCTGGCCCATCAAATGAGAGGTTAGAAAATGTGGAAGCTTCCCAGTCTGACTCAGGAGAGTGCCCTGAGAAGGGTTCTTATCAGGGCCTGCCCCCTAGCAAGGCACCTAGTGATGCTGGTAGTGATAAGGGTTCCCATAGCAGTAGGGCATCCTTTAACCCTAGAGGCAAGGTTACCAGGGTCTAGACAGTTAGGGAATGGTCCCCCTCTGAAGTTTCCAATTTGTCATCTGTGTCAAAGCATTCCCAACCCAACCACCCTGAGGATAACTTGTTAGAAAGGGAACTCAAAAAGTTGAGGGTTGAAGAGACCATACGGAAGCTTAAACAGCAACAGCTGGCCTTAGATAGGGAATCTCTAGACATTGAGAAGGAAAGACAGAGGTTGGGGTTAGGACTCCATGGTGGCAGCAGCAGTATTCCTGATAGTAATCCTGTGAGAGAGCAAGATTCCAGGAATCTGCATAAGATAGGCCTCCCTTAAAAGGAGGGGGATGACAGCAAGAAGTGGTTTGCTGCACTTGAGAGGGCATGTATGGTACAGGGGGTCCCTCAAAGGCAGGTGGTTGCTATTTTGTGGCTATCTTTCACTGGAAAGGGTAAGGATAGGCTCCTTACTGTTAGAGAAAGTGAAGCTAACAACTACACAGTATTGAAATATGCACTCTTGGATGGATTTGTCTTAACCACTGAACAATACAGGATTAAGTTCAGAGACACCAGAAAAGAGTCTTCTCAAGACTGGACAGATTTTGTGGACTGTTCAGTGAAGGCCTTGAAGGGTGGGTACATGGCAGTAAGGTATCTGACTATGAAAGCCTGTACAATCTTATTCTGAGAGAGCATATTCTGAACAACTGTGTGTCTGATTTGTTGCACCAATACCTAGTAGACTCAGATCTGACCTCTCCCCAAGAATTGGGAAAGAAGGCAGACAAGTGGGTCAGAACAAGGGTGAACAGAAAGGTTCATACAGGGGGTGACAAGGATGGCAAGAAAAAGGATGATAAGTCTTCTGACAAGGGTGGGGCCACAAGTAAACATTCTGAGTCTTCATCTGGCCCACAAAAATCCTCTGGGAGTGGTGGGTCCAAAACCTCTTCCAATACTCAACCTAAAAAGCCTTGGTGTTATTTGTGTAAAGTCAAAGGCCATTGGGCAACTGATTCCAGCTGCCCAAAGAAAAACACCAAACCACCCACCAAAACAAACCCTGCTGCAAATTCGAGTGCCCCTAGTAATAGCATTGGTGGTGGGAAATCTACTACTAATAGCCAACCCAAGGGTGTAGCTGGGCTCACTATTGGCAATGTAGTTGGGGTTGGTCTTGTTAAGGAGACCACAGAGGCTGTTGTAGTCTCTGAAGGTGCTATTGATTTGGCCACCTTGGTTGCTTGTCCCCTTAATATGGATAAGTACAAGCAACTTCCCCTAATAAATGGTGTTGAGGTTCAGGCCTACAGGGACACAGGAGCCAGTGTAACTATGGTGATAGAAAAACTGGTCCACCCTGAACAACACCTACTTGGTCACCAGTACCAAGTAACAGACGCTCATAACAACACTCTTGGCCACCCCATGGCTGTTGTGAATCTCAAATGGGGGGGGGGGATACTGGTCCAAAGAAAGTTGTGGTTGCCTCAGATTTACCTGTAGTGTGTCTACTAGGGAATGATATAGAGACATCAGCTTGGGCAGAAGTGGAGTTGGAGGCTCATGCAGCAATGCTGGGCATTCCTGGGCATATTTTTGCTTTAACCATGGCTCAGGCCAAAAAGCAAAAAGGACAGGGTAACTTGGATCCTGGAACAATGGACCAAGTGCTCCCTAAAGCTAGGGGTAGCAAGGGTAAATCCCTACCCACTATCCCTCCCTCTACAGATGATTCCCCTTCTGAGGAAGAGAAATTTCCTCCTTGTGCAGAACCTTCACCAGAGGAGCTGGCAGCAGACACTGCTGAGCTTTTGGGTGGAGGGGGGCCTGCCAGGGAAGAGCTGAGTGTGGCACAGCAAACCTGTCCCACATTAGAGGGTCTCAGACAGCAAGCTGTCAAACAGCAAAATGGGGGTGTCAGTGACAGCCATAGAGTATACTGGGAAGATACCCTCTTGTACACAGAGGCAAGGTACCCAAAACCTGGAGCAGCTAGTGTAGGAGGCTGGCTTGGCTTGCAGTGGGTACCAAGGGGTACTTACACTCTGTACCAGGTCCAGTTATCCCTTATTAGTGTAGAAGAGGTGTTTCTAGCAGCTTAGGCTGGTAGAAGGTAGCTATAGCAGAGCAGCTTAGGCTGAACTAGGAGACATGCAAAGCTCCTACTATACCACTGGTGCCATATGCACAATATCATAAGAAAACACAATACACAGATATACTAAAAATAAAGGTACTTTATTTATAGGACAATATGCCAAAAGTGTCTCAGTCAGTACCCTCAGTATGAGGATAGCAAACATACACAAGATATATGTACACAATACCAAAAATATGCAGTAATAGCAAAAGGAAGTAATGCAAGCAGTGTATAGTTACAATAGATTGCAATAGGAGCACATAGGTATAGGGGCAACACAAACCATATACTCCAAAAGTGGAATGCAAATAACGTATGGACCCCAAACCTATGTGAGCTCGTAGAGGGTCACTGGGACTGTAAGAAAACAGTGAGGGTTAGAAAATAGCCCACCCCAAGACCCTGAAAAGTAGGTGTAAAGTGCACCTATATTCCCCAGAGAGTACAGAAGTCGTGATAGGGGAATTCTGCAAGGAAGACTAACACCAGCAATGCAACCAAAGTGGATTTCCAGACGAGAGTACCTGTGGAACAAGGGGACCAAGTCCAAGAGTCACGACAAAGTCGAGATTGGGCAGATGCCCAGGAAATGCCAGCTGAGGGCGCAAGGAAGCTGCCACCGGATGGTAGAAGCTGTGGATTCTGCACAAACGAAGAAGGCTAGAAACTTCAGCTTTGGAGGATGGATGTCCCACGTCGTGAAGAAGCTTGCAGAGGTGTTCCCACGCAGAAAGACTGCAAACAAGCCTTGCTAGCTGCAAGGGTCGCGGTTAGGGTTTTTGGATGCTGCAGTGGCCCAGGAGGGACCAGGATGTCACAAATTGTGTGAGGAGACAGAGGGGTTGCCCAGCAAGACAGGGAGCCCTCACAGAAACAGGCAGCACCCGCAGAAGTGCCGGAACAGGCACTACGAAGAGAAGTGAGCCAGAGCTCACCCGAAGTCACAAAAGGAGATCCCACGACGCCGGAGGACAACTCAGGAAGTTGTGCACTGCGGGTTAGAGTGTCGGGGACCCAGGCTTGGCTGCGCTCAAAGGAAATCCTGGAAGAGTGCACAGGAGCCGGAGCAGCTGCAAATCACGCGGTACCCAGCAATGCAGTCTAGCGTGGGGAGGCAAGGACTTACCTCCACCAAACTTGGACTGAAGAGTCACTGGACTGTGGGAGTCACTTGGACAAAGTTGCTGAGTTCCAGGGACCATGCTTGTCGTGCTGAGAGGGGACCCAGAGGACCGGTGATGCAGTTCTTTTGGTGCCCGCGGTTGCAGGGGGAGGATTCTGTCGTCCCACGGGAGATTTCTTCAGAGCTTCTAGTGCAGAGAGGAGGCAGACTACCCCAACAGCATGCACCACCTGGAAACAGTCGAGAAAGCTGGCAGGATTAGGCGATACAATGTTGCTGGTAGTCGTCTTGCTACTTTGTTGCGGTTTTGCAGGCGTCCTGGAGCAGTCAGTGGTCGATCCTTGGTAGAAGTCGAAGAGGGAGATACACAGGAACTCTGATGAGCTCTTGCATTCGTTATCTGAAGAATTCCCCAAAGCAGAGACCCTAAATAGCCAGAAAAGGAGGTTTGGCAACCAAGAAAGGAGGATTGGCTACCAAGAAAGGTAAGAGCCTATCAGATGGGGTCTCTGATGCCACCTGCTGGCACTGGCCACTCAGAGCAGTCCAGTGTCCCCCCAGCACCTCTGTTTCCAAGATGGCAGAGGTCTGGGACACACTGGAGGAGCTCTGGGCACCTCCCCTGGGAGGTACTGGTCAGGGGAGTGGTCACTCCCCTTTCCTTTGTCCAGTTTCACACCAGAGCAGGGCTGGGGGATCCCTGAACCAGTGTAGACTGGCTTATGCAGAGATGGGCACCATCTGTGCCCATCAAAGCATTTCCAGAGGCTGAGGGAGGCTACTCCTCCCCAGCCCTTCAAACCTATTTCCAAAGGGAGAAGGTGTCACACCCTCTCTCAGAGGAAATCCTTTGTTCTGCTTTCCTGGGCCAGGGCTGCCTGGACCCCAGGAGGGGAGAATCCTGTTTGAGGGGTTGGCAGCAGCAGCAGCTGCAGTGGAAACCCCGGAAAGGCAGTTTGGCAGTACCCGGGTTCTGTGCTAGAGACCCGGGGGATCATGGAATTGTCCCCCCAATACCAGAATGGTATTGGGGGGACAATTCCATGATCTTAGACATGTTACATGGCCATGTTCGGAGTTACCATTGTGATGCTATACATAGCATGTAATGGTGTTCCCGCACTCACAAAGTCCGGGGAATTTGCCCTGAAAGATGTGGGGGTACCTTGGCTAGGGCCAGGGTCCCCACACACTAAGTAACTTGGCACCCAACCTTCACTAAGTGAAGGTTAGACATATAGGTGACTTATAAGTTACTTAAGTGCAGTGGTAAATGGCTGTGAAATAACGTGGACGTTATTTCACTCAGGCTGCAGTGGCAGACCTGTGTACGAATTGTCAGAGCTCCCTATGGGTGGCAAAAGAAATGCTGCAGCCCATAGAGATCTCCTGGAACCCCAATACCCTGGGTACCTCAGTACCATATACAAGGGAATTATATGGGTGTATCAGTGTGCCAATGAGAATTGGTAAATTTAGTCACTAGCCTGCAGTGACAAATTTGGAAAGCAGAGAGAGCATAAACACTGAGGTTCTGGTTAGCAGAGCCTCAGTGATACAGTTAGGCACCACACAGGGAACACATACAGGGCACATACTATGAGCACTGGGGCCCTGCCTGGTAGGGTCCCAGGGACACAAGGACTAAAACAACATACATACAGTGAAAATATGGGGGTAACATGCCAGGCAAGGTGGTACTTTCCTACAACGTGGAACACATAAACTTAGTTATAGCAGGATCTCCTTATCAGATGAGTTCACCTACAAAACACAACTGAGGCAGAACATGTTTCTTTGCCCCATCCTGAACTGCCTAGACACAAGATGTGGATTTCTGAGCCAGCTGTTATGATAGTGACTATGAATGATCAAACAAAGGAATTCCAAGATCCAGCAGAACTGGGCTGTAAAATACAGGAAACTCTAATAACAATATAGAGCTATTCCACAATACCCCAGATCGGGAATACAAACAGCCCGTAATGATTGCAATCAGGAGAAGAAAGACTGATACAGCTCATACACAGAAGAAAATGTTGCACCAAACAGACAGAGATAAGTCACACTCCCTACTTCGAACATGATACAAGACTATATTGTACAAGATAACTAACTGAATATTTTCCCTCAGAGACCACACTAACTCAATACTTTATTGCCATGAATGAGGGTCAAAATAATGCTTGACCTGACC
Organism: Pleurodeles waltl; assembly: GCF_031143425.1. NCBI lineage: Eukaryota > Metazoa > Chordata > Amphibia > Caudata > Salamandridae > Pleurodeles > Pleurodeles waltl. The sequence continues at coordinate 1,541,145,337 of NC_090446.1, forward strand.
CTTTCTGCAGGGTCATCCCGATTTTATTTGCCTTCACCCTCCTGTTTTCTAAACTGATTTGTGTTGGCTATTAGGATTCTGTGTACTTTATCACTGTTAACCAGTGCTAAACTACTTGTGCTCTCTCCGTAACACATGGTTGAAATGGCTAATACCCATTTTGCATATTTAATTTATGTCTACATCCCTAGTAAGGTGGCACTTCCTGTACCCAGGGCCTCGAAATTAAATGCTACTAGTGGGCCTGCAGCACAGATTAGGCCACCCACCTCAAAGTAAACATTTTGCCAGGCCCAAACCTTCCTTTTGAAAGCATGTGGCAGCCCAAGGGTAGGCCCTGGGCCAGCCCACAGGACAGGATGCAATGTTTTTAAAAAGCAAGATACGTACCTTTAGGTTTTACATCTCTTGATATTGAATAACTCCTAAATTCATTTTTTACTACTGCTGGGCCTACCTCTCACATAGAATAACATTGGAGTTCACTTATTATTTTTAATAAGTGCAATTTCTAAATAAGAACAGGTAACCTATTCATGTTTGATGTCACTGGAATCACAATGAACAATCCTAATTTAGGGTTGTTAGACTTGGCATCATTGGCATGGTCTCCCCTAACTTTTTGCCTCTACTTCCCAGGTTGGTTTCTGTGTGCTGGACTCTGTTTTTGCTGTTTTGTTTGCTCTGGACATTTTACCACTGCTGACCAGTGCTAAAGTGTAAGTGTTCCCTGTATAAATTATAGGTTACCTTGGCTTATCTATGATTGGCATATTTGATTTACTAGTAAGTCCCTAGTAAAGTTCACTAGAGGTACCCAGGGCCTGTAAATGAAATGCTACTAGTGGGCCTACAGCACTGGTTGTGCCACCCACATTAGTAGCCCTGTAAACATGGCTCAGACCTGCCCCTGCAGTGTCTGTGAGTACAGTTTTAAACTGCCAACTCGACTTGGCAAGTGTACCCACTTGCCAGGCCTAAACCTTCCCTTTTCGTACATGTAGGAAAACCCCTAAGGTAGGCCCTGGGTAGCCCCAGGGGCAGGGCGCAGTGTATGTTTAAGGTAGGACATAAACTAATGTGTTTTATATGTCCTGACAGTGAAATACTGCCAAATTCGGTTTTCACTGTTGCAAGGCCCATCCCTCTCATAGGTTGACATGGGGGCTGCCTTTAAATATGAATAAAGTGTAGATTCCCTTTGGGAACAGATAGACATGTGGAGTTTGGGGTTTCTGAACTCACAATTTAAAAATACATCTTTTAGTGAAGCTGGTTTTTAGATTGTGTGTTTGAAAATGCCACTTTTAGAAAGTAGGCATTTTCTTGCTTAAACCATTGTGTGACTCTGCTTGTTTGTGGATTCCCTGTCTGGGTTAGTTTGACAGTTGGGTTGTTTGCATCTCTCCTCAGACAGTGACACAAAGGGAGCTTGGGTTTAGCCTGCATATCCTGATGTGCCATCTGGGCTGAGGGGAGGAGTGGAGTGGTCACTTACACCTGAAAGGGCTGTGCCTGCCCTCACACAATGCAGTAGTCTCCAGCCCCCTGGTGTGTGTCTGGGGCCTGGCCTGGGCAAAGCAGGATCTTGAAAACAACGGAGACTTATCTTTGAAGTAGGCCTACTTCAAAGGCAGAAAAGGGTATAAGAAGAGCCCCCCAAAACCCTGAAAATAAGGTTACTTCTAAAACCAAGAGGAACCTCTGCCAAGGAGAAGAGCTGGAGGAGCTGGAGGAGGAGTACTGCCCCTTTGCCTGTGACTGTGCTTTGCTGGGTTGGCCTGCAGTGGCTGCTTCTACCTGAGAGAGGACAAAGACTGACGTTTGAGTGACTTCCCTCTGGTGAAGAATCTCCAAGGGCTTGAAACTGAGCTTTCCTACTGTTGTTGAAGTCTCAGGGACAACAAAGACGTCTCTCTGCCAGCACTTGGGCTTTCTCCAGAGAGTCCTGCCTGCCAAGTGGTGCCCTAACCTGTCTCCGGGCCCTTGAAAGGTGCAGCTGATGGAAAAGGACAGAAATCCACGCAAAGACTGCTGTGTGTGGAAACGTTCGACACACCACTTGCCTTGTGGTTGAAAAACGACGAGCCGCTGGCCTTGTGGCTAAAATCAACACTCCACCTGCATCGTGGCTGGGAGATCAATGCAACGGGCTAGGGAAACAACATGCAACACCCGCTGTTAACGACGCAAGCACAACGCAGCGTGGTTTCTTAACACCGTGTGACTGGATTTTGACGCAACATCGCTGGGCGCCGAAAATTAACGCAACGCCCGCCTGGGCCCACAGTGCCTGTCCGGGTCGATGCATCACTCTCTTGCGGAGAGGAAAAACGATGCACGCCGAACCGACTGGAGGAGGAACGACGCACAGTCTTGCTTGTGAGTGAGAAATTGACACATCGCTGGCCTTTTCTGACACACACTCCCCCGTGCGGTGTTATTTTGACGCAACCCAGGTACTTTTTTTACACTAACAGTGTTCTCATTGTTTTCTAAAGGATTTGAGATTCTTATTCTTTAAAAGTTCATAACTTGACTTGTGTATGTTGGATTTTTGTCGCTTTGGTCTTGTTTTGTTTACATAAATATTACCTATTCTTCTAAACCTGTGTTGTGTCATTTTGTAGTGTTTTCACTACGTTACAGTGTGTGTTGGTACAAATACTTTACACCTTGCTTCTGAAGTTAAGCCTGCCTGCTCGTGCCAAGCTACCATGTGGGTGAGCAGGGGTTAATTGAGGGTGATTCTCCTTTACCCTGACTAGAGTGAGGGGCCTTGCTTGGACAGGGGGTAACCTGACTGCCAACCAAAGACCCCATTTCTAACAAAGATTATGTTGGATTTTAAATTGCAATATTGAAAAAGCCACCTTTAGAAAGTGTCCGTTTTCTGGCCTGAGCCATTTGATGCCTGCAGTCTGTGCCTGGCTCAAATGCCTGGGTGTAGTTGACAGCTGGGCTATGTGTATTCCTCCTAGACAGCCATATACAATGGGGAGCTTAGGTGTGACTGGATGGGCCATCACTGGCAGGATGGGCGGGAGGAACTGGATCCAGCCCCAATTACACTTGAATAGGCTGTGTCCTGTCTCCACACAAAGGGATGAATTCCCCCTAAAGTTAGCCTGGAGCCAGGCTGTAGGAAAGTACCATCTTGCCTGGCATGTTACCCCCATATTTCACTGTATATATATTGTTTTAGTTGTATGTGTCACTGGGACCCTGCCAGCCAGGGCCCCAGTGCTCATAAGTGTGCCCTGTATGTGTTACCTGTGTTATGACTAACTGTCTCACTGAGGCTCTGCTATACAGAACCTCAGTGGTTATGCTCTCTCATTTCTTTCCAAATTGTCACTAACAGGCTAGTGACCAATTTCACCAATTAACATTGGCATACTGGAACACCCTTATAATTCCCTAGTATATGGTACTGAGGTACCCAGGGTTTTGGGGTTCCAGGAGATCCCTATGGGCTGCAGCATTTCTTTTGCCACCCATAGGGAGCTCTGACAATTCTTACACAGGCCTGCCCTTGCAGCCTGAGTGAAATAACATCCATGTTATTTCACAGCCATTTACCACTGCACTTAAGTAACTTATTAGTCACCTATATGTCTAACCTTTACCTGGTAAAGGTTGGGTGCTAAGTTACTTAGTGTGTGGGCACCCTGGCACTAGCCAAGGTGCTCCCACATTGTTCAGGGCAAATTCCCCGGACTTTGTGTCACGACATATGTATAGCGTCACAATGGTAACTCCAAACATGGCCATGTAACATGTCTAAGATCATGGAATTGTCACCCCAATGCCATTCTGGCATTGGGGAGACAATTCCATGATCCCCCGAGTCTCTAGCTCAGACCCAGGTACTGCCAAACTACCTTTCCCGAGGTTTCACTGCAGCTGCTTCTGCTGCCAACCCCTCAGGCAGGTTTCTGCCCTCCTGGGGTCCAGCCAGGCTGGCCCAGGAAGGCAGAACAAAGGACTTCCTCAGAGAGAGGGTATTACACCCTCTCCCTTTGGAAAAAGGTGTCAGGGCTGGGGAGGAGTAGCCTCCCCCAGCCTCTGGAAATGCTTTGATGGGCACAGATGGTGCCCATCTCTGCATAAGCCAGTCTACACCGGTTCAGGGATCCCCCAGCCCTGCTCTGGCACGAAACTGGACAAAGGAAAGGGGAGTGACCACTCCCCTGACCTGCACCTCCCCTGGGAGGTGCCCAGAGCTCCTCCAGTGTACTCCAGACCTCTGCCATCTTGGAAACAGAGGTGCTGCTGGCACACTGGACTGCTCTGAGTGGCCAGTGCCACCAGGTGACGTCAGAGACTCCTTCTGATAGGCTCCTCCAGGTGTTGCTAGCCTATCCTCTCTCCTAGGTAGCCAAACCTCCTTTTCTGGCTATTTAGGGTCTCTGCTTTGGGGAATTCCTTAGATAACGAATGCAAGAGCTCATCAGAGTTCCTCTGCATCTCTCTCTTCACCTTCTGCCAAGGAATCGACCGCTGACTGCTCTGGAAGCCTGCAAAACTGCAACAAAGTAGCAAAGACGACTACTGCGACCTTTTAACGCTGATCCGGCCGCCTTCTCAACTGTTTTCCTGGTGGTGCATGCTGTGGGGGTAGTGTGCCTCCTCTCTGCACTAGAAGCTCCGAAGAAATCTCCCGTGGGTCAACAGAATCTTCCCCCGGCAACTGCAGGCACCAAAGAACTGCATCACCGGTCCTCTGGGTCTCCTCTCAGCACAACGAGCGAGGTCCCTTGAACTCAGCAACTCTGTCCAAGTGACTCCCACAGTCCAGTGACTCTTCAGTCCAAGTTTGGTGGAGGTAAGTCCTTGCCTCCCCACGCTAGACTGCATTGCTGGGATCCGCGTATTTTGCAGCTACTCCGGCTCCTGTGCACTCTTCCAGGATTTCCTTTGTGCACAGCCAAGCCTGGGTCCCCGGCACTCTAACCTGCAGTGCACGACCTCCTGAGTTGGGTGAGCTCCGGTTCACTCCACTTCGTAATGCCTGTTACGGCACTTCTGCGGGTGCTGCTTGCTCATGAGTGGGCTCTTTGTCTTGCTGGACGCCTCCTCTGTCTCCTCACGCAATTGGTGACATCCTGGTCCCTCCTGGGCCACAGCAGCATCCAAAAACCCTAACCGCGACTCTTGCAGCTAGCAAGGCTTGATTGCGGTCTTTCTGCACGGAAACACCTCTGCAAGTCTCTTCACTACGTGGGACATCCATCCTCTAAAGGGGACATTTCTAGCCCTTGTCGTTCTTGCAGAATCCACAGCTTCTACCATCTGGTGGCAGCTTCTTTGCACCCACAGCTGGCATTTCCTGGGCATCTGCCCACTCCCGACTTGATCGTGACTCTTGGACTTGGTCCCCTTGTTCCACAGGTACTCTCATCTTGAAATCCATCGTTGTTGCATTGCTGGTGTTTGTCTTCCTAGCAGAATTCCCCCATCACGACTTCTGTGCTCTCTGGGGAACTTAGGTGCACTTTGCACCCACTTTTTAGGGTCTTGGGGTGGGCTATTTTTCTAACCCTCACTGTTTCCTTACAGTCCCAGCAACCCTCTACAAGGTCACATAGGTTTGGGGTCCATTCGTGGTTCGCATTCAACTTCTAGAGTATATGGTTTGTGTTGCCCCTATCCCTATGTGCCCCCATTGCATTCTATTGTGACTATACATTGTTTGCACTGTTTTCTATTGCTATTACTGCATATTTTGGTATAGTGTACATATATCTTGTGTATATTTGCTATCCTCATACTGAGGGTACTCACTGAGATACTTTGGCAAATTGTCATAAAAATAAAGTATCTTTATTTTTAGTATATCTGTGTATTGTGTTTTCTTATGATATTGTGCATATGACACTAGTGGTACTGTAGGAGCTTCACTTGTCTCCTAGTTCAGCCTAAGCTGCTCTGCTAAGCTACCTTTTCTATCAGCCTATGCTGCTAGACACCCCTCTACACTAATAAGGGATACCTGGGCCTGGTGCAAGGTGTACGTACCCCTTGGTACCCACTACAAGCCAGTCCAGCCTCCTACACAGGCTCAGGAAGACATGGCACCTATGCACTTCAAAGGCATGTCTCTAGAACTTCTTACCATTTCAAAGCCACAACTGGGTGTAAATAATGGACCTCAGACACCAATGCATGCTTGAATGCACGTCTTGAACTGTGGATACTGTGGCAGGAAGAAGGACTGCTGTGCTGCTGAAGGGACAGCCACTCTGCTGGACTGGAGCTATGAAGGACTGCTACCCTGTTGTGCTGACCTGCTGCCTCCTTCCTGGGTGAAAAGGATTGGATCTGCATCTCTTGAACTCAGAAAACACAGTGATTCCAAGGGCTAGTTGGCTGGCCTCCTGATCTGAAGCCTCAGAGGCATAACAGGGTTCCAACAACTTTGCATCTGCACCTGTACTCTGCAATCTGGGAGTTTAACCTGCTAAGTGATGCCATCCCATTCCTGGACCCTTGGAATCAGACTTAAGGTGTTCTGCCAGTCTCTGTGGATTCATCGGAACCAATGCATCAACTCTGATCCATGGCAGGACGACTCCTGAAGAAATGCATTTAACAGCAAAAAAGTATGAATTAAATATTATATGCACCCTGGTAGGAGAGAAAGCATTGACTAGGATTAGGCAGACATGTATAAGCAAGGTGAAAAGCTAGGCAGATTAGTTGCTATGAAGCTACAACAAAGAGAAGCCCACAAGGCTATACCACGAAATAAAGATGTGACAATCCTCTCACAACCCCTTACAAGACGTTTCAACCTAGTACTCACAGCTCTACTCGTCTGGTTATACAGAAAACATGGAAAGAGAAGAAATCTTTATGTCACAGATTCACCTGCCCACACTGCCTGATCAATTCCGAGAGTGGCTAGATCAGGATATAATGGAAGACGAAGTGGGAGAGGCTATAAAATCACAGACAGGGGAAAACAGCTGCCCAATGGAATTTTACAAGATCACACAACCGAAAATCCGACCAGGCTTTACAAAAATGTTCAGGGAAGCCAGGATCTCCAAATCCCTGCTAGTGGAATTCAATAGGGCTCACATTGTTAAAATGCAACGTGAAGATTCTGACAAAGGGTTCGGCAACCCGACTGGGTAAAGTCTTACATTTTCTGATACATGACAATCAAGTCAGTTTTGTACCACATTCCTCACCTCATAATGGGAACCTTATCTCACTTACTCTGGCAGACTAGAGTGGATATGGATGACAAGCTACTCCTCTCGTTGATTCTGAGAAAGCTTCTGATCAGGTAGAGTTGCTGTACCTTTTTCGAACCATTGAGTGAGTTGGCATAGGTCTGATTTTCATGAGAATGGTACAATGGCTGTACAATGCTCTGTAGTGGTAGACCATCTGCAATGGATTATTACCAGCCCCAGTTCAAGTCACACAAGGAACAAAACAAGGATACTCACTATGGCTTCTACTTGTCCTCGTAGCGTGGAAAGCACTGGTCATCACTTTTCAAAGCTCTGCATGTGTGACAAGGCTTTCAACCCCAGCTGGAGAACTTAATTTTTTACTATATGCAGATGATGTGCTGCTGACCCTCAGCAATTCCTGCACATTGATTTTTCCTGTTTCTCAGGATACAAAATAAACTCGACTTAATCAGAGGCCATGCCGCTAACATCCCATACTACATGGAAGCATGTATCAACAAAATAGATGCATCCTGATTGAATACTTGGAAATACTGGTGAGCAGTAATTTCTCTATCATGATAAAGGATAGGTTCCCAGCACCACTGGTGTGCGTCCATCTGATGCTGCTATTCGCAAATATATCCGGATCAAAAGGAGACAGGGTTGGCTCCTTCCAAACTATATGCAGTTACATTAGATTCTTTAGAGTCCCCCACTTGTGGTCTGAGTACAGAGTGCAACACCTCTCACAAATGGCGTACCAGTTAAATACAGACAAACCGTTTAAATACACACAAAGAAATACGTACAAGGGTGAACACAGAGCGCTAGCTCTTTGAAAGAGCACAGAGCTCGCTGAGGAATTCCAACTCCCAAAGACCCATTTGTGAAGATGCCTACAGTTTGACAGACTACAGGCTTGTTAAGGGGTCACCAAACGGGTCCATAGCACCTCCTCATTCCATGTGTATCTGATACAGTGCGGTCATTGTTAGGCACTTCGCATTGATTTAAACTACTAGGGCCACAAAGCATGTCAATGATCCAATGGAACAGTTCAAGCTGTCCACGTAAAGTTACATAAAATACCTAGGCGAAGAAAGATCAAATGTTACATATAATCCTCCCCTCAGACGAAAGATCGACTTCCGGGCAGAGGTCGTGCACTTACCGGAGACCCTCAGCTGTCTGGTAGCTTCTACCGGGGATGCTCCACTCACTATCACATTCACGGTGTAATTCCCCGTGTAGTTTGTCCGCAGGTCCCTGATCTGTAAAGCTCCGTCCGGGCGGCCGCTCTCCCGACCCGTGTACTGGGGTCCGTTCACCTGTTCTGGTGATGAAACGAAGTAAGTGCAGATCAGCTGAGAAGCAGCCACCGCGGTCCCTCTGTACCAGGAAAATGAAAATGTTTTCACAGTGACCGGGGCGGGGATGGTGGCCGTCTCTCCCACCGCAGCATCAATCACTTCTGCACCTGCCCCCTGAGCCGATGCCCGAAGGATGCACACACCGAGGCAGACTGAAAGACAGGAGAAGAGGTGAAACAGGGATTAAAACATAGCTTGAAACTTGTAAAAACACTCACCACTGACATTAGTCTCCCCTTTCCTGCCAATGGGAAAGGAGCTCTTTTTTTGCAGTGGCCGTGAGTCGAACAGAGTGAACCACGGCCGGCTTTAGCGCTGGCGGCGCCCTGTGCCACAGTGTTATTTGGTGGCCCCCACCCCATGACCACTCCCTCGATTCGCTCACAACCACCGGAAAACTGTCCCTCATCTCTCCATAACTCCCCTTTCACATACATTCATTTATTTTAAAGCACTTGTAAAGACTGACTTTATTAATCCGTTCAGCTTTCCATATAAAATACCGATCTGTTTTTTGCAGCAGGCATATTAACCCTCTGCGCTACTTTATGGCGAGTCTAAGCTGTCACTAGGCAAAACTCCCATCTGTCTCTCCCCAACATGAACATTAATCACAAGAGTTATCTTGACATTTTGATTGCGTTCTGAAGGCTGGATGCACAAGGAACTTTTCAGCTGGTGCTTTTAAATTGCAGGTTTGTAACTTATTGCTGAACACAGCGCCCCCCTGAGGTCAGTGGCCCCCCTATCAAGGTCAGCACCCGGTGCAGCCACACAGCTTGCCACGCCCTAAACGCGGCTCTGGAGGGAAGCATTATTGTTAGAGGGGAGAGGCCAGGGGGGGTAGGAAATATTAATATTCTGGGGACATGTGAATAGCCCTGAGTAGTTAGTCGTTAAGGAGTGCTAAAGGATTAGGTTGGTGAAACAGCCATAATACTACTACTTTTCAAGGGGTAATCTTTAAAAAACAGGTAGGATAATTGCAGAAACACAAAACGCAAACACAATATTGATTTCTGTTACCAATAGGCAGAGCCCTTCCAATGAACGAGGACCTGCCCTTGTTGGGTATCTGGATGGGTTATTAGGGCTTCTTAAACATAAGTGCTGTGTTGGGTGGTGATGATGTGGTGCAGCTGGAATTGCTGCTGTGGCTCATGGTGGTGGTTCGCTGAGCGGTGGGCACCTCTATATCTCTAGGAGAAGCCAGGCTGCTGCTTGTTTGGCCAAAACAATCTGAGGCTCTGGACCTTTGCCTGGACACGGCTCTCACTTCTTTTCATGGTTGGTACACCTGAACCTAGTAGCTGGCCTGGGTCTTATAGGTTTCGTCTGAATCTGTATGATAACAGTGCTGTGGTCCAAACTGTCACAGCTCATGGTTCTGTGCTGCTATTGCAGGGGTCTGTATGACAAGCTACCTCCAGTGACATGTCATTGTTGGTTCTCTAGAATTGATGTTTAAAGGCCTGGATTCTCACATCTCTCTCCCAGGTGTGTTGTGATGACTCACCCAGACCATGACAGGGCATATAGAACAGCAATGGCACCCCTACACTTCCTATGAACTCTCATACTGAGTACCAGGCGGTCATAATTGTTTGTTTTTGGTGTCATGAAGAAAAACTGTATTGGGGCTAATGTCACCTGCAGATTCCGCCCCCTCAACCTTCCCCAAAGACCATACCACCCACAATAACTCTACAAACAAATTCTCCTCTCACCATAGATGACAAATCTACAGTCAATATTAGTAGCAGGCAAGAACCCACTGTAATTAAAACACTCTAGCAGGAGAAAAGTACAAGAGACGGCCCGACCACAGCACAAGGCCAGATGTCTCCTCTCATTACACTCATAGGTCCCATATATTGGCAGCAGGTGAGAGCTCCAGTGTTGGAAATGGCTCTTTCTGCAGAGGTATCCCCAAACTTTTTGCCTTCCTCCTCCCTTTTTTCTGACCATCTTTTTGTTGTGTTTAGCAGTCTGGGCACTTTACCACTGCTAACCAGTGCTAAAAGGCATGTGTTCTCTTCTCTAATCAAGGTATGATTGGTTTACACCTCTTTGGCATATTTGATTTACTTGCAAGTCCCTTGTAAAGTGTTATACCACATACCCAGGGCCTGCAAACTAAATTCTACTAGTAGGGCCTGCAACACCACCGATTGTTCCACCCACAGAAGTAGCCTTTCAAACCTGTATCAGGCCTGCCACTGCAGGGCCGGTGTGTGCAGTTTACTGCCATTTGGACTTGGCATTTAAAACTACTTGCCAAGGTAGGCTTTAGGTATCCCTATGGACAGGGTGCTGTGAAAGTAAAATGTAGGACATGCACTTTTATGTTTCGCAGATCCTAGTGTTGTGTAGCCATTTTAGTTATAGCTCCATGCACGTTATTTTAACACACTAGGCCGCTGTGCACTTTAAACTAGATATATTTTATTCAGCTTCGTCTTATTATTGTTACAATAACCATTTTTATGGTCTTGTTTTATTTCCGTCTATCTAACTGTTTTTGCCTAGGCCAGCACTCTGTTCTCAAACAAGACATTCTTGATCACTCTGAGCTTTTTCCAAGGCTACAGCACAGTACATTGCCAGTGAACGTGGTAGAAGTTTAGTCTCCAACATTCGTAGAAAATACACATCTTTACGTAGGGACACTTTCTCAGAATATCAGCTGTGTTATTATAAAAACACGACTGTATGCTGATTGCTGAATGCTTCGCTACAGACGCTAACGCAGACCGCAGGTCTTTGCTCAGGTATGGGGGTTGATGTCTTCCCAGGGGAACCTGAAGGGCAGACTTCAAGCTTAACATGCTGTGCTCTATCCTAGCCCAGGTAGGGATTAGTCCATTGACAATAGTGACAATATGATAGCGTTGTTTTTATGCTTCACTTTTCTCGTCACAATTCTAATACTGTCATGTTGTGTCGTCCTGGTTATTGCAGCTCACGCTTTGCTATCTAAGATGCAGTTGTTTTATTAAACTCATTATTGAAACATATACTGCTTCTATTTGTCATTGATATATGAGACTGAATTGTAAACGAGAGAACCGGATGAGACCTGAGTGACCACGACTTCCCTGAGAAGCCAAATATGTCATGCGCTCGGCTGCCCAGTCATCCCTATCCTTGGGTAGAGATGAGGCACTGCTAGTTAGCCGGAGCAAAACCCAGATTGGAGCGACAGGTGTCACCAGCAGTGGGTTAGACTAAGTCTCCCACACTGCGGGAGATTCTGCCGCTCAAAAAACAGTTGTCTCATTAGAATAATGAGAGCCTACACAACATGGCGCCATCAACGTTTGGTCATGCTCTAATTTTCGGGTCCTCTGGAGTATCTCTGTCTCAATATATATAGTGACACCTCAATACCATATACGGATGCGTCCATGGTACTGAGGATTTTCACCCTCAGCTACGTAGGCTATCCTATCTAAAGCTGGAGGTTGTTCAAGCTTGAACTTTAAAAGGGAAACCCTTTTTGGTGTGCCTTCTCTGAAGTTGGTTTATAAGGGCGAATCCACAGCAGGTACAGCAAGCGGTTAACATGAGACAACCTCTAACTACACATCTATTAGTGAATGGCTTGATGCCCCAGGGGGGTCCAGTCACATTTGTGGTGGATGCCCATGTAGCTTATAGAACAGAACTTTTTTTTTCTTGGGTCACATTTCCAGCAGTTGATGGGAACACAAATACATTTCATTGTTATACACTTACAAATGCGCCTGTACAATACAGAGCATACTCATATTTAGAAGTACCTTTATCTTATCAAGAACATAATAATTGGCTTGATGGTGCCCTACGCCACACAATTTTACCAGTAAGGTTAGGTCCTCTAAGTAACAATAGTCCTACCGGGCCTTTATTGGCCACCTATACACCACATCCTGGGGTTGCAAATTTAGCAGTAGCTGAGGTTCGTCGCTTATATATAGAATTAACAGCGATATATAGACGATTAGTACAAGTTGTAATGCAAACATTAAACACAAACCCAGCGTGTGCTGCTCCAGCTCATCCACATGCAGTAACACCAGGTATAAACCCTGCGACTATACATTCGATCATGGGTAAGGTACCTGCCAAACGGGAGGAAACTCCATTTTGGTTAGCACAAAAAATTAATGCGCTGGAAGCAGTATTTCCCCATACGGAACCTCAGGATAAACACAGATTATTAACAATGTGCTTGCCTTTTGGGATGGTCCCTACAGTGGATAACTGTAATACTTGGGGCACAGTATTTGCTGCGCTCTATACAAATGTGCATGGTACACCAACACTTGCCAATTTACCGGAGGTGTTGAAAGAAATTCAAGATGAGTACGGGGCTGCCCCAGCACCTGGATTTGGGGATGCACTTGATGGGCAATTTTGCCACAATTTCCTCAATCATTTTAAGTAACCTTAAAGGGGAAGCGGTCGCACTTGCAGTGCGCATGCGGCTCCATGACGTTCTGCAACAAGATCAGGAATGCGAGCTGCCTAAATTAATCGCAGAGACTTATTCTAGCATAGGTCGAGACAGTTTAGGGGCCAGACCATCTAAACCACAATTTCAGGGCAAATCAACTAAAGATTTTCCCAAGCAGGCTCCTGAGTGTAATAAGAAACGCTGGGATAAAAAACAACAAACTCCTAAAAAAGAGAGGGGAGAATCTCCGCGTATGGAGACCACAGAGAACGGATATAATCTCAGAAATAGAGATAATATAAAAATGCCTGATAGATATCAATATACTGATACCCGCCAATCTCGTTCCTTTCAGGACTCATCGGAAAAACGAAATGAGAGAGGTGGGCGATCAGAGCGAACAACAGAGTATGTGAAACCGAGACAGGAATCACACAAGTCACAAGAGACCTGCCTCATTAATATTCATGAGGCAGGTTGCAATTTGCAACCCATTTGAGAATGGCTCCTCTCACAGGGATGGTGCCCTAGTGCGACCAGTAGATCACCATCTCGGTGATTGCTTTTCAATGAAGCAATTTATTTGTTTTGTAATTTCTTATTCCTTTAAAGAAACGTGGAGGCTGGAAATTGTGTTTAAGGCTGGGTACACCAGCTACTGGGTCCCTGCCATCCCCACCTGTCATGGAAGGCCCCCAGGAGGCCAGACAATATGGGTTACGGTATCTATCTATTGTACAATCAACCAGATTCCCATAGAATGCCCTAATATTTTGGGCACTTCAATCAGTGGCAGCAAAAACAGGACGACTGTAGAGCTATTTAACATCTATCCTAATGGCCCTAAGGGATGCAAACAATCAAAGACTTTACAAATCCTTGAAGATCATTTGGAGAAGAGAGATCGTTATCTTTACTTGATTCTAGTAGGTGATTTTAATACGCCCTTCAAGTCCCTAGAAAGGAAGGATGTTGCATAGACGAGAGAGGAGGATGAACTTTGGGCCATACCTCTAATGGACTTGGCCTCTATAAAAAAAATGGACATAGATAGCCCTCTAGCTAAAAGCCTTGACACTAGAAATTGGCCTGTGCTGCTAATGGTAGAAAAAGATAGGGGCTGTCCTACATTAGATCGAATTGTGCTAGCCGCATTGATTATATACTGGCAAACCTGAGGTTATGGCAAAATGTCATCAACATGATAGTGAGAGATAGAGCAGAAAGCATTCATAACCCCTTTCATATCACAATGACTGCACTTACTGAAAGGCAGCAATCCGACCTCTCTGCCCCTCAAATTACAAAGGAAGTTGTACTTTCTGACGACAAGTGTCGGATAAAAGGGTCACATCTGGTACTTCAAAAAACCACTCATACTTCCATCTATCTTGATTTAGTGACATTTACTGAGACTCCAAAGGTGATAAGCAAAGGGGTTGGTTTTATTGAAAGAGCCACCAATGTACATTAGTTTTTTTAACATATTGCTAATTATTTTGTGGGCCTCCAATAAATCATAAGAAGAAACCTCGAGGCCAGAACTCATGGTTAAGCAGGAAGCAGCTGATCTCACCAGTAAGGTCAAAAGATCAGGGTCTTATATATGATGCCAGAAAAGCTTATAAGGGAGCCCAAATGAAGGTCACAAGAGACTGCAATGAGGAAAGATGGAGGGATTTAGCAAACGCCTATTTAAGCAAGGATTTAAGGAAGTTCTGGCCATTGGTAACCTGGGGCACAAACCCTGTGTCAACTCAAGCTGTAAACCACATCGCAACCTCTGTGTGGGCTGATCATTGTCCAAGCCTTTATAAAAATAAATCACTGACTTATTCACATGAGTTTTTTTATTCCAGCCTCATTCTCTGGGCAGGAGTATTAGTTTAGCCTGGGAGACATTGCTAGAGCTATTGAGGCCATAGTACATGGCAAAACCCAAGGCCCCGCTGGTACTCCAGAGGATGTGTTTCTCCATGAAAGAGACTAAATGTATATACAAACTCTCAAAATTAATAGCAAGAAAGGCCTCCATTTCTGAATTGTGGAAGGCAGCTGAGGTGGTCCCCATATACAAGATGGGCGACCAGAGTCTACCAACCAATTATAGGCCCATTAGCCTCTTTGACTCTGTACAAAAGGTGTTTTGCCGGGCGATCTTAGGATAATAACATCCTTACTCCCTTGCAGGCTGTATTTAGAAATAAAACCAGCATAATACCGCAGGTCTTTAGGTTTGTCCTACTGTACTGGAAAACAGTTCTGATCAACAGAGGCCATCGTTATGTGGCCTTTGTTAATCTGAAATCATCTTTTGACCTGGCCCCACGACAGAAGATCAGGATATCTTGGCTGTGGTTGTCTGCCTTCACACACATGGAAAGAGAAAATAATGAGGAGAAATACATTTATTTCTCCTCATTGCACCTTTCTGTGGTAGAGACACCATTTTGGTGCAATTCCTGGATTACTGCCTCTAGTAATCTGGGATTGTGCATTCCATTCCATAAATGCAAAGGAGCACCCGTGCTCCACCCATACCCCTAACACGAAAAAATGTAACTCATCCCAGAGCCAGCCTCTGACTTGCATTACATTTCTTTTCAAAGTAAAGCTGGCCCTTTGTGTGTCTTACTTATTACCAGCTCTTGTAGAAAGACAATCCATTAGTGAATAGCTTTTTGGGTTAAACAACATGGAAGCTGCATTATCAGAGCTGAACTGTTGTCTCAAAGATCAATGGTTTGAAAAGAAGTCAGAAGTGGTGAACATCCGTTCTTCAGTGGGGACGGGACATCACAACTTCCAGACTCATCCATAAGGTATGTCACAAGGCAGATTTTGGTAATAATGACAGCTCTCACATACTTGTGTTGCTGTCACAGGCAGCAAGTCAGTATCTGCTCTCTGCTTTTTGTGTGCAATCACCAGATGAACAGGGGCAGCACAGAGCAGCAGGAGCAACCCAGTGATTAGCGAGGGTGGGAAAGTACACCAGCATATGTTCGTGGCCAAGGGCTCCAGCACATGTACGATGATTACATCATCAGATCAAATGTCAATAAGAGTCCATGTAACCAGACCTAGGTGTGAAGAGTAAGTCAGTGTATCTGGAAAGACCATGAGCAGTCTCCCACAGCCCCAATTTAAGTTTCACCTGCACAGCGTATGTGTGTGTGCTGTGCTCGCGAAGTCTTTTGTTAATAGCAAAAAAAAAAATCTTACAAGGGGCTTAGAACCTGCCCCTTGCTTACTTGAACTTACCATTGGTTCAGTCCAAAGTTGCTCTAATTTATGAGCTTCTCATTGACTAACATGTCTGCTTACACTTCCTGCTCTGCTTTTGCCTCCCATGCCGTCACTGGAGCTTTGACCAAGTATTCCTTCCTGTCACTGGCCACTGGGTGCTGGCCAGTACCCTTCCACTGAGCACATGCTTCCCAAGACACTTTTTAAAAATACTTTTACAAATGCAGACTCTAGGAATCCACGTCTGCAGTCTTTCTACTCAAGTGAGAAATATTACTTATTGGTTTTATTATTTGTCGAGCAACCCTTGCATGACTCCCTTGCACACTGTCAAAGGCCGGATAGGTGTTTTTTTTCTTTCTCTTTGCACGTCCACCATTTTGCCTTTTCTTTTACTTGGAAGTGCAGCCAGCCTCAGCTCACACCCAGGGCTGCTGCACTCATACCCGGCCGTCACCTCACTTATGTTCTTTTCCACCAGTCAGAAGTTGTTCAAGGTTCGATACAAAATACATTTGGCATTATCATAATAACCATCTTCACTGTGGAACGAGCACACTTTTTTGCTGTTTATCTGTCTGTATTCAAGTGATGAAACAGTGTATTAGAGGAAGGGAAGCGGGGTCCCTTCGCACCCTATCTACAGAAGTTTCTGGCTAAATATTTCTTTTGTTAAGACTTGCACAAATTTATGCACAATGGCGCAGCTCCCTGGCTTCTAGTCTCCTTATTTAATTGGAATGAAGTAGGGTCTGGTGAAGCATTCAATGGAAATCGATTCTGCAATCTTTTGCTGCTTAGCCCAGTTTGTAATAAAACATATTTGCTTGGGCATGTTTTTCCATGGTATATGTCAACCGTATCTAAGGCAGTGTGACATACCCTGTGTGCAGTGATTTTCATAGCTCTTTGGCTTTAATGTTTTTCAAAGGTATTCCAGATTAAACAGGGTGATGTGGAACACAGCATTGACAAAGACAATAAATCTCACATAGGCTAAATCGATTAGCTTTGCCAATGCTTGTTTAACACAGTTGACATCACAGGGTTTAGCGATTAAGTACATTGCGTACAGTGAATAACAGGTGCCTCCTATTTATGTCAGTGTTATGCATTTGAAACACTACAAGATTCATAAGCAACTGGCAGTGCCAAAGCACAGCATGAAAGTGCTCATATGGCAGAATTAACTATATAAAATGCTACAAAGTTAACAGTGTGTGTTCAATAAAATCATAAAATGAATTACCTTATGCTGACCTCGAGCTGAATGGTTTCTGGACAATTGCTCCTAACTATTCTTTATAAATCCACAATATTACTATATTTTCTTCCATATAAAAAATAGAGCGTCCTTAACTTGAAAAAATGCACACGTCAGTGTAGGTGTTGCCCTGTGCCTGCCAGTGTTGTGGATGCACTGCCCACAATCTGCCACAGGTCACACCCTTTCTAGGGTCAAATGGAACGCCCCTTATAGGACCGCAATGCACGTTTTTACAACAATTATTTAATAGTATTTTCATAGTGTTTTACCAAAATATAGAATTAAAAATATTATAGGTCACAAATGTCATGGCCAGAATGTCATGATGTCAAAATATAATGGGACTTAATATTGAAAGTAAAATTAAGTATTTAATATAGTTTTTAAAATGCTGATGTATGAAAAAAAGATTTTTACTGTCATTGCATATATCCTTTCTTAGACCTGGCATCCTTGGCATGGTCTCCCCGGTCTTATTGCTTCTGCTTCCTATGTTTTGACTGTGTGCTGGACTGTGTTTTTGGTACTCTGGGCACTTTACCACTGCTGACCAGTGCTAAAGTGCTCCTATATATATAAAATATATGTGTAATTGGCTTTTCCATGATTGGCATATTTGATTTACTAGTAAGTCCCTAGTAAAGTACATTAGAGGTGCCCAGGGCCTGTAAATCAAATGCTACTAGTGGGCCTACAGCACTGGTTGTGCCACCCACATTAGTAGCCCTGTAAACATGGCTCAGACCTGCCACTGCGGTGTCTGTGTGTGCAGTCTTAAACTGCCAATTCAACTTCGTAAGTGTACCCACTTGCCAAGCCTAAACCATCCCTTTTTATACACGTAAGGCACCCCTAAGGTAAGCCCTAGGTAGCCCCATGGGCAGGGTGCAGTGTATGTTAAAGGTGGGACATGTACTTATGTGTTTTACATGTTCTAGTGGTGAAATACTGCTAAATTAGGTTTTCACTGTGCAAGGCCTATCTCTCTCATAGGTTAACATGGGGGCTGCCTTGAAATATCCTTAAGGCGCAGGTTCCCTTTGAGAGCAGATACAAATTTGGAGTGTAGGGTCTCTGATCTCACAATTTACAAATACATTTTTTAGTGAAGTTGGTTTTTAAATTGTCTGTTTGAAAATACCACTTTTAGAAAGTAAGCATTTTCTTGCTTAAACCATTCTGTGACTCTGCCTGTTTGTGGATCTCTCTCATAGGTTAACATGAAGGCTGCCTTTAAATATTTTTAAAGTACAGATTCCCTTTGAGAGCAGCTAGAAATTTGGGGTCTGGTGTATCTGGACTCACAATCTAAAAATACATCTTTTGGTACACTTGGTTTTTAAATTGTTAGTTTGAAAATGCCGCTTTTCTTGCTTTAACCATTCTGTGACTGCCTGTTTGTAGATTCCCTGACTGGGTCAGACTGATAGTTGGGGACAAAGGGAGCTGGGGTGTAGCCTTCATATCCTGATGAGCCATCTGGGCTAGAGTGGGGGGGAGGAGAGGTCACTTACACCTGAATGGGCTGTGCCTGCCCTCACACAATGCAGTCTCCAGCCCCCTGGTGTGTGTCTGGGGCCTGGCCTGGACAAGACAGGATCTTGTGAACAACAGAGAGTTTGTTTTCCTACTTCAAAGGTAGAAAGGGGTATAAGTAGTGGACCACAAACCCCAGACTTTTAGATCACTTCTGGAACCAAGAGGAACCTCTGCCAAGGAGAAGAACTGAAGAGCTGAGGAGAAGTGATGCTCCTGCCTGTGACTATGCTTTGTTGGGCTAATCTGCAGTTGCTGCTTCTGCCTGCGAAAGGGCCCGAAAACTGGACTTTGTTGTGCATTCCTGCTTGAAGAAGAATCTCCAAGGGCTTGAACTGAGATTGCCTCCTGTTTTGAAGTCTCAGGGCCATCAAAGGCTTCCTCTGCCAGCACCTGGACTCTCTGCTGGGACTCCTGCCCTGCCAAGTGGTGCCCTATTTAGTCCCTGGGCCCTGAAAGGAGAAGTTGGCAGAGCGAGAGCTGAAATCCACCAACAGAATGCAGTGCGGGGAAATTTTTGACGCAACAACTGCAACGCTGCTGATAAACGATGCGCTACCCGCTTCGTGGCAAGAATCGACGCTCCACGTGCATCGCGTCTGGGAGATCGATGCATTGTGGTTGGAGAAATGCCACAGCACATACTTGCAGCTGCTGATAATGACGCAAACCCACGCAGTACGGTTTTCTAACACCGTGCGACTGGATTTCTCAGGCGTCGTACCTGGGCGTCAAAGTCATCGTTAGTCGGCGCAGATCTGAGGTGCCATGTTCAGAAATCAACGCATCGCTCTCTTGTGAGGTAGAAAAACAGCACATTGCCGACCAGACCGGAGAAAAAATGATGCACGGCCTCACTTGTGACTAATGAATCGACGCATAATTGACTTTTTCCACGCACGCTTGCCCTTGCAGCTTTATTTTTTACACAAACCAGATACTCTGTGTAAAATTAACATTTCAGGATTTTCTAGGGAGGAAGACTCTTAGGGCCAGATGTAGCAAAGTTTTGCGAGTCGCAAATGGCCCGATTCGCTATTTGCGACCTCGCAAAATCCGAACTGGGATGCAAAAATCCCATTTCTGAAATGCAAATAGCGGTGCGACACTGCACGACTCGCAAAATTTGCGACCTGATTTTGCGACCCGCAAATAGGAAGTCGCAAAATTGCAAGTCGCAAACCATATGCAAAAGCCAGTCGCAAATTGTGACTGGTCACAAAAAGCCCATTTTGCACATCCAGATTACCACTGATTCAGAACAGGTGGTAACCAGAACCAAAGTATACAAGCATTTACAATGCATCGGGTCTCGCGTTTGCTCATGTTAGAGCTTATCGCGTTGTAAACTCCGAACCCGACTTTTCGCCTATCGGGCAAAAGTGCATTTATGTACATAACCCGAAAAAGTGAAATCAAGTACCTAAAGCGCTCGACTTCTGCCAAGCGAGATCGGGCTCGTAAATTAGAGAAAAAAAAGTCCACAAGCCCGATGGAAAACAGCGAGCCTCGCATGTTTTCTGTACTTGGTCGCTGTGCTGGAGGAGGGCTAACCACCGGAAAAGGCATGCCATATGCGTGCCTTCGACTAATGAAAGCAAGCAGATTTGATAAGGGAAGCCCACCAACCAATAAAAAAGACTGATGTGAAGTTGACAGGGCTCCGAGCCCTTTTATAAATACAAAAGAGTCTCCCTGCGAAACGCATGCGCAAGCGCATGCAACGCAGGCTCGACCCTAAAAAGGAGACCCAGAAGGCATCTGGGTGACTCAAAATGGCTGAACTGTACGTGATAACATGGAGGAGGGGAGTCCAGGCCGCCCAGCAGAGGAGGAAGAGGCAGAGACAGGAGAGGATATACAGAGCCAGGCAGACACTAATTCAACAAACTGAGGAGGAGATATATGACAAATATAGACTGAATAGTGCTGCAATCTTAGAATTAATTGAACTACTGAATCCTCAGCTTGAACGACAGACAATGCACGGCAGCGCCATCCCTAAACATGTGCAAGTGCTATGCTCACTGCACCTCTTGGTCTCGGGTAGCTATCAGGGGGTGATTGCTGTGGCAGGTGGGGTATCCCAAAGTGCACTCTCATGATTCTTCAGATGTTTCCTAGATGCCATACTCACACACATGTCCAGATATATACACCTACCCAGGAATGAAGCAGAAATTAACAGCACTAAGTTGGACATCTACAGAATTGTCAACTTTCCCCATTTTATAGGGTGTGTGGACGGGACACATATACAAATTTGCCCTCCTGAAAATCTGGAATATGTGTTCCGCAATAGGAAATGTACTCACTCCCTAAGCATCCAGGTGGTATGCGACGCCCATAATGTCATTACTGACATTGTAGCTAAATATCCAGGGAGTACACATGACTCATACATATTCAGGCACAGTGGGATACACCAACGCCTAGAACGTGGGGAGTTTGGAGACGGATATCCATTAGGTATTGCTGACTACACTCTGAAGCCTTACATACAGGTCACTGTGTAACCCTGTGATGCCCTGCTAAATTTGCCTTTTTTGTCAAACAGGTGACAGTGCATATGCCCTGAGACCATGGATACTAACCCCGTACCTAACACCTGGCAATCAGAACGAGAGGCGATATAACAGTGCACATCGGTGGACTAGAACTGTAGTGGAGAGGACCTTTGGCTTGTTAAAGGCAAGATTAAGATGCCTCCACAAAAGTGGAGGTGCACTCCAGTATGCCCCAGAAACAGCATGCAAGATAGTTGCCGCCTGTGCCATCCTACACAACATTGCCACCAGACATGAGCTACATCTCACCCCTGAAGACACAGACACGGAGGATGAGGAGCAAGAGCTACCGCAACGACAGCCTGGGGATAGAAGCATCGCAAATGAGGGCAGACAGAGACGGAACCACATTGCAACCCAATACTTTGGCAGGTACGTGGCAACCGTGACCACACTCACTAATGTCAGACACACATAGCCCAGTTATGTAGTGAAACAAACAAAACCTTTTTATTTCTAAACTATGAAAAATATAGAATAGTGCTGTATGCCACAGTCTTGAATTGTCAATTGTCATTTAAGACACATTAAATGCATGTGCCTTATTCAGAGTACAGTTTGGTGGCTCACACCCTCCTCCTACTGCGGCCACCATGGCTCATTCCTGGTGGGTCCCATGATCCCTGCCATGCACTGCTACTCCGCAGCACATGGGAATCGCTGGCAGACACACTGCTTATGGTCGACCCCTCCTCACTGTCCTGCGGTGTATCCCCTGTGCCTCTTGTAGCCTGCCTGCTCTCCATTAGGTCTACCGCATGGCTGATGCGGCCAAGTCCCCGTGCCACATCCCCTGTGAAATGCCCAAGTTCAACCTGGAGGCTGACTGTACGCCTTGACAGGCATGTGGTATTAGTGGCAAGGCACCCAATGGATGCTGCCAGTCTGTCAAAGCGGGCGGCAGTGTTGCGCTCCCTGCGCCTTGCCTGTGCCCTGTCTGCCACAAGTTCAGTGACCAAATGTTCAATGGCCTGTGTCAAGTTCCCTAGATGTTGGTTCATGTGTTGGAACTGACTGTCCACATTTGCCATCCCATGGGTCATTGTGGTCTGCAGTCTATTCAGGTTTCTGTTTATTGCCCTTAATTGTCTGTTTTGCAGGCGCTGACCCTGAATCAGTGATGCCTCCGTCCCGCAAACTCTACTTCTGCCACATCATCCCGAGGCACAGACTGCACTCTGCGCCGGCGTCTGCGTACTGCTCCAGCTGCTGACTCTCTGCGCCTCTCTGTGGGGCTGAGCCCTGGTGCTATTCCTGCTGCCTCCATGTCCTGCGTTGGATCTTCCATGGACCCTGGTGGTGTTCTGCTGGGCCCTGCTGTGTCACTGGCAGGCTCCTGCTGTGGGTATGGCCCATGTTCCTCTCCCTGCCTTCGTTCGCTGCTGGGGGTGTCTTGTGGGAGACCTGTGGGACATGGGGGATACACTGTCATTCTCGCACATCTGTTTTATGCCTCATAATAAACATTTGCCTATATTTGGACTACTGTACTACATTGCCCATAATGCACTATTCTAGAGGTTGCTAGACTGGAATGGAGCTAGTCTGGTGGTGCCTGCTGCTGTGTACTGGGATAGTGTGTATACTGCATTTGGGGGTGTCAAAGCATATCTCATGGTACTCACTTTTTGATGTCCCAGGCGCTGAAGTGTCCAATTCTCCCATGCCCAGTATGGCCTCTGGCTCCAGTGTCTGCTCCACCATGCTTTCCAGGGCTGTGGGTGGTGGTACAGTGGATGGGCCTCCTCCGGTGCCCCTCATCTCCCTCATGCGCTCCGCAACCCTCTCCTTGGTCCTGGAGCGCAGGTCATACCACCTTTTGCGGATTTCCTCTAGGGTGCGGTGGCTTACCCCAATGGCATTGATTTTCTCTTGTATTTGTTGCCATAATCTTTTCTTCTGAGTGTCAGGGACACTCATTGCTGCCTTTCTTAAGAGTTTGTCATGGTGCAGGCAGCATTCTTCTGTAAGGACCTCCAACTCCTTGTCTGAAAATTTAATTTTTCTCCTTCTGCCAGCACTGCCTGTCTCCTCCATGGTTGCTTCAGCTCCTCACCCCTGGGTGTGGCTCAGCAGTTTGGGATGGGTGTGGTCCTCCCTCCTTCTAGGTCTATTTGGTGACTTCCTGGTTCTGATGTCATCACCAAGAGCCAGGAAGTGAGTTTCCCAACTGTTGTGGTGCAACTGCAGTCAATTTGCGAGTCAGCCGCAATTTGTGACACCCTTCTCACAAATTGCGATCTCGCTTTTAGCGAGGTCGCAAATTGCGACCTCGCTAAAAGTGGAAGTCGCAAAATGCAGTGCGACACCTCTGCGACTTGCAATTTGGTATCGCGAGTCTTACTTGCATTTGGTTTTGTGAGTCGGAAATAGCGATTCGCATGGAATCGCTATTTCCGATTCGCAAAATTTTACCTACCTACATCTGGCCCCTATTTTTTTTAAAATTCATATTTTGACTTGTGTATGTTGGATTTTTGTCATTTTGGTCTTGTTTGATTTAGATAAATATTACCTATTTTTCTAAACTGGTGTGGTATCTATTGTGTAGTGTTTTCACTGCATTACTGTGTGTGTTGGTACAAATACTTTACACATTGCTTCTGGGTTAAGCCTTTCTGCTCGTGCCAA
Source organism: Pleurodeles waltl (assembly GCF_031143425.1). Lineage (NCBI taxonomy): Eukaryota > Metazoa > Chordata > Amphibia > Caudata > Salamandridae > Pleurodeles > Pleurodeles waltl. The sequence continues at coordinate 1,541,169,588 of NC_090446.1, forward strand.
GCCACCAAGGAGGTATGTGGTGGTTAACCAGGTGTGTTTCTCCTTTATCCTGACTAGAGTGAGGGTCCTTGCTTGGACAGGAGGCAACCTGACTGCCAACCAGTGACCCCATTTCTAACATCCTTTCATATTATATATTAGTTATTTTAGCATTATAGGCATTATATGGAATGGAAAAATCAGGTCTTAAAAATGTGAATTTTGGATGAAAATTCCAAATTCCAAGCATACAATCTACAAAATACAGTCTGACATCAAAAATGTAAGGCTGGTTACACTGTATTCTGTATTGTTGACCAAAGACAGGGGAAACTTGTTTCTGAAATGTTGAAATTCTGCAATTCATTGTCAATTTGATCACATTCTCTCATCCTCGACTGATAAAAGAAAATTCAGGCCCTGACCTAGTTATGGTTTGCATTGTATACCTACATATGGCTGATGTCAAGTAGATGACTTTCTGTTATTCTTCGAACTGTTAGAAAAGCGTTTTGTCTTCCTTTTATGGGAACTTTATCTCACATCGATGACCGCTGACATTAACCAGTGACATATCTCTAACCAGGTCAAACTGGTGGAAACAAACTCTATGACCAACTTCAGTCAGGATTTGAGATGCACACTGATGGTGCTAATCACTCATCAGACTGAGGACCTCCATTGGACAGCCTCCTCCTGAAGCAACTGAAAAGAGCCTTCCTTATTCAGAACCAAGCCACATGATTCTCTGCTCTCAGGAGACTACATCAGGTGCCTATAAGCAAGAAAAGTCTTTACATGGTGGTATATGGTTTACAAAAAGTCTATTGGGATGGAGATCATCTTGTTCAAGAGGGCAGTATAAGATTGGAGACTGGCAAGAGCACAGGAGAGACAGGCAGATAGGAAATTTCTCGGACAGCCAGAATCAATCACTCAAACAATCAGGATTTATAAAGTGCAGCTAATCACCCAATAGGGTAACCAGGCGCTTGCAGGTCCCAGAGGCTTATTCCAGCAGCCAGGTCTTGAGGGCCCTTCCGAATTCGAGAAGAGAGGTGATGGTCCAGAGGTATGTGTGGAGACTGTTCCAGGTTTTTTCTGCAACGTGAGAGAAGGAGTGTACTCCACTTCTGCTTCAGTAGATGTGGGGAGTATGGGCAAGTGAAAGAGCAGCAGAGCGTAGTCTTCTCAACGGTTGGTGGAAGTTCAGGCTGTGGTTTATGTACGCCGGTCCTTGGTTGTGTAGAGCTTTGTGTGCGTGGGTCAGCATCTTGAATTGGCATCTCTTCTGTACAGGGAGCCAGTGGAATTGCTTGAGGTGGGGTGTGGGCTCATCGCGGAAGGCCGATAACGAGTTTGGCTGCGCCATTCTGTATGATCTGAAGTGTCTGTAGGGAGGTGCCTCGCAATTCCTACATAGAGGGCGCTGCCATAGTCCATAGGTGATGAGGGCCTGTGTCCCTGTGTGTCTCATGTGTAGAGGTAGCCACTTGAATATCTTATATAGCATAGGCAAAGTGAGGAAGCAGAGGGAGGAGACAGCGTTGATCTGTGATTTCATGGAGAGCTTGTGGTCAGAGCACCCGTGGAAGTTCCTGCCTCAGGTTCAGAAGCCACAAGCGCTTAGGTGAGACACCATCACTATTCTCATCTATAGAGGTCGACTAGATCTTTGGACTTGGCGAAGTGTGTAGTATTCATAATCGGTCAATCAAAAATCTATAACATAAACCATAATCAATTCTAGACACCATGAATTATTCCACACTAAAACAAACTCCAAAATAAATAAATTACAATCCCCAAATCAATGTCACGTACATGGCGGGCAAAACTAAATTATAAACATAGATGAAAACCATAACTTGGCTGAAACGTCTGAAAATATTTAACGTACTAAACATCAAGACTGTTAAACACCCCAAAAGAATAACATAAATTAGCAACATAACACTATGCACATTATAATCAAATTTCACAACAGATGATGTTGACATCAGTAAATCACCAAAATGCACTTTTCATAATCAATTTCAGATTTAGGACTGAGCCATACCTATCTCTAACACAAATTTATACTTGCATGTGTGGGAATGGGCTAACACATGCGGGCAAAACAAAAATATAAAGAGACAAAAATAATTTAGAAAAATTATCTAACTAGGATACTCTGCTATAAAAATACACTGGTGTAGTTATCTAAGCTAAAGGAAACAAGAACCAGATTTAGTTATGCTTCTCCTCATAGGACAGCTAACAGCAATGATTCCCCAGCAGAGCGGTCACCTTCTTCCAGCATCAGTTGACAGCATCATCAGGACAGCACAGACCACAGGCGGCAGATAGGGCAAATCAGCAATTCAGAATTAGTTGGGCATATTAGTACTGAACAGCATAAACAAATGGGGCAATTAAGAATATGATCAGGTTCATCAGAAGAACTTGGATTTGATAATGCATACATCTGTCTTTGCGATAATTGTCAATTCTCTTCATCATCTGATAATATCTGTTTCTCATATTTTCCATTTCCATTTCTTCCTTCCTCTGTTTATTTTTTGCTCTTTGCATTTTCCAAAAAATGGTTAGCCTTGTAAAATCTAAGTGCACAAATTATGCACACTATCACAGTCAAAGGTTTCAGGACCATTTTCACAAATCCATTTCCCAAGTTTCCAAACCAAAATCCTACTTTTGAGAATCCTTCACTTTTTGTCTCCCAAACAGTTGTCTGCTTCAGGTCAGTTAAGCCACTTTTCAGACTCGTCAAATTAGATAAGTATCTCCTTATCTCCCTGTGCAGCAGTGCTGTGACTTTAAAACTAGGCAGACTCCGCCTTCCCTTGCTAAAAGGATGTCTAACATGAGGCAATTCTGTAGAATCATCGACCTTGAAGCAACCATTTCTATGTTCATTAGAGCATTGCATCTGAAAAATCAGATGACATGTTATCTACAATCATTGGTAACTTCCTTATTTTTATGTCATTCAAGATCACACCCACTGATGGAATAAAAACTCCAAAAATATCTCCTGTAATCTCTGATCTACTTGCTCCTCTTTTAAATCTCGTTTCAGGTCTCTCAATGTCTGCCGGATTGCCAATGTTGTCCACTTGGTAGATTTTTGTAAAAAGCACCCCTAAGTAGCATGTAACTTTCCAGTCTTTTGCCAATCTGTAATAAGCACCCTTACCACAGATGTAATAAACACCAGGTACAGTGAGGTCTTGTCCATTTAACATAAAATCCCATACACCTTTAAACAAAAACACGTCTGCATTCACCCGTTCCTACAAATTTATTGACAGTTTTCGATAGCTTCCCTACATGTGGCCAATCTAAAGCTAAACGTCCTTGTTCATCAGGTGTATTGTGATCTGATTTCTTTCTGGAAACTAATCCCTTGTCTATCCTTTCTTTCATTGCTTTTCTTCTGTTGTCAGCTCGATTAATGGACTCCTTCTCTACCTGTGTGAAAAGACATGTTAAATTATTCCAGTGTTCATAAGCTATGCCAAAAGTCAATGTAGGCTCAAAGAATCCTCCTACTATGTCTATGATCCTAGCCTTTTCATTGCTGCTCAAATGCTGATTAATGGGAACAAAAGAGAAAACTTAATTATAGTTAGAATAAAAATACTGAATGTGTGAGAAAGTAGCCTCTTTCTAGCCTTGTTACCCCCACTTTTGGCCTGTTTGTGAGTGTATGTCAGGGTGTTTTCACTGTCTCACTGGGATCCTGCCAGCCAGGGCCCAGTGCTCATAGCGAAAACCCTATGTTTTCAGTATGTTTGTTATGTGTCACTGGGACCCTGCTAGTCAGGACCCCAGTGCTCATAAGTTTGTGGCCTATATGTATGTGTTCCCTGTGTGGTGCCTAACTGTCTCACTGAGGCTCTGCTAACCAGAACCTCAGTGGTTATGCTCTCTCATTTCTTTCCAAATTGTCACTAACAGGCTAGTGACCAATTTTACCAATTTACATTGGTTTACTGGAACACCCTTATAATTCCCTAGTATATGGTACTGAGGTACCCAGGGTATTGGGGTTCCAGGAGATCCCTAAGGGCTGCAGCATTTCTTTTGCCACCCATAGGGAGCTCTGACAATTCTTACACAGGCCTGCCACTGCAGCCTGAGTGAAATAACGTCCCATTAGTCTCCCATTTCCTCTCACCTTCACGAGGTGTTGCTTAGGTCTTGGTTCTGTGCTCTGGCTCCTTTGCAGTGATATGTGTGTATATTGTTCAATTTAAGTCATGTGTGGTCACACTCATACTTAAAAACAAACGAGTCCTCTCAGGGACAGAGGAACACATTTAACCTACATATCCCAGTGTAGCTTTATACAACATTTATCAGTTCACACAGAACCTCAAAAATCATACTTTGCTTTTCATTGATACCGATATCCAAGGTATTGGACTGACCTTGTACATCATTCAGAAGGATTCTGGGCATGAGTATCTGCATATTATCAGATCAAGTATCATAATTTATCTACTTTAGGATCTCTTCAGTGTGACCATTGAGGCTAGCATATGTGTTTGATCATGCTGTCTAGTTCACTGAGCTACATTTATGTGGATGATTGAAAAAGCGTTATTGGCTCACATGCCTCACAGGCTCCATTTTTAACAGGTAGACGTGTATTTGTTTAGTAAGGGCTTTCACTGTGTACCAGTCATGGAACTGAAGCTTATTGTCACATCGTGACGTACAATTGGTAAAGAAGACATTCCTCATAATGCTATTGCAGTGCATGTACTTGATGTTGATGCACATACAAAGAGAGCAGGTGATAGTGAATTTTACTCCCTCTCTTTGAGATGCTAAGAAGCGTGTTTTGCAAATACACATCCACCACATTACAAGTAGATTGGTTCCACAAAGCTTCAAATCATTCAATATGTCAACGACATTATCATAATTGACCATAGAAAAATCGGCTTACAGCGGGCATTAAACACGCTAAACACATGTAATACAGCCATCAGCTTCAAGTAAACCAAGAAAAAACAAAAGTCCTCATATTTGGAAGATATAAAAATAAAAAGATCATAACCTGGCAAGTTGGAAATCAGACCATCGACACAGCCAGGAAATATAACTACCTCACCATGTGGTTCAGCAAAAATACCCTGGCAGGATACTGAAAAGCTCAATCCTATACAAATCTGCCAAAATCACATACAGGATTGCCCAACTGAACAACCAGCTAAGAAGTGAATTGGCAGCCCCATAACTGAGGGTAACAAGGCTACTCTACTTCCGGCCCCGCAGTGTGGCAACTTGGCAAATCCTGGATCTCTAGAAGCCACCATAGAACAAGCACACTGTAGGGCGTATAAAGTTTTTTTACAACAACCAAAATACATCCGACAATCCAGGAGAAGATTAGGGTTTGGCCTTGTGTCACAGAAGCTAGATTTCCAAGCATCCATCTTGAAGCACTACATAAGGATCAGGAAGGCAAACACTCAGTCATTAAAACACCGTTTGAGATTTATTTTTGAAACTCCCGGTAATCCCTGGTATACAAACATAAACAGTGAGCTGAAGTTTTTTGAAATGGAGAGACTCAATTCATATGGCAGAAACTGTTCAATTTAATACTTGGAAAATAACAATTAACAGAAGAGCAAAGAAAATTGCTAGGGAACAAGATTTATTGAATGCCAAATCCCCATTAGCAGTGCCAGTTTTAAATGACTCCTACCTGGTCGGGCCCCACAACCATATCCTTTAGAGAAAATAAACATGGAAATTGGACAGCAGATCTTTTCCATGCGCACATTAGCCTTGCCAATTAATGACTTCAATCCTTCTTGGCCCTCACATAAAGATAAAAGAGCCTGTAGGCTTTGCTCTTACCAACATGAAACTTGGTTACACCTTCTTTGCTGCTGCCCATCTTTAGTTTCCCAGCAGAGACAGCTAATTAAACCAGAAGGTTTGGCCTTGGGGGGGCACACTTGTGTGGAGGCATCTAACATCTGCTTCTCACACTAGGCGTTCTGGAGCTTGGGTAGATATGCAAATATGTTACAGCAGTGAGAAGGATGTTCTTTCAAGCAGCGGGATGGCCAGCATGGAGGGTTGTTAGAAGGTTAAGAACTGCCTGAGTCATCTGTGTTATAGATTTGCAGTTGCATGTTTTACTTCCACAAGAACTTTTAAGTCCTTCCAAATAGATGGACGGCAGTAGCTAGCTCAGAAAGTGGATTAGCATGGAGGGTTATTAGAAGGTTAAGAACTGTCTGCAAAATCTGAGTTATAGATAGATTCGCAGTTATATGTTTTATTTGCACAAGCACTTTTAGTACCTTTAGCATTGAGGGATGATAGTAGATAACTCAGAAGGTAGAGCAGCTCAACTCAACAAGTTGTAGTAAGGATGAGGACAGAGTAGGTAATCGCATAAATGGCATATCATGTGTTCATGTATAAAGCATTACAGAGCCTTCAGTACTTGGGTCAGCTGGGAAAATAGAGGTTCTACCGACATAATGGTACTTGTTGTGTCACTATTTTAACTTAAGAAAATGTGTTATTGATGATTTTATTGTAATGGTTTTAATTAACTTAACAATAAAGCTGGCAATGAAATGCAGTAGAAGTAGTCCTTTCTGCAACAAACATACAAAACTCTGGTTTATAGGAGTGAATTTATTTTCAAATGTGGTTTGGTCAGAATGAGCATTTTTACAGTGTTTGGGGAAACAACACCAACACTGATTGAGAGTAAAGGATGTCCAGACAGAGTCCATTTGGGAGACATGTCATGTGACATGTACAGGTGAGGAGGATTTCAGTGAGGAGGATCAAATTGCCATTACAGAAGCTATGAGTGCTAAAAAGTCCAAAAGTGGTTAAAATGAATACATGCACGAAGAGTATAGTACTGAATAACAAAAGAGGTAGGATGATATCAAACACAGGATCACTAAGAAACTGGCCTGGATATACTGAGAAATGACATTGTGCAGCGAAAAACTAGTTATGTCCACATCTTCATCCTCTGATGGGTGTTGTACCTTCCTTCCCTCAATATGATGGTGTTTGTGTGGGAGGCATCTGAGGCACAAAGAGATCATGGGCTGAAGATGTGGCTCTCCTGCCCCTACGGACATTCATCAGTGCCAGTAAGGCAGTCTGGAAATTCCTTACAAGGGTCTGATGGCTTGTCAGAAAAGCAACAATGCTGTTAATGAGGTTACCCATTGTTGTTATATAGGAGTCCAACTTCCGCTCCATGGATTCCATGGTGTTACGGATGGCCCCCAGCTGGGTGGCAGCTTCACTGGTGTCAGAAGTAGAGGGCTGATGTTGCTCCCTCTGCAATATGACTCAATGATTTGCGCTTTGCATCTACCACGTTGTGTAGTGCATGCATGGCACAATCCTCTTATAAATATAAATGTATTGTGTCAGATAATCTACCTTATTTCATACTTATATATTTTATTTATAAATGTGACTATTTATATGTAATTGTAAAAGTGTAAATATTTATTTTTGTATACATGACAAGATTAATGCCATATACTTTTTTTTAAAGTTCTTTGGTATTTAGTCGTAGTATTTGAGGCATTTGCGTTGTTTGTTGATTGTGAGTCCTTGTTGTGAGAAGTGTACCTAGGGGAGCTGAATACATTTTGGGTTTATGGAACCCTGTCCCCTTGCTGTGACGGTTATCTCTTATATACTTGACACCACTCAGCCAAATACAGGTCAGTGCACAGATAGTTGTTACACTTTGATTAACAACTCTGCACATGGTGTGCCCCACTTGACCACAGATCCCTGCTCTGTATCTCAATCTATATTACTCAAATTACTTCCAGCGCACACACGATTGTAATATGTGCTGAGCTGTGTGTCAAAAACCTAAAGCTTGTTATGATGATCACAAAACAATCCCTGCAAAATTCAGCACACATGGAAAGAAGAAAAAATTAGGGTATGCCTCACTTGGAAGGTGTACCATTTTGAGGAATTCCCAGATCCACCAATAATGGTAAATCTGGGAATGTGCCAAAATCCATGGATGGATGGGTGGGAGCACCCATGAAACACCCATGTAATTCCTTCCCTATGCACAGTAACACAGCGACTTGCACTATCTTGCATTACTATAGATTTACTGATAGATTTGCGTACTTTATTAAATCTCCCCGAAGGCCTTGCGTTGGCTTGTTAAATCTGACCTTTTTTGTCTGAATTTATGGTGCGTATTCAGACAGAATCAAATCCCTCCATTGATGCAAGTTCTTAAATGCTAGGCCAGTATATTGTTATTATCCCTTGTGACTGCTGTGCAGTACATTTCAAACTTGGATTGCTCCTCATAATTTATACTTATCATAGCGTGACTGTCTCTCCCTAACCATCCTTCAAAAGGTTGATAGATCTTCTTAGCAGATCCATGGCAAGTGCTAAACCAACAGTCGTGTCTGGTCTAATAGCAAACAGGAACTCACATGCAACAATGCTGGACTCCATATGTGCAAAGAACAAAAGCAAAACTACGAGTCCCAGACGGCAATGTGCTGCTGGTTAAAAGTCGTGGATACAGCTGGCACACATGTGAAAGGGCAACTTGGCATCTCTGTAGCCAAATGTCAAGACCTTCTCTCATAGGTGAACACACTCGGGGGAAGTTCTTTCAGCAGAAGATGGAATGTGATATCTGAAGCCCTGTAGAGAAACAATATACTGACCTGGCATACCAGACTAGGAAATATTACATAAGGCAATGAAAACTACGAGGTGTCACATGTCATCCACACTAGTAGGCGACATATTTTAAGAAGGTTTGGTGTGGGGAAGCACAATCTGTGGACATAACACGCACCACAATGGTTCTCTTTTCTAATAAGGATCTATTTGTACCCGAACGAACACATTTTAGAAAAATTAGGACAACGAAAGGATGAGGAAAAAACATAACGTTCAAACGTGCACCGCGCACTTTTCATGTCGCAACAGTCACTGTTGTATATTAAAGCGCTTCGACGCCTCGTCAGGGGTAGAAAGCGCTATATAAATACTATTACAATACAATACAATACAATATTAGGGTTCAATGTATGAAGTGCGTGTAACAAAAGCCTCCCTGTGACATAAGCAGTTTCCTACTGAGGTAATTGATTGATTCAAAACTACCACTTCAGAAAACTCCAGCTTTCTCTAGAAGGTACATTAATCACCAGAAGTCTTAATATTTTCATATTTGTCTGACAATTGCTGGACTCACAGGGAACTCTGCAGCAGGTGCTTTTAAGGACACCAGTCGCACCGCCATAAAGCTGGCTGTGTACAAAATAGATTTATGGCTCATTCAGCCCTAACCTAGACATCATTTCTGGTTCATTGGCACGGAACATGTCTGTGTCCAGTTTTGATGCAGTTTCACTAGGACACGACTGAACCTTAGACAACACTACTTTCTGCTGTTCGATACTTATGGGTAACAGACATCACGCTTAATTAGTATAACATTGTCTTTCTGAAAGACAGCATTTCGTTTATTTAACACCTAAACACTTAAAAGCGTAATTTCAAATCGAACTGCACGGCTCGGAAGCGACTGCAATTTCTCTTGGCTTTTTATTTCTTTGTTACTATTGAATTAATCTATGTTATGTTCAAATGTAATTGAAATCTCGGTTCACCTTCGCCCCCTAGTGTCCGTCCTTATTTTGAGTGAGTATGCTCCCAGGTTCTCTCTTACCTGCCAGAGTGAGGGTCTTCAGCGCGTGACTCCACGGGAGGGAACCTCGGGGTCCGCAGGAGAGCCCCATTATGTGAGACAGAGTCACAGCTCCGCCGAGGCCGCCCTGTGTGCTCTTGTGGCGATGGCGCCGCCTTTGACACACCCAGATCCTTGCTGTGAGAACGGGGTATCCACGGGCTCGGTGACCTGTGCTGTAAAGGGCCAGACCCCGGCCTTGTGGCCCGTCGGGGGTACGCCGTCCTGGTACGGTGCCCCCCAGTGCCCTGGACCTGCTCCCAGCGCCGCCTCCGCCTCTCTGAGCCTCCCTCCCTCTCCGCCTCCTTCACGACTGGCTCTCTGCTCCCTCCCTCCCACCCCCGAGCAGCTAGCAGGAAGAGGGACTTCCACGCACATTACACTGACATAAAAACATATTAATAACCAGGCAGAAATCATGGCTCAAAAATATACATTTGAGCATTGATAATAAAACCCAGCAAAACAGCAGCGGCTTGTCCCAGTGTGGGTTTTATTATAGAAATAAAAAACAAAGTTTAGTTTCTCTTAAGTGGAAAATGAATCCCATAGACCCATCTCCTGCTCATCTGAGCAGCCTGGACCACCAACACTCCCGAGACACCCCTTACCAGCTGTTGGCACCCTTGGTGAACGGCAACATTGTACTGCAGTAACCAGACCCGTGAAGAATGTGCACTGTCAGGTATGTTTGTAGTGCAGCATATTAGAAATATGAACCCGTGTGTGCAACTCCGATGTGCACGATTTACAAAACTATTGCGAATACTAACTCTACGGCTTAATTTGTGCTTATTGTTTCCGGTGCTGAGCACCGGCACTTATTTTTGAGGGCCGGCGCTTACTCTATTTTTCTGCCTCAAACATTTACTGCGAGCAAAAGACACATATGGGAAAGACGGAGGAAAAGTGAAACGAAAGAGCGTCACAAAGGGAGAAAGCAGAAAGCTCCAGGAGTGACCTGAAGGGGCAGGAAGTGGCTGTAAATGGATTAAAGACGCCCGAGATGGCTTCAGAAGTACGTTGCTTCGGTATTCCGTGCTGGCACATTTAAATGCAGCAGCCGCGTGTTTAAGAGGAGGGCTTTGGGCACCGGCACCTTTTTATTTACAAGTTAAGCACTAACACAAAATCCCGTTTCTAATTCACCTTCCTACGAGTTTCCCTGTAAGAGTCCTTACCCACGGTAAATGGAACCACCACAAACCACCCCACCTGTTCCAACCTGTGGCACTAGCGGGTGGGACATCAGCAGCCACACACTTGAGGGGCATTGGATACGTTTGCACAGTGGTTAACTTGTAACACAGTAAATCCCGCTATACAAGACAATGTGCTGAACGAAAAAACTCAAAAGAAAATCACAACATCCTGACAATAGCTAAGAGTCTACTGGAGTACAGTATTCAGAAAAGTTTGGGACATGAATGTAGGGCCCGATGGACATTGCAACTAAGACCTCCGCACCCCACACCGTTTCAATCCACCAAAGGACAGAAGTCTTCAAAACAGTGGGGGGACTAACCAGCTAGGCAGTATGCAAGTGACAACATGGCACATGACATCACAGAGTGGGACATCACACATGGCATCACAGGAAGTGGCATCACAACCCATGACCTCACAGGAAGTGGCATCAGATCCTAGCACCTCACACATATGTTGGCAGCTCCATCATGAGTACATTTAAGGGTATTATGACATTTCATAAATAAGATTTGAAGCCGGGTGTAGGAAAATACCATCTTGCCTGGCATGTTACCCCCATTTGTACTGTATGTATGTTTGTTTTTGCTTATGTGTCCCTGAGATCCTGCCAGCCAGGACCCCAGTGCTCATAAAGTATGCCCTGTATGTGTTCCCTGTGTGGTGCCTAACTGTATCACTGAGGCTCTGCTAACCAGAACCTCAGTGTTTATGCTCTCTCTGCATTTAAACCTGTCACTGCAGGCTAGTGACTAATTTTACCAATTCTCATTGGCACACTGGAACACCCTTATAATTCCCTAGTATATGGTACTGAGGTACCCAGGGTATTGGGGTTCCAGGAGATACCTATGGGCTGCAGCATTTCTTTTGCCACCCATAGGGAGCTCTGAAAATTCTTACACAGGCCTGCCACTGCAGCCTGAGTGAAATAACGTCCACGTTATTTCACAGCCATTTTACACTGCACTTAAGTAACTTATAAGTCACCTATATGTCTACCCCTCACTTGGTGAAGGTTAGGTGCGAAGTTACTTAGTGTGTGGGCACCCTGGCACTAGCCCAGGTGCCCCCACATTGTTCAGGGCAAATTCCCCAGACTTTGTGAGTGCGGGGACAATATTACAAGCGTGCACTATATATAGGTCAATACCAATATGTAGCATCACCATGGTAACTCCGAACATGGCCATGTAACATGTCTAGGATCATGGAATTGTCACCCCAATACCATTCTGGTATTGGGGGGACAATTGCATGCATCCCCGGGTCTCCAGCACAGAGCCTGGGTACTGCCAAACGAACTTTCCGGGGTCTCTACTGCAGCTACTGCTGCTGCCAACCCCTCAGACAGGTTTCTGCCCCCTGGGGCCTGGGCAGCCTGGTCCCAGGAAGGCAGAACAAAGAATTTCCTCTGAGAGAGGGTGTTACACCCTCTCCCTTTGGAAATAGGTGTGAAGGGCTGGGGAGGAGTAGCTTCCCCCAGACTCTGGAAATGCTTTGATGGGCACAGATGGTGCCCATCTCTCCATAAGCCAATCTACACCAGTTCAGGGATCCCCTAGCCCTGCTCTGGCACGAAACTGGACAAAGGAAAGGGGAGTGACCACTCCCCTGTCCAGCACCTCCCAGGGGAGGTGCCCAGCGCTCCTCCAGTGTTTCCCAGACCTCTGCCATCTTGGATGCAGAGGTGCGAGGGCACAATGGACAGCTCTGAGTGGCGAGTGCCAGCAGGTGACGTCAGAGACCCCTCCTGATAGGTGCTTACCTTTCTCTGTAGCCAATCCTCCTTTGAGGGCTATTTAGGGTCTCTCCTCTGGGCTATTCCTCAGGTAACGAATGCAAGAGCTCACCAGAGTTCCTCTGCACTTCCCTCTTCGACTTCTGCCAAGGATCGACCGCTGACTGCTCCAGGACGCCTGCATAACCGCAACAAAGTAGCAAGAAGACTACCAGCAACATTGTAGCGCCTCATCCTGCTGGCTTTCTCGACTGTTTACTGGTGGTGCATGCTCTGAGGGCTGTCTGCCTGCACTGGAAGGCAAGAAGAAATCTCCCGTCGGTCGACGGAATCTTCCCCCTGCCAAAGCAGGCACCAAACTTCTGCATCACCGATCCTCTGGGTCCCCTCTCATCCTGACGAGCATGGTCTCTGGAACACAGAAGCTGGGTCCAAGTGTCTCCCACAGTCCAGTGGCCCTTCTGTCCAAATTTGGTGGAGGTAAGTCCTTGCCTCCCCACGCCAGACAGTAATCCTGTTTACTGCGTGAACTGCAGCTGCTCGGGCTTCTGTGCACTTTTGCAAGACTTCCTTTGTGCATAGCCTAGCCCAGGACACTTGCGTGACTCTTGGACTTGGTCCCAATCCTTTACAGGTCCTCAGGTCCAGGAATCCATCTTCAGTGTTTTGCAGTCAGTTGTTGTCCTTGCAGAGTCCCCTATCTCGACTTTACTATCTTTCTGGGGTAGTAGAGTAACTTTAGTCCTACTTTTCGGGGTCTTGGGGTGGGGTATCTTGGATACCTTTAGTGTTTTCTTACACTCCCAGTGACCCTCTACACACTACACTAGGCCTGGGGTCCATTCGTGGTTCGCATTCCACTTTTGGAGTATTTGGTTTGTGTTGCCCCTATGCCTATTGTCTCCTATTGCATTCTATTGTGATTCTACATTGTTTGCACTACTTTTCTAACTGTTACTTACCTGATTTTGGTTTGTGTGTATATTTTGTGTATTTTACTTACCTCCTAAGGGAGTATATCCTCTGAGATATTATTGGCACATTGTCACTAAAATAAAGTACCTTTATTTTTAGTAACTCTGAGTATTGTGTTTCTCATGATACAGTGCTAAGTGATATAAGTGGTATAGTAGGAGCTTTGCATGTCTCCTAGTTCAGCCTAAGCTGCTCTGCTATAGCTACCTTCTATCAGCCTAAGCTGCTAGAACACCTCTAATCTACTAATAAGGGATAACAGGACCTGGCACAGGGTGTAAGTACCACAAGGTACCCACTATAAGCCAAGCCAGCCTCCTACACAGGGGTTGTGCCAAAAAAGTGATGAAAACCCAAGAGAAAATCTAGCCTTCATTTAACAGATTTTTTTTTATTCTGCCCTAAAGAAATTGTCAGCAAGGAGGAACAGGGCAGTACATCCATTCTGCTGAACTGGTTGCAAAACCTTGTGGGTTACGGCACCTGGTGCGGGGATCCTGGTGTGCCCAGTTCATCTCAGGGAGTAATAATAATGCAAATATAACTCTGGAGAGTTACACATTAGCTGGAGAGTTCTTTGTTTTCTCTAGTCCCAGTTTTGACTCAAAGTGGCATGTCTCCCGGTAAGCACATCATGTGACACGCAGATGACAGATTTGTGTTTTATGTAAATGGTCTAGTGTGTTACTGCTCTTCACACAGATCGTTTTGTTAGTTACAGTTCATAAATTGTAATCCTTCTAATATTGGTCAGTGAGCTGGGAAGGAAACACTGCTCCCACACCTCGCACCCCTCACTGTAACATTCCGCCATTGATTTACACACCTATATGATTTATTGGCATGTAAAGCACTTGACACCCTGCACTGGAATGAGTAGCGCTATAAACGGAATAAAACAAATACTGGTAGAGACCAACACATCTGACCTGCTCGCAGTGCATGCATGTCTCCTGTATAGGGACAACGTCACCGTCTCCCTCTACAGTACCTGGGGAGGAATAACAAGATGTTTGCCTTGGTTTCCCCTCCACTGCATTTGCATTGAAGTGTGAGGCTCCAGGAAGCTCCCAGCCAGGATACTCCAACAAAAAGATGCCTGATGGCCCCTTAACTTTGGACTTTGTTTTCAGCCCAGCTGGAATTTCAAATACAAAGCCCTCTCGCCGCCTGCAGGTTCCTGCTAGGAATCAAAGCAGACAACATGCAGGCGCTGCTGAATGTGTCCCAATATCTGAAAACTACACCGGGATGGGCTCAGCAAATGTAAGTGGGCCCAACTTCTTGGCAGGATGGACACTTACTTAGATTGGACACACACACACTTCATCCTACGACATTCTACTACGCTACAATCTCACGCTCTACAACACTATACTCCACTCTACAGCACCCTGCTCCACTCTATGAAACTTCACTCTATGATATTGTACTGTACACCACTCCACTCTATGCCACTCTGCTCTCCTCTATTATACAACACTAACCCACTCTACACCACTCCAATCCAAGACACTCTGCTCCACTCTATGCCACTCTACTATAGGCCACTGCAAGCCACTTTACTCAACTATACAGCACTCCACTCTATGCCACTCTGCTCTACTCCACTGTATGACACACTACTGTGCTGTACACCACAACTCTAGTCTATACCACTCCACTCTATGGCACTCCATTCTATAATAATATTGCACTGTACACCACTCCACTCTATGCCACTCTGCTCAACTCCACTGTATGATGCACTACTGCACTGTACACCACAACTCTAGTCTACACCACTCCACTCTATGACACTCCATTCTATGATATTCTACAACGCTCTTCTCCATTCCATTCTGGTCTACTGCACTCTACTGCACTCTAAGATGCTCCACTACCCTGCACAGCACTACTCCACTCTACTTCACTATACACCACCCTACTCTGCTTCATTCCACTCTACGACACTCTACTCCAGTCTCTGAAACTCATCTCTACAGCACTCTAAGCCACTTCTCTCTATGACACTCTACTACATTGTACACCACTCTATGCTACATGACTATACAGCACTCTCCTCCACTCTGTGATACTCTACAACACTCTACTCTATGCCGCTCCACTCAATGACACACTATTTGAGTCCACAACACTTTATTCCACTTTATGCAAATCCACTCTGCACCACTCTACTCCACTCTACACCATTTCACTCTGCGCCACTCTACTCCACTCTACTCCATACCAGTTCACTCTATAACACTCTACACCATTTCGGCCTACAATAGTCTACTCTAATCTAAACCGCTCTAAGCCAATCCACTCAATACCACTCCACTCCATTCCACTCCACTCTACTGCACTTCACTCTAAGCAACTCCACACCACTTTACGCCACTCTATGCTGTTCTACTGTGCTCCACTATACGCCACTCCACTATACAACACTCCACTCTTCTGTACTCCACCATAGTGGGGCAAGACCTACTGGCTTTCTCCAGTGCTTGTAACCTCTTGCTTGTGGCAGGTTCTTTGCTGACATAGTGTGGTCATTGCTGTCTCTGTACTTGGACTTCAGTTTGTTTATGAGTAGATCAAACTCAAACCCAAGTGCAAGGATAACAATGACAGATTAAAGGCCTGATTACGAGTTTGGTGGTCACACCGCCGTACTGCTGCCTCGCGGTCCCAAGAAGACCGCTGAGCCGGCGGTCCCCTGTCCACCATATTACAATGTTACCACTGGCCCATCAGTGGTGTTCCTGACAGCGCTGGACGCGGTCAGCAATATGAGGTATATTTTTCCATATGTGTCGGTGCAGGTGTGTACATTTTGGCCAAATAATTCCAAAATGTACACATATGTATGACAGATGTGTAAACATACTTTGTAAAAGTACCGTTCCATTGCTGGAGTCTGGGCCGTATATGCACAGTCCAAGCAATGGCAGAAAATGTGTAAGGTAATTACCTGGATTTTTTGGTCTTTATTTTTGGGGCAGAGTTGCTGATGTGAACGGGGGCTAAGGATGAAGGAGTCCATGTCAGAGACTGAAGGGAAAAAAGGGAATGGGGGAGCTAGCCCCCCATTTACTTCAATTCTACCATATCAAAGCAGACATTCTGTCCACCACAGTTGGCTTGATCTAAAAGCACATGTTGATCTGGAGGGCAGTGCCCTTTGTCAGCACCATCGGACAGCTGCTATTCACCAGCCGCCTCTAAGGTGGTCGGAAAATGGCTTGTGGTGTCGGCGGTCTCTAGTTCAACAAACCACCAACATCCTTATTCAGCTGGTGATAGGTACTCGGGCTTCCGCTACCACCATGACGGCGGTGATAAGACCGCCAAACTGGTAATCAGGCCTTAGGTCTAAGCCAAGGACATCAGCTTTGTTTCTAAGTTACAAGGTGCACACCTCTGTTGCACGCTCTTGGCACACTTCACAGCGAGGTGGTGGTGTGCTAGTTGAAGGTTTCGGCCTGACGTTTTGCAGCACTTTCTTTCTGCTTTGTGTCTGCATTTCCCAGGGTGTGTTATATATTTGCTGTACTTAGGCCCATATTTATAATTTTTGACGCTAAACTGCGCTAACGCAGTTTAGCGTCAAAAAGTTTTGCGCCGGCTAACGCCATTCTGAAGCGCCATGCGGGCGCCGTATTTATTGAATGGCGTTAGCCGGCGCAAGCAGACCGGCGCTGCCTGGTGTGCGCGAGAAAAACCACGTACACCAGGCAGCGCCGGCGTAGGGGGAAAATGGCGCATGGGCGTCTTAAAATGGGGCAAGTCAGGTTACGTCGAAAAAATCGTCGTAACCCGACTTGCGCCATTTATTTTCGACGCCCATCCCCCATCAACATGACTCCTATCATTGTAAAGATAGGAGTCATGCCCCCTTGCCCAATGGCCATGCCCAGGGGACTTCTGTCCCCTGGGCATGGTCATTGGGCATAGTGGCATGTAGGGGGGCACAAATAAGGCCCCCCTATGCCACCAAAACAAAATATAAAAAAAAAAAATTATACTTACCTGAACTTACCTGAATGTCCCTGGGGTGGGTCCCTCCATCCTTGGGGGTCCTCCTGGGGTGGGCAAGGGTGGCAGGGGGGGTCCCTGGGGGCATGGGAGGGCACCTGTGGGCTCATTTTGAGCCCACAGGCCCCTTAACGCCTGCCCTGAGCAGGCGTTAAAAAGTGGCGCAAATGCGCCGTTTTTAGCCACGCCAACTCCCGGGCGTCTCTTTTGCCCGGGAGTATAAATACCACGTAAAGGCCTGGGAGTCATTTTTTAGACGGGAACGCCTCCCTTGCATATCATTAACGCAAGGAAGGGGTTCACGCTAAAAAATGACGCACATTCCGGGAACTTTGGCGCTATTCGCCTCTAACGCCATAGTATAAATATGGCGTTAGTTGGCGTTAGTTTTGCGTCGAAATTGCGTCAAAAAAAACGACGCAATTTCGGCGCAAACGGAGTATAAATATGGCCCTTAGTGTAGAAGTTCCAAATTGTGGACGATCCGTGTTTTGTATTTCTATCAAAACTGTAGTTTGGGGTTTGTGGTGCTTGGAGATTGCTGCCCTCCGCTGTGTACTCAGGTGTCGGTGTTTTTTGTGTTCATTAAGTTTCAGACTAAAGCGTAATGTTACTGCCTAATAACCACAAAAAACGGAGACACCGAAGAGCACAGCAGAGGGGAGAAATCTCACTGTCCGGAACGGTCAGTTTATGCATTAGGATGTGGCGGCCACGGTTTTCTTCTGGACGGCAACACCTGTTTACAGAGCATCGGGTGAATTCTTTTTCTTGGATCCCCACTAGGGGTGGGTTTGGGCGCAATCTGATCTTATGTCTGTTACACAGCGTTAGTCCTGAGCCCATCTCTTGTGCTCCGTCTCTCAGTCTTCATCTCCTTACACCTCGGTGCCCTTCTTGCAATTCTTTCTTTCTATTCTTCTTCTCTCGTATTTCAATCGAGTTGTTCCGTCCTCGTTTCTATCTATGTCTATTCCTGTGTGTCTCGACCCGCGCCCCTCATTCCAGTTTATCTCTGTATTGGAGTCAGGAAACGCACATAGAGGAATGGATGTGGCTGGTGATGTCCCTTTGCTGCCATCTGCAGGATTCTTGTGGTAATTGACCAAAATAATGGAATTATTTTAAACGCACCACGAAAAAGACATCTCTCATGAACACCAAAACTATTCAAGTCAACAGTAACCTGGATAATACAAGGGTGTTGGAAAGTGGGTTACTGGCAGTGGTAACTATGAACCTACCACTGGCACTAAGGCCACTAACCAAATACAGATTCAGTACAGGTCCCAGTAAATTAGCCCCTTGCTCAACCCTTGGTAGCTATAACCGAGCAGGCAGGCCTAACTTAGGAGACAAGAGTGTAAAGCATTCAAAAACATCAATACAGTAAATAAGTGAGGCACAACACACAATAAAAATCCCACACCAATTTATAAAAATAGGTTACATTTTTTCTGAGTAAATAGACACCAAAACGACAAAAATCCAATGTAGGGAATCAGAGTTATGAATTTTAAAAGAATAAACACTTCCTAATGCTTAGAAACACAAAGCGCCAATTTTACTAAAGTTCTCCAAACTTCTCCAATCTTCAGGAGGCGTTTCCTGAAATCGTCCTTGCAGGTACAGAAGGTCCAAAACACAAATCCAAGGGTCCGGAATCTCCTAGATGGTCCTTGGAAAGGTGGACCACAATTCCCGCAATGCACCTGGCCAAATCCTTAAAAGTCCCCTGGATGCACTCCAGGCTGGGGACGTTTGCTGGAGATGATGCAGGTGAAGCTCTGTTAACCTGTAGCTGCAGGGAGTCCACTCCTGAGTCCTTCTTGAAGCAAGGCACTGTCCCCAGGGCTGTAGTACCAGATTGTGCAGCAGGCACAGTTCACTTAGAAGTGCAGGCCAAGGGTGCAGCTCCAGATTCCAGCAGGGCAGTTCTTCTTTCTCTTGTAGTTTCAGGCAGCAGATCTGAGAGGCTATGCACCTCTCACATATTTATTCACAGCTCCTGGGTATCAGGAAGGGGGTCGCCCAACCAATAGAATGCAGAGTGACGCCCAGATGCATGACCACTTCCTGCAAAGTGTGGCATATCCCTGCCCCAGAAACCACAATTTTTCCAAAATCCATGATGTCAGAAACTAAGAGCTGACCAAACCATCCTCCAGTGTGGCTCATTTCCATAGCTCTCCCCTTCTAACATCTGCAAATTCCTTTCTTAAGCCTAGTATCTGTCTGAGGGGTCTAGAAGGTGGGGCTTAGGTGATCTGTCATTCTCTCCTGTCTTGCTCTCCTTTGAGGCTGTATGTTTTATTACCCCTCCCCCTGCTCATGCATTCCTGTGTAGCCCCGAACTGCCCTTCACCAGAGATGCTCTGGACAGCCACTTATCACTTAATCAAGCAGCTCTGCTAATCCTGTTAGCATTGACCAATCAGAGGGGACAGTCAGAAGGCTGGATTTTGGCTTACAGAAAGAAAAGCCTTATAACTTATTTTCTGTACAAGTTGTGATAAATTCACCAATGTCAGCTTTTAAAGACAGGCTGCAAGGCAGGTCTGCATTTAAAAGGACAGGAAGCACACAGCAGTGCACACATGCAAGTGCAGAAATTCTGCTGGGCCTCTAATCTCCATGCCCTATTATATAGGGGCTTATAGGCAGAATGTACACCCTTGCCCATTATATACTAGGGACTTACAAGGTCTGTCAGGACAATCGAAAGGGTACCCTGATACCTAGTGTACTCTACTACAAGTGTGTGTTTTAACATAGCACTGGCCTGGGTCTGGCTAACAGAGTCCAGGGCACAGTCAGAGTCAGTTATCATCAGCATCAGTCAGCAACACAAAAATAGGGGTGAACAGGGCAAAAAGATGACTTTGCAACAAAGGGTAAAGAGAAATATACTAGAAAGTGAGAGTCGGGGGCACGAGGATGCTGAAACTTTGAGTACAGAATACTAGACAAATTTACATGACCATTTCCTGCTCTAGGATATCCCTGCCTGGGAACCGGCAGTGTGGAAGGTTACACCTACCCCACGAAGGTCTGTAAGTACCAGGGAGAGGTGGGTGAAGCATTGAAGCTTGAGCCTGAAGTCCGGCTCTGGCTCGACACAATGACTGGTTGGAACCTCGAGCCCATAATGAGCCGAGCTTTCATGTGGCTTCTGCTTGCGACCTTCGCCCCTCACTCATGCACAAAGAGGTCAAAACAAAGCAGCTTTGGCTTACGCCCTCCCTACCACCCAGCCTACGCCCTCCCTACCACCCAGCCAAAAGTGCCCCCATCCCTCCAGAGCCCCTCTCTACCATAGATGTCATTTGTTTTAAAACGCTGGTAAAGGCTGGCTTTATTAATCCACTCAGCTACCACATAAAATACAGATCTGTTCTTGGCAGCAGGCACATTAACCCTCTGCGCTACTTTATGGAGAGTCAGAACTACCACTGGAGAAAACTCTGATCTCTCTTTTTAATAGGAACTTTGATCACAAGGAACTCTGCAGCTGGGGTTTTAAATTCTAAGTTATTGATAACCCTGCCATCCTCCTGAGGTCAGTGCCACCCCTCCAAGTCAGGGCCCTGTGCAGCCTCACTGGTCACACTACTCGGTGGAAGAGGTGGTGACCTCTCAGAGGCAGACATGAAGGAATTACATAAAATGAAAACAATTTTTGTCGTGCCAGAAGCAAGAACTCTCACCTGAGAGTTCAAGTTTATGATAACAGTTAATAGGCCTCTAACTTTCTCCACAGCTTCAATGCTTGTCGCACCGCCCCAGACCACCAGGAAGTCGAGGGCTTTCAGTGCCATAACAACAGTGGGATCCATGAAAGAGTCGGTCATTTGTAATTAAGGATGTGGTTTAAACACGAAAACACTTTCTGTGATTCCCATAGTGTTCCACCCAACTGGTATTTTTCTGCCTCTCTGAGCTTTCTGTTATTGCATCCAGATATATAACACAACAACTACTGACATACGTGTTAAAACACCCATGACTATTGGCTTTGTCTGTTTAACATGAATGGGTAACCACACTGATTTTGTAAAACTGCATCTCAACACAAAAGGTGAGAATGTGGGTTCAGTTAAAAAAACAACACCTGAAACAAAAAAGAAAAAAAAAGAGGGAAGCTGAAAAACAACAGGCTGGATCTCCATCAACCCAGGAGTCCAGCAGGGCTGGTTACATTTTGTTCTTTTCACTGTTGTCATAAACACAGCCTTCCTCTGTTCCGTCTTCATGCCATCCTGCATTGGTGTGTGTTATATGTTGAGCATATGGGGGATGTACTATACTACTCTAGAACACAGGGTTAGTAGATTAGTAGAATATTGTGGTAGTGTGTGTCTGCTAGTTGAGTGGCATGGCTAACAAAGGGGGGTGAAGATTGAGAAGGACGCTTGGGAGTTCATAGTAGTCAGAAGGTTTGGGATGAGTCAAAGGGAGTAGGAATGGTGAGGCCCCACCCTACTGGGGGTCCAAGATGAAGCCTAGGTTGCGAGCATGGATGGTGGGCGAGGGTGCAGTGCCTAGAGTCTTGGGCCACCAGGAGTCATTCCAAAGTGAAGGGTTGGGGCCGAAAATGAGGACCTCAGTTTTGTCAGTGTTGAGCTTGAGGCGGCTTGATTCCATCCAGTTGGAAATGGCGAGAAGGCCGTTGTGGAGGTTGTTGAATCCTGATTGGGAGGTGTCGAGGGCATCGCTGTCTTCTAGGAAACAGGAGAGTTGGGTGTTGACGACTTTTTCGATGACTTTGGCCGGGAAAGGGAGGAGTGAGATTGGTCAATAGTTCTTCGGGTCCTCCGGATCTCCCTTGGGCTTCTTCAGTAGTGCGTTGACTTCTACGTGTTTCCAGATTTCAGGGAAGGTGGCTGATTCGAAGGAGATGTTGATAGTTTTGCAGAGGTGGGGAGCGATGATGCTGCTTGCCTTGTTGAAAATCTGGTGGGGGCAGGGGTCCGCTGGGGATCCGGAGTGTGTTCGATGTCATCTTTGTTGGTGAGGGTCCAGGTGCGAAGGGTGTTGGTGTTGTTCGGGGGGTCCTGTGTCAGGGCGTCCGGCTTGAGGGTGTCAGTGGTCAGATTGGGTTTGAAGTTGTTGTGGATTTCTTCTATCTTGCGGCGGAAATGGGTGGCGAGGGAGTTGCAGAACTCTTGCGTAGGGGGGGTTAGCTGGAGCAGGTCTTGGGGTTGGAGAGGTCTATGATGATGATGAAGAGTTCTTTGCTGTTGTGGGCGCTGTTATCTACGCGGTTTTTGAAGTGGGTCCTTTTGGCGGTACGGATTAGCTGGTGATGCTTGAGTGCGATGTGGTTGTGTTTGCTGGGATCCAGGCGCAGGGCCTTCTCTCTTTTTCAGCATTCTCGTTTGGAGAATTGTAGGTCGGGTGTGAACCAGTTGGGTTTGGTGCTGTGCAGGGAGTGTGAAGGTTTCTTGAGCGATGCGAGGGTGTTGCTGCAGTCTGCTAACCAGCAGTGCAGGTTGGTAGCGTCTTTGTCGGGGTGCGTGGTTGTAGGTGGCGTGGTCTTGGCGAGGGTGGAGATCAGTTCTTCTGTTGAGATTTTGCTCCAGTTGCGTCGGGGTGGTTGTGTGTGGTGGTGGTGGGTAGCTGGTTTCTGATAGGAGAAGTGGATGCATCGGTGGTCTGTTTAGCTGAGCTCAGTGGTGTGGATGAAGGAGACGTGGCTGTTTGCAGCGAAGATGGGGTCGTGAGTGTGGCCTGCAGTGTGAGTGGGGGAGGTGACGAGTTGTTTGAATCCGAGGTTGGCGAGGTTGTCCAGAAGGTGGTTGGTGTTGATGTCGTTGTTGTTTTCAAGATGGAAGTTCAGATCGCCGAGGAGAATGTAGTCTGCTGAGGTGAGGGCCTGGGTGCTGACAATGTCGGCGATGGAGTCACAGAATTGGGCTCGGGGACCCGGAGGTCTGTAGATCAGTGTTCCTTTGAGGGTGGTGTTGGCGTTGACGTGGATGTTGAAGTGAAGGTGTTTAGCAGAGTTTAGTGTGTCGTGGGTGCTGGTAGAGACTTTGATGGTGCTTTTGTGGACTATGGCGATTCCCCACCTGGCTTATTGGTGCAGTCTCTCCTGGTGATCTTGTAGCCTTCAGGGATGACAATGACAATGTCCAGTTCGGAGGCCGAGTTTGTCCAGGTTTCGGTGAGGAAGGCAATGTCCGGTGATAAGGAGGCCAGCAGGTCCCAAAGTTTGATGGTGTGTTTGTGGATGGAGCGAGTGTTGAGTAGGATGCAGTTGAGGCAGTTGTTGGCGGTTCTGTTGTTGTTTTTAAGGGTGCAAGAGAAATGGCAAGCTTGGCAGGCAAAGGGTCCTTTGGTGGTCCTGGGGGAGGACTGGAAACAGGCGGGGGTGCGTCCAGGGTTCAGGGCATGGAGGTCTCTGGCAGAGTAGCGGTGTCTGGTGGTGTGGGGGGGCGCGGTCCAGGCGCGGATGGATGCAGACGGGCTTGCCTCTGGCATACCTCCGGCTCGCCGGCGGCGCACCCGCTGCGCGTGAACGCCATAAAGAAAGGAGGAGGAAGGGAGGTGCAGCTGGCAGGTGGGAGGGAACAGCGAATGGGGGTGCGTGGGGGGCAGGGCCACAGGGATGCAGCAGCGGGAAGCGGGAAGCCTTAGGAGCGCACAAGAAAGGCACAATAAAGCGAAAAAAGGCAAAATAAGGCCGGAATATGGCAAAATAGGAAAAACAAGTGGAAAAGTGACAATAACCTAAAAATACGCCACAATAGGAAAAACAAGTGAAAAAGTGACAATAACCTAGAAATACGGCACAATAAGAAAAATGAGTGAAAAAGTGACAATGACCTAGAAATACGGCACAATAACAAAAACGAGTGAAAAAGTTATAATAATCTAGAAATATACAGTACAATAAGAAAAACGAGTGAAAAAGTCACAATAGCCTAGAGAAACAGAGCGCAAGTCTAGGGACGCTTTACCTGCAGCCCACTAGACACCAGGGATGAGCCTCGAACACGCGAGCAGCAGCGTGGGCGGTAGACAGTTAACACAGGCACAGCGAGGTGGTGCTGCGATCGTGGGGGAGCAAGCTCCTGGCCAAAAGTAGGTCAGAGGTCACTCACCCGCATCGTGCAGCGACCACCATTAAGAAGGAAGGAGGGAGGGAGGAGCAGCTGGGAGGCAGGAGAGAACAGCGAACGGGGGCACGTGGGGGGCGGGGCCGCAGGGAGGCAGGGGCGGGAAGCGGGAAGACTGAGGAGCGCACAAGAAAGGCAAAATACAGCGAGAAAAAGGCAAAATAAGGCCGGAATATGGCACAATAGGAAAAACGAGTGGAAAAGTGACAATAACCTAGAAATACGTCACAATAGGAAAAACGAGTGAAAAAGTGACAATAACCTAGAAATACGGCACAATAAGAAAAACGAGTGAAAAAGTGACAATAACCTAGAAATACAGCACAATAAGAAAAACAAGTGAAAAAGTGATAATAACCTAGATATACGGCACAATAAGAAAAACGAGTGAAAAAAGTCACAATAGCCTAGAGAAACATAGCACAAGTCTAGGGACGCTTTACCTGCAGCCCACTAGACACCAGGGATGAGCCTCGAACACGCTAGCAGCAGCGTGGGCGGGGGACAGGGAACACGGGCACAGCGAGGTGGTGCTGCGATCATGGGGGAGCGAGCTCATGGCCAAAAGTAGGTCGGAGGTCACTCTAACCAAGAACAGAGATATGATTTAACCCTAATCCCTGGGGATGCGGACAGATAACGCAGGAGGCTCCTTGGGGAAACCTGACAATCAATGGCAGCACTCCTGACTTTGTCATCAGCCCGGAGTTCCATCTGCAACGTTTGTGACTTCAAGGGCCCGACGACCCCTGCACCATCCTCTGGAACTGACGCACACTGACGCCTGCCGACACCAGTGACATCACAGTCCAGATCTCACCACGATGATCACGATGCCCTACATTTCCAAGGTACTGTTTGCGGGTCTTCCCAACACCGTAGCCAGCCTGTGACCTCTCGGTCGGCCTGAACTGTTGAATTTGCTGTTCACAATGCTGTGATAGCCCCAGACAGAGCTATTGACTTCAAGAAACTGTATTTTTAAGTAATTCTTGCAAAATTCATAACTTTATTACTGTATGTTGGATGTTTCTCATTTTGGTCTTGTTTTACGCAGATAAATATTGGCTATTTTTCTAAAACTAGTGTGGTGTCCTTTTTGTAGTGTTTTTACTGTATTACTGTGTGTTATGTGCAAATGCTTTACACATTGCTTCTGTGATAAGCCTGACTGCTCATGCCAAGCTATCAAGGGGGTGAACAGGGGTTATCTGAGCTTGCTATCTTCCTTACCCTGACTAGAAGGAGGGTCCCTACTTGAACAGGGTGTAAACTGAATGCCAACTAGAGACCCCATTTCTAACATTGGTTGTCAGCGGTGAGGATAGGACTTGCATTTTCACTTGACCTCCAGTGATTGGTGTACACTACTACCATATCACA
Source organism: Pleurodeles waltl (assembly GCF_031143425.1). Taxonomy (NCBI): domain Eukaryota; kingdom Metazoa; phylum Chordata; class Amphibia; order Caudata; family Salamandridae; genus Pleurodeles; species Pleurodeles waltl. Next base: position 1,541,195,773 of record NC_090446.1, read on the forward strand.
GACTACTACGTACCACATACAGACTTTTTGTTTTTGGATTTTTCATCTGATCTATTTTTGGTCTTGAGTTCAAGTTACACTTCCTACTACATCATGTCTCACTCAAGAGGATCATCAGTTACATCCCTGGAATTGATTTTTGAGGAGGATAGGTTGGTAATTTACACTGTGAAGTAACTGAAGTCAGTTTACAAAAGCCTCAAAGTCCAACTTAGAGACCTCACCAAGAAGGAGGAGCTACAAAAGGTGCGGAGGGCCTGGGTAGCAGCCAGAAATGCCAGTGGGCATTATGAGGATCTGTTAGCAATGGGGTCTCTAGTCGGCAGAGGTATACACCCATGTCCAAGTAGGGACCACAATCCTAATCACGGTAAGTCACAACAAATCCAATTTATCCTTTGTGCGCTCTCTGGTAGCTTGGCACTAAGCAGTCAGGCTTAACTTAGAAGGCAATGTGTAAAGCGTTTGTGCAATAAATCATACAGTAACACAGTGAAGACACCACAAAAATACACCACACAGGTTTAGAAAAATAGATAATATTAATCTGAATAAAATAAGGTCATAACAACAAAGATTCAATAAACATAAGTTTAAATCTTAGAAATAAGCAGTGGTCTCTTGTTTATAGAAAGTACCTAGTTTGTGGCAAAAATAACATGCACGGAGACCACAGACAAGGAGATGAGTGGAAAAATAAGGTATGCATTGGATTTTCTGACGCAGGACAGACATTGCGTCATTTCTTTCCACGCTGCAAGGGGCTTGTGTCATTTTTCAGTGCACAGTCTTTGTTCCTCACTGCAATGCGGGGATCTTTTTGATGCCCAGGGACAATGCGAGGAAATCCTGGGTGGGCTGGAAGAAGACACGGGTGTTGTGTTGATCCGGTAGGGCGATATGTAAAATTTTCTGTTGCAGGCGCAGCATCGATTTTCCACTCGGGAAGTCGGGCTGCATCATTCTGGCTTGCTGTGCGGTGATTTCTCGGTCACAAGGCAGGCTATGCATTGTTTCCGGCAGGCTGTGCGTCAAATTTCAGTGCACAAGGAGTTTCCTGAAGAGGCGAAGTCTTTTTGGCCCTGAGACTTCAGAAAACAGGAGGCAATGTCAATCCTAGTCTTTGCAGAGAACATCTCAGCAAAACCAGAGGCCAGAAAGGCAGCAGGGCAACAGCAAGGCAGCAGTCCTGCACAGCAAAGCAGTCCAGTTGAGTCCTTTGGGCAGCCAGGCAGTTCCTCTTGACAGGTGCAGGTTCAGGTCCAGAAGTGTCTGGTTTGGTGGGGTCAGACACCCAGTTTATATACCCCAAAATGCCTTTGAAGTGACGGAGACTTCAAAGAGTGGTTTTGAAGTGCACAAGTTTCAGTAAGGGGTTTGGCAGTCCATTGTGTTAGGGCATGCCACTGAAATGTGTCAGGCCCTCCACCTTTCCAGCCCAGGAAGACCAGTGCTAAAGTGCATGTGCTCTCTCCCTTAAACATGGTAACTTTGGCTCATACCCAATAGGCATATTTAATTTACTTGTAAGTTCCTAGTAAAGTGCACTACATGTGCCCAGGGCCTGTAAATTAAATGCTACTAGTGGGCCTGGAGCACTGATTGTGCCACCCACATAAACTGCCCCTAACGATGTCTCAGGCCATCCAATGAAAGGCATGTGTGTGCAGTTTCACTGCCACTTCAGCTTGGCATTTAAAGATACTGGTTAAACCTTAAACTCACCATTTTCTACATATAAGTCACTCCTAAGGAAGACCCTAGGTAACCCATAGGGCAGGGTGATATGTAGGTAAAAGGCAGGACATATACATATGTGTTTTATATGTCCTGGTAGTGAAAAACTCCTAAATTTGTTTTCCACTACTGTGATACCTGCTCCTTTCATTGACTAGAATTAAGACTGCCCTCCTGCCATTTTTGAGTGGTAGATTCTGATCTGAAAGGGGTAAACAGGTCATATTTACTATGACCAGAATATTAATAGAAAATCCTACTTATTGGTGAGGTTGGATTTTATATTACTATTTTTGAAATTCCAGTTTTAGAAAGTGAGCATTTCTTGCCACTCTAAACCATCTGTGCCCTACAGCCTGTCTCCAATCAACATCTAGTCTGTGCTGGTTGACAGCTCCCTTGAGCATTTCACCCAGACAACCACAAACACAGGACACTCAGTCACATCTGCATACTGAATGGATTTTCCTGGGCTGGAAGGGTAGAGGGCCTGGCACTTACATTTCAAAGGCTAGTGGCCTGCCCTTACACAAAGTACTGATAACAGCCCACAGGGACCCTGGCAGACAGGACTGGGCTGAAAGGGGAATTTGAGCACTCCAAAACCACTCTTTGAAGTCTTCTCCACTTCAAAGGCCTTTGTGGGAATATAAACTGGGCCTGTGGCCCCCACCCAGACACTTCTGGACCTACTCCTTCACCCTGTCAGAGGAGCTGCCTGGCTGCCCAAAGGACTCATCTGGACTGCTTTGCTGGAAAGGACAGCTCCCCTGCTGTTTCCCTGCTGCTCTGCTGGCCTCTGACTTAGCTGGAAGGACTCTGCCTTCCCTGGAAGTGCTCTCCAAGGGCTTGTATTGAGCTTGCCTTCTGTTCCTGAAGTCTCATGGCCAACAAAGACGTCACCACTGCAAGAAATTCCTTGAGGGGTGAAAAATCAACGCAACACCTGCCAAAATCGACATGAAGCCTGCATTGCGGCAGAGAAATCATCGCACAGCCGACCGGAACGATGCAGCCCCGACTTCCCTACTCGAAATTTGCTGCAGCACCTACTTTGCAACTGAAAATTTGACACATCGTCTAATGGATAGACCCAGCTCCTGTGCCTTCTTCCAGCATGTCAAGGAATCTCAAGGCATCGTCCCTGGGCATCAACATATCTGCGCATCACAATGAGGAACCATGGCTGCGCACCCGAAAACAATGCAAACCCCTTGCAGTGTGGAAAGAAACAACGCATCGTCTGTGCTGCTTCGGGAAATCAGATGCAACACCTTATTTTTCCGTGCATCTCCTCCTCTGTGGTCTCTGTGCATCGTTATTTTTGATGCATCCCAGATACTGTGTGTAACAAAGAGACAACTGTTTATCTTCAAGGATTAAGACTCTTTTAAACCTTTTAAAAGTGATATTTCAACTTGTGCTTATTGGATCTTTGTCGTTTTTACCTTATTTTATTCAGATAAATATTATCTATTTTTCTAAACCTGTATGGTGTAGTTTTGTGTTGTTTTCACTGTGTTATTGTATGAATCATTGCACAAATACTTTACACATTGCATTCTAAGTAAAGCCTGACTGCTCAGTGCCTAGTTACCAGCAGGTAGGCACAGGAAAATTTGGATTGTGTTGTGTCTTACCCTGACTAGGACTGTGGTCCCTACTTGGACAAGGGTGTAGGTATACCTCTGCCACCTAGAGACCCCATTTCTAATACCCAGCAACAGAGTTGGGGGGACAAGGTTATTCAAAAGGATTTCTCCAATCTAGTACCCTGGGTTAGAATTCCCATCCCCAGGAGATAAGAAACCATGGGTCTCCTTGGGAAAGCCTGCAGGGATGGGATCCCATAAAAGTGTTGCTTGTGACCAGGTGGGCCACATGAAGGGGGATCCCAAATGTCCCAAGTGGACACTGCCAACCACTGGTGGGCAGACCAAGGGATTGGCCAGTATAGCGCTTGTGGAGGTGTTGGTCCCAAGTAGGTGTGGGGAACAAAGTGAGATGAACGTTGTCTCACTAGGGGACAGTGAGATGGTCCAGAGGACTCTAATGCCTGGTAACAGGCAGTAAGTGACCATCAATTGGCAGCGTAGAAGGTCTCAGAGATACTGGAGCAAGTGTGATCACAGTCCAGTGTCACCTGGTGACCGATGAGCAGATAGTCCCTGGTGTATTCCACCAAGTAGTTGCAGTGGACAACTCGGAGCACCAGTGTAGCGTGGCGCAGGTTCCCTTTGAGTGGTAGTGTGGTTGTCTCCGGTTCCTTGAGGGTAGGTATAAACCCCACCATGCCTCTTGACTGTCTGCTGGGCAATGACCTCGGGAATTCTGCCTGGACAGAGGTGGAGCTCAGGTCACACTTGAGGATGTTGGATTTGGCAGAGAGGGCACGTGTGACCACTTGGTCCATGGCAACCATTCATGGTGAACAAAAGGACCTGGAGCCTGAAACAGTGGCCCAGGTGCCTGCAAAGATAAAGGGCAGAGGTTGGGGGCAACCAGCCCCCAAAGTTCCCACGGTCCGGGAGGAGGCTGACCTCTAGAGGTACTCACCGGTACCTACAGGAGGAAAAGTAGCTGAACTGGGAGACCTACCTCAGCTGACCCATTGTCATCAGGAAGGGGATCCCACCAGGGGGGAGTTCTGTGCTGAGCAGAAAGTGTGCCCTACTGTTATCGGTCTTAGGTAGCAGGCTGAAAGACCAGGCATTTGGCACTGAGCCCAAGACTCACCTGATCAAGAATCACCTGATATATTGCAGAATGGTTTCCTGTATAGTGAGCCTAAGGCTGCCGAGCCTGGGGAAGCCCGTGTGCTGGTGGTACCCCAGTACTTCAGAGCCTTTCTACTGGATTTGGCCCATGATGTTCCTCTGGCAGGACATTTCGGACAAGGTAAGACCTTTGACAGGCTTGTCACCCACTTCTACTGGCCCCAAATGATAAAAAATACTGATGCTTTTTGTAGGCCCTGCTAGACTTGCCAAGTAAGTGGCAAGAGTGGAGGGAAATGTAAAGCTCCCCTCCTACCCTTCCCTAGTAGGGCCTTTGGACCGAAAGACAGCCCCGGACAACAGGTTCACCCTGGTCTTGGTGGACCATGCCACTCGGTACCCAGAGGCTATCCCCCTGAGGACAGTGATGGTGCCCGTCATGGCCCAGGCACTGTTCGGGATCTTTACCCAAGTAGTTTACCCCAAGGAGGTGGTATCTGACCGGTGTACCAACTTTATGTTCTTGTACATAAAGGACATGTGAAAGGAGTATGGAGTCATCTTCAAGTTCACCACTTCTTATCACCCCCAAAGTAACAGGTTGGTTGAGAGATTCAACCGAAACCTGAAAGACATGATTCAGAGTCTGTCAGACTCCATAAGGCGTAAGTGGGACGTCTTCTTGCCATGCCTTCTCTTTGCCTACCAGGAAGTACCACAGAAACGGGTTGGCTTTAGCCCCTTTAAGCTGTTGTATGGGCACCCTGTGAGAGGACCTCTAAGTCTGGTGAAAGAGGGCTGGGAGCAAGCTCCCCCAGGATGTATTTAGTTACATGCTGGCCTTCCGAAACCAGATTGCCTGCTTCAGGAAGCTCGCTCAGGAGAACCTGGAGGCAACCCAGGAGGGCATGAATGGATTGTACAACCAGAATACCACTCTGGTTGAGTTTCAGCCTGGCCAAAAAGTGTGGGTCATGGCCCCAGTAAAGCCCTGTGCTCTACAGGACAAGTGGACATGGCCATTTGAGGTAAAGGAGCACAAGAGTAATGTCACTTACTTGGTGGACTTGCAGACTCCTGGGAACTCCTTGAGAGTCCTACATGTGAACTGCCTCAAACCCCACTTTGAGAGGTCTGAGTTAACCATGTTTCTGGCTACAGATCATGGGGTAGAAAAGGAAAATGAGTCTCTCCGTGACCTCCTGTCTGCCAGAGAGCATGACAGTTCAGTCGAAGGAGTTTTCCTTTCCCCTTCTGTGACTCTAGAACAACAGAGTGACTGGGACAATTTTCAACTCTGTTCTCGCTCACTCCAGGTGGCACCCATCTATGTGCGCATGATGTGGACACTGGGGACAACTTGTTTATAAAACACAAAGTTTACAGGTTAGCTGTCAAAGTGAAGACCAGCATCAAGGATTAGGTATCCAGGATTTTAGCTTTAGGGGTGATTGAGCACTCCAGCAGCCCTTAGTCCAGCCCAGTGGTTTTGGTACCTAAGGCTGCTGTACCTGGTGCCACACACTAACTCAGTTCTGTGTGGACTACCGTGGACTCATTTTCATCAACAAGACTGATACCCCCATCCCCAGCGCTGATGAGCTTATTGATTGTTTAAGAGCTGGCAAGTTCCTCAGCACATTTGGGGCCATATTTATACTTTTTGACGCTAAACTGCGCTAACGCAGTTTAGCGTGAAAAAAATTAGACCGGCGCTGCCTGGTGTGCGCGAAAAAAAACCACGTACACCAGGCAGCGCCGGCGTAGGGGGAAAATGGCGTATGGGCGTCTTAAAATGGGGCAAGTCAGGTTGAGGCAAAAAAATCGTCTTAACCCGATTTGCGCCATTTATTTACGACGCCCATCCCCCATTAACATGACTCCTGTCTTAGTAAAGATAGGAGTCATGCCCCCTTGCCCAATGGCCATGCCCAGGGGACTTATGTCCCCTGGGCATGGCCATTGGGCATAGTGGCATGTAGGGGGGCACAAATAAGGCCCCCCTATGCCACAAAAAAAAAAAAAAAAAAATATATATATATACTTACCTGAACTTACCTTAATGACCCTGGGGTGGGTGTCCTCCTGGGGTGGGCAAGGGTGGCAGGGGAGGGCAGCTGTAGGCTCATTTTGAGCCCACAGGTCCCTTAACGCCTGCCCTGACCCAGGCGTTAAAAAGAGGCACAAATGCGGGGTTTTTTGCCCCGCCCACTCCCGGGCGTGATTTTTGCCCGGGAGTATAAATACGACGCATATGCGTCGAAGTCATTTTTTTAGACGGGAACGCCTCCCTTGCATCTCATTAACGCAAGGGAGGTGTTCACGCCAAAAAATGACGCTAACTCCGTGCACTTTGGCGCTAGACGCGTCTAACGCCAAAGTATAAATATGGCGTTAGTTTTGCATCGAATTTGCGTCGGAAAAAACGACGCAACTTCGGCGCAAACGGAGTATAAATATGCCCCTTGATTTTACATTTGGGCCCTGGCAGATTGCCTTAACTGATGGGGCCAAGGAGAGGTCGGTGTTCTCAACACCAGAGGGGCACTTCCAGTTCCTGGCCATGCCCTTTGACCATCTTGCCTGGCATGTTACATCCATTTTTACTTGTGTGTCAGTTTGTTTTTGCCTGACTCATTGGGATCCTGCTAGCCAGGACCCCAGTGCTCATAGTTTGTGGCCTAAATGTGTTCCCTGTGTGGTGCCTAACTGTGTCACTGAGGCTCTGCTAACCAGAACCTCAGTGCTTATGCTCTCTCTGCTTTTAAAATTGTCACTGCAGGCTAGTGACCATTTTCACCAATTCTGATTGGTACACTGGAACACCCTTATAATTCCCTAGTATATGGTACCTAGGTACCCAGGGTATTGGGGTTCCAGGAGATCCCTATGGGCTGCAGCATTTCTTTTGCCACCCATAGGGAGCTCAGACAATTTTTACACAGGACTGCCACTGCAGCCTGAGTGAAATAACGTCCACGTTATTTCACAGCCAATTTACACTGCACTTAAGTAACTTATAAGTCACCTATATGTCTAACCCTCACTTGGTGAAGGTTAGGTGCAAAGTTACTAAGTGTGAGGGCACCCTGGCACTAGCCAAGGTACCCCCACATAGTTCAGGGCAATTTCCCCGGACTTTGTGAGCGCGGGGACACCATTACACGTGTGCACTACATATAGGTCAATACCTATATGTAGCTTCACAATGGTAACTCCGAATATGGCCATGTAACATGTCTAAGATCATGGAATTGTCCCCCCATGCCAAATCTGGTATTGGGGTGCCAATCCCATGCATCCCCGGGGCTCCGGCATGGACCCCGGGTACTACCAAACTAGTTCTCTGGGGTTTTCACTGCAGCTACTGCTGCTGCCAACCTACAGACAGGCTTCTGCCCTCCTGGGGTCTGGGCAGCCCATTCCCAGAAAGAGGGTGTTACACTCTCTCCCTTTGGAAATAGCTGTTAAGGGCCTGAGAGGAGTAGCCTCTCCTGGCCTCTGGGAATGCTTTGAAGGGCACAGATGGTGCCCTCCTGCCATAAACCAGTCAACACCAGTTCAGGGATCCCCCAGCCCCTGCTCTGGCGTGAAACTGGACAAAGGAAAGGAAAGGGGAGTGACCACTCCCCTGTCCATCACCACCACAGGGGTGGTGCCCAGAGCTCCTCCAGTGTGTCCCAGATCTCTGCCATCTTGAATGCAGAGGTGTGAGGGCACAATGGAGGCCTCTGAGTGGCCAGTGCCAGCAGGTGACGTCAGAGACCCCTCCTGATAGGTGCTTACCTGGTTAAGTGGCCAATCCTCCTCTGAGGGCTATTGAGGGTCTCTCCTGTGGGTTTCTCTTCAGAAAATGAATGCAAGAGCTCACCAGAGTTCCTCTGCATCTCCCTCTTCGACTTCTGCCAAGGATCGCCCGCTGACTGCTCCAGGACGCCTGCAAAACCTCAACAAAGTAGCAAGATGACTACCAGAAACATTGTAGTGCCTGATCCTGCCGGCTTTCTCGACTGTTTCCTGGTGGTGCATGCTCTGAGGGCTGTCTGCCTTCACCCTGTATTGGAAGCCAAGAAGAAATCTCCCGTGGGTCGACAGAATCTTCCCCCTGCTAACGCAGGCACCAAACGTCTGCTTCACCGGTCCTCTGGGTCCCCTCTCATCTCAACGAGCGTTGTCCCTGGAAAACAGGTGCTAGATCCAAGTGATGGCAACAGTCCAGTGGTCCTTCTGTCCAAATTTGGTGGAGGTAAGTCCTTGCCTCCCCACGCCAGACAGTAATCCTGTGTACTGCGTGAACTTCAGCTGCTCGGGCTCCTGTGCACTTTTGCAAGGAATCCTTCGTGCACAGCATAGCCCAGATCCCCAGCCATCCGTCCTGCATTGCTCAACTCGCTGAGTTGACCACTGACTTCATGGGAACCTCCTTTGTAGTGCTGAGATGACTGCCATGCTCAGATATCTCGAATGCCTGTTCAAGTGCTGCTACGGGTGCTGCCTGCTTCTGCATGGGCTCTCTGTGCTGCTGAGCGCCCCCTCTGTCTCCTCCTCCAAGGGGCGACCTCCTGGTCATTCCTGGGCTGGGGCAGCACCCATTTTCTTCAACTGCGTCCTTTGCAGCTAGCAAGGCCTGTTTGTGGTCTTTCTGCGTGGAAAGAACTCTGCATCCTCCAGCATGCAGTGGGACATCTTCTGTGCAAAGGAGAAGTTCCTGGCATCTTCCGTTGTTGCAGAATCTTCAGCTTTTTCCACCTGGAGGCAGCCATTTTGCACCTTCATCCGGGGTTTAGTGGGCTCCTGCCCCCCCCCCCGGACACCGTTGTGACTCTTGGACTTGGTCCCCTTCCTTTACAGGTCCTCAGGTCCAGGAATCCATCTTCAGTGCTTTACAATCAGTTGTTGTCCTTGCAGAATCTCCTATCACGACTTTGGTGTGTTTCTGGTGAAGTAGGGTAACTTTACTCCTACTTTTCAGGGTCTTGGGGTGGGGTATCTTGGACACCCTGAGCGTTTTCTTACACTCCTAGCGACCCTCTACACACTACACTAGGCCTGGGGTCCCTAAGTGGTTTGCATTCCAGTTTCTTAGTATATGGTTTTTGTTACCCCTAGGCCTAATGCACCCTATTGTATTCTACAGTGTTTGCATTACTTTTCTAACTGTTTACTTACCTGATTTTGGTTTGTGTGTACATTTTGTATATTTTACTTACCTACTAAGGGAGTATATCCTCTGAGATATTTTTGGCACATTGTCACTAAAATAAAGTACCTTTATTTTTAGTAACTCTGAGTATTGTGATTCTTATGATATAATGATATATGATATAAGTGCTATAGTAGGAGCTTTGCATGTCTCCTAGTTCAGCCTAATCTGCTCTGCTATAGCTACCTCTATCAGCCTAAGCTGCTAGAACACTACTAATCTACTAATAAGGGATAACTGGACCTGGCACAAGGTGTTAGTACCACCAGGTACCCACTATAAGCCAGGCCAGCCTCCTACAATGCCCCTTCCTCCTTCTAGAGGTTTGTCAATCAGGTCCTGGCTGGGCTTCAGTGCCGCCTACCTTGATGACATTGCTGTTAACAGCTCCAGTTGGGAGGGCCACTTGTATCACCTCTGGGAAGTGTTGAAGGCGCTGCAAGCCGCAGGCCTCACTCTTAAGGCCAGTAACTGTCAGATAGGGCAGGGGTCAGTGGTGTACTTGGGACACCAGGTAGGAAGTGGCCAGGTGGCATCCCTATAACACATGATTGATACCGTTCGGGCTTGGGCAACCCCCAAGACCCAGACAGAGGTGAGAGTCTACTTAGGCCTCACTGCATACTACAAGAGATTTGTCAGGGGTTATGGCACCATTGTTGCTCCCCTAACAGAGCTGACTTCCAAGAAGCAGACTAGAAGGTGATCTGGACTGAGGCGTGCCAAGCTGCGTTTGACACCCTGAAGGAGGCCATGTGCATGGCGCCCGTGCTGTTGGCTTTTGACTTCTCCAAGGAGTTTGTGGTACAGACAGATGCTTCTGAGCATGATGTGGGAGCGAACAAAGCGGGTCTAGACCAACCTGTAGTGTTCCTTAGCAGGAGGCTACTCTACAGGGAACAGACGTGGAGTGCAATTGAAAGGGAAGCTTTTGCTGAGGTCTGGTCACAGAAGAACCTAAGACCCCATTTGTTTGGGTCTCACTTCTGGGTTCAGACCGATAACGGACCCCTCAGATGGTTATTGCAGATGGGAGTGAGAACCCAAAACTGTTGAGGTGGTCCATTTCCCTACAGGGGATGGATTGTGTGGAGGAACACTGTCCTGGCACAGAACACGCCAACGCTGATGGTCTATTGTGGTTTTTCTGCCTTAGTGAGAACTCCCAAAGGGGTTAGGTAGTTTTCCCTACTCTCAGCTGGAGGGGACACCTGCTAGACCTGGCATCTTTTGGTGTGTTCCCCCCTGTCTTTTTTCCCTCTGACCTCCTGTTCTTATGATATGCTAGACTCTGTTTTGCTGGCTTATTGACTCTGCACACTTTACCACTGCTGATCAGTGCTAAAGTGCAAGAGCTAAATGTGTAAATTGTATTGCTGGTTGTTTTATCTATGATTGGAATATTTGATTTACTAGTAAGTCCCTAGTAAAGTGCACTATGTGTGCCCTGGGCCTGTAAATCAAATACTACTAGTGGGCCTGCAGCACTGATTGTGCCACCCACATGAGTAACCCTGTAAACATGTCTCAGACCTGCCACTGCAGTGTCCATGTGTGTAGGTCTGCACTACCAATTCAACCTGGCAAGTGTACCCACTTGCCAGCCCCCAACCTTCCCTTTTACTACATATGTCACCCCTAAGGTAGGCCCTAAGTGGGACCGTGGGCAAGTTGCCATGTATGTGCCATGTATGTAAAAGGTAGTACATGTATAGGTGTGTTTTACATGTCCTTATAGTGAAATACCTCCAAATTAGTTTTTCACTATTGCAAGGCCTATCTCTCCCTAAGGTTAACACGGGGACTGCCTTTAAATATCTTTTAAAAAGTCCAGTTTACCATTGGGAGCAGAGGGAGATGTGGAGTTTGGAGTCTCGGAACTCACAATTTAAAAATACATGTTTCTGTATAGTTGTTTTTTAGATTATCTGTTTGAAAATGCCACTTTTAGAAAGTCGGCATTTTCTTGCTTAACCATTCCATGCCTCTTTCTGCCTGCCTGTGGAATCTACGTCTGGGTCAGACTGACAGTGGGGCTGTTTGTGAATTCCCTCTAGACCAGTGGTCTCCAAACTTTCTACTGCCGCGCCCCCCCCAGTTGCAAAAATAAAAATCATTGGGCCCCCCTCATGATTTTTCACAATTATTTTATAAAGATGGCAGTGTTTAAATATGTCTAGACCTATTTAAACATTGCAGGTCAGTAATGTTACCTTTTAAAAAATACAATAACATGCTTCTGCTTAAAACAGAGGCCTGTAATCTGTGTAATGTTGCTTTTGGCCAGGGTCTGGCGCCCCCCCCCCCGGGATCACTTGAGGCCCCCCAAGGGGGGCCCGCCCCCAAGTTTTAAGACCTCTGCTCCAGACAGTGACACCAAGGGAGCTGAGGTGTGTCCTGCATATCCTAATGAGTCTTCCTGGGCGAGAGTGAGGAGGGAGGAGCTGACACCTGAAAGGGCTGTGCATGTTCTCACACAATGCAGTCTTCAATCCACTGGAGTGTGTCTAGGGCCAGGCATGGGCAAGGCAGGATCTTGTGAACAACAGAGACTTTCCTTTGAAGTTTGCCTACTCCAAAAGGAACCTCTGCCAAGGAAAGAGCAGAAGAGCTGGAGGAGGAGTACTACCCTTTTGTTATGTGTGCTTTAGTGGGTTGGCTTACAGTTGCTGCTTCTGCCTTAAAGAATACAAAGACTGGACTTTGCTGTCTATCCTGCTTGTCACGTTTCTTCAAGGGTTTGAAGTAGAGCTTGCAGCCTGTTGTGAGTCTCAGGGACATCAGAGGCTTCAGGCTCATCTGCCTACTGCTCCCTGAACTGTGTGTTTTTGCTGCAACAGAAGGAAAATGACACAACGCTGTCAATGATGCCACAGCCAGCACTGTGACCTGACAACACTGCATGAAGCATTGCCTCGCTTCGCACCACAACCCTAGTCTCACTGATGCTGCCACCTGTCTCCATCACCGAGCCGCTGCTTGCACCGTGACCTGTGGGCTCTGCACTCCACATCGCCTTGCTCACACCGCAGCCTTGGTATCCCTGACACTGCCACTCTGCGCTGACACCGATGCCACTGCCTGCACCGTGGCCTGAGGACACCACTCATGAGATACACAAAGCACCATCCCGTCCTGTATGCAGCCCCTGTCCACCGATGCTAGCGACTCTAGCATCCATGACAGTGCTTCAGCAAAGACGTCGCCGCTGCCTGCACTGCGACCTAGAGACACTGCACTTCACAATGCCCCACTTCACACCACAGCCCTGGTCTCACCTATGCTGCAGGACACCATCACTGAGGCGCTGCCTGAACCGTGACCTCTGGGCACCACACTTCGCATCTTCCCATTTCGCAATGCAACCCCAATGCCATAAATGCCAGCGCTCCAGATTTTGTCATCAGCCCGGAGTTCGATCTGCAATGCTTGTGACTTCAAGGGCCCAATGGCCCCTGTATCGACCTCTGAAACTGACACCGCCGACGCCAGCAACGCTGCACTCCAGATCTCATTGCGAGGATCACACCTCCTTACATTTCCAAGGTACTGTTTGCGGGTCTTCCCTACACCTTAGCTGGCCCGCGAACCCGCAGTCGGCCTGAACTGTTGGATTTGTTGTTCACAACGCCGTGAAGGAGTGATCAACTTCTAGAAACTGTATTCTTCAGTAATTCTTGCAAAATTCATATCTTTATTACTGCATATTGGATTTTTCTCATTTTGGTCAGTTTTACAAAAGATAAATATTGGATATTTTTCTAAAACTCGTGTGGTATTCTTTTTGTAGTTTTTTCACTGTATTACTGTGTGTTATGTGCAAAGGCTGACTGCTCATGTCAAGCTAACAAGAGGTTGAGCAGGGATTGACTGAAGGTCCCTACCTGGACAAGGTGCAAACTGGCTATCACCTGGAGACCCCATTTCTAACAATGATGGTTTGGGTGGAATCAGATCCTTCATAGCTGTGTCTAATCTAAGAAGATGCCAATGCTTAGGTACAATTCTGTAGACTTCAGTGCTTAACAGACTGTATGGTGTAATGAATGAGAATTTGTCATGTTTCTTTCTTCTTGGACAACCTTGTATTAACTAAGAGGTCATTATGTATGACATTTAAGAGTTTATTTCTGCCTTGCCAATCGTCTTTTCAAGTATTTTTGCACATTAGAGTGTGGTACATACAAACACAGTGTAGCCATAGGGTCCAGATTGTCTCCATTTCCTCAATTTGTATACAGGACTATTTGAAAAATCACATATTTGGACCTCTTGCTCTATTGAACTTACAGAACACATCTTTTACTGGGAAGATAAATTGACAATGTGCTTATGTTTTTGTGAGGTGATATGGATGAGCTCAATCGATGCATACAACATCAGAACCAGAGTACCTATAACTTGACTTTTACTCATCAATGTAGCACACAACAAATAGATTTTTTGGACGTTGTTCTATATATATCTAAACTGTTCAGAAAACCTACCTCGTGTAATGCCGTACTGTATGCAACTAGAACAGCACAGATAAGAAGAGTATCCTATGGTCAGATCATATGAACAAGACATAATTGCAGCAATGATTCTCACTTCAGAACAGAACTTCAACTAGTGGAGGAAAGATACATTATTAGAGGTTACTTGGACCCCTGATGCAGGTATGTTACCAAACAACTGATAAAGAGGCAGACTTGTGGCAGTAATTATATAAACAATCCCCAAGTATACATTATGTTCCTGTCACACGTAAGTGAGAAAGGAACATGATGTTAATTCTTACGTACATCACTTGATCATGACGCTGATAATGACGCCTTCATAGAATGGCACTGATAATGCAAATCAAAACATTTCTATAACCATAAACAATGGCAGCCATCTTAAAAGCAATAATAAAATAAATGGCATAAAACAGAGCATGCTAAGCAGGTTAAAAGTCACTAGGTGGCAGAGGCAACAGGCCTGCAAGTCAAAGACTAAGCGAACTCCTGAGTCCCAGTAAAAACTAACATGGATTCGCCACAACTTGAGCACTTGCAGGGGAGGTCCTTCTCTCAGATTATCACCCAAGATTCTGCGAGAGATGGTCTCACCTGCTGCCAGCATACTTCGCACGTTGCAGATGTCACATCCCCCGTGAAGCCCATAAAGCTGAGTCTCTGGGGAGGAAAAGGCAAAGTCGATATGTCATCCAACTCAGGGTGCCATGCCCACAAAACACTACCTGTGACATAGGTAAGTCACCCCTCTAGCACGCCTTCCAACCCTAAGGCAGGGTACACTATACTACAGGTAAGGACATAGCAGCAGGAGCAATATGCCCATACAGTGTCTAAGTCCATTCTTGGACATTGCAAGTGCAGTGTGGCCATATTAATTATATGGTTTGGGAGTTTGTCATCACAAACACCACAGTTCCATAATGACTTCACTGAATACTGAAAAGTTTGCTATCAAACTTCTCAGCACAATAAACCCCCACTGATGCCAGTGTGGGATTTATGCATCTTAGAGATGCCCCCTGTATTTTACCCAATCCTCTAGTGTAGGACTGACTGGTCTGTGCCAGCCTGCCACTAGCAGACATGTTTCTGACCCCATGGGGTGAGGGCCTTTGTGCTCTCTCAGGCCAGAAACAGAGCCTGCTCTGGTTGAAGGTGCTTCACACCTGCAGGAATTGTAACACCAGGTGGTGAGCCTCAAAGGCTCAAGCCTCATGTGACAGTGCCCCAGGGCACTCCAGCCAGTGGAGATGCCCGCCCCCCAGACAAAGTCCCACTTTTGTCAGCCAGTTTGCCGGGAAACTTAAGAAAAACAAGAAGGGGTGACCACTTCAGCTGGGACCACCCCTAAGGTGTCCAGTTCTGAAGTGACCCCCTCCATGCAGAATCCTCCATCTTGGTTTGGAGGACACGGACCAATAGGGATAGGAATGTGCCCCCCTCCCCAAAGGGAGTGGACACAAGGAGGGTATAGCCACTCTGACCACTGTAACATCCCTACATCTTGTATTTAAGGGCTTCCCTGAACCCAGCTAACCAGAATCCTGGCGACCTACAAGAAGAAGAAGGACTGCTTAGCGGAAACCCCGACCGGCCTGTCCACTGCTTCAAAGAACCTGCTCCCATAAGGACCAAGAACTCCTGAGGACAGCAGCCCTGTCCAAGAAAAACCAACAACTAAGGACTCCCACCTCACTCTAGATGCATGAGTCCTGACCACTCTGAACCTGACGCCCATGGCCCTTGTCCAGGTGGTCCGCCCAGCGAGAGTGGGTCCCCAGGCGATTGCGACCAAGTGCCCACCCTGGGTTGACCTCTCCACGACGACGATGCCTGCAGAGGGAATCCCAAGGAGCCCCTCTGACTGAAAAGCTCCGGACAAAGATTTCCGACACCTAAAGACACACTGCACCCACAGCTCCTAGGCATTGGAGAACCCAACCTCTGGTGCTGCAACATTCAGCAGGCGGCCCTCTTCCCTGTCCACTCGGTGGTATGCCTGAGACTCCCCCCTGGACCTCGCCTGTAGCTTCTGAGTGACCCTCGGAGTCCCCTCATAGACCAGCTTTGGAAGTCCGATGTCCTGTTTGCACCCTGCACCCGGCCACCCCTGTGCCGCTGAGGGTGTGTGTTTGGTGCCTACTTGTGGCCCCCTCCAGTGCTCCTCTAATCCCTCCTGGTCTGTCCTCCGAGATGCGGGTACTTACCTGTAGGTAGACCTGATTCCGAGTACCCCCTGTCTCCTTACGAGCCCACCTTAAAATTGCTCATCTTTGACCTCTGCACCCGGCGAGCCCGTGTTGCTGGTGGTGGGTTTTTGGGGTTTACTTCAACCCCAAACAGTGTACTTCCTAAAACACGGAGACTGAATCTGTAAGTGTTGTACTTAACTGCAAATCAAACCAACATTTCTTCCCCCAGGAACTGTTTCTGAAAATTACAGTGTCCCCATTTTTAAAACAGATTATTGCCAATAATTCACAAACTGTATAAGTTATCGATTTCAAACAAAGTACTGTTGATACATGTGTGAAATATGAAACTATTGAAGTACTTACCTGCAACTTGAATCTTTTGGTTCTAAAAATAAAGTGAGAAAAAAATATTTTTGCTATATAAAAACCATTGGTCTGGAGTTAAGTCTTTGAGTGCGTGCTTCTTCTATTGTCTGTGTGTGTACAACAAATGCTTTGTACTACTCTCTGATAAGCCTAACTGCTTGACCACACTACCACAAAAGAGAGCATTAGTATTATCTACTTTAGCCTCTGTTAAGCCTCTGGGGAACCCCTGGACTCTGTGCACACTGTAATTTATTTTGATATAGTATATACAGAGACAGTTTCCTACACACATGCTACCGGTCTCCCTGATGTAGGACACTCAAGTAGTAACATGTCAGGTGACAATTGCAATGACTGTGGCGGCCATCTTTAAATGTAATATTGGGCCATCTAAATGCTCTCCAACACTAAATCCACATTCACAACCCTGCTGTAGGTAGCCCCAGAGCCTAATTTATTACAGGGAAAGGGGAGGCACTGTGTGCACTGTGCAGACAGAGGAGAGGCACTGTGTGCACTATGCAGGGTGAAGCACTGTGTGTACTAGGAGAGGCACCATGTGTGAGAAAGGGCCTCTTTTTGACATGGTTAGCCTGACACTTTTTGCCTGATGTATGATGTAGCCTAGAAATTGTAGTGCCCAGTGCCCGTGCTAACAAGGTTCCCTGGGCCAGTGTGCTTTCCCTAAAATTGTTGTGATGCATTGGCACAATTGGATACACCTTTAGCTACATCTCTAAGTCCCTAGTAATAGGTACTTAGGTACCCAGGAAATGGGGTACTAAGGGTAGGCCCCAGAGGGCAGCAGCACTGGTTGTGCCACCCTCTATGGCCAAGCATCCAGATGCACCCATCACTGCCATTACAGGCTGAGTGCCCATATGCAAACCTAAAGTACCAACTTTACATGGCACACCCCTCTGGCAGGCCTTACAGCCCTAAGGCAGAGTGCTCCATATTATATGTGAGGGCATAGCTGCATGAGCAATATGCCCTCACTGTGTCCTTGCCAAACCTGGGACATAGTAAGTGAACGGAGCTGCCATTTTAATACATGTGCTGGATACTGGTCAGTAGGAGTTTCCCAGATACATGATGGCCACTCTGATTGACTTTGCTGTTTGTTTGGTATCAAACAACTCGGAATGAACAATCCAACCTGGTACCAGTACTGGATTTGTCCTTAAAAGTACCCAGAGGTCACCTTAGAAGTGCCCCTTGCAAAAGCTAACTACCTTGGCATGGTTGCTGAGAAGTCCTATTCAGCCTGCCACCTCCAGACATCCGATCTACAAACCTTGGGGGAGAGACTGATTCTCAGGTTTGTAGAACAATGTCCTTAATGGATGGAGGTGCTAACATCCCCTCCCTCAGGAATGTGCACTGCTCTAGCAGCGTGCTACTTACCGCCTTTGAAACTCGACCCCCAAGCCTGCTGCTAGCAGCAGATGGTCAACTTCTTTGTAAACCCCCACTTTTGGCAGGAGCAAAGGCAGGACACTACACAAGGGCAGGAGCTGTGGCTCCACCTGGCATGCACCACCCCTAAGCCTGCAAGGAGGACACTCCATTTAATATTCCTCAGTCTTAGATGGAAGGAAAATAGCCAATCAGGGATAGGGAAGTGACTCTTCCCACAGCCAGTGGTCACTGTAGTGGGTGTAGCCACCCAAAGATCGGTGCCCCATTGGACACTACCAGGTGCCCCCTAAAACACCCACTAAATTCAGTATTTAGTGGGCACCCTTAGACCAAGTCATCAGATTCGACAGACAAAAAGATCAGCACCAAGAAGATCCAAGGCACGAGAACTGTGGGCCTGCCGCACAAAGAAAAGGCACCAAACCCTGCCTGCTGCACCTAGGACCCAACAATCACTGCTGAGAAGCTGCTGGACATGACAACACTCTGACGACCACAAGGACAAACCCTGCAAGTGTGGCAAGTTTGGTGGCACTGCACCCTCCGGTGGTCAAACCGTACCAATACCCTTAGTATTGGTCAGCTGAGGTTGGACACCAGGAAAACCATCCTGCCCGGCCTGAAAAAGGACTAGGAAGAAGCCCCAGTCGAGGGAATTCAAGAACACCCCAGACCTCCCACCAGAGTGCACCCGTTGAATTGCAAACAACCCCTGAACTGACTTACCTTCAGATCCAAAGGGCATCTTTGCGCTTAGCTCCTGGCACAATGATTCGCTCTGAATCCGGCCATCCTGTGCCCTGCAATGAAGAACCTGGTGTGCCCCAAGGGTCCCTCACCCTTTGCGACCTCGACACTCCGAGGGGACCCCAAGGAACCACCTCTAAACTTACCTGTGCAGATCTTTTCCAAGTGGTCCCCCATCGTGTCCCAGCTCCAGAGACATTTCACTGCTGCTCCCGCCGGAACCAGGAGACACCCGAACTTCTCCAGCTGGAACAGTGTGCCCACCAACGACCTCAACCAACCGGCAAAAGAAGAACTTGGTAAAGCAACTCTGTGATTTTATATGTACTTTTAGAGGTGACTTTCCATTGATTCCTATGGTGCGTAATTACACATGAAAAATACTATTTTTAGTAAACTTCAAAAAGTCATATCTCAAAAAGTACTTAACCAATTTTGATAATCTTAGTCTTAAAAAATACATTAAAATCCGAAGTATTTTTATGAATTGGTCTTGAGTTATTCCTTAGAGTGTGTGAGTCGCATGATTGATATTGTGAGTTCAACAAATGCTTTGCACTTCTCCAAGAATAGCCTAACTGCTCAATCAAGGTACCTTAGAAATTGGAGCATTAGGTGATCTAGTTTTTACCTCTGTAAACCAATGTGATGCTGCCTGGCCCCCTGCACAGTATTCCTCACTTCGGATACTACAAAGAGGGCCAGCCTCCTACATTTACAGGTGACCTAGTGGCAAGGGCTACAATTCAGACTGTTAGAGTAGCAGCCCTAAACAGATCTCAAATGAAGCTTAACACAGATATCTTAACATCCATGAATGCAACATGCAAGGTGGAAACTTCCTGCAGGTTGTCCTCACAAATGCTCCTACACCCTTAATTCAGATAACATTCCCGAGTGGGGGGAACCGAATATTACCTAATAGTCTGTCTAGTAGTGTGACATTTGTCAACAGATTAAACCCTACACTGTCACTGTCAAAAGACCCTCACCAACTCCCCTCATGATCTCAAATGTCCCCTTCCAGGTGATTTATTTGGCTTACATTGGTCCCTTCCACTCAGCCCAATGATATAAGTAAATATTGGTGGCTATTGATTCATGTCCTAGATTCCTATAGGTTTGGCATCAGCACTTCAGCAGTAGTAAAAGATGTTTAGGCCCATATTTATACTTTTTTAGCGCCGCATTTGCGTCATTTTTTTTTACACAAAATCGGCGCAAACTTACAAAATACCATTGTATTTTCTACGTTTGCGCCGATTTTGCGTAAAAAAACAACGCAAATGCGGTGCTAAAAAAGTATAAATATGGGCCTTAGTGCTTAGTGGCAATGAGGGCAGTTCAATCATTTCAGTCAAATAATTGTCTTGTATTTGCCTCTAAGGCTTACAGGGATTCACTGTCTGCTCTTGAAGTTTGTCTGCAATTCATCAACCCGTTCAAAGCTGAATTGAACATTGTTGTAGAGAGTGCCATCTGCATGATTAAACAAGCTTTGACTGCTGGGATGCTAACTTCAGGTTTTAGTTGGTACCATAATCTGTATGGAGTTAAGAGAGCATTAAGAACCTTGCCTAGACATGTATTGGAAGGACGCACTCCATACAAGGTTCTCTTTGGTGTTCCTATGTATGTGCCTGGCTTAGATAATTCTGGGAAGGTGGTGGATGAAGATACATTTGACTTGGAGCAACATTTGGATGTTTGCAGAGTATCCAAGAAGTCAGAGACAAGCTGTCTAGCAAACCACACTGTAGCCACCACCTCTGAAGAGAAGGTTATCACTGCTGCCGACAAGTGGGTTCCCAAAGTTGGGGACCTAGTTCATGAAAAAATCCATAACAAGCAAGCTTTTGAACCATTTTACAGATCCCTCATCACTGTTCTTGGGGGTAAAAGGCAACAGAACTGTTATTCTGCCTCCTCTGCCTGGCTCAAGGAAAAACAGACAGGTGTCTATAGACCACATTAAAAAACACTATGTGGTCAGTTCTCTACAGCTGACCATTGCACACATCAAGAAAGGTTCAGAGTAATGCCTCCCAGTTTTTTCCGACTCTGAATACCTTACACCCTGAACAAAGCAGATCATTTGATCCTAACATTTTATGCAAAAAATTCAGTGCAATAAACACAGCTGATGCTGCCAATATGACAGCGGCTACTGTTCAACGTAATTCCATGATTTATTATGAAATACCACCTGACACTGTCATTTCAACTGGTACAGGCACATAGGCTTTACTTATCATAAGAGGTAGCCCCTGAAAAAGCAAAATGCTTTCTCCACATATGTAGGATTAGGGCCAAAATACAACCTCATAGAGTAGAGCCCCAAAGTGTAGTTGTAAATCTGACCCACTATGAGACCTATCCCACAGCACTGTACCTTCTCACTGTTCCTAGCAATATCCAAACTGAGATAGACAGGATGCGCAGAAAGGGCACTATAGGGGAGGATACTGTTTAGCCCCAAGATTTTCCAGAGAAGAGATTCTAGGAGATAGCAAAATCACCAAACCAGTGCACAAGAACATCCACCTCTCTTCCATCTGTGGTCCCAGGGTGGTCCTCAGCATATCTTGGGCTGTCTTTGTTAACAACAAATGGATCCCAGACATGGAATTTCAGTGTAGGGCCACCAACCTCGAAGATATGGAAGGAAATGGGTCTCGTAAGGAAGGGTTAAATAGCAGCAAAGATATGCCATGTCAGGAGAAATGTGACACTGACATAGATAGGTATACATGGATTGAAGGAAAGGGACAACCCCTAATTGTATGGAAACTCACGCAGTATTCATTATGTTTCAGAAGCAAATGAACAATTCCGCTGGGTACGAACGAAAACTGTGGCACAATCCTGCACATTCTGGACATGCAATTGGGCATCCCCATGCTGATAGACACTTACTGGCAATATGGCAAGTTTGCATGCACTCAGCTCATCCCTGGATGGCATGGCCTTTGCTCCCTTGTCACCATACACACCCCAACCCAAATCATCTCCAGAGAAGATTGTGAGAACTGTACCAACGCCCGGTAAGGAAGAAGACGAGTCTGTTGCATCAGGCTCAAGAAAAAAGAACTGTTGATTATTTTGACTGGGCTCAGTACAAGGACATTCCAGAGGAATTCAGACAGTTCACTGATGCATAAGTATCAGAGGGCGAGTCCATACTCTTCTTCACCTTGCAGACAAAAGCTAAGGCCTGCTGATTGCAAATTATCAGGGGGGGAATGCTCAAAACGATGAACAACACTAAGCTTGGCCTTAATGCAATCAAGGAGAGTCAACCGCCTCATGGTGATGCAACATCGTTATGTGTTAGACTTGATGACCGCAATGGATGCTGGAGTATGTACGAAGATCAGTGCAACTTGCTGTACATTCATACATGGCATTGACATTAACAATGGGACTCTGACTCTTGCCTTCCAAGCCAGCCAAGAATTGCGCTGACTCTTGCCATCCAAGCACTGCACTGACTATAAAAATACATGTGTGAGGAGGGAGGTGCCCCTGAGCTGAAGTGGTTCACAAACTGGTTCTCCTGGTTCCCCCGGTGGCTAACCGGTCTGTGCATGCCATTGTTTCACACTTTCCTTGTATTACTGTTATGTGTGGTTTCCTGCAAGTGGGGCTTTCCTGCTACTAAAATGCAGTCCTTAAATTGGGTAGAGTGAAAGTAGCTAGGGAAGCTAGACAACAAGCCTCAAACAATGTGACTGTCATGAAGTCTGGGTTTGATGGTGTGGTTGAAAGTTCACACTAACACTTATGTGGTCAGATAACTACTGTACGTCCTCCTATCTAAGAACTAAACCACAACAGGTTATGGTGGTAGGCAGAAAAGCATGAATTAGGCTCTTCCAGCAGAATAGTGTTGAGAAACACTACTTGAGTGAAGATGGTTTGTTTGTGTCACATGAGGGAAAAATGTACTTTTATTTGGAAGAAGAGGCCTCACACACTAATCGTGTCATGCTTCATCATTTGTGACCTTTTCCCACTCGGGTAGGACAGTGCCACCCAGGCAAACCCAATCTCCCCTGGTGGAATAAGTGGGAGAGAGTTCTTAGATAAATTATACTGGATAGTTGTTGGGGATCCAGATCCAGTTAAAAATACCTTACGTTTACCAGGCTGTCACCTTTATCAAAGTGGGTCTTTTGGTACGATTAAAAACCAATGGGAACGTGAATGAGAGAAATGGCTCATGCCGGCCCTTTAGTAGTTGAAAAGGAGGTCATGTTAGTATTAGAGTAATCAATGTCACAATGATACATTCATACACATGAACGTAGTTGCATCACCATTATTAGATTCCCATGTTTTGAACTCTCTATCAACCCCAGCACGAAGATACGTGGTCAGACAGGCTCCGAGAACAAGGCCTGAGGTTACTGGCTGACAGGTCACAGGTGGGGTGACACGTAGCTGACAGACAACCTGTAAACAGGAAATTTGGACCCTTATTACAACCCCGGCGGTAAATGCCGCCTATCGACGCGCTGACAGCCGCCAACATAACGTGACCGCGGTGGTATTCCGCTACGGGTAGTATGACCCAAACTAAGAAATCAGCCACTATACAGACACCCACACAAGTCCTCCAGCCCAAAGGTCAGTGATAAACTGGCGATAGAAAAACCCACACCGTTACACCAACAGGAATACGCCCACAGTATCACGACCCACAAATGACATCGGCGGTGTAGGAGGCTGCCCTTGTTTATAGTGGGTACCTTGTGGTACTTACACCTTGTGCCAGGTCCAGTTATCCCTTATTAATAGATTAGAGGTGTTCTAGCAGCTTAGGCTGATAGAGGTAGCTATAGCAGAGCAGCTTAGGAGACATGCAAAGCTCCTACTATACCACTTATATCACTTAGCACTATATGATAAGAAACACAATATTCAGAGTTACTAAAAATAAAGGTACTTTATTTTAGTGACAATATGCCAAAAGTATCTCAGAGGATATACGCCCTTAGGAGGTAAGTAATATACAGAAAATATACACACAAACCAAAATCAGGTAAGTAAACAGTTCGAAAAGTAGTGCAAACACTGTAGATCACAATAGAATACAATTGAAGACAATAGGCCTACGGGCAACACAAACCATATACTCCAAAAGTGGAATGCGAACAATGAATGGACCTCAGGCCTAGTGTAGTGTGTAGAGGGTCGCTGGGAGTGTAAGAAAAAACGAAGGGTGTCCAAGATACCCCACCCCAGGACCCTGAAAAGTAGGAGTAAATTTACCCTACTACCCCAGAAAGACAGTAAAGTCGAGATAGGGTATTCTGCAAAGACAACAACTGACTGCAAAACACTGAAGACGGATTCCTGGACCTGAGGACCTGCAAAGGAAGGGGACCAAGTCCAAGAGTCACGCAAGTGTCCGGGGGGGCAGGAGCCCACTAAACCCCGGATGAAGGTGCAAAAGGGCTGCGTCTGGGTGGAAGAAGCTGAAGATTCTGCAACAACAGAAGGTGCCAGGAACTTCTCCTTTGGTCAGAAGACGTCCCACGGCGTGCTGGAGGATGCAGAGTTGTTTCCATGCAGAAAGACCTCAAACAAGCCTCGCTAGCTGCAAGAGTCGCGGTTGAGGATTTTGGGTGCTGCCAGGGCCCAGGAAGGACCAGGAGGTCGTCCCTTGGAAGAGGAGACAGAGGGGGTGCTCAGCAACATGGAGAGCCCACGCAGAGGCAGGCAGCACCCACAGAATTACCTGAACAGGCATTCAGAAGATCTGAGCACAATGGTCGACTAAGCTCGACAAAAGAGGGTCCCATGAAGTCCGAGTCCAACTCAGCGAGTTGGGCAATGCATGACAGAGTGCTGGGGACCTGGGCTAGGATGTGCACAAAGGAAGTCTTGCAAAAGTGCTCAGAAGCCCGAGCAGCTGCAGTTCACGCAGTACATAGGATTACTGTCTGGCGTGGGGAGGCAAGGACTTACCTCCACCAAATTTGGACAGAAGGGCCACTGGACTGTTGGGGACACTTGGACCCAGCTCCTGTGTTCCAGGGACCATACTCATCAGGATGAGGGGGGACCTAGAGGACTGTTGATGCAGAAGTTTGGTGCCTGCGTTTGGAGGGGGAAGATTCCGTCGACCCACTGGAGATTTCTTCTTGACTTCCTGTGCAGGGTGAAGGCAGACAGCCTTCAGAGCATGCACCACCAGGAAACAGTTGAGAAAGCCGGCAGGATGAGGTGATACAATGTTGCTGGTACTCTTCTTGCTACTTTGTTGCGGTTTTGCAGGCATCCTGGAGCAGTCAGCGGTCGATCCTTGGCAGAAGTGGAAGAGGGAAGTGCAGAGGAACTCTGGTGACCTCTTGCATTCGTTATCTGGTGAGATACCCACAGGAGAGACCCTAAATAGCCCTCAGAGGAGGATTGGCTACAGAGAAAGGTATGCACCTATCAGGAGGGGTCTCTGATGTCACCTGCTGGCACTGGCCACTCAGAGGTGTCCATTGTGCCCTCACACCTCTGCATCCAAGATGGCAGAGGTCTAGAACACACTGGAGGAGCTCTGGGCACCTCCCCTTTGGAGGTGCTGGTCAGGGGAGTGGTCACTCCCCTTTCCTTTGTCCAGTTTCACACCAGAGCAGGGCTTGGGGGATCCCTGAACCGATGTAGACTGGCTTATGCAAGGAGGGCACCATCTATGCCCTTCAAAGGATTTCCAGAGGCCAGGAGAGGCCACTCCTCTCAGGCCCTTCACACCTATTTCCAAAGGGAGAGGGTGTAACACCCTCTCTAAGAGGAAATCCTTTGTTCTGCCTTCCTGGGACTGGGCTGCCCAGGGGGGCAGAAACCTGTCTGTGGGTTGGCAGCTGTAGCTGCAGAGAAAACCCCAGAAAGTTAGTTTGGCAGTACCCAGGCTCTATGCTGGAGCCCCGGGGATGCATGGAATTGTTCCCCCCAATACAAGAATGAGATGTTAAATGGCCATGTTCAGAGTTACCATTGTGACGCTACATATAGGTATTGACCTATATGTAGTGCATGCTTGTAAAGGTGTCCCCGCACTCACAAAGTCGCGGGAAATTGACCTGAACAATGTGGGGACACCTTGACTAGTGCCAAGGTGCCCTCACACTTAGTAACTTTGCACCTAACCTTCACCAAGTGAGGGTTAGGCATATAGGTGACTTATAAGTTACTTAAGTGCAGTGTAAAATGGCTGTAAAATAACGTGGACGTTATTTCACTCAGGCTGCAGTGGCAGTCCTGTGTAAGATTTGCCTGAGCTCCCTATGGGTGGCAAAAGAAATGCTGCAGCCCATAGGGATCTCCTGGAACCCCATTACCCTGGGTACCTTGATACCATCTACTAGGGAATAATAAGGGTGTTCCAGTGTGCCAATCAGAATTGGTAAAATTAGTCACTAGCCTGCAGTGACAATTTTAAAAGCAGAGAGAGCATAAACACTGAGGTTCTGGTTAGCAGACCCTCGGTGATACAGTTAGGCACCACACAGGGAACACATATAGGCCACAAACTTATGAGCACTGGGGTTCTGGCTAGCAGGATCCCAGGGACACATATCAAGCACACTGACAAATAGGGTTTCCACTATGAGCACTGGGGTCCTGGCTAGCAGGATCCCAGTGAGGCAGTAAGAACACCCTGACATATACTCACAAACAGGCCAAAAGTGGGGGTAAAAAGGCTAGAAAGAGGCTGCTTTTCTACAGGCAATCTTTTAATCACGGTAAACCATTGGCGGTCCACACCACCGCCCTCAAAATACAGAAAACACTTACAAAACACCACCACATTGGACAATTCAAACTACACACACCTGACACACATATACACACCACACCCACACACCCAATCCAATATAAAACACACACCCACAACCCTTTCAATGGAAAAAAGATAGCAAGCAGAGAGAGGCAAGCCAGGAGCACCCACTCAATCGGAGGCACAAAACATCATCACCCATACACCATCCACGCACCTCGCAACACATCACCCCACACATCACCACACACATCCTCACACATATCACTCACACCACATCCATGGCACCCCAAAGACACCCCAGGTTCTCAGAGGAGGAGCAAAGGGTCATGGTGGAGGAAATCATCCGGGTAGAGCCACAGCTATTCTGATCACGGGTGCAGCAGATGTCCATTGCAAGGAAGATGGAGCTATGGCGGACAATCGTGGACACCGTCAACACCGTGGGACATCACCCCAGAACAAGGGATGACATCACGAAGAGGTGGAACAACCTACTGGGGAAGGTGTGTTCCGTGGTTACAAGGCACCACGTAGCGGTACAGAGGACTGGTGGTGGACCCCCACCTCCTCCCCCACAACTAACAACATGGGAGGAACAAGTCTTGGCAATAATGCATCCTGAGGGCCTCGCAGGAGTATCAGGAGGACTGGACTCTGGTAAGTCAAAGCATTACTATTATATCCCCCACCCTAACTGCATGCCATCACAAACTCCTACCCTCATCCTCATCATTCCACCACCTCAAACATACCCCACTATCACAACCCACCCATCCCAATACCAAGCCCTGCATGTCACAACAATCTATGGACCCCATCACAAACCTGCCTGGACACCCATCACCACAGCATGCCTATTAGAGAGAATCACCTAGCCCACAAAATCACCACGCACACAAGGCAAAGCTGACAGGGTAATCACGACCATACAGGGAAACACACCCATGCACAAGATGGCACACACAGATACAATAACACTGCATTTGCATCCCCACAGGACCCCTGCTCAACGTCACCGAAGAGGTGCCAGCTACATCCAGTCCCCCCGAAGACAGCAGCTCTGCACGCCTGGATCATGATGACCAACCTAGCCCATCAGGGACCTCTGGACAGTCGTTTACCCTACTACAGCCCCAACCCACCACAGAGCCTCCCCCCTCAGGAAACACCACCACAGCACCCACCCAGTGGGCCCATGGCACTGTCACCAGGACACGTAAATCAGCAGTGTGTCCACCACTACAGGGACCCCAGGCAACCCCACAAACACAGGACGATCAGGGACCTGGGGTCAGTGGCAGTGGGCACACAGTTCAGGGGACAGAGGCACAGGACAACAGGGAAGCTGGGAGGACTGCTGTGCGACAGGGAGAGGACAGGCCCAGGGAACCCACTCTCCAGGAGGCACTCACCAACATCCTGGGAGCATACCACCATTCCCAGGAGACCATAGGCCAGATACTGGCCAAGTTGCAGGAGACCCAGCGGCTGCATGAGTGACAATACCTGAAGATCAGGGAGGACCTCAAACACATCTACACCATCCTGGTCACCATTGCAGGGGTGCTGGCTGACATGGCCACCACCATGAGGGAGGCAGTGGCACAACAACGGGCCCCTGACACTAGCCACACCGATGAACAGCCCTCCACCTCCACCAGCGCTAGTGGACAGGAGGCCCCGCCACAGGAACAACAGGCCACCAGCACCCCACCCCCTGCAGAAGGAGAACCACCCCGCAAATGGTCCCTGCGATCCAGGCACAAGCCAGAGAACATTGCCAAGACCCCTGCTAGGAAATAAGACTCCCCTGATTGTCACCCTTCTGTCCCACTCTGCCACCCTGTCCACCTTGAACTGCCATTGTTCCCCTTCCTATGCCCCATTGGACAATGCACCTGTGATAGCAAGAGACTGGACTCTAACTGGACATTCCTCCACCATCACCCCAGCTCATTGCACATCCCCCTCTACTTAGGACACCTAAATAAATACCCTTGGAACAAATACAAATCTGGAGTCTGTCAAATGATTCAAATATGTATTAGTACAACATTATCAAAGCATTGCAAGTTTAGATTAGTTTAGTTTTATGCATTTATAGAGCGCGTAGCTACCCTAGGGCATCCCAGCGCTAAAGGTACAAGAAGAATTATAAGGAAGGCAGGAGGACAGGTTAACGACTAAAGAGAATGGTTTTCAGCTTCTTCCTAAAAAGAGATTCCGAAGATTCATGGTGGAGCTCAAGAGGTAAGGCATTCCAAAGACAAGCAGCCTTAATACTGAAGGAGTTTCCTCCCCATGATCTGTTGACGCAGGGTATATGAATCTTTCGGGTGGAAGAAGATCTCAAGTGTCGCAAAGGGGCGTAGATGGAAATACATTTTCTGAGGAAGTATGGACCTTTGTTGTGTAGGGCTCTATGGGTGATGCACATGGATTTAAAATGTATACGCTGTTTAATCGGCAGCCAATGGAGTGCTGCAAGAGCCAGCTTGGCAGATAGATGTCTAGGACAGTTCATAAGGAGCCTAGCTGCCGTGTTTTGTACAATCTGCAGTTTCCTTAATACATATTCCGGGGATCTAAGATAAAGAGAATTCCCATAATCCAGTCTGGAAAAAACCAGTGCCTGGACCAAGATTCGTCTAGATGAGATGGGAAGAAGATTGAGAATCTTCCTGAGAGATCTCATGAAGCCAAAACAGACCAAGGAAATTTTCTTAGCTTGTGGTTCCATCGTAAGGCGAGAATCCAGTACAAAACCTAGGCTTTTTACCTGACCTTTAGGAGGAGGCAGACTGGTAAAGGCCTCTGAGTAACATGTTAAAGGGGGAGCAGGAGAGCCATTACCTAAAATGAGTACCTCAGATTTGCCATTGTTAAATTTAAGTTTGGATTGACTCATCCAGTCACCGATGTCCCTCATACAGCCAGCTAGGTTGACGGAGGGAGAATTCCCAGAGCTAGAAAGGGAAACCACTAGTTGAGTATCATCGGCGTAGGTGACCAATGAAAGGTTGTGGGGAGTGACTACTTTGGCCAAGGAGGATAAATAGACATTAAAAAGAGTAGGACTTAAAGAGGAACCCTGAGGGACTCCACAAGTTAGGGGGATGATATCCGAAAGGAAGGAACGGTCCAGAACTTGGAAAGTTCTTCCTGTGAGAAAGGATGAAAGCCAGGAGAGCGCTATGCCTCCTACGCCTGCCTTGGAAAGTCTGTCGGAGAGAAGAAAGTGGTCCACTGTATCAAAGGCTGCGCTAAGATCAAGAAGAATGATGGTGGCATGTCCACCCTGGTCTAATAATTGACGGACAGACTCAGTCACTGTTAGGAGTGCAGACTCAGTGCTGTGTTGTGCTCTAAAGCCCATTTGAGTGGGGTGGAGAAGCGTATTACTCTCAAGATAGCTCATCAGTTGCAGATTTACATGTTTCTCCAATATCTTAGCTAAGATGGGGAGAAGAGCATTGGGTCTGTAGTTGTCCAGGACAGAGGGATCGAGCTTGGGCTTTTTAAGAAGGGGCATTTAAGAGATAGAGGGAGTGAGCCCGAAATAAGGGAGTTATTAAGTATTCTAGTCAAAGGAGAAATAATGATGTCTGCGGCTTTTGCCAGAATAGCCGGAGGGGCAGGATCCGAAGGGGAACCGGATTTACTAGAAGTAAGCAATTTAAGAGTCTGCACATCTGTGAGCGGTAAAAACATAGTTAGTGAGGGCCCAGCCAGTGGGGGGGTTCACTACCGGCTTATCAGATGGCTTCCGGGGGGGGGGGGGGGGAGTCATATGTACAGTTAAATATACATTGGAATTACCTGTAGTGGGCAGCAGTACACATACCAGGAGCCAGAGTGGGACACAGAGATCTGAAAATAGAGATGCCAAAGGGTACAGTAAGAGACCAGGCTGCCATTTCCAACACAGTGGAGAAGTGTGCCACAATGATTAGAGAAGCAGACCCTGATGCAGAGCTCTGGCCTGGGACCAGGTTTCAATTCCTGCCTCTGCAGGTCTTGGACTCAGTTCCCTTGGACCAGATAATTCTTGCCTTGGTGCCTAATCTAATTAATGGGTCCCACTCTGTAACTCTGGGCAATAGCTTGCTTAATCTCCACAACTACCCTGACAGTGCTTGGATGCCTGGCTTCACCCTGGGGGTTGCCCAGGAGTGGGTGCCTCACAGGGAAAAGCCAGGAGGAGTTCCACAGTGGTATGCGTACAGCACCTTGAGACCCTAACGGGTGAGTAGTGTGCTATACAATTGCGAAGTTTATGTTTACGTTTACAATGCCCAAAAGAAAACTGAAAAGTAAAGTGAAGTTACAGTGTCTTACCTGTGTGTCACTGGAAGTACTGCTGTATTAAATTACTTCTGTTGTCAACATCTTCTTCCTCTGCCTCCTCTTCCTCACTGTCCACAGGCTCCACCGCTGCCACAAGACCCTTTCCAGGCACACTCTCCTGCAGAAAAGGCACCTGGCGTCTCAAGGCCAGGTTGTGCAACATGTAATGATGATCTGGCACAGCTTCTTGGGTGAGTAGTACAGGGATCCACCTGTCAGATGGAGGCACCGGAACCTGGCCTTCAGGAGGCCGAAGGTTCTTTCTATGATCCTCCTTGTATGCCCATGTGCCTCATTGTAACGTTCCTCTGCCCTTGGCATTCCTCACTGGGGTCAGTAGCCATGAGAGGTTGGTGTAACCAGAGTCACCTGAAAATATCGAGGGACAACTTTTAGACACACACTAAATCTTAGGGACAACCCCATACCCAGACACCTACTCATCCTGGGTGGGGACCTTGGGCTCACCTATTAGCCACACCCGGTGCCTCTGGAGTTGGCCCATCACATATGGAATGCTGCTATTCCTCAAGATAAAGTCGTCATGCACAGAGCCAGTATACTTGGCATTCACGTGGGAGATGTACTGGTCCGCCAAACACACCATCTGCACATTCAGAGAGTGATAGCTTTTTCTATTCCA
The DNA here is from genome assembly GCF_031143425.1 of Pleurodeles waltl. NCBI lineage: Eukaryota > Metazoa > Chordata > Amphibia > Caudata > Salamandridae > Pleurodeles > Pleurodeles waltl. Next base: position 1,541,227,435 of record NC_090446.1, read on the forward strand.
GAATACTTGTTCATTTTTCTGGGGGGGGGGACAAATGCCACATGTGTACCATCAATGGCACCAATGATGTTGGGTGTAGGAAGATAGCATCTTTCTAGCCTTGTTACCCCCACTTTTGACCTGTTTGTGAGTATATGTCAGGGTGTTTTTACTGTCTCACTGGGATCCTGCTAGCCTAGACCCCAGTGCTCATTGTGAAAACCCTATTTGTCAGTGTGTTTGATATGTGTCACTGGGACCCTGCTAGCCAGGACCCCAGTGCTCATAGTTGAGGCCTGAATGTGTGTTCCCTGTGTGGTGCCTAACTGTGTCACTGAGTCTCTGCTAATCAGAACTTCAGTGCTTATGCTCTCTCTGCCTTTAAAATTGTCACTGCAGGCTAGTGTCCATTTTCACCATTTTTAATTGGCACACTGGAACACCCTTATAATTCCCTAGTATATGGTACCTAGGTACCCATGGTATTGGGGTTTCAGGAGATCCCTATGGGCTGCAACATTTATTTTGCCACCCATAGGGAGCTCAGACAATTCTTACACAGGACTGCCACTGCAGCCTGAGTGAAATAACGTCCACGTTATTTCACAGACATTTTACACTGCACTTAGGAAACTTATAAGTCACCTATATGTCTAACCCTCACTTGGTGAAGGTTAGGTGCAAAGTTACGAAGTGTGAGGGCACTCTGGCACTAGCCAAGGTGCCCCCAAATAGTTTATGTCAATTTCCCCGGACTTTGTGAGTGCGGGAACACCATTATACGTGTGCACTACATATAGGTCAATACCTATATGTAGCTTCACACTGGTAACTCCGAATATGGCCATGTAACATGTCTAAGATCATGGAATTGTCCCCCCATGCCAAATCTGGTATTAGGGTGCCAATCCCATGCATCCCCGGGGCTCCAGCATGGACCTCGGGTACTGCCAAACCAGCTTTCTGGGGTTTTCACTGCAGGTACAGCTGCTGCCAACCCACAGACAGGCTTCTGCCCTTCTGGGGTCTGGGCAGCCCAGTCCCAGGAAGGCAGAACAAAGAATTTCCTCTGAGAGAGGGTGTTGCACCTTCTCCCTTTGGAAATAGGTGTTAAGGGCTTGGGAGGAGTAGCCTCCCCAGCCTCTGGAAATGCTTTGAAGGGCACAGATGGTGCCCTTCTTGCATAAGCCAGTCTACACCGGTTCAAGGATCCCACAGCCCCTGCTCTGGCATGAAACTGGACAAAGGAAAGGGGAGTGACCACTCCCCTGTCCACCACAGAGCTCTTCCAGTGTGTCCCAGACCTCCGCCATCTTTAATCCAGAGGTGTGAGGGCACAATGGAGGCCTCTGAGTGGCCAGTGCCAGCAGGTGACATCAGAGACCCCTCCTGATAGGTGCTTACCTGACTAGGTGGCCAATCCCCCTCTGAGGGCTATTTAGGTTCTCTCCTGTGGGCTTCTCATCAGATAACGAATGGAAGAGCTCACCAGAGTTCCTCTGCATCTCCCTCTTCGACTTCTGCCAAGGATCGACCGCTGACTGCTCCAGGACGCCTGCAAAACTGCAACAAAGTAGCAAGAAGACTACCAGCGACATTGTAGCGCCTAATACTGCCGGCTTTCTTGACTGTTTCCTGGTGGTACATGCTCTGGGGGCTGTCTGCCTTCACCCCCGCACTGGAAGCCAAGAAGAAATCTCCCATGGGAGGCAGGCACAACTTCTGCTTCACTGGTCCTCAGGGTCCCCTCTCATTGAGACAAGCGTGGTCCCTGGAACACAGGAGCTGGATCCAAGTAACCCTGACAGTCCAGTGGTCCATCTGTCCAAATTTGGTGGAGGTAACTCCTTGCCTCCCCACGCCAGAAAGTAATCCTGTATACTGCATGAACTGCAGATGTTACGGCTTCTGGGCACTTTTGCAAGGAATCCTTTGTGCACAGCACAGCACTGCCCAGCTCCCCAGCACTCTGGCCTGCATTGCTCAACTCGTTGAGTTGACCACCGGCTTCGTTCGACCCTCTTTTGTAGTGTTGAGATGACCACCATGCTCAGTTTTCTTGAACCCAAGTACTTCTGCGGGTACTTCCTGCTTCTGCATGGGCTCTCTGTGTTGCTGAGCGCCCCCTCTGGCTCCTCCTCCAAGGGGCGACCTCCTGGTCCTTCCTGGACCTGGGAAGCACCCATTTTCTTCAATCGTGACCTTTGTAGCTAGCAAGGCTTGTTTGCAGTCTCTGCGTGGAGACAACTCTGCATCCTTTAGCACACTGTGGCATATCTTCTATGCAAAGGAGAAGTTCCTGGCATCTTCTGTTGTTGCAGAATCTTCAGCTTCTTCCACCCAGAGGAAGCCATTTTGCACCTTTATTTGGGGTTTAGTGGGCTCCTGCCCCCCTGGACACTTTTGTGACTTTTGGACTTGGTCCCCTTCCTTTGCAGGTCCTCAGGTCCAGGAATCTGTCTTCAGTGCTTTGCAGTCAGTTGTAGTCCTTGCAGAATCTCCTATCAAGACTTTAGTGTGTTTCTGGGGAAGTGGGGTAAAATTACTCCTACATTTCAGGGTCTTGGAGTGGGGTATCTTGGACACCCTTTAGTGTTTTCTTACACTCCCAGCGACCCTCTACACACAGCACTAGGCCTGGGGTTCCTCAGTGGTTCGCATTTTACTTTCTTAGTATATGGTTGTGTTGACCCTAGGCCCATTGCATTCTATTGTATTCTGCAGTGTTTGCACTACTTTTCTAACTGTTTACTTACCTGATTTTGGTTTGTGTGTATATTTTGTGTATTTTACTTACCTCCTAAGGGAGTATATCCTCTGAGATATTTTTGGAACATTGTCACTAAAATAAAGTACCTTTATTTTTAGTAACTCTGAGTATTGTGATTCTTATGATATAGTGCTATTTGATATGTGGTATAGTAGGAGCTTTGCATGTCTCCTAGTTCAGCCTAAGTTTCTCTGCTATAGCTACCTCTATCAGCCTAAGCTGCTCGAACACTACTAATCTACTAATAAGGGATAACTGGACCTGGCACAAGGTGTAAGTACCATCAGTTACCCACTATAAGCCAGACCAGCCTCCTACATTGGGGATATGTCCCAGGGCATAAAATACAGCTTTCACTGTGGCCAAATCCTCCACCTGGGGGAATACGATGTAGCTGCGCATGTGTTTCAGCAGGGCTGACAACACTCTGGTTAACACGTTGGAGAACATTGGCTGAGACATTCCTGATGCCATGGCCACTATTGTTTGCAAGGAACACTTGCCAGGAAATGGAGCACTGACAGGACCTGCACTAGAGGGGGGATACCTGTGGGCTGTCGGATAGCTGACATCAGGTCTCGCTTCAATTGGGCACCCAGTTCTTGGATTGTGGCCCGATCAAGTCTGTATGTTATGATAATGTGTCTGTCCTCCATTGTCGCAAGGTCCACCATGGGTCTGTACACCGGAAGATGTCGCCATCTCATATTCAGCCTCAGCGGTTGAAGTCTATGGAAGAAAACGGTGAGCAGAGGGTCATATCCACACATCTATTGCACTAATGATGCATTTTTTCCTTTACAGAACCAGTTTGTGAATCCGAGAATCAGTTGCTGTGCCAATGTCTCCTGTGACGCAGTTAGGTGCCATGCCTTGTGTCCCCCTGAAATGGCGGCTGCCTGACCTGTGAGGAGTGACAAGTGGAAATGAGGTAATTCTGCTGGCGTTGTGCGCCGTTGCGGTAGGCGGTCGAAGACCGCCGCGCAACTTCGCATTGGTTAGGATTGGGCTGTAGGAGGCTGGACTGGCTTGTAGTGAGTACCAAGTGGTACTTACACCTTGCACCACGCCCAGGTATCCCTTATTAGTTTATAGGGTGTCTAGCAGCTTAGGCTGATAGATAATGGTAGCTTAGCAGAGCAGCTTAGGCTGAACTAGGAGACGTGTGAAGCTACTACAGTACCACAAGTGTCACTTGCACAATACCATAAGAAAACACAATACACAGTTATACTAAAAATAAAGGTACTTTATTTTTATGACAATATGTCACAGTATCTCAGAGTGTACCCTCAGAGTGAGGATAGCAAATATACACAAGTTATATGTACACAGTACTAAAAATATGCAGTATAGTCTTAGAAAACAGTGCAAACAATGTATAGTTACAATAGGATGCAATGGAGACACATAGGGATAGGGGCAACACAAACCATATACTCCAAAAATGGAATGCGAACCATGAATGGACCCCAAACCTATGTGACCTTGTAGAGGGTCGCTGGGACTATTAGAAAATAGTGAGAGTTAGAAAACTAGCCCTCCCCAAGACCCTGAAAAGTGAGTGCAAAGTGCACTGAAGTTCCCCAAGAGACAAAGAAGTCGTAATAGAGGAATAATGCAGGAAAGACACAAACCAACAATGCAACAACTGTGGATTTCCAATCTAGGGTACCTGTGGAACAAGGGGACCAAGTCCAAAAGTCACAAGCAAGTCGGAGATGGGCAAATGCCCAGGAAATGCCAGCTGCGGGTGCAAAGAAGCTTCGACTGGACAGAAGAAGCAAAAGTTTCTGCAGGAACGAAAAGGGCTAGAGACTTCCCCTTTGGTGGACGGATCCCTCTCGCCTTGGAGAGTTGTGCAGAAGTGTTTTCCCGCCGAAAGGACGCCAACAAGCCTTGCTAGCTGCAAATCATGCGGTTGGCGTTTTTGGACGCTGCTGGGGCCCAGGAGGGACCAGGAGGTCGCAAATTGGACCTGAAGAGAGAGGGGACGTCGAGCAAGACAAGGAGCCCTCACTGAAGCAGGTAGCACCCGGAGAAGTGCCAGAAACAGGCACTACGGAGATGCGTGAAACGGTGCTCGCCGAAGTTGCACAAAGGAGTCCCACGTCGCCGGAGACCAACTTAGAAAGTCGTGCAATGCAGGTTAGAGTGCCGTGGACCCAGGCTTGGCTGTGCACAAAGGATTTCCGCCGGAAGTGCACAGGGGCCGGAGAAGTTGCAAAAGTCGCGGTTACCAACAATGCAGTCTGGAGTGGGGAGGCAAGGACTTACCTCCACCAAACTTGGACTGAAGAGTCACTGGACTGTGGCAGTCTCTTGGACAGAGTTGCTGGATTCAAGGGACCTCGCTCGTCGTGCTGAGAGGAGACCCAAGGGACCGGTAATGCAGCTTTTTGGTGCCTGCGGTTGCAGGGGGAAGATTCCGTCGACCCACGGGAGATTTCTTCGGAGCTTCTGGTGCAGAGAGGAGGCAGACTACCCCCACAGCATGCACAAGCAGGAAAACAGTCGAGAAGGCGGCAGGATCAGCGTTACAGAGTTGCAGTAGTCGTCTTTGCTACTATGTTGCAGGTTTGCAGGCTTCCAGCGCGGTCAGCAGTCGTTTCCTTATCAGAAGGTGAAGAGAGAGATGCAGAGGAACTCGGATGAGCTCTTGCATTCGTTATCTAAAGTTTCCCCAGAGACAGAGACCCTAAATAGCCAGAAAAGAGGGTTTGGCTACCTAGGAGAGAGGAGAGGCTACTAACACCTGAAGGAGCCTATCACAAGGAGTCTCTGACGTCACCTGGTGGCACTGGCCACTCAGAGCAGTCCAGTGTGCCAGCAGCACCTCTGTTTCCAAGATGGCAGAGGTCTGGAGCACACTGGAGGAGCTCTGGACACCTCCCATGGGAGGTGCAGGTCAGGGGAGTGGTCACTCCCCTTTCCTTTGTCCAGTTTCGCGCCAGAGCAGGGGCTAAGGGGTCCCTGAACCGGTGTAGACTGGCTTATGCAGAATTGGGCACATCTGTGCCCAAGAAAGCATTTCCAGAGGCTGGGGGAGGCTACTCCTCCCCTGCCTTCACACCATTTTCCAAAGGGAGAGGGTGTAACACCCTCTCTCAGAGGAAGTCCTTTGTTCTGCCATCCTGGGACAAGCCTGGCTTGACCCCAGGAGGGCAGAAACCTGTCTGAGGGGTTGGCAGCAGCAGCAGCTGCAGTGAAACCCCAGGAAAGGCAGTTTGGCAGTACCAGGGTCTGTGCTACAGACCACTGGGATCATGGAATTGTCCCAATAATGCCAGGATGGCATAGAGGGGGCCATTCCATGATGTTAGACATGTTACATGGCCATATTCGGAGTTACCATTGTGAAGCTACATATAGGTAGTGACCTATATGTAGTACACACGTGTAATGGTGTCCCCGCACTCACAAAGTCCGGGGAATTGGCCCTGAACAATGTGGGGGCACCTTGGCTAGTGCCAGGGTGCCCTCACACTTAGTAACTTTGCACCTAACCTTTACCAGGTAAAGGTTAGACATATAGGTGACTTATAAGTTACTTAAGTGCAGTGTAAAGTGGCTGTGAAATAACGTGGACGTTATTTCACTCAGGCTGCAGTGGCAGGCCTGTGTAAGAATTGTCAGAGCTCCCTATGGGTGGCAAAAGAAATGCTGCAGCCCATAGGGATCTCCTGGAACCCCAATACCCTGGGTACCTCAGTACCATATACTAGGGAATTATAAGGGTGTTCCAGTAAGTCAATGTAAATTGGTAAAATTGGTCACTAGCCTGTTAGTGACAATTTGAAAGAAATGAGAGAGCATAACCACTGAGGTTCTGGTTAGCAGATTCTCAGTGAGACAGTTAGGCACCACACAGGGAACACATACACATAGGCCACAAACTTATGAGCACTGGGGTCCTGACTAGCAGGGTCCCAGTGACACATAACAAACATACTGAAAACATAGTGTTTTCACTATGAGCACTGGGCCCTGGCTAGCAGGATCCCAGTGAGACAGTGAAAACACCCTGACATACACTCACAAACAGGCCAAAAGTGGGGGTAACAAGGCTAGAAAGAGGCTATTTTCTCACATGGGCCCTATGGGTTCCAGGAGCAAATGGCGATGTACGCCGGCGGTGACGGTACGCACCGCCACGGACGTGACTGCCATTTTCTATCTGTTCACTCATTTGCTACCCGACCTTCAACAGGAGAGAACCTACACTGCAAGTGCTGCTGTGACCTGTGTCTGGAAGCAACAATGGCTCATGTGTCTGGTGAAAGGGCCCATGCCTTCACTGCAGAGGAGTTGGAGAAACTGGTGGATGGGGTCCTACCCCAGTATGTGTTACTCTACAGTCCTCCAGAGAAACAGGTGAGTACACTGTGAGTATGATGCGTGGGCCATGAATGTGTGGATTGCTGTGTGTGTTAGCCACATGTAGGGGGGGCTGAGGCGTCCTGGGTGCTGCATGTATGGGTGTCAATGTATGTGCGTCAGTGGATGGGAGGGTTCTGGTGGGCCATGAGTGTGATGGTCCGGACGGTTGACTAATTCCCCTTTTCTGCTGTCTTTTCCATGCAGGTCAACGCCCACCAAAAAAGGGTATTTGGTTTGCCATCACCAAGGAGGTGCAGACCCTGGGGGTCTGTGACAGGCGGAGCACCCACTGCCGAAACGGTGGGAGGACCTGCCCTGCTGGGCAAAGAAGACAGCGGAGGCCCAGCTGGGGCTGGCCTCCCAACGAGGAAGGGGTGCCCGTAGCACCAGGACCCCCCTGATGTTCCACATCCTGGTGGTGGCCTATCCGGAGTTGGATGGGCGCTTGAAGGCATCACAGCAGCCACAAGCGGGTGAGTACAGATTCTGAATCCTGACTTTGCATGTGTTAAGGGTTACCTGGGTGGGGGATGTGGGCTATGGGTGCCCCTAGGCCAGGGCGAAGATGGCAGAGTTGGTCCCTTGTTGGGCAGACTCTGAAGCACTCCTACCCCATTGGTGTTAGTGGGCATCTACTACTGGGCAGTGTCCTGTGGGTGTCAGGTGTGCAGCTAATGGCGGTAGGCATTGTCCCCCATGGGCTGGTGACTATCTTAGTAACTGGTAGTGCATGACCTAGTGCATAGTGCTGCTCCCTGTGTGTTGTGTACGCCAACAGTGGTGGTGTTGCTGGCATTGACCAAGTGTATCCTCTGTCTCCCCCCCCCTTTTGTTTTGTCACCCTGTCCTTGTGTGCATTGGCATCATCTGATGGAGGAGCAGAGGCACCAGCGAAGGAGGGAGCTGCATCCCACATGGGCCTGGAGGCCGAATCCACCGACGATGAGGACACCAGTGGGACGGAGGGCGAGGGGAGCACCACGACGGGACCAGAGGGGAGACCACAGACAGCAACTCCTCCTCCGAAGGAAGCTCCCTGGTGGTGGCGGACACCTCTGTGCTCACCCCAACAACAGGTACTGCCGCCACCCCCCTACCAGCACCGTCCTCCCAGCAGCCCCTCAGTGTGTTTTCCGTGCCTGCTCACCCAGGAGGGTGGGCATCTCCTTCACCCCAGGCACCTCAGGCCCTGACTCAGGCATTCCTGCTGCCCTCAGTGAGGAGGCTAGCGACCTCCTGAGATCCCTCACTGTTGGGCAGTCAACCATTCTGAATGCCATCCAGGGTGTCTAGAGGCATTTGCAACAAATAAATGCATACCTGGAGGGCATTCACTCTGGTGTGGCGGCCCAACAGAGAGCATTTCAGGCTCTGGCCTTCTCCCTGATGGCAGCCCTTGTCCCTGACTTTAGCCTCCCCCTCCAAGTTCCTCTACCCAGTCCCAAACCCCTGAACCCCAGCCTATCCCAAGCACACCTTCAGACCAGCATTCACCCAAATCAACACACAAAAGTAGCTCACGCAAACACAAGCACCACACTTCATCTCACAGGCACTCACACAAGCACCATCCCCAAGCAGACATACAAACATCCACTGCCTCCACTGTGTCCCCCTCCTCCTCGTCATCCACCTCCCTCCCAGTAGCGTCTCCACTCATACCTGCATGCAGTACATCCTCATCCACTACCTCCATCACCAGCACGCCCATCACAACACACCCCTCAAGTGCAGTCACCACCCCCATATCCATGCACACATCCCCTGTGTCCTCTCCCAGTGTGTCTGTGAACCCTCCTATCAAAGTACACAAATGCAAGCACCCACCCAACAGCCATCCACCTCACAACAGCATCCAGCCCATGCACCTGTACCCAAACTCAGCAGACAGACACCTCCTACAGCCACTCCCTCTTCCTCCACTCCCAAACCTTCTCCCTCTTCCCTCCCCAGTGTCTCTATGAAGCTTTTCCTATCAAACAGTGACCTCTTCCCTACTCCTCCCCACCCGTCCTTCCCCTCCGGCCAGGGTGTCCAGAACCCAGCCCAGCACCTCAGCCACCAAGTCGACGTCCGCTGTGGTTCCAGCAGCTAACAGAGGCTCAAAGGGGGCACCCATCATCCCAGTCAGTGTGCCACCAACCCCTGCCAAGGACAAAACCATTCTGCCACCAGCCAAGGTAAAGAGGGGGACAGCGTGCAGCAAGGGTAAGGAGCACCAACCACCCAGCAAGGCCACCCAAAGACTCCAGCTGCCAGACCCAAGGTGACACCACCATCTACCAAGGTGAGGAAGGGGGAGAAAACACCAGGCAAGACACTTCAACCATCGGAGGCTGCAAGTGAAGGCCTGGTGGCTACCAGCACAACCGCCAGGCCTGCCACCTGCACCACGGCCAGCACCAGCAGCCCCGCCACTAGCACCGCTGCAAGCCAGTGGGCAGCTGTCCGAGGCTGCAGGAGAAGGACTATGGCCTCCCCCCACCACTGGCAGCACTGGCACCTGCACCACGGCCAGCACCGCCACCTGCACCACCGCTGGCACCGCCGCAAGCACCGCCACCTGCACTACTGACAGTAGCACCACTACCAGCAGCAGAAGCCTCAGTGGGCAGCTGTCCGAGGCTGCAGGAGAAGGGAGAGCCTCCCACCACCACTGGCAGCACCCTCACCAGCACCAGCACTACCACCAGTTTGCAGCCTTAGCCGCCGCAGGATGGAATCTAGCCCTGCCTCCATGGACTATCATGCAACCTGGTCCCTGCAAATCTTGTGCTTTAGACACCCAGGTGAGGGACTGTGAACTGCCACACCCCAAGTGTTGCATTACTGGGCACAAGGCCCCCTCCAGACCCAGTGGAAATCTGCATCCACTAACCCAATCCTTGGCAGAATGAATCACACTGGGCACAAGGCCCCATCCAGAACCAGTGGTAAAAGGCATCCACTCACCCAATCCTTGGCAAGATGAAGCACACTGGGCACAAAGCCCCCTCCAGAACCACTGGAGATATGCATCCACTCACCCAATCATTGGCAGGATGAAGAACACTGGGCACAAAGCCCCCTCCAGAACCAGTGGAGATATGCATCCACTCACCCAATCCTTGGCAGGATGAAGAACACTGGGCACAAAGCCCCCTCCAGATCGAGTGGAGAAAGGCATCCACTCACCCTATCATTGGCAGGATAAAGCACACTGGGCACAAAGCCCCCTCCAGAACCAGTGGAAAAAAGCATCCACTCACACAGTCCTTGGCAGAATGAAGCACACTGGGCACAAAGCCCCCTCCAGAACCAGTGGAGAAAGGCATCCACTCACACAGTCCTTGGCAGGGTGAAGCACACTGGGCACAAAGCCCCCTCCAGAACCATTGGAGAAAGGCATCCACTAGAGCGACTGTGGCTTTGAACTCCCCAGGACCAAGCAGTGGGAACCCACCCACTTGAGAGACTTGAGAGACTGACTTTGCACTCCCCAGGAACAAGCAGTGGGTAAACCACCCACTAGAGAGTCTGTGGCCTTGCACTCCCCAGGGCCAAGCAGTGGGCAAAGCACCTACATGAGAGACTGTGGCCTTGCACTCCCCAGAACCAAGCAGTGGGCATGGAGCCCCCTCAAGGAGCGGTGGCATTCTTCCATCTTCCTGCTGAGGTGCCCTCCTTCCCCGTCCCCCTGAGGTGCCTGTGTGTTTTTGACCTGATGCCCCTGCAGTGTTATCTCCGTATTGAGGCAGGAGTCAAGTGTGGGCTTGGCCCATGATTTTTGGCCCAGTGGCCCACGGACAATTTGGATGGACAATGTACCGCTTTATGTACATATTGTATAATTTTGTAAATACTGTTAATCTATTTCTTACATATATCTGCCTATTTCTAAAATATCACTGTTTTGACTCTATTCCTTTTGTCCTTGCGTTCTTCCAGGGGGTAACGGGGTGTAAATGTAATGTTGATGCATGTGTTTGTGTGTATGGTGTTGTGATGAGGGAAGGGGTGGGGGTGTTGCAGGTGTGTGTAACTCTCTTTTTCCTCCCCCCACCCCCTATGTACTAGGTGCAGTAATCACCGTGGTCATCGCCGCCGCCTTTCGCATTCCTGGTCGATGAGGAGGTAGACCAGCATGGGCAGGACCTGCAGCTTGGGCTCCATGGTGTCCTGGTTCTTCGTTTGTGTCGAGCGGTGCGTGGTTTCCCTTCCAAGTCCTGTTACCGCTGTGCTTTTGATGGCGTTGGTACCGCCCCAGAAAAGCTGACGGCTAGGCAGGTTGTGATGGGGTGGGCGGTACATTGACTTCCACTTGTCTGTTAGCAGTTACCGCCACGGTTTTTTTTGCTACCGCTGTGGTAGTCAGAGGGATAAAGTGGCTGGCTGTGTTGGCGGTTTCAGCCGTGATCATGATTCCATTTTTGTTACCGCCGGCCTGTTGGCAGTATTACTGCCGCTTTAACACCGACTGCCAGGTTTGTAATGAGGGCCTTATTTCTAAATTCCACAGTTAGGTGCAGTGATACCACAATGGTCCCAGGAGATTGGTCCCAGTAAAACACACATGGCCAGAAGGGTGCATGCATTCCTAAAAACACCATAAATTTGGTGTCACATGTAGTTAGGAACTCTAAGCTAATCAAAACACAGCATACGCACCAACCATGCTCCCCTCAGGCCAGACATCTGGACACATACTTGTGGCTTACAATGTACCCACACTAGGTCGAGGCCCATATGCATTTGTTATCAGGACGTCATTTATGATTCCATGACAACTGCTCACTTTCTTTACCGAGAAGAAAGGAATGTTTTTAATACTTTATGGTACTCAAAGAAATGTGTAAAACCCTATTCAAAACTTTAGATAATCAATATTTTGATAGTGCACCACTTCTGAGTATATCAAAAAAGTCCAATTACTCAATGTCATCTCATTGTTATCTTCATTTTATTCTGCTTTTCTTGCAACACATTCATAAAAACATCAGCCTACACGTTTCGTCCTTAACAAAGGACTTCTTCAGAAATAGTGTCCTCAATATATTAGAGAACCAAATACATGACATAAATACTCACTGAGAGAAAACAACATACTAAACAATAAACACTCAACTTAATCTATAAATAGAACATATGGACAAGGGGCAAGCATAACCAATATACTACATTTAAGAAAACAAACATCTTGAATATATAAAAAAGGGACATGTGTTATCACACCTTACAAATATTAAAGACAAACATGTATATATAATGTACAAACAACAAAAAAGCAAAAGAGGTCAGCCACAAAGTAATAACCAAAAAAGACAAAATAAATACGTATATGTATAATAATATCAACATATACAATTCCTAAAAAACATAACTATATATAAAAGAAATTCATTTTTGATTATATACAGCTAAAAGCATCAATGCGCCCTGCAATGTCTGTTGAAAATCATTACCACATATTAAGATGTTATCAATAATACAAGTGATATATATCTCTTCCCCTCCACAATGATGTTAATTACACAAGGCTAATCAGGCCCAACCACATATGCAAAATTATATTCTAACACAGTGGACGACTAGTAATTGCATTGGTTCTGCATTCAAATACATAGTTATAAAAATTGATAAATCAAGAACTCATACCTTTTGTATATATAGCTTTTAATGTCAATCACCATCATGGTTGTTAAAGTAGCTCATGGCCGCACGATGTAGCCTGAATGAGGCACACTCCTGAAATGCCACATAATACGTGACATATATTTCTCAACGCTACAAGAGTGTGCAATGACCGCCATAATAAGGAAAAATAAGTATATCTAAATGAGGTACACTCCTAACACAAAAAGAAAAATCATCAAATCACGCTTGGAATGCCACATTAAAGGAGACATATATTGCTCAAAGCTAAAAGAGTGTGCAGTAGCCACCATGATAAGAAAAAATAAGCATGCCTATAATAATCAGGTAGTAGTGTGTAATTGTTAGACGACATAATCTACTGCCAAACAGTCAGCTTGTCACATTATAATTAAAAGTTTATATATTGTATTGGCAACTAATAAGCAAAAGGTTAAATGAGAATAAGCAAAAAGAAATATGTTGCCTTAAAATGAGACAGCGCAATTGCGCTTTTGCCAGAGCCATTAATCATTTTGATAATAAGAAACAACAAATGTCATCTAAAAGATGTGGGGATATATTATAATAGCTGAAAGGGGTTCAATAAACAGACAAAAAATAGTTTAAAGTCATTTTGTCCGTTCAAATATGGAATCCATATCGACTGATAAATCGGTGTAAGCACTGCTTACCTCCACCCATATCAAGCACCGCGCTTCTTCGCACCACAAAGATAACCAAAACCACCTTTTACCCATAACACCGTAGTAGTGTGCGTTTCCATGCCGACCAATCGGCATGCTGGCCGATAAAAAAGTGAGGTGAGCATGGCAGCCATCTTGTAATAGTACAAGCGTACTCCATGACAAATGACCTGGACCAGTTCCATTCTTATAAGGAATAACAAGGTGGAATGTGAAAGCTATACTAACCAGTGAAAAGTGTTACTGTTACCTCATATGCTTAAAACCTGAATGCTAAACGAAGTAAAGCGAAAAGATCGTAGTCACAGGTTGTAAGCAAAAATCATGCAGCTACCAATAAGAATATTTGAGATGCTTTATATAATAATGAAAACATTCCCTGCCAAGAGTGGCATACCTCATATAAGTTCTTGCCATCCACGGTCAGCATATATCTCAGCATCTTGGATGGACATACCGCAGTGGCCATTTTAAAGTAATCTAAGAATATATTTGTGCTTAAAAACAATTCCTGTACCGTGTATACTGGATGTATGGTGAATAACCAGTCATTTCTAACATGTTCTTCCCAAATTCACTAAGCCAGCCACTAGGTGGCCCGAAAACGAGGGTAAGAACCACCAAATGGATTTAAGGAAGATTCCAGAGTGAAAAAGCACCCATTAATATTAACTGGGCACTTATGTACCCCACTCAATATATGTAAAAAAGAGTATTGAGTTGAATATTGATCATATTCCACATGTTGATATATCAGAGACAAATCATGTGACTCATGCAGCTCCTAGAACAACCAATAGGGATGGACATCATAGAGTTGCCAGATCTTTAATTATTTCACTATATACAATAATCCCTTAGAGAAAATAGTGAAATTCCTCATCAGTGTTGTGTCCCATATCTACAGCCCGTAGGCGACATATCCACGCTGCCTCTTTACGCAGGAGGGCCAGTTCTCTATCACCCCCCTCTCCAATTAGGTAATACCTGATCAACCCCATGAAACCAAACTTTACTATCATCAGGGTGTTGTTCCATCAAGTGAAGTGCCAATGGAAATCTGATATCTTTATTCTTTATTGAATGGATATGTTCCTGTATACGAAGTTTGAGAGGCCTTATTGTACTGCCAACATAGATTTAATCACAACTGCAACCTATAATATAGATGGCATATTTCGTTTTGCAGTTAATGAAGTGCCGGATTTAATAACTTTTGCCAGTATTATAACAAAAGTTCCTGATCTTATCCACACCCAGACTGCAAATACTACATTTGTGGCATACAAAAAATCCCTTTGGACCTGTAGGTAGCCAAATATGTGTCCTGTTCGTTGTAATATAGCTTGGACATAAGAGGTCCCTAAGAGTCCAGCCCCTATGATAGGTAACCTTTTGCTTGCTAGACAGAGTCTTACTGATGCTGGGAACTTCCAACAACAGATGCCAGTGCCTATGAAGAATCTTGTAAATATCATTGCTTAACGTGGAAAATTAAGTAACAAATGCTAAATAGATAGGCTTTTCTTTTCTTTTGTTGTTATTAGTTTTAAGTGTTGTGCTTCTCATTACAGCACCAATTTGTTTTTCTGCATTTGTCCAAACATCATCCTTGTAACCACGATTTCTAAATCTCTGTTAAGCTTTATTAACATGGGCAGTAAATCTGTTACTGGTGCTGCAATTGTGCCTTATGCGAACCATTTCCCCAAATGGAATATTGTTAATAGCCGAGAACACTATTGCATGCTGTAGACTTCCTGAACAGGGTACTCTGTATCTTATTATTTTCAACATAGAATTCAATATCAAGAAAATCTATCTGTTCCTTACTGTATTGTAGACTTAATTGAACATTATATGGATTATCATGGAGGAAGAGATGATATGCCAATAGCTGTTCAACAGACCCTTTCCACAGAAGGATAATATCATCTATATACCTTCCCCCAAAAACCACTGAGTCTGTCCATTGAGAAGCATGTCTGCCCCAGGCATGCTACCAACCCATAAAAAGGCAGGCATAGGAAGGAGCAAACCTGAAACCCATCGTAGTCCCCTGTATCTGGTGATGCCACTGGCCATCATGCAGAAAGACATTTTTTGACAAAATAATGCCAATCATTTCCATTATCATGTTGTTGTGTTGCCAGTGGTCTGCAGTTCTGGTGTGTAAAAGAATTCAATTGCTCTGATCCCAAATTGTTTTTGTATACACGTATACAAACTAGTAACATCCATAGTTACAAACATCAAATCATCCGACCAGTCCAGATCATCAAATTTATTCAGTATGTCTTTACTATCCTGTAGAAAAGCGGGTAGGTTATGTACAGAAGGTTGTAGGAACACATCCACATATTCTGACAACCTCTCAGTAGGGGAGGAATTGACAGATAAAATAGGTCTTCCGGGAGGGAACTGGCCCCCTTTATGCCTTTTAGGCAATATATATACAAGGAAAATGTGGATCCTGAACCTTCAAGTAGTTGTATTCACCATCCGTAATAAGACCAATTTCACACCACTCAACTAGGCGCATATTGATAGACTCGCCAAGTGGTTTCATCAGATTCTCGAAGATGCATTCATAACAGGCCCGGTCTGACAATTGTCTGCTGATTTCCTGGATATATTCTTGTTTGTCCATAACAACAACATTTCCACCCTTGTCTGCTTCCCTGATCACTATTGTTTTGTCAGATTTTAAAGACTAGTGCAATTCTCTCAGTTTTCGTCAAGTTGTTATTTCTAAATTTTGAAGTGGTCAATCTTTCCATAAATTTATGCAAATCATTGGTGACCCTCATGCGAAAGAGATCAATATTGTGATGTGTTCCGTGTGGAACAAATTTCGAGCCAGGTCATAACCCACTATTTACATATGTATTCTCCTCAATACCCAGATCTTTTCTTAGATCATCAATGTAAACATGGTCATCATTAGATAGTGAAATCACTAGTTATAAATCATAAAGGTAGGAAACAGAGTGAGACAATACCGGAGACAGGTCTGCTGACAATACAGGTGGCGTGTGTATAGAATTAAAGTGATCCTTTAATTTAAGACTGAGGTACATCGAGAGACAGTCCTCTGAACCTGGTTCTGTGACTGGTTTCCCAGCCGTAATGTTTAATTAAATGAATTGTTCCTGTTTTGCCAGACACCTCTTGTCTTTTTTTAACCTCATAAGCGCGGGCGTCAGCTACTGGCTGACGCCCACACTACCTTCCTGATGCGGGTCAATTTCCCCATTGGGAGACATGGAAGATATATCTATAAATAGATATGTATATCTATATACATAGATATGTATCCCTCTCTCTCTCTCTATATATATATATATATATATATATATATATATATATATATAGAGAGAGAGAGAGGGATTACTTTTGTCAAAGCATTAGTGGTTTCCGGGGGGCTGCAATTGGCCCCCAGGAACACAAAACCACATCCACATATAAAAGTGGTCTCATATATATATATATATATATATATATATATATATATATATATATACACACACACCACCAATTCTCTTGCAGTTGCAGCTTGTGTCTTCAAAGCAATGCACATACTTCAACTGAAGTGTTTCAACTGTAGCTTTTAGGCAGCAATAAAAAAGTCAAGTAACTCATAAAGTAAAGTAGCACAGAAGGTTTATATGCCTAATGCAAAGATCAAATCTGTATTTTATGTAAATAGCTGAGTGGTTTAGTAAAGTCAGCCAGTACCTGCACTATAATACAAATGAAATGCATGTGCAAGGGGGGCTATGGAGAGATGAAGGGCACTTTTGCTGGGTGGTAGTGAGGGAATCCGAGGAGGAGGTCATGGGAGTGGGAGTACCAATAATGACTGCTAGACTGGGCGCCAGAGGCGCTAAAGACTGTGACGATTGGTATGTGACAAGTGTAGGAAAGTACCATCTTGCCTGGCATGTTATCCCCATATTTCACTGTTTATATGTTGTTTTAGTTGTAGGTGTCACTGGGGCCCTGCCAGCCAGGGCCCCAGTGCTCATAAGTGTGCCCTGTATGTGTTCCCTGTGTGATGACTAACTGTCTCACTGAGGCTCTGCTAACCAGAACCTCAGTGGTTATGCTCTCTCTTTGCTTTCCAAATTGTCACTAACAGGCCAGTGACCAATTTCACCAATTCACATTGGCATACTGGAACACCCTTATAATACACTCTAACCTGCAATGCACAACCTTCTGAGTTGTCCTCTGGCGTCGTGGGACTCCCTTTTGTGACTTCGCGTGGACTCCTCTTCTTCCAAGTGCCTGTTCAGGTACTTCTGCGGGTGCTGCCTGCTTCTGTGAGGGCTTCCTGACTTGCTGGGTGCCCCCTCTGTCTCCTCCTCCAAGTGGCGACATCCTGGTTCCTCCTGGGCCACAGCAGCACCCAAAAACCTCTACCACAACCATTGCAGCTAGCAAGGCTTGTTTGCAGTCTTTCTGCGTGGGAACACCTCTGCAAGCTTCACCGTGACGTGCGACATCCGTCTTTCAAAGGAGAAGTCCCTAGCTCTCTTCTTTCTTGCAGAACTCCAAGCTTCTTCCATCCAGTTGCAGCTTCCTTGCACCCTCAGCTGGCATTTCCTAGGCTCCTGCCCACTCTCGACACTGTCGCGACTATTGGACTTGGTCCCCTCGTATTACAGGTACTCAGGTCCGGAAATCCACTGTTGTTGCATTGCTGGTGTTTGTTCTTCCTGCAGAATCCCCCTATCACGACTTCTGTGCTCTCTGGGGGTAGTAGGTGCACTTTACACCTACCTTTCAGGGTCTTTGGGTGGGCTATTTTTTTAACCCTCACTGTTTTCTTACAGTCCCAGCGACCCTCTACAAGCTCACATAGGTTTGGGGTCCATTCGTGGTTTGCATTCCACTTTTGGAGTATGTGGTTTGTGTTGCCCCTATACCTATGTGCTCCTATTGCAATCTATTGTAATTCTACACTGCCTGCATTACTTTTCTTGCTATTACTTAACTAATTTTGGTTTGTGTACATATATCTTGTGTATATAACTTATCCTCATACTGAGGGTATTCACTGATATACTTTTGGAATATTGTCATAAAAATAAAGTACCTTTATTTTTAGTAATTCTGTGTATTGTGTTTTCTTATGATATTGTGCATATGATACCAGTGGTATAGTAGGAGCTTTACATGTCTCCTAGTTCAGCCTAAGCTGCTTTGCCAAAGCTACCTTCTATCAGCGTAAGCTGCTAGAAACACCTCTTCTACACTAATAAGGGATAACTGGACCTGGCACAAGGTGTAAGTACCTCTGGCACTCACTACAAGCCAGGCCAGCCTCCTACACCAACCTGGCACATCTGGGACCTCTGGACAGTCGGTTACCCTGCCACAGTCCTAAACTACCACAGAGCCTCCCCCTCTGGAAACACCAGCACAGCAACCACCCAGCTGGCCCATGACACTGTCCTCAGGACACGTCAATCAGCAGTGTGTCCACCACTACAGAGGCCCAAGGCAACCCCACTAACCAAGGACGATCAGGGCCTTGGGGTCAGTGTCAGTGGGCACACGGTTCAGGGGACCGAGGCACAGGACAACAGGGAAGCTGGAAGGACTGCTGTGCGACGGGGGGAGAACAGGCCCAGGGAACCGACCCTCAATGAGGCACTCACCAACAAACATCATGGGAGCGTACCACCATCCCAGGAGACCATGGGCACGGTACTGGCCAAGATCAGGGATGACCTCACAAAAATCTACACCATCCTGGTCACCATAGCAGGGGTGCTGGCTGATATGGGCACGGCGAGGAGGGAGGCAGTGGCTCAACAAAGGGCCCCTGACACTAGCCAAACCGAGAAACAGCCTTCCACCTCCGCCGGCGCTAGTGGACAGGAGGCCCCGCCACACAATCATCAGGCCACCAGCACTCTACCCCCTGCAGAAGGAGAACCACCCCGCAAACGGTTCCTGCGATCCAGGCAGAAAACAGAGAACATTCCCAAGACCCCCGCCAGGAAATAGGACCCTCTTGATTGTCACCCTTCTGTCCCACTTTGTTACCCTGTTTACCTTGAACTGCCATTGCCCCACTTCCTATGCCGCCTTGGACAATGCACTTGTGATGCATGAGACTGGACTCTACCATGGACCTTCCACCACCATCACCCCAGCCTCTTGCACATATCCATATAATTATTAGCACCTAAATAAACACCCTTGAATCAAAAGCCAATCTGGAGTCAGTCCAATGATTCACAAATGTATTACTACAACATTAGCAAAGCATTGCAAGGTATATGTTCATTTACCCATACCAATGTATGACAGTTGTTTTGCAGCAGTACACATAGCAGAAGCCAGATTGGGGTGCACAGATCTGAAAAAAGGAAACCCAAGGGAACAGTCAGTGTCCATAGAGAGAGGGTAAGAGGGTGCCATGTGCAAAGTCCTAAAGTATACTGAAATGTGAAGAGGAGTTACAGTCTCTTACCTGTGTGTCACTGGAAGTACTGTTGTATAATGTTTGTTCTGTTGTCAACATCTTCTTCCTCTGCCTCCTCTTTCTCACTTTCCCCAGGCTCCACCGCTGCCACAAGACCATCACCAGGCTCATCCTCCAGCATAAAAGACACCTGGCGTCTCAATGCCAGGTTGAGCAACATACAGCATGCCATGATGACCTGGCACACCTTCTTGGGTGAGTAGTACAGGGAGCCACCTGTCAGATGGATGCACCGGAATCTGGCTTTCAGGAGGCCGAATGTCCTCTCAATAATCCTCCTAGTTCACTTATGTGCCTCATTGTAACGTTCCTCTGCCCTTGTCCTGGGATTCCTCACTGGGGTCAGCAGCCATGACAGGTTGGGGTAACCAGAGTCACTTGCAAATATCGAGGGACAATTGTGAGACAAACACTAACCCCTAGGGACAACCCCATACCCAGACACCTACTCATACTGTGAGGGGACCTTGGGCTCACCTATTAGAGCCACAACCGGTGCCTCTGGAGTTGGCCCATCACATAAGGGATACTGCTATTGCGCAAGATATAGGCGTCATGCACAGAGCCAGGATACTTGGCATTCACATGGGAGTTGTACTGGTCTGCCAAACACACCATTTGCACATTCATCCAATGGTAGCTTTTTCTATTCCTGTACACCTGTTCATTTCTGAGGGGGGAACAAATGCCACATGTGTCCCATCAGTGGCACCAATGATGTTGGGGATATGTCCCAAGGCATAGAAGTCAGCTTTCACTGTGGCCAAATCCTCCACCTGGGGGAACACGATGTAGCTGTGCATATGTTTCAGAAGGGCAGACATTTTTTTCTCAGAACATTGGCTGAGACATCCCTGATGCCATGGCCACTGTAGTTTGGAAGGAGCCACTTTCCAGGAAATGGAGCACTGACAGGACCTGCACAAGAGGGGGAATGCCTGTGGGGTGGCGGACAGCTGACATCAGGTCTGGCTCCAATTGGGCACACAGTTCTTCGATTGTGGCAAAATCAAGTCTGTATGTGATAATAATGTGTCTGTCCTCCATTGTCGACAGGTCCACCAGGGGTCTGTACACCGGAGGATGCCGGCATCTCATCATCTGCCTCCGCGGCTGCAGCCTATGGAGAACGGTGAGCAGAAGGTCTTTTACCACATAGATAGCACAACTATGTATGAATTAATGTTACAGAAGCCGTGTGTTAAATCGTGAGTCAGTATATGTGCCAATATGTGCTGTGACGCAGTTAGGTGCCATGCCGTGTGCCATCCTGAAATGGCGGCTGCCTGACTTGTGAGGAAGGACAAGAGGAAATGAGGTAACTGCACTGGCGTTGTGCAGAGTCACGGTAGGCGGTCGAAGACCGCTGTGCAACTCCGCATTGGTTATTGGTCCTATAGGTTCCAGGAGCCAATGGCAATGTACGCCGGCGGTGACGGTACACACCGCCATGGACATCACCACCATTTTCTGCCCATTCACTCACTTGATACCTGACCATCAACAGGAGAGGCCATACACTGCAAGTGCTGCTGTGACCTGAGTTTGGAAGCGACAATGGCTAGAGTGTCTGGGGAAAGGGCCCCTGCCTTCGCTGCGGAGGAGTTGGAGAAACTGGTGGATGGGGTCTTCCCCCGGTACACGCTACTCTACAGTCCTCCAGACAAACAGGTGAGCACACTGTGAGCATGATGCGTGGGTAATGCCTGTTTGGAGTGGTTTGTATGTAAGGAACATGTTAGGGGGTGCTAAGGCATCCTGCCCTGAGTGCTGCATGGGAGGTGGTCTGTGTATGTGCATCAGGGCATGGGTGGGAACTGGTGGGCAATGAGTATGATGTCCAGACGGGTGAGTAATTACATTTTCCTCTGTCTTTACCCTCTAGGTCAGCGCCCACCAGAAGAATGGTATTTGGCGTGCCATCGCCAAGGAGGTGCGGACCATGGGGGTCTATCACAGGCGGAGCACCCACTGCCACAAGAGATGGGAGGACCTGTGCCGCAGGACCAAGAAGATGGCGGAGGTACAGATGGGGCTGGCCTCCTAACATGGAAGGGATGTCCGTCACACCATGACCCCCCTGACCATCCTGGCGGTGGCCTATCTGGAGTTGGATGGGTGCTTGAGGGCATCACAGCAGCCACAAAGGGGTGAGTACAGATTCTGAAAGCTGACTTTGCACGCTTTAGGAACCAGCTGGGTGGAGGATGTGGGCTGTGGGTGCCCCTAGGCCAGGGCGATCATGGCAGGGTAGGTCCCATGTTTACAGGCTCTGAAGCACCTTACACCAATGGTACAAGTGGGCAACTACTAGTGTGCAGCGTCCTGTGGGTGTCAGGTATGCAGGTGCTGGCGTTAGGCATTGTACCCCATGGGCTGGTGACTACCTTAGTGAGTGGTTGGGCAAGGCCTAGTGCATAGGGCAGCTCAGTGAGTGTTGTGTATGGCAACGGCAGTGGTGTTGCTGGCATTGACCATGTGTGTCCTCTGTCTTTGCCCCCCTTCTTGTTTTGTCACCCTGTCCTTCGGTGCATTAGCATCATCTGGCGGAGGAGCAGAGGCTCCGACGACGGATGGAGCTGCATCCCACATGGCCCATGAGGGTGAATCCACGGAAGGTGAAGCCACCAGTGGGACGGAGGGTGAGGGGAGCTCCACGACAGGCACAGGAGGGGATACCAGTGACAGCGACTCCTCCTCTGATGGAAGCTCCCTGGCGGTGGCAGACACCTCTGTGCCCACCCCAACAACAGGTACAGCCACCACCCCCTTACCAGCACCGCCCTCCAAGCAGCCCCTCAGTGTGTTTCCTGTGCACGCTCACCCAGGAGGGTAGGCATCTCCTTCGCCCCAGGCACCTCAGGCCCTGCCCCAGTCAGCCCTGCTGCCCTCAGTAAGGAGGCTATTGACCTCCTGAGATCCCTCACTGTTGGGCAGTCAACCATTCTGAATGCCAACCAGGGTGTCAAGAGGCATTTCCAACAAACAAATGCATACCTGGAGGGAATTCATTCTGGTGTGGCGGCCCAACAGAGAGCATTTCAGGCTCTGGCCTCTGCACTGATGGCAGCCATTGTCCCTGTGTCAGCCTTCACCCTCCAACTTCCACTACCCTGACCCAATCCCCTCTACCTCAGCCTATCCCAAGCACACCTTCAAACCAGCTGGCACACACATCAGCACACAAAAGTGGCTCAGGAAAACATAAGCACCACACATCATCACGCAGGCACTCACACAAGCACCATCCCCATACACACATACCAACATCCACTGCCTCCACTCTGTCCCCCTCCTCCTCGTCATCCACCTCCCTCCCAGTATCGTCTACACTCACACCTGCATGCACTACATCATCAGCCACTGCCTCCATCACCAGCACCACCATCACATAACATCGCTCACAAGCAATCACCACCCCCACAACCATTCACACCTCCTCTGTGTCCTCTCCCACTGTGTCTGTGAGCCCACCTCCCAAAGTACACAAATGCAGGCACACACACACTCAACAGCCATCCACCTCACAACAGCCTCCAACCCATGCAACTCACCAGACGTACACCTCCTACAACCACTATCTCTTCCTCCACTCCCACACCCACTCCATCTTCCTGTTCCAGTGTGTCCAAAAAACCTATCCTAGCTAACAATGACCTCTTCCCTACACCTCCCCCGTACTTCCCTTAGGTCCAGGATGTCTAGATCTCAGGCCAGCACCTCAGCCACCAAATCGGCGTCCGCTGTGGTCCCTGCAAGTCTGGGAGGATCGCATGGGGCACCCGTCAGGGCTGCCAGTGTGCCACCTACAGATGGGAAGGACCACCCGATTCCACCACCTGCCAAGGTTAAGAAGGGGCCAGAATGCAGCAAGGGAAAGTCACACCACCCACCCAGCAAGGCCTCATCCAAACACAAAGAGGACAGTGCCAAGGTCCCAGCAGCGACTACCAAGGTGGGGAAGGGACACAAGAGCAAGGCCAAGTCACCTCAGGGCACGAAGCCCCCTAGTGAGGGGCTGGTGACCACCATTTCCCCAGACAGGCCAGCAACCTGTACCACAGTCAGCACCGCCGCAACGACAGCCACCTGCACTGCCGCCTGCACCGCCGCCTGCACCACCACCTGCACCACACCTGCACCACTGCTGCCACAACGTCAGTCACCAGCATCCTCCCCAGTGATCAGCCATCTGAGGCTGCCAGAGACGGTCTGGTGTCTCCCTCCACCACTACAGACACCTGCACCACGGGCAGCACCGGCAGCATTTCCACCGCAGACACTGCCGCAGAAACCCCCACCTGCACCACCATCTGCACCACCACGTGCCCAGCCAGTGCCACTACATCGGACATCAGCACCATCCCCAGTGGGCAGCCGTCCGAGGCTGCAGGTGATGTCCTGGATCCTGCACACACCACATGAGGCACCACCACCAGCACTGGCACTACCAGCAGTTTGCAGCCTAAATCGCTGCAGAATGGAGTGTGGCTCTTCCTCCATGGAGTATCATGCTACCTGTTCCCTGCACATCTCGTGGCACAGACACCCAGTTGAGGGAATGGGAACTGCCACACCCCAGGTGTAGCATCACTGAGCACAAAGCCCCCTCTAGAACCAGTGGAGAGATGCATCCACTCACCCCCTCTTTGTCAGGATGAAGCACACTGGGCAAAAAGCCCCCTCCAGAACCTTTGGAAAGATGCATCCACTCACCCCCTCCTTGGCACGATGAAGCACACTGGGCACAAAGCCTCCTCCAGAATCAGTTGAGAGATGTGTCCACTCACCCCCTCCTTGGCAGGATGAAGCATACTGGGCACAAAGCCCCCTCCAGAACCAGTGGAGAAAGACATCCACTCACCCTATTCTTGGCAGGATGAAGCACACTGGGCACAAAGCCCACTCCAGAACCTGTGGAGAAAGGCATCCACTTGAGAGACTGTGGCTTTGAACTCCCCAGGACCAGGCAGTGGGCAAACCACCCACTTGAGAGACTGTGGCTTTGAATTCCCCAGGACCAGGCAGTGGACAAACCACCCACTTGAGAGACTGTGGCTTTGAACTCCCCAGGACAAGGCAGTGGGCAAACCACCCACTTGAGAGACTGTGGCTTTGAACTCCTCAGGACCAGGCAGTGGGCAAACCACCCACTTGAGAGACTGTGGCTTTGAACTCCCCAGGACCAGGCAGTGGGCAAACCACCCAATGAGAGTCTATGGCTTTGAACTCCCCAGGACCAAGCAGTGGGCATGGAGCCCCTCGAGGAACAGTGGTGTAGTACCATCTTCCGGCTGAGGTGCCCCCCCTCCCTTTCCCCCTGATGTGCCTGTGTTTTTTCGACCTGATGCCCTTGCAGTGTTCTCTCCGTTTTGAGGCAGGTGTCATGTGTGGGCTTCGCCCATGATTTTTGGGCCCACTGGTCCACGGACATTTACAAGGGACAGTGTAAGGGCTTCTGTACATAATGTGAATATTTGTATATGATGAATTATTTTTAATCGATTGCAATATCTGATTGTTTAAAATATCATTGGTTAAAATCAATTGCCTTTGTCCTTGTGTTCTTTCAGGGGGTAACAGGGTGTATCTGTAATGTTGT
This sequence comes from Pleurodeles waltl, assembly GCF_031143425.1. NCBI lineage: Eukaryota > Metazoa > Chordata > Amphibia > Caudata > Salamandridae > Pleurodeles > Pleurodeles waltl. The sequence continues at coordinate 1,541,252,982 of NC_090446.1, forward strand.
TGGATGTGTTAGTGTGTATGGTGTTGTGGGTGAGGGGTGGGAGTGTTGCGTGCCACATGTGCGTGTAACTGTCTTTTACCTCCCCTGTGTGCTAGGTGCAGTACTCACTGTCGTCACCGCCGCCTTCTTTCTACTTCCTGGTGTGTTAGTAGATACACTAACATGGGGAGGATCTGCAGTTTGGGTTCCATGGCGTCCTTGTTCTTTGTGGAGTGTCAGAAGGTGAGTGGTTCCCCTTCGGTGTACTGTTTCCGCCATGCTTTGATGTCGTTGGTACCGCCCCGGAAAAGCTGGCGGATTGGCCTCTCATGAGAGGGTGGGCGGTACATTGTCTTCAGCCTGTCTGTTGGTGGTGACCTCCGTGGTGTTTGTTGCTACCGCCATGGCGGTCGGAGTGTTAAACTGGCTGTCTATGTTGGCGGTTTCCGCTGTGGTCATAATCCCATTTTCTTTTACCACCGGCCTGTTGGTGGTGTTTCCACCACTTTAACACTGACCGCCAGGGTTGGAATGAGGGCCTGAGTCTCTCAACAACACTGTTGTTTAGGGGGTAATACATTGAGTCCAGTTTATGTTTTATTCCTTAAAGGGGGCATGTGTGATCGAACATGGAGTTGACAAAAAGCTTTCCGTTGTCTGACCGGTTGATGTCTGATACCCCCACCTGGGTATTACTTCACTGACAAGGAGCATTGCCGCTGCCTTGGCATTACAGTGCAGGTAAGGACCAACTTCAATCCACCTAGAGTATGGGCATACTACTACAATCAGGTATCGATAGTTAGCACATTGATCGATCATGTCAGTAAAGTCAATGTGTATTGTCCTGAAAGGACCCGTTTGTCTCGGGCCAGTTAATGACACAGCCTTGAGTATAAGTTTGAGTGAGTATAATTGGCAGATGGTAGATCTGCTTAAATACATAGTTATGGATTTGGTAAAGTTGGGGATAAACCATGCTATCATGTTGTTTTTTGCTGTGTGTGTTGGTAAGTATAACTGGGGCAATGCTATGTTGACTAAGCTCTGTGGAATGACAGATTCCTTGTGCGTGTGTGTCGGTATATGGCCTATCGCCCGGGACATCTTATTTGGGGTCAAGGGCAACAAGTTTTTATGTTTACTTTGTCCTTGGGACAAGTAGGCCCAACCCTCTGCAGCACAAACCCTTTGGCTGCCTGTTTACAAAGAGTGGAACTCTCTGCAGTTAAGGTAATGTGTTTCCAAAAGATAATGCAGTTCTAACTTGTATTTATGGTTCATTTTTTGAAAGCCTTCATTATTAGGGTGAGTGCTTTAAATAAATGTTTTAAGGTCACACTTCACTACTGACGTTGGTTCCAGTACAAAAAAAACAAAAACGTGTATACACGTTTGAAAAGTTTAGGCTATGAGGCTAAGTATGATGTTCCCAGAATGCTTTCTGATTAGATGCAAATGAAGTGTCATTTAGTAAAATGTTTTGATGCATGCTAATATTTCCCAAAAATATTTCTAATGGAAAATCAGTGTAACCATTTTCAACACGATTATGGGAAGCATGAAAATAAACAAACACTGACAAAGCCAACTGATCTGACATATTTTTATAAGTCTTTTAGTTTCATCAATGCGTGTCTTGTTTTGACATGGCTTTTGTAACACTTTATTGTTGTGGGAGCTACCAGGCCCTCAACATTGTAACAAACACTGGCAAAAAAAAACCAAAACGTTTTTGACTCTAAAAAGCACACGTTGCCACTAGTGAAATAACAAAGGGCCCGCAGTCGCCCTCCAGGGGGCCCCTTCAGCACAGCGCCTGCCCTGAGTGAGTCTGGAGAGGGGTCTCCTCCATGTTCTTTGCAAAGGGGCACCCTCCAGTTTCGTTACGTCACTGATTGCCACTGTAGTTCCTGACACTGAGAAAAACTACTTTGTGTGCCAATATGCTCCTTGTGGAAGAGCAGAATGCGATCACTCACAGTAAAGCCAGCCGAAAGAGAGAGAAATAGAAGTTTAATAAAAACAAAATGTCTTTGTTAACACCAGACCTAATTAGGGACCAAGACCCACATGTAGGTAGCTTTTTGCATGTTGAAAACAGCGACTTTCGCTGTTTGCAACGTGCAAAAAGCACATTGCGATGCACAAACCCAGTTTTGCGATTCGCAATTAGGAAGGGGTGTTCCCTTCCTAATTGTGACTCGCAGTGCAATGTAGGATTGTTTTGCGGGCGCAAACCAATCGCAGTTTGCACCCATTTCAAATGGGTACTAACACTTTCGCAAAAGGGAAGGTGTCCCCATGGGACCCCTTCCCCATTGTGAATGTCACTGTAAACATTTTTTCAGAGCAGGCAGTGGTCTGCATTACAAAAAAAAACTGCTTTATTGAAAAGCAGTCACAGACATGGTGGTCTGCTGTCTCCAGCAGGCCACCATCCCTGTGAGGGCCGCCATTCGCAAGGGGGTCGCAAATTGCGACCCACCTCATGAATATTCATGATGAGGGCATTTGCGAAGCCCTTGCGAATCACAGATGGTGTCAGGGACACCATCCTACATTCGGATTTGCAACTCTCAATTTGCGGGTCGCAAGTCTGAACCTACCTACATGTTGCCCCAAATTCTTAAAGAAAGTTACAAAAGTGCACCCATGGTATATGTCCTACCCCTATAAAATATTTGTGAACTGTATTTTAGCATGGGTATATACAATGTGTAGATTTCCTCATGTGAAAGTCTATTGAGCATTTGCAAGTTCATTTTCCCTCCAGCCACTTTCTTCCCAACCCTGGAAGAAGTTCTAATTCTGCCATTGTCAGGAGTAAATGTCCAACCTTTCTTATTATGGGAAAATATTAGAGAGAAGCTGGTGAAAATCTTTAAAACATGCAGGTTAGTAGGTTTGCAGGCTCAAAGGCATTCCAGCCCTGGAACTATTGCTTACTGCTTCCTCCAGCCACAGTATGCAGATCTGCAAAAAGGTGGCAAAATAAGGAAATTGCTACAGTAGGGATTGAAACTGCAAGTATTCAAGCCCTACTTTGGTAGTAGCCCTGGCATAATCAGAGCTCTTACATAATGAGACTGCTGCCATAATTTGGCGCCACACTACATGGCACCAAAGGGACAAGTAGATCTTTTTACAGGACAAGTAGATTTGAGAAGCAACCTGTCCCCTGGACAAGTAGATATTTTAATAAATTCCACACCCCTGAGGTCATATGCAATGTGCATGCAGCCCCTGGCTAAACATCGCTCCTTCTTAGGCAGTGCAGTTTCCTGCAACTCCCTCAAATACAATTCTGCAGTTACTGTCCAAGGCTTTTCCTGTGGGAGGCTCTGCATCTGATGCCTTTTGTAAGGGACGTATGAGTCTTCCTTAACCATTCCATAAACTGCCCTTTTTGAAAATTGGTTGGCTAATGCATTTCCCAGGGATATGAAGTCCTTGCCGCAGTATAAGTGGCACTTTTTCTGACAGCCATGCATTTAGGTAGAGTCAGCGCAATGATCAGTAATTCTGGGAAGTCCCAGTGTGCAATCGGTGTGCCATCTGATTTCAGAAAATCTCACCTTTTCTACCTTCCTATGCTGGAGTGCACCATGGTGGTAACATAGGCTGAATCTAAGTAAATGGTTACTATGCTTCCTGAGCTTTGGGTGAGGGCTTTGATCAATGCTGTCAGCTCTGCCGCATGTGCTAAGATGTGTGGGAGGAGAGTTAGCATGCAGTTTTTCTGAGGGTGTGTTAGAATGGTCCATTAGTACTGCTGCCCCTGTGTGTCTTACTCCAGTCTCTTGATCTATCATGAAGGAACCATCGATGAACAGGGCCTCATTATCTAGGAAGGGTTCCTCCTCTGCCAGGCTGATCCCCTCTGGGGTGAAGGGGTATCTTGCCCAGTCATTGATCTCCTCCCCTTCTTGAACGTTGTGGGCTAAGAGATGGCTGGGGCCACTAGCTGACTGTTCTGCATACAATGCCAGCAGTGCCACCATCACAATGGAGGTGGATTTGTCGATTGAAAAGGCCACTGCTACTAGCGCCTGCTTACATGGGAAATGACTGTGCATGACTGAGTCTAAGAGTGCACTGTAGTACACTAGACGTTTGTGCCTCCGGGCTCCGGGGCATTCTTTTGTGTCAGGACTGCTGACATGATTCACCTGTCACTGTGGCTCAATAAGAATTCCTTGTTATAGTCGGGTGTTCCTAACATTGGGAAGTATTTTATCGATGTTTTGAGCTTGCAGAAGGCCTCGTGCATCTCAGGCGTCCATGCTAGTTCCTTGTTAGGGTGGCAACAAGCATGCTTTAGTGAAAGACCCACCGCAAAGTTTTAAAACTTTTGCATGTGCTTTTTTGCTTTTGGTGGTGGCACAGCCCTGATAGAATCTGCGTGTTCTGGCATGGTCCACCAACCAACCGCTGAGATCATCTGACCCAGATAACTAACCTCCTGTCTTGGGACTGCATATCAAGATGTTGTTGGCATACTGTATCAGAGTACTAGCTGATCAGAAGTTAGCAAGTTCCTTCCTCAGTATTCAATTGAAGATACTGAGGGACTCACATTACCCTTTTGGTAGTCTCCGGTGAATGATGTCAGGCACTGACTGTCGGGTTGCAGCAGGATGCTAAAGAACTATTCTTTATGTGTATCACTGAGAAATAGCAGGTACCTGTGGGTATGTTAGCTAGTATGATGAGGGGGTCTGGCACCACAGGGAATTTCAGGACCACAATGTCATTGACTGGGAGGATTAGTGTAGTGCAGGGGAAGACCTCATATAGAAGGGACACATGAGAGTAGATATGTGTGCTGTCAACCGGACTCAGGGATGACCCGTGTGGACCCCGCAGCTTATCTCGTTCTGGGAGCGGAGAGCGTGTTGTCACCTGGTCCTGTCTTTGGGAGATCCCTGTCCTACTTCCTCAAATCAGGCAACTACATGCTTTATCCTTTCTGAACCACTGCGGGGGTACCCTAATTGGTGCCACCTTCTGTGCCATTGTAATCACAGCTGTTCTGATCTGGGCCACCTTCTCCTACCTCAGGGATTTTGCAGTAACATCCAGGTTCCATCCCAACCACTTATTGTTGTCTCTCTCTTTCCTTCTTTCCTTGACTTGCCTTCTCTCCCACCTTACGAGGCATTGCTCTATGCAGGGGAAATTCAATCAGGGCTTCCCCTCTCATATCTGATGCACTTCTCTGCCATAGACAGGTCCTCTTGCTCCAATGACTCTCCCTTAGGCCAGGACACTCAAATTGTTTCCCCTACTTAAACCAGTCTGCTACTAAGGCAGTCATTACAACATTGGCGGTAAGAGCCGTTTACCGCCGTGCAGAACACTGCCAACACACCGCCGCGCCCGCAGAAATCCGCCACAGCTGGAATGACCCACAGCACGGAATCCGCCAAAATTCAGACACACACACAAGTCCGCCACACCAAAGGTCAGTGATAAACTGGTGAAAACAAAACCTCCACCGTCACGCCAACAGAAATAAGCCCACACTATCATGACCCAAGAATCCATGTGGCGGTCTTTCAACCGCGGTATTCCATTGGTGGTACACACCGCCGCGCTCAAAATACACACACATTTACAAAACACAGCCACATTGGACAAATCTAAATACACACACAAACCCCTACGACCAGAATCACTGAGAGAAGGCCAGAGAGAGAGACCACCATCAACAAACTAGCATCCACAGGCACACAACACCATCACCCACATAACTTCCACGCACCTCACACTACACACCACTACATATCAGCACACTTATCACCACACACACCACCCCACACATCACCCACACCACCCCATGGCACGGCAAAGACACCCCAGGTTCTCGGAGGACAAGCTCAGGGTCATGGTGGAGGAAATCATCCGGGTACAGCCACAGCTATTCGGATCACAGGTGCAGCACACCTCCATTGCTAAGAAGATGGAGCTATGGCGAAGAATAGTGGACAGGGTCAACACAGTGGGATAGCACCCAAGAAATAGGGGAGACATCAGGAAGAGGTGGAACGACCTACGGGGGAAGGTGCGTTCTGTGGTCTCAAGACACCACCTTGCGGTTCAGAGGACTGGCGGCGGACCCCCACCTTCTCTCCCACAACTAACAACATGGGAGGAGCAGGTCTTGGCGATTCTGAATCTTGAGGGCCTCGCAGGAGTAGATGGAGGTATGGACTCTGCTAACTCAAATCTCTCACTATTTGATCCCCCACCCAACCTGCATGCCATCACATACCCCCACCGTCACCCCCATCACTCCAACTCCTCACAAATGTCCCAATATCACAAACCACACATCCCAACACCAAGCCCTGTTGCAACAACAAAGCATGGACAACCAACACCAAAGCATGCCTGTAGGAAAGTACCATCTTGCCTGGCATGTTACCCCCATTTTTCACTGTATATATGTTGTTTTAGTTGTATGTGTCACTGGGACCCTGTTCTCCAGGGCCCCAGTGCTCATAAGTGTGCCTGACTGTGTTACCTGTGTAGTGACTAACTGTCTCACTGAGGCTCTGCTAATCAGAGCCTCAGTGGTTATGCTCTCTCATTTCTTTCAAATTGTCACTAACAGGCTAGTGACCAATTTTACCAATTTACATTGGCTTTCTGGAACACCCTTATAATTCCCTAGTATATGGTACTGATGTACCCAGGGTATTGGGGTTCCAGGAGATCCCTATGGGCTGCAGCATTTCTTTTGCCACCCATAGGGAGCTCTCACAATTCTTACACAGGCCTGCCACTGCAGCCTGAGTGAAATAACGTCCACGTTATTTCACAGCCATTTTACACTGCACTTAAGTAACTTATAAGTCACCTATATGTCTAACCTTTACCTGGTAAAGGTTAGGTGCAAAGTTACTAAGTGTGAGGGCACCCTGGCACTAGCCAAGGTGCCCCCACATTGTTCAGAGCCAATTCCCTGAACTTTGTGAGTGCGGGGACACCATTACACGCGTGCACTACATATAGGTCACTACCTATATGTAGCTTCACAATGGTAACTCCGAATATGGGCATGTAACATGTCTAAGATCATGGAATGGCCCCCTATATGCCACCCTGGCATTATTGGGACAATTCCATGATCCCAGTGGTCTGTAGCACAGACCCTGGTACTGCCAAACTGCCTTTCCCGGGGTTTCACTGCAGCTGCTGCTGCTGCCAACCCCTCAGACAGGTTTCTGCCCTCCTGGGGTCAAGCCAGGCTTATCCCAGGATGGCAGAACAAAGGACTTCCTCTGAGAGAGGGTGTTACACCCTCTCCCTTTGGAAAATGGTGTGAAGGCAGGGGAGGGGTAGCCTCCCCCAGCCTCTGGAAATGCTTTCTTGGGCACAGATGTGCCCAATTCTGCATAAGCCAGTCTACACCGGTTCAGGGACCCCTTAGCCCCTGCTCTGGCGCGAAACTGGACAAAGGAAAGGGGAGTGACCACTCCCCTGACCTGCACCTCCCCTGGGAGGTGTCTAGAGCTCCTCCAGTGTGCTCCAGACCTCTGCCATCTTGGAAACAGAGGTGCTGCTGGCACACTGGACTGCTCTGAGTGGCCAGTGCCACCAGGTGACGTCAGAGACTCCTTGTGATAGGCTCCTTCAGGTGTTAGTAGCCTCTCCTCTCTCCTAGGTAGCCAAACCCTCTTTTCTGGCTATTTAGGGTCTCTGTCTCTGGGGAAACTTTAGATAACGAATGCAAGAGCTCATCCGAGTTCCTCTGCATCTCTCTCTTCACCTTCTGATAAGGAAACGACTGCTGACCGCGCTGGAAGCCTGCAAACCTGCAACATAGTAGCAAAGACGACTACTGCAACTCTGTAACGCTGATCCTGCCGCCTTCTCGACTGGTTTCCTGCTTGTGCATGCTGTGGGAGTAGTCTGCCTCCTCTCTGCACCAGAAGCTCCGAAGAAATCTCCCGTGGGTCGACGGAATCTTCCCCCTGCAACCGCAGACACCAAAAAGCTGCATTACCGGTCCCTTGGGTCTCCTCTCAGCACAACGAGCGAGGTCCCTTGAATCCAGCAACTCTGTCCAAGAGACTGCCACAGTCCAGTGACTCTTCAGTCCGAGTTTGGTGGAGGTAAGTCCTTGCCTCCCCACTCCAGACTGCATTGTTGGTAACCGCGACTTTTGCAACTTCTCCGGCCCCTGTGCACTTCCAGCGGAAATCCTTTCTGCACAGCCAAGCCTGGGTCCACGGCACTCTAACCTGCATTGCACGACTTTCTAAGTTGGTCTCCGACGACGTGGGACTCCTTTGTGCAACTTCGGCGAGCACCGTTTCACGCATCCTCGTAGTGCCTGTTTCTGGCACTTCTCCGGGTGCTACCTGCTTCAGAGAGGGCTCCTTGTCTTGCTCGACGTCCCCTCTCTCTGCTGGTCCAATTTGCGACCTCCTGGTCCCTCCTGGGCCTCAGCAGCGTCCAAAAACGCCAACCGCACGATTTGCAGCTAGCAAGGCTTGTTGGCGTCCTTTTGGCGGGAAAACACTTCTGCACGACTTTCCGAGGCGAGTGGGATCCGTCCACCAAAGGGGAAGTCTCTAGCCCTTTTCGTTCCTGCAGAAACCTTTGCTTCTTCTGTCCAGTCAAAGCTTCTTTGCACCCGCAGCTGGCATTTCCTGGGCATTTGCCCATCTCCGACTTGCTTGTGACTTTTGGACTTGGTCCCCTTGTTCCACAGGTACCCTAGATTGGAAATCCACAGTTGTTGCATTGTTGGTTTGTGTCTTTCCTGCATTATTCCTCTATTACGACTTCTTTGTCTTCTGGGGAACTTCAGTGCACTTTGCACTCACTTTTCAGGGTCTTGGGGAGGGCTAGTTTTCTAACTCTCACTATTTTCTAATAGTCCCAGCGACCCTCTACAAGGTCACATAGGTTTGGGGTCCATTCGTGGTTCGCATTCCACTTTTGGAGTATATGGTTTGTGTTGCCCCTATCCCTATGTGTCTCCATTGCATCCTATTGTAACTATACATTGTTTGCACTGTTTTCTAAGACTATACTGCATATTTTTAGTACTGTGTACATATAACTTGTGTATATTTGCTATCCTCACTCTGAGGGTACACTCTGAGATACTGTGACATATTGTCATAAAAATAAAGTACCTTTATTTTTAGTATAACTGTGTATTGTGTTTTCTTATGGTATTGTGCAAGTGACACTTGTGGTACTGTAGTAGCTTCACACGTCTCCTAGTTCAGCCTAAGCGGCTCTGCTAAGCTACCATTATCTATCAGCCTAAGCTGCTAGACACCCTATACACTAATATGGGATACCTGGGCCTGGTGCAAGGTGTAAGTACCCCTTGGTACTCACTACAAGCCAGTCCAGCCTCTTACATTGGTTGTGCAGTGGTGGGATAAGTGCTTGAGACTACTTACCACTCTTGTCATTGTACTTTTCATAAGAGAAAAATATACAAAACAAGTTCAGTTTGTGTACACATAGCTAAAAAGTTTTGCATTTCCTCTTTTCACTGTTTTCAAAGTGCTGAAAAGTACTTCTAAACTTTCAAAAAGTCTTAAAAGTTTAAAATGTTTTTTCTGTCTTTCCAAAAAGTTCTGAAAACTTTTTTCTCTTTTTCTATCACTTTAACTCTCTCTAAAAATGTCTGGCACAGGCCAAAATGTTGATCTGTCCAAACTTGCATATGACAACCTTAGCTGGAAAAGAGCAAGGAGTCTCTGTGTAGAGAGAGGTTTGAGTGTAGGGAAGAATCCTTCCTTGGAACTGTTAATTAACATGCTTAGAGAACAAGATAAGGCCATAGGTGCCTCATCTGGTGAAAAAGTACCTAATAGTTCCCAATCTGATTCAGGGACTCCCCCAGGAAAAGATTCAGGAAAGAAACTTCCTAGCCTGCCCCTTACTAGACAGTCTAGCATAGTTGGTCCAGAGGTGGAGTCACTTCATCCAGATGATGTGCTCTCACATTACACTGTCAGCCAAGCTGTTAGGGTGGCTTCTGTAAGGGACAGGTCTCCTTCTGTTCATTCCCATCATACCTCTGTTTCTAGGAATGTCCCTCCCACCAACCCTGATGACAGAATGTTAGAGAGGGAACTCAATAAGCTGAGGGTGGAACAAACCAGACTGAAGCTTAAAAAGCAACAGCTGGATTTGGATAGACAGTCTTTTGAATTAGAGAAGGAAAGACAGAAGTTGGGTTTTGAAACCCATGGTGGCAGCAGCAGTATTCCCCATAGTCATCCTGTAAAAGAGCATGATTCCAGGAATCTGCACAAGATAGTTCCCCCTTACAAGGAGGGGGCTGACATTAACAAGTGGTTTGCTGCACTTGAGAGGGCCTGTGGTGTACAGGATGTCCCTCAAAGGCAGTGGGCTGCTATCCTATGGCTATCATTTAATGGAAAAGGTAGGGATAGGCTCCTTACTGTGAAAGTAAGTGATGCCAATAATTTCCAAGTTCTTAAGAATGCACTCCTGGACGGTTATGGCTTAACCACTGAACAATACAGGATAAAGTTCAGAGAGACCAAAAAGGAGTTTTCACAAGACTGGGTTGATTTCATTGACCATTCAGTGAAGGCCTTGGAGGGGTGGTTACATGGCAGTAAAGTTACTGATTATGACAGCCTGTATAACTTGATCCTGAGAGAGCATATTCTTAATAATTGTGTGTCTGATTTGTTGCACCAGTACTTGGTGGACTCTGATCTGACCTCTCCCCAAGAATTGGGAAAGAAGGCAGACAAATGGGTCAGAACAAGGGTGAACAGAAAAGTTCATACAGGGGGTGACAAAGATGGCAACAAAAAGAAGGATGGTAAGTCTTCAGACAAGGGTGGGGCCAAATCTAAAAATGAGTCTTCATCAGGCCCACAACAACACTCTGGTGGGGGTGGTGGGTCCAAATCCTCCTTTAATCAGAACAAGGAAAAGAAACCATGGTGCTATTTATGTAAAGTAAAAGGCCATTGGACAACAGATGCCAGTTGTCCAAAGAAAGGCACCAGTGCTCCTACCACTACAACCCCTACTGCTACACCTAGTGTCCCTACTAATAGCAGTGGTGGTGGGAGCAAACCTACTAATAGCCAATCCAAGGGAGTAGCTGGGCTCACTTTTGGTAATTTAGTTGGGGTTGGCCTTGTTAGGGAGGCCACAGAGGCTGTGTTAGTCTCTGAGGGGGCTATTGATTTAGCCACCTTAGCTGCTTGTCCCCTTAATATGGATAAGTACAGGCAGCTACCCCTAATAAATGGTGTTGAGGTTCAGGCCTACAGGGACAATGGTGCCAGTGTGACTATGGTCATAGAGAAAGTGGTCCACCCTGAACAACACCTACTTGGTCACCAGTACCAAGTAACCGATGCTCACAACAACACACTTAGCCACCCCATGGCTGTTGTTAATCTCAACTGGGGGGGGTTACTGGTCCAAAGAAAGTTGTGGTAGCCTCAGATTTACCTGTAGACTGTCTACTAGGAAATGATTTGGAGACATCAGCTTGGTCAGATGTGGAGTTGGAGGCCCATGCAGCAATGCTGGGCATTCCAGGGCATATTTTTGCTTTGACAAGGGCTCAGGCCAAAAAGCAAAAAGGACAGGGAAGCTTGGATCCTGGAACAATGGACCAAGTGCTCCCTAAAGCTAGGGCTAGTAGAAGCACACCACTTCCTACTATCCCTCCCTCTACAGTGGATTCTACTTCTGAGGAAGAAGAATTCCCTCCCTGTGCAGAACCTACACCAGAGGAGCTTCAAGCAGACACTGCTGAACTTTTGGGTGAAGGGAGGCCTGCCAGAGAGGAGCTGAGTGTGGCACAGCAAACCTGTCCCACATTAGAGGGTCTCAGATAGCAAGCTGTCAAACAGGCTAATGGGGATGTCAGTGACTCACACAGAGTTTACTGGGAGGACAACCTCTTGTACACTGAGCAAAGGGATCCTAAACCTGGAGCTGCCAGGAGATTAGTGATTCCTCAGGAGTACAGAAAGTTCCTCCTAACACTGGCACATGACATTCCCCTAGTTGGGCACCTAGGACAAATGAAAACTTGGGACAGGCTTGTTCCCCTGTTTCATTGGCCTAGGATGTCTGAGGACACAAAAGATTTTTGTAAGTCCTGTGAAACCTGTCAAGCCAGTGGCAAGACAGGTGGCACACCAAAGGCACCCCTTATTCCACTGCCTGTGGTTGGGGTTCCCTTTGAAAGGGTAGGGGTTGACATAGTTGGCCCCCTTGACCCTCCATCTGCTTCAGGCAATAGATTCATCTTGGTGGTAGTGGACCATGCCACAAGATACCCTGAAGCTATTCCTTTAAGGACCACTACAGCTCCTGCAGTGGCAAAGGCCCTCCTGGGAATATTTTCCAGGGTGGGCTTCCCAAAGGAAGTAGTATCAGACAGAGGAAGCAATTTCATGTCTGCATACTTAAAGGCCATGTGGAAGGAGTGTGGGGTAACGTACAAGTTCACCACACCCTATCATCCACAAACCAATGGACTGGTTGAGAGATTTAACAAAACTCTCAAAGGCATGATTGTGGGTCTCCCTGAAAAACTCCGCAGGAGATGGGATATCCTTCTACCATGCCTCCTTTTTGCCTACAGGGAGGTACCCCAGAAAGGAGTGGGCTTTAGCCCCTTTGAACTTCTTTTTGGACACCCTGTTAGGGGTCCACTCACACTTGTAAAGGAGGGTTGGGAACAACCTTTAAAAGCTCCTAAGCAGGATATTGTGGATTATGTACTTGGCCTCAGATCAAGGATGGCTGAGTACATGAAAAAGGCCAGTAAGAACCTTCAGGCCAGCCAAGAGCTCCAGAAGCAATGGCATGATCAGAAGGCTGTTTTGGTGCAGTACCAACCAGGACAGAAAGTGTGGGTCTTAGAGCCTGTGGCCCCAAGAGCACTCCAAGATAAATGGAGTGGTCCCCACACAATTGTTGAAAAAAAGGGTGAAGTCACCTATTTGGTTGACTTAGGCACTGCAAGGAGTCCCCTTAGGGTGCTCCATGTAAACCGCCTGAAACCCTACTATGACAGGGCTGATCTCACCCTGCTCATGGCAACTGATGAGGGACAGGAAGAAGACAGTGATCCTCTACCTGATCTCTTCTCTTCCACAGAACAAGATGCTCTTGTGGAAGGTGTAGTTTTGGCTGATTGCCTTACTGCTGAGCAGAAGGACAATTGCATAAATCTCCTGGGTCAGTTTTCTGAACTCTTCTCTACTGTGCCAGGTACCACTTCTTGGTGTGAGCACACTATAGATACTGGAGACAGCTTGCCTGTCAAAAGTAAGATCTATAGGCAGCCTGACCATGTCAGGGACTGCATAAAGCAAGAAGTCCAGAAAATGTTAGAGCTAGGAGTGGTTGAGCACTCTGAAAGTCCATGGGCTTCTCCTGTGGTACTTGTACCAAAACCCCATTCCAAAGATGGAAAGAAGGAAATGCGGTTTTGTGTCGACTATAGAGGTCTCAACCTTGTAACCAAAACTGATGCTCATCCTATACCCAGGGCAGATGAGCTCATAGATACACTGGCATCTGCCAAGTATCTAAGCACTTTTGATTTGACTGCAGGGTATTGGCAGATCAAATTGTCAGAAGATGCTAAACCTAAGACTGCATTTTTGACCATTGGAGGACATTACCAGTTTACTGTAATGCCTTTTGGTTTGAAAAATGCACCTGCCACTTTTCAGAGGTTGGTGAACACAGTCCTGCAAGGCCTGGAAGCTTTCAGTGCAGCATATCTGGACGATATAGCTGTCTTTAGCTCCAGCTGGGATGATCACCTGGTCCACCTGTGGAAAGTTTTGGAGGCCCTGCAGAAGGCAGGCCTCACTATCAAGGCTTCAAAGTGCCAGATAGGGCAGGGTAAGGTGGTTTATCTGGGACACCTTGTTGGTGGGGAACAGATTGCACCACTACAGGGGAAAATCCAAACAATTGTTGATTGGGTTCCCCCTACCACACAGACCCAGGTGAGAGCCTTCCTAGGCCTCACTGGGTATTACCATTTACCATTTATTTAATTGTTGTCAGCCTATCCGGCCATAACAATAGTACACAATAAGTATCAATCCATCACACGCAATAAAATTACATTAAATAAAACATTGTAATAAGAGAAAGACTATACTTGAGTTTTTGATTTTACATGGCCCTAGGTGAATCCAATATACCCTGCAATATCATAAAACTTGATAATTAGCCATAATTGGCATAAGACTCTTTACTTATTCTAAAAGCATTATAGATCTAAAATTTAAATATCCTATTCTTGCACTAATCATTTGGGTTCTTGGGATACCTGCCAGCAATATAATAATAACCCAGGACCTAGCCCGGTTTAATCAGCAACCTTCAACGGTTTCCCATATAAATGATAGCTAGGATAACACAAGTAATTATACTTAGGCCAACTGTGAGTACATTAATGAACGTAGCTTCCATGCTTCCAATATATAAGTTGAAACCTTCGCCACAATATGTTTCTCATCTGATCGCATACAAAGCACTTCCACCTCATTACATTTCCTGATTCCGTATGATCTAAAAAGCGGACGTAAGTACAATTTGCGGAGTTTAAGCGTAAAATGACATAATAAAAGGAAGTGGGATAATGTTTCTTGACCACCATGAAGGCAAGGACAGCAGTCTGAACCGCGCTGTGAGACGGCTTGCCATCTGTTAGTCACCGCCATCACTGGTAATGTACCCATACAAAATTTAAAATAGAGAGCCCTTTTTTCTTCCGGATAAATGCAGTCAATGAAAATTGCTGGTTTAAGCTCTTGATTGAACAAAATGTACCGCTTGAGTAAAGGGCTAAGTATCTCACACATACTCTGGGTCTTTTGGTCCCAGTATGCCTTTTTAATGACAGATAAACTGGGCCTTCTGATTTTCCCTGGATGAAGCCAGAGGTCTTCTTGGCCAATAGCAGCCAGGGTAGTTGAGATGTGTTTAAACCAAGGCAATTTTCGATGATTTTGTAGCTTCATGATGTCCATGAGTGTATCTCTGTATGGTTTGAGTTCCTCTTTTGCCCAGATACGGATCCAATATCTTATTGGGGCCAGTGCAATGTAATCCTCGACCTTTCTCATTTGTAGATCAGTTCTCAACGCAATCATTGGTGCGGCAGTGCCTAAGCAAAGTAATCGGCGTAGAAAATTATTCTCGGTTACTTGTATTAATGGGGTCTTTCTAAATCCCCAGATCTCTGCGCTGTAAAGTGCTGCAGTCCTTGCTTTGGTTTTATAAGCAAGCAGTGCAGAACTCACAGAATGATTGCCTGTGGCTTTAGCAAATCTAAGTACCGCTCCAGCGTGCTGGGCCAAGGAGATGTTACTTTTGTAGATTTGTGGTTTCCATGTCTGTTTTTCATCCAGTCTGCAACCCAGGTAGTCATAGGTAGTCACTCGGGCCAAGGGCTTGTTGTTTACCCTAAAAGTCGAATGCATCGTTTGTTTTGGGATAAGAATCATAAACTTTGTTTTCCCCTCATTAATTACCATGCTCCTTGAAGTGCAAAATGATTTGAAACCCCTAAGTAGACGATGCATTGCTATCTCTGTTCTGATGATGCTACATAGGTCGTTTGAAGTGGAACTACCTTGTTTGATCTTTGATTACTACCTTCCAGTCCTTGGATGAGGCTGGTTGAGTTATTTGTACTCCGGGATGCCGTCTTGACCTCTTCCTGATACAAGGCGGTAAAATGCTCTACCCAGAGTTGTGGGTTGATATTCAGTTCTAGGTTTTTTGAAGGGCCTTCGCATCCCCATCTGACTATCTCCCAAAACTTTTTGCAGTTTCCTGCCGATATTGCCTGCAGGAGGGATTTCCAGAGCTTATGTGGAAATGTCTTCCTTTTATATCTTAGTAATTTTTTGTACTGTTGCCTGCATTCATAAAAGTATTGCTCATTATGGTTATTCAAATGCCGATTCTTTAGTGCTTGCGATAAGGTATTTTTTAGTTTCAAACACTCTTCATCGAACCAGCCCTCCATCGTATTAGGGTTAGTTTGGGGATGCTTAATTCTTTCCTTTGTTGTTTGTAATAGCAAGTTGTTAAAATTATCCAGGAGGGGTAAAGCTTCATTAACTGGTAGGTTTAAAAACGTACTAAGTGATAGAAACCAGGTTTGACTAGGTACGCTCAAATAGGGTTCATCTACGTTTGACCTTAGTATGTTTTTCCTATTTGGTCTCATGGTTATTGCTAAGCAATTTCCGTTAAATGGAAACTCAACCTTCCCCAGGCTTGCGTCCGGATGGATTATCTCCATTAGCAATGGGTCGTGGTCACTCTCGATCCTGTCCCTTATTTCCATATCGATAACATAATGCCAGGCTTCGATGTTTATTGCCATATAGTCAATTATACTGTGTCTTTTTCCAGTTCGAAAGGTAGATTTAAAAGTTCTATCTGAGTTGGTTCTTCCGTTTACTGTGCGAATTCCGCCTTCTATTAGTACTTCAAAGATTAGTTCCCCTTTTTTAGAATCTTGACAACGTTGGATGAGGGGCGTTGGTATATTCCAAGCGTGATCTTCCTCTACTACTTGTTCGTCCCAAAGGATAGAATGGGGTTTAGTGTTAAAATCACCACATATTAGTAGAAGGGTTTTACAAAACTGAGGGGGACGGTTGTTCGCGTAACCTAGTGTTGGGTTCCTCCAACCCTTAGATCTTTTATTTAAAATATGTTCTTCGAGGAGCCGCACACCAGGCGTGACTTGGGCCCGGCTAATGGGAGGGAAGTACACGTTTACTATTTCAAGTGACCACTCCTCATGTTTTACTGCAAGTGTCTGGATTTCCTTGCTTAGTATAGCATGGGTTACAGCAGAATTTCCCAATAGCGAAGTTCTGATCCAAATGATCAGACCTCCCGATGGTCTTCCTTTTTTTTGTTTGATAGCAGGTATGTAAAAAGTGGAAAACCCGTCTAGGTCAATGGCGTTGGTAGACCAAGTTTCTTGGAAGCAGCTGATATCTTGCTGTTTAATAAATTCAACCCAATCCTTATCTTCCATTTTGCTTTTTAGGCCTGCAATATTCCAGCTTAAGATTTTTAATGTAGGACTAGTTCTATTTTTTATGTTTGAGCTGCCCATTTGTTGCTACAAATTTCTAGATGGTTGGTCTTCATCATTCTGCAACTGTGGGGGATTGCCCCTGCTGTTTCTAGGGGAGTTAACAAGCAGGCAGAACCTCATATTGCTCAGGTTTATTCGTTCAGGGAGTTGTTGTTTGGAACTAATTGCTCCCTGTAGTATCGAACCAGAATTGCCTTCTACCTCTTGCCTGCCCGAAACATTTTGCTTTGGAGCTTTTTCAAGAAATATTGTTGGATACGGTTCCTTTTGTGGAATAGCAGTAGATATTCCCCATGTCTTCATCATGTTAGAACATTTTAAAATCTGTTCTGCTATCCAGGGTGAAGCCCAGACTGTTTCTGTTGATTCCCCGTTCTCCGATTCTTTCCTTTGCATAAATCTTACTGAGAGGAGGTCTTTAGTTGTTACGTTCTGCAGAGCTGGCAGAGAATTGACCAAATGTAGGATGTTAGTCCTATTTAGAATGTCATGACTTCCTCTTGAGGAGTACTCGGGAATAAACGTGATTGTGGCATCAGGCTCTTTAATTATTTCAGTGCGAATCTCGGTATGCCCGTTACCTCCCTGTGACCATCTTCCTTGAGATTGATTATCTTCCTTTGCTTTATTGTAAATAGTAGCTGCCCGACTAGTCAATGTTTGTTCTACCTGGCATTTTTCCCTCCCGAATTGCAACTCCTTGTTCCTATGTTCCTCATGAGGTTGTCTTTTTGGAGGCCAATTATCCTTTTTTCCTTTAGTTTCCAAGTCAAGCACCAGACGCGGTGGGGCAGGTGGATCAGTAACCCACCCTGGCTGGCTACTAAAGTTGTGGTTTCCCGAACTTGCCTGAGAGCAGTGTTTTACTTTTGACCGAGGTGCGGGAACCGGGGCTATTGTATTATCCACGCACATGGTTTTTCTTGTGCTTTGTTCGCTTCTTGTGCATTCTGGGCTCTCTGCCCTTCCGTTTTCACTTTTGCTGTTTTCTTGTTCTACCCCCTCGGTAATAAAGTTCAGAGGCTGCTGACGTTTTCCATTATGGACTCCTACTGTATTTGGATAATGCGCCTGAATTGAGTGTTCTATTTTTATGGCTGGGAGGTGCTTATCAATGCCGGTACTTGATTTTGTTGTCTCTGGGCTCCATTTGTATTGTCCATTGGCTAGGGGATCGTTTGCCTCATTGATCCCGTGATTTGTACCTGAGTCTTTTTCTGGCCTCTTTCCTTTGTCTAAGTCGTGCCCAGATACTTGGTAGCCCCTAGGGCCAATGGGAATTCGGTTTATATGAGAATGGTGGGTGCAGCTTTTGTCGCACAATAATCCAGGATTTTTATTTATAAAACTAATATCTTTGTCAGTTGGTTTCTCGAGACTCTCGGGCTTGATGCACTGATCTTTAGGCTGCTGTTGAGTAGACTCATCACCTGTGTTCCTGGTCTGCCCTGTTGTGCTTGCCTGTTTCGGCATATTTAGAGCCTTTTTTGCTGGTACTTTGTTGTTTCCTCTAGGTTTTTTCCATGTGTATTTCCATCTACCTGTTTGTTGATGCCCTTTACTCAGAGTCTTTTTTTTAACTATATTTGAGATTTCGATTGCTGATACAGGACTTTTGTTGATTCTCTCCGTCTTGTCTATGTGGGTTTTTGCGTCTGGGCGCTCGTCTCGTCCCGTGCCAGAGGGCCCTTCTTTATCTTCGCTATCTATTGGTCTTTCAATTAATCTCGATTCTGTTTTTGCTGACTCGTGATTGCACGCCTGTGTGTTTTTGAGACTAGATTTGCAATCTTCGATTATGTCTTTAACTACTTTCGGAACTTCCAGTAATTTTTCCAGCAGTGGGCCACAAGCTTGCCTGTCCATCTTGTCCATTTTTTCAGCCACTGCCTGATGTAACAGATTTTCCCTTATTACACCCTCTACAAAGGCCATCCTATGGTCTATGGTCTGTAATGAGTTAGTAAATTGTTTAGTTAGCTCAAGTTGATCATCAAATTTTTGAGACTGGACCATGATCGTTGTTGCAATTGAGTCCAATGTTGTGCATATAACTTTCATGATGCTTAGAATTGGTTGATCTAATGGGGGATCGTCTCTATTTCCCCAGGTTTGCTCACTTTGCTCATTATTTGTCTGGCCTTCTAGGTTCTTATCGTCCTCTCCTCTATGACCTAACATTATACTACCTTCCAAGAGGTTTAAGTCTTCCGATGTTATACTGTTTAATTGGGGCTCTATACTACCAATTACGGAGTTGTCAGGCGAGGAGAGCTCCAGACTACAAGAACTATGATCAAATCTGCTCAACGTTAGGTTCGTTTTTACAATTTGGCTTCCATGGTGAAGCTGTGGCGTAGAGAGCTTGTGTGAGTATTTCTATGATGATTGTTCTGTTTCAGGCCCCTTTACATTTTGAAGGATTGTAGGTTCTACTTTTAGATGAGGTAAAGGGAATATCAGTGGAGAGCTCCCAGAATGTAGTGGTCCCATTAGGGCTTCCGAATGAGGTGATTCATTACTTTTTCTTTTTCTTTTTCTTTGTCTTTGTTCTTCCGAGAAACTGCCCCATTCTGGGGAACTAATTGACCCCACTTCACTACCCACAAAGGAGTCGTTCGTTCCACAGGGTAGTCGTGATGGTCGGGCAGATCGCTGCTGGGATGGACAGGAATCCTGATGCCCGGTCTCTAAGAGCTCCAGCTCGCCCTCCACATTATTGTCACCTTTTTCCCCTGATGGCTGTGATGGGAGGTCGCTAGCTTTAGAGCTTTGCATCTGCAGCCAATCAGTATTTAGATTTATATGATTGTAATAGTTGGTAATAGTATTTATCTTTGATTTAATTTCCCTTGCTCCCCTGGTCCCACCTGGGCCCAGGTGCGTTGGTATATACTGTTGTCTCCTATGCGGAGGACTTGCAGGGCCCCCCGCCATTTCACCTGCATTCAGTGATACATGCCCCATGTCGTCAGAGTCAGTATGGACTAGCAGCATAGACAGCATAGACCCTGGTGCCGCTTCGGGTGTCCCACCCGGTTCTTCTCCTGGTTTGCTTTTATCGTTGGGAATCCCATTATGGGCTTCCTCTGCTGCTGCGACCACTCCTTGGTTTATAAATTCCCCTCGGGATGACTTAGTGGCTCTAGGGTCCAGGTCTTGGTCTGACCCCAGATCTTGTAAGCTGTTGGGTTCCTGCTCTGGTCTTTGGGGTTTCACTGGATTACCGAGTGCCTCGTTGGCCTCTCTGGCTTTCTTTGTTTTCCCTCTTGTTCCAACCATTTTTTTTAATCTGTTTGAAAAGATCAGGATCAGCAACTTCAACAATTTCCGGGATCTGTAGGATCTGTAGGATGTTTCTCTAGAATGTATAGAGCTTGGCTTTGCTTGCCTTGCTGTGTGGTGACGCACAATGTATGCACAATACGCCGTACAAAAAAGCGCGATGTTCGAATGATATCTGTCCCTCTAGCGCAGTTTAATGTGTCGATTAATGGCCTCCTCTGGTTCTCTGGTTCTCTGGTTCTCTCTATCTGGCCCCTTCAGATCCTCTCTGTCTCTGTTGTGGAGGCTACTTACGCCTACTTGCGTTACTTATGCGTTGCTTATGCATTGCTTATGCATTACTTGATGCGCTACTTTGTGTGGCCCACTCTTGATCCGCTCACGGCCAGGCCTGGCCACAGGCCACAGGAGCCACTTAGGTCACTTATGTCACTTAAGTCACTTAGGTCGGGGTAATATCCTTAGGTTGGGTCAGGTCAGAGAAAAACTAAATATGGCTAGGTGCCGCTGTGGTGGCTGAAAAACAGCGGATACCCTCCTTGGCTCACCTCCTTGGCTCACCTAGTCCATGTGATGGCAGGGCAGGGCAGCAACTCCAAGCTCCTCTGGTACCCCTCTAGTACTCCTCTCGTGCTCTGGGACTCCGGTACTCCTCTGGTGCTCCTTCTGGCTTTACTTAGTGCCCAGACCACGCCGTAGTCCGCACTGTAACAGCGAACCGGCGCCCCCAGAGGCGCTGATGAGAAAACAGGCAGCAGCCCTGGTCACACCCGCCTGCTCGCGGAAGCTGCTCCCCCCCTGCCAGCAGCTTCTGCCCCGGACCGTGCACCTCGGAGCGGCGGCAGCTCACAGAAGCAGCTCACGCGGCTTCCCGGCTTCCCGCAGCTGTTCTCCTGCTGACACCGGCTTTTCCGCGGCTGTTCTCCTGCTAGCACGGGCAGCGGCTAGCAGCGGCAGCCCCCAGACCGTGTGCCGCGCGCCGGATGCCGCGCACCTCGCGCTCGCACTCGCACTCGCGGTGAGCAAACCGCGACGCGAGCCACCCGGCACCAGCGTCGTGCGTCTGAGCTCCTCTCTCGTCTCTCGTTTCTCGTTATCCAATACTACTCACTGGGTATTACAGGAGGTTCATTAAGAACTATGGCTCCATTGCAGCCCCTCTTAATGACCTCACTTCAAAAAAGATGCCTAAAAAGGTATTATGGACAGCAAACTGTCAGAAAGCTTTTGAGGAGCTGAAGCAGGCCATGTGCTCTGCACCTGTCCTGAAAAGCCCTTGTTACTCTAAAAAAATTCTATGTCCAAACTGATGCATCTGAATTAGGAGTAGGGGCAGTCCTATCACAACTCAATTCTGAGGGCCAGGATCAACCTGTTGCTTTTATTAGTAGGAGGTTGACCCCTAGAGAAAAGCGTTGGTCTGCCATAGAGAGGGAGGCCTTTGCTGTGGTCTGGGCACTGAAGAAGTTGAGGCCATACCTGTTTGGCACTCACTTCATTGTTCAGACAGACCACAAACCTCTACTTTGGCTAAAACAAATGAAAGGTGAAAATCCTAAATTGTTGAGGTGGTCCATATCCCTACAGGGAATGGACTATACAGTGGAACATAGACCTGGGAGTAGCCACTTCAATGCAGATGGACTCTCCAGATATTTCCACTTAGACAATGAAGACTCATCAGGTAATGGCTAGTCTTATTGTCCTTTGTTTGGGGGGGGGGGTTGTGTAGGAAAGTACCATCTTGCCTGGCATGTTACCCCCATTTTTCACTGTATATATGTTGTTTTAGTTGTATGTGTCACTGGGACCCTGTTCTCCAGGGCCCCAGTGCTCATAAGTGTGCCTGACTGTGTTACCTGTGTAGTGACTAACTGTCTCACTGAGGCTCTGCTAATCAGAACCTCAGTGGTTATGCTCTCTCATTTCTTTCAAATTGTCACTAACAGGCTAGTGACCAATTTTACCAATTTACATTGGCTTTCTGGAACACCCTTATAATTCCCTAGTATATGGTACTGAGGTACCCAGGGTATTGGGGTTCCAGGAGATCCCTATGGGCTGCAGCATTTCTTTTGCCACCCATAGGGAGCTCTGACAATTCTTACACAGGCCTGCCACTGCAGCCTGAGTGAATTAACGTCCACGTTATTTCACAGCCAATTTACACTGCACTTAAGTAACTTATAAGTCACCTATATGTATAACCTTTACCTGGTAAAGGTTAGGTGCAAAGTTACTAAGTGTGAGGGCACCCTGGCACTAGCCAAGGTGCCCCCACATTGTTCAGAGCCAATTCCCTGAACTTTGTGAGTGCGGGGACACCATTACACGCGTGCACTACATATAGGTCACTACCTATATGTAGCTTCACAATGGTAACTCCGAATATGGCCATGTAACATGTCTAAGATCATGGAATGGCCCCCTCTATGCCATCCTGGCATTATTGGGACAATTCCATGATCCCAGTGGTCTGTTGAACAGAATCTGGTACTGCCAAACTGCCTTTCCCGGGGTTTCACTGCAGCTGCTGCTGCTGCCAACCCCTCAGACAGGTTTCTGCCCTCCTGGGGTCAAGCCAGGCTTGTCCCAGGATGGCAGAACAAAGGACTTCCTCTGAGAGAGGGTGTTACACCCTCTCCCTTTGGAAAATGGTGTGAAGGCAGGGGAGGGGTAGCCTCCCCCAGCCTCTGGAAATGCTTTCTTGGGCACAGATGTGCCCAATTCTGCATAAGCCAGTCTACACCGGTTCAGGGACCCCTTAGCCCCTGCTCTGGTGCGAAACTGGACAAAGGAAAGGGGAGTGACCACTCCCCTGACCTGCACCTCCCCTGGGAGGTGTCCAGAGCTCCTCCAGTGTGCTCCAGACCTCTGCCATCTTGGAAACAGAGGTGCTGCTGGCACACTGGACTGCTCTGAGTGGCCAGTGCCACCAGGTGACGTCAGAGACTCCTTGTGATAGGCTCCTTCAGGTGTTAGTAGCCTCTCCTCTCTCCTAGGTAGCCAAACCCTCTTTTCTGGCTATTTAGGGTCTCTGTCTCTGGGGAAACTTTAGATAACGAATGCAAGAGCTCATCCGAGTTCCTCTGCATCTCTCTTATCACCTTCTGATAAGGAAACGACTGCTGACCGCGCTGGAAGCCTGCAAACCTGCAACATAGTAGCAAAGACGACTACTGCAACTCTGTAAAGCTGATCCTGCCGCCTTCTCGACTGGTTTCCTGCTTGTGCATGCTGTGGGGGTAGTCTGCCTCCTCTCTGCACCAGAAGCTCCGAAGAAATCTCCTGTGGGTCGACGGAATCTTCCCCCTGCAACCGCAGGCACCAAAAAGCTGCATTACTGGTCCCTTGGGTCTCCTCTCAGCACGACGAGCGAGGTCCCTTGAATCCAGCAACTCTGTCCAAGAGACTGCCACAGTCCAGTGACTCTTCAGTCCGAGTTTGGTGGAGGTAAGTCCTTGCCTCCCCACTCCAGACTGCATTGTTGGTAACCGCGACTTTTGCAACTTCTCCGGACCCTGTGCAGTTCCGGCGGAAATCCTTTGTGCACAGCCAAGCCTGGGTCCACGGCACTCTAACCTGCATTGCACGACTTTTGTAAGTTAGTCTCCGACGACGTGGGACTCCTTTGTGCAACTTCGGCGAGCACTGTTTCACGCATCCTCGTAGTGCCTGTTTCTGGCACTTCTCCGGGTGCTACCTGCTTCAGAGAGGGCTCCTTGTCTTGCTCGACGTCTCCTCTCTCTGCTGGTCCAATTTGCGACCTCCTGGTGCCTCCTGGGCCTCAGCAGCATCCAAAAACGCCAACCGCACGATTTGCAGCTAGCAAGGCTTGTTGGCATCCTTTCGGCGGGAAAACACTTTTGCACGACTCTCCAAGGCAAGAGGGATCCGTCCACCAAAGGGGAAGTCTCTAGCCCTTTTCGTTCCTGCAGAAACCTTTGCTTCTTCTGTCCAGTCGAAGCTTCTTTGCACCCGCAGCTGGCATTTCCTGGGCATTTGCCCATCTCCGACTTGCTTGTGACTTTTGGACTTGGTCCCCTTGTTCCACAGGTACCCTAGATTGGAAATCCACAGTTGTTGCATTGTTGGTTTGTGTCTTTCCTGCATTATTCCTCTATTACGACTTCTTTGTCTTCTGGGGAACTTCAGTGCACTTTGCACTCACTTTTCAGGGTCTTGGGGAGGGCTAGTTTTCTAACTCTCACTATTTTCTAATAGTCCCAGCGACCCTCTACAAGGTCACATAGGTTTGGGGTCCATTCGTGGTTCGCATTCCACTTTTGGAGTATATGGTTTGTGTTGCCCCTATCCCTATGTGTCTCCATTGCATCCTATTGTAACTATACATTGTTTGCACTGTTTTCTAAGACTATACTGCATATTTTTAGTACTGTGCACATATAACTTGTGTATATTTGCTATCCTCACTCTGAGGGTACACTCTAAGATACTGTGACATATTGTCATAAAAATAAAGTACCTTTATTTTTAGTATAACTGTGTATTGTGTTTTCTTATGGTATTGTGCAAGTGACACTTGTGGTACTGTAGTAGCTTCACACGTCTCCTAGTTCAGCCTAAGCGGCTCTGCTAAGCTACCATTATCTATCAGCCTAAGCTGCTAGACACCCTATACACTAATAAGGGATACCTGGGCCTGGTGCAAGGTGTAAGTACCCCTTGGTACTCACTACAAGCCAGTCCAGCCTCTTACAATGCCCACTGCACAAACCCATACACACCCCAAACCATCCTCACACAAGGTCCCACACAGGAATGCAGGCACTGGGGAACACGGTCAACCACCCATTGCACACCATGACACACACAGATGCAATAATCATGCTTTTACAACCCTGCAGGACCCCTACCCAGCGTCACCGCACAGGAGGATCCAGACATGTCCACACCACCAACAGAAGAGGCCCACAGTGATGACAGCAGCTCTGTCCAACTGGATCTAAATTACCAGCCCGGCCCATCGGGGACCTCGGGACAGTCGGTTCCCATCACACAGTCACAGGCCACTAAAGAGCTTCCCCCCTCTGGAAACACCAGCACAGCACCCACCCAGCGGGCCCATACCTCTGTCCCCAGGACACGTCAATCAGCAGTGTGTCCACCACTACAGGGAACCCAGGCTAACCCACCACCCCAACAACAACAGGGACCTGGGTGCAGTGGTAGTGGGCACACAGTCCAGGGGACGGAGGCCCAGGAACACAGGGGAACAGGGAGGGTTGCTGTGCGACAGGGGGAGGACAGGCCAAGGGAACCCACTCTCCACAAGGCCCTCTCCAACATCATGGGAGCCTGCCACCACTCCCAGGAGACGATGGCAACGGTACTGGCCAAGTTTCAGGAGACCCAGCGCCTGCAGGAGGAACAGTATTTGGGGTTCAGGGAGGAACTCAGAGCCATCAATTCCACACTGGGCACCATCGTAGTGGTGCTGAAGGAAGTACTCAACACCAGGAGGGACACTGTGGCACAACAAGGGGCCCCTGACACTAGCCTGGACGATGAACTGCCCACCACCTCCGCCGGCGCTAGTGGACAGGAGGCACTGCCACAGGACCACCACACCAGCACCCCACCCCCTGCAGAGGGAGAACCACCCCGCAAACGGTCCCTGAGATCGAGGACAAAGACAGAGAATGATGCCAAGCCCCCGCCAAGAAATGAGACCACCCTGAATGTCATCTTTTTGTCCCACTTTGTCACCCTGTCCATCCTCAAACTGCCCCAGCTCCACTTCCTATGCCCATTTGGGCAATGCACCTGTGAGACCAATAGACTGGACTCTGCCATGGACATACCTCCACCATCACCCCTCCCCATTTTGCAACCCCCTCCAATATTGAGCACTTAAATAAACACCCTTGAAGCACAAAACAATCTGGAGTCAGTCTGTGATTTCGAATTAGTGGCTTATCAATTACTGTGGCAAAAAGCTCTTACATTTGTAATGTCAACATACATATGTCACACAGCTCTAGTCCATGAGGAATCAAAGCAGATGTCACACAGTGGGACCACATCTGTGAAATCGTAAGGGAAAGTGACAACTCAGTGACCATACACTGGGTGAAAACGACAGACAGTAGAGAGGTAGTAATGTTAAAGTACATGTACTAGGCAGGTTTGTATTCTTACCTGTGTCTCACTGGAAATATTGCAGGATCACTGAGTCCCTGTTGTCGATGTCCTCTTCTTCTGCTTCCTCGTCTTCACTGTCCATAGGCTCCACAGCTGCAACAGCACCGCCATCTGGACCATCCGCCTGCAGAAAAGGCACCTGTCGTTGCAAAGCTAAGTTGTGAAGCATACAGGAGGCCATGATGATTTGGCACACCTTCTTTGGTGAGTAGAATAGGGATCCACCTGTCATATGGAGGCATGGGAACCTGGCCTTCAGGAGGACGAAGGTCCGCTCGATTATCCGGCGTGTTCGCCCATGGGCCTCATTGTTGCATTCCTCTGCTCTTGTCGTGGGATTTCTCACTGGGGTCAGTAGCCATGACAGGTTGGGGTAACCAGAGTCACCTGCAAATGGCGAGGGACAACTGTTAGACACACACACACTAACCTGTAGGGATAACCCCAGACCCAGACAACCCTTCCCACTGACTTGCTTCCAGGTGCTCACCTAATAGCCACACACGGTGCCTCTGGAGTTGACCCATCACATAGGGGATGCTGCTATTCCGCAGGATGTAGGCTTCATGCACTGAGCCAAGGAACTTGGCATTAACATGGGAGATGTACTGGTCAGCCAAACATACCATCTGCACATTCATGGAATGATAACTCTTCCGGTTTCTGTACTCCTGTTCACTCCTGCGGGGGGACCAAAGCCACATGTGTCCCATCAATGGCACCTATGATGTTGGGGATATGTCCCAGGTATAGAAATCACCTTTCACTGTAGGCAAATCCTCCACCTGAGGGAAAATGATGTAGCTCTGCACGTGTTTCAGCAGGGCAAACAACACTCTGGACAACACTTTGGAAAACATAGGCTGGGACATCCCTGATGCAATGGCCACAGTTGTTTGAAATGACCCACTTGCAAGGAAATGGAGCACTGACAGCACCTGCACTTGAGGGGGGATTCCTGTGGGATGGCAGATAGCTGACATCAGGTCTGGCTCCAGCTGGGTACACAGTTCCAGGATTGTGGCACGGTCAAGCTTGTATGTGATGATCACATGTCTTTCCTCCATTGTCGATAGGTCCACCAGCGGTCTGTACACCGGAGGATGGCGCCATCTCCTCACATGTCCCAGCGGACGGTGCCTATGAAGGACAACAGCGAGCACAGAGTCAACCAACTCAGAGGTACGTACCCACAGGCTACACAGAACACGATTCATTATCTGAAAAGTGGCCTGTATGTGTGTAGAGTCTAGGCCTAGGTATGTGTGACACAGTTACAAATAAAGCCATGTGGGCCCCTGAAATGGCGGCTGCCTGACCTCTAAAGTGGGACAATGGGATGTGAGGTAACTGCGCTGGCGTTGTACACTGTTGCAGTAGGCGGTCGAAGACTGCGGCGCAACGCTGCATTGGTTAACATTGGACCCTATGGGTCCCAGGAGCCAATGACGATGTATGCCGGCGGTGACGGTACGCACCGCTGCGGACGTGACTGCCATTTTCTATCTGTTCAATCACTCGATACCTGATCTTCGACAGGACAGGACCTACACTGCAAGTGCTGCTGTGACCTGGAAGAGGCAATGGCTTGAGTGTCTGGGGAAAAGGCCCCTGCCTTCACATCTGAGGAGTTGGAGAAACTCGTGGATGGGGTCCTCCCACAGTACACGCTACTCTACGGTCCTCCAGACAAACAGGTAAGTACAGTGGGAGCATGCTGTATGGGCTATGCCTGTGTGGAGAGGGGTGGATGTAAGAAGGAAGGGGGGAGAGTGCGGCGTGCATGAATCGACGGTGATTGCATGTGCCACATGCCAAGGGTAGGGATGGGGGCCAATGACTGTGACGGTGTAGTTGGTAATAAGTTTATCTTTCCCCTGTACAAATCATGTAGGTCAGCGCCCACCAGATCAAGATATTTGGCGTGCCATCGCCAAGAACGTCCGGACCCTGGGGGTCTACCACAGACGAAGAACCCACTACCGGAAAAGATGGGAGGACATTCGCCGCTGGAGCAAGAAGACAGCGGAGGCTCAGCTGGGGATGGCCTCCCAACGTGGGAGGGGTGCCCATCGCACCATGACCCACCTGATGTTCAGGATCCTGGCGGTGGCGTACCTGGAGTTGGATGGGAGCTTGAGGGCCTCACAGCAGCCACAAGGGGGTGAGTATACTCTCATCCTGCTGACTTAGCGCGCAGTAGAGGTGTCTGGGTGGGGGAGGTGCGCTGTGGGTTTCCCTAGGCCAGGGCGAGTTTAATAGGCAAGGTCCCTCCGTAAGGCAGGCCATGTGGCACCCCACCCCACCTCTGTAGAGTGCCAAGTACACCTAGTCATGCCCCTGTGTCATCCATGTGTGCAGATGTCGTCCATAGCCTAGTAGGCCATGTCCCAGGGATTGCACAGTGGAGCCCCAGAGCGCGGCGTAGTGCAGGGGGCTTCTGTGTCTGTTGTGTCCGCCAACGGTATCGGTAATGCATGCACTCAACATGTCTTTCTTCTGTCGTTCCCCCCTGTTTTTGTGGTCTCCCTGTTCTTGTGTGCATTAGCAGGAGGGAGCTGTATCCCACATGGCCCTGGAGGGCGAAACTACAGACTCAGAGTTCACCAGTGGGACTGAGGGCGAGGGGAGCTCCATGGCGGGGACAGGAGCTGACACTAGCGACACAGACTCGTCCTCTCATGGGAGCTCCCTTGTGGTGGCGGCAACATCTGTGCCCCCCGCATCTACAGCTACAGCTGCCACCCCCCCACCAGCACTGCCCTCCCAGCAGCCCCTCAGCCTTTGCCCCATGCCCTCTCACCCAGGAGGGTGGGCATCACCTTTGCCCCAGGCACCTCAGGCCCTGCCCCAGTCACCCCTGCTGCCCTCAGTGAGGAGGCCATTGACCTCCTCAGGTCCCTCACTGTTGGGCAGTCTACCATTTTGAATGCCATCCAGGGTGTAGAAAGGCAGCTGCAACAAACAAATGCATTCCAGGAGGGCATTCATTCTGGTCAGGCGGCCCTTCAGCGAGTCCCCCTCCTCCTCGTCTCCCTCCTCCCTCCCAGTCTCGTCTACACTCACACCTGCATGCACTACATCTACAGCCACTACTACCATCACCAGCACACACACCACCATACCCCGCTCACGTGCAGTCACCAACCCCACTACCATCCACACGTCCCCTGTGTCCTCTCCCAGTGTGTCTGTGACGCCACCTCCCAAGATACACAAATGCAGGCACACACCCACCCAACTGCCATCCACCTCAAGACAGCCTCCAGCGCATGCACCTTCACCCAAAGTCACCAAACGAACACCTCCTACAACCACAACCTCTTCCACAACTCCCAAACCCCCTCCAGCTACCCGTCTCAGTGTCTCTAAAAAAACTTTTCCTGTCCAACCTTGACCTCTTTCCCACACCTCCCCCACCCCATCCGTCTCCTAGGTCCCGACTCTCCAGGTCCCAACCTAGCACCTCAGCCACAACATCTCCGGGACCAGAGGTGCCTGTAGTCACCGGAATCTGGAGTGCACCGGCCACCAAGGCAGCCAGTGTGGCACGGAGCCACAGCACAGACAGTCCCCCACCTGTCAAGCATCAGAAGTTGGCCAGTGCCCGGCGGGAGAGGGGGAAGACTCCAGCCACCAAAGCCGCTCTCAGGGGTCCCGGTGGGAGTGTGGAGTCAGCTGCAACACCTTCAAAGGTGGGGAAGGGCCACAAGAAACCCGGCAAGTCAGGGAAGAGCAGCACAACGGAGGAGACCACCATCATCCCCGCTGCCCAGGAGGCCACCGCCATCATCCCCGCTGGCCAGGAGGCCACCGCCATCATACCCGCTGGGACAGAGAAGACCGCCAGCACACGCCCCGCTGGGCTAGAGAGGACCACCAGCACAAGCCCCGCTGGGCCAGAGAGGACCGCCAGCACAAGCCCCGCTGGGACAGAGAGGACCGCCAGAGAGGACCACCAGCACAAGCCCCGCTGGGACAGAGAGGACCGCCAGCACAAGCCCCGCTGGGACAGAGAGGACCGCCAGCACAAGCCCCGCTGGGACAGAGAGGACCGCCAGCAGGTGAGTCACTGCAAAGGAGCCCGTCGCCTGAAGCACCGCTGAACAGGGCACTGCCGCCTGAAGCACCGCTGAACAGGGCACCGCCACCTCAAGCACCGCTGAACAGGGCTCCGCCACCTCAAGCACCATTGAACAGGGCTCCGCTGCCTCAAGCACCGCTGAACAGGGCACCGCCGCCACAAGCACCGCTAAACAGGACACCGCCGCCTCTAGCACCGCTGAACAGGGAACCGCCGCTCCAAGCACCGCTGAACAGGGCACTGCCGCCTCAAGCACCGCTGAACAGGGCACTGCCGCCACAAGCACCACTGGGCCATGAGTGCCAAGGGCACTGACGCTACTGAGTCAGTCACAAGCAGGATGAAGCACTCTGGGCACCGGGCTCCCTCCAGAACCAGTGGAGTATCACATACACTACTTCTGTCCTTAGCAGGATGAAGCACTGTGGGCACCAGGCCCCCTCCAGAACCGGTGGAGTATCACATCCACTACCTCTGTCCTTAGCAGGATGAGGCACTCTGGGCACCAGGCCCCCTCCAGAACCAGTGGAGACTGTTATCCATTTGAGAGACTGTGGCTTTGCACTCCCCAGGATGGAACAGTGGGCAAGCCACCCACTGTAGAGACTTGAGAGACTGTGGCTTTGCACTCTCCAGGATGCAGCAGTGGGCAAGCCACCCACTGTAGAGACTTGAGAGACTGTGGCTTTGCACTCCCCAGGATGGAACAGTGGGCAAGCCACCCACTGTAGAGACTTGAAAGACTGTGGCTTTGCTCTCCCCAGGATGCAGCAGTGGGCAAGCCACCCACTGTAGAGACTTGAGAGACTGTGGCTTTGCACTCCCCAGGATGGAGCAGTGGGCATGTGGCCCCCTCGTGGATTTGGCGTCGTGCACTCAACCGGCTGAGGTGCCCCCCCTTTCTCTCCCCCTGAGGTGCCTGTTTTCTTGCCCCTGCAGTGTTCTCTCCGTCATGGCCGGGGATCTTGTGTGGGCCTCGCCCATACCGTGTGGGCCCAGTGCTCCACGGACTTCATTGGAGCACTACCTGGACTACTAAGCTTGGTGTATATTTTGTTTATGGTGTATATATATTTTTGCATACTTGATTTTAATATATTACAATGGTTACACCCATTTCCTTTTGTCTTTGCATTCTTCCGGGGGGGTTGGGGAGTGTAACTATAATGTATAAATATGTATTAGTGTGTGTGTTGTAGTGGGTGAGGGGGGGGTGGGAGTGTTGCGTGTGCGTGTCCCTGTTTTTTGCCTCCCCCCTCCCCTGTGCATAGGTGCAGTACTCACCGTTGTCTTCGCTGCCAGCATTCGTTCTCCTGGTAGAAGAAGATGAGGGCTGGAAAAATGTGCAGCTCTGATTCCATGACGTCCGGATTCCTCGTGGGTTGTGTAGAGGTGAGCGTCTTCCCTTTGAAGTCCTGTTTCCGCCGTATTTTTGTCCACGGTGAATCCACCCTGGAAAAGGTGGCGGATTTGTAGGTTGTGATACTGTGGGCGGTACATTGACTTCCACTTGTCTGTTGCCGGTGACCGCCAAGCTGTTTGTCTGTGCAGCCGTGGCGGTCGGAGTGTTAAAGTGGCTGTCTTTGTTGGCGGTTTCCGCCACGGTCGTAATTCCAATTTTTTTACCGCCGGCCTGTTGCCGGTCTTACCGCCGCTTTAACACCGTCTGCCAGGGTTGTAATGACCACCTAAATCTGAGAATGGGCATGCAAAGATTTCTCCTTTGTCTCTATCTACTATCACCCTTGCGGTCAACCTACAATGGTTATGCATTCAGGCTTGGCAGTGCCCAACCTTGTCATTGGGTTCCAAAGGACTGGGAACCCTTTCTCTACCCCTGCTAGTTGTATCATTGTCCAGAACTGCTGTGAATCTCCCTGTCACTCGAGTGTGTGCACCAGAACCAGTGGGAGTAAATGCTTTCCATGCAGCTGGGGTTTGATGGGCTGAACGCAACGGATGGGGGGGTTGAACTTCGGAGGGCTCTAGTGCTGACTCTTAATGAGACATGGATGGATTTCATAGACTCTTCAGTCAAGACGCTGGATGGCTGGATAAAAGACACTGAGGTGGACACATATGATGGGCTGCAAAATGTTATTATGAAGGAGCACATTTTAAGTAACCGTACCTCAAACTACAACAGTATCTAGTAGATTCAGACCTCTATAGACCAGTAGACAAGGGAATTCGATCCCAGTAAGGGAGAACCCCAAGGTTGGCATTGGCCAGGCCTTTCCTGATCCCCGAGAAGCCCTGACGAGTCAGGCACCTTTTCAGGATCAGGGTGTCACCCCTGAACTGACAGAATACAGAGTGAAAGAAGGATGCTTGCCACATCAGGTGGTAGCTACCCACTCTGAGCAGTTAAAGAGGTTCTAGGAACCCACAGTTACCCCTAAGGTAGCTCATCCACCTGTCAGTAGACAGCTCAGGATATGGTTATTGACACTGAAAGATGCCAGTAGCCTCTCTTAAGTGCTGGCCTTTCTGCCAGCACTGTACCTGTCATGGGAGGCGGACCCCATGGCCACTGGTAAACTAGGTCCCCTGACCCTGTTGATCGTGGTAGGGTTGTTCAAATGTTGGGTAACCTCTTTGGATAATCTAGGTATTTCCCTAGCTAAGAGAGTGTTAGCCGAGGTGGGCCCCTCATTACCCAAGGCAAAAGTATAGCAAGGTAAACACAAAACTTCAGCTAAGATCCACTTTAAATGGGGTCATGTAGCTGTTGAGATGGGTCAACTGCCCAGAGGGAGTGATCCTGCTAGAAGCATGTGAGGCAGAGTAGGCCCTGAAATAAGTCACCCATATTTCCATTCCTCGTTCCTCGCTGGACAAGTCAGGAAACTTCACCTAGAGCAGGTTGAGCCTCCTGGACATGTTAGCTTGGGGTGGGTGTATGAAAACAGTCTTTTTGCAAGTGCTCAGTTTTTGCTTCAATAATTTCACATGAAATGCTGCAGTGATATTATCAATTATGTCATAGAAGATGTCATGAGTGATGTAAAATGTGGGGTAATTAGAAGTGCATGGTAAAGGTGCGAGTCATGTTTAATTTAGGGCACCAGTTATAGTTTCTTCAGATAACTAACTATAACTGCTGAATTTCCATGGTTTGTGTGTGTAAAATCTGAACCTAACTATAGCGTCTCTGAAACCTTTAGTTTTTGGGTTAATTTCTAATGTTTTTTAAATTCTATTTCCTAACTATAATGACCCTGTAAGGTTTGATTTTTTTCAGAGAATTTCAATGTTTTTTATTGCCATTTCCTAACCATAATGTTCCTTTGACCTTTGTTTTTTTCAGTGAATTTCTACAGTTTTTAATGCTGTTTCCCAACTATAATGTCCATGTGACCTGGATGTGTGAGTGGGTGTGTGAGTAGATGTGTGGGTATATAAGTGGGTGTGTGAGTGTGTGCTGGGTGCATCAGTGTGTGTGACTGGCTTTGTGGGTCTGTGAGTGGCTGTGTGGGTCTGTAAATGGGTGTGAGTGGTTGTATGTGGGTTTGTGAATGGGTGTGTGAATGCCTCTGTGAGTCTATGAGTGGGTGTGTGAGTGGGTCTTTGAGTGTTTGGGTTGTGAGTGGCTGTATGGGTGTGCGTGTGTTTTCTGGGTCTCTGAGTGGCTGTATGGATGTGTGAGTGGGTGTGTGAATGTTTGTGTGGGTGTGTTAGTAGGTATTTGAGTGGGTGTGTGAGAACATGTGTGACTGGCTGATGGGTTTTTCAGTGGATGTGTGAGTAGTTTTGTGGATCTCTGAATGGATGTGTGAGTAGCTGTACAGGTGTGTGAGTGATTGCATGGGTCTGTTTATTGGTATGGGAGTGTACTGTGATGAGCTGTATGGGAATGTGAATGGGTATGTGAGTGGTGTACTGGGTCTGTGACTGGTTGTCTGAATGGCTGTATGGACATGTGAGTGGGTGTGTGAGTGGTTGTGTAGTGTGGCGTCTTGAGGTCTGAATACACTGGAGACTGTGCTGGGTGCACACAGTGTATCCTTGGATCCTTGTGCTTCCAAAAAAAGTTTTCTCCCAATGTCTTCCCCATGAGGAGTCTCTCACAGACCCCTCCATATATATATTCACTGAAAAAAACAAATGTTATAGGGACATTATAGTTAGGCTTGCATTTCAACATACAAACTCATATAAATTCAGCAGTTATAGTTACCTCATATAGCTATAACTTACGCCCCTGCAACGCACTGCCCATGACCTCACATATTACATCACTCATGACATGGTCAGTGACATCACTGATGTGATCACTGGTGACATCTCAAATACCATCACTGATGACATCATCCAGTGAGTGTTTTGTAAACATTTCTGAGACTTTAAGATATATAATAATCTATGGATTAAGTTAAAATACTATTTGTGCTCCACTACTAATAAGATATGTTATCTGAGTTGGCGTGCAACTGTTTGTATGAGTGTGAGAGTGGGTGTCTGAGTGGTTGTATGAGTGTGTTACTGGGTATGTGAGTGGCTGTATGGATGTGTAAGTGGGTTTGTAACTGGCTGTATAGGTCTCTTAGTGGGAATGTAAGTGACTTTAAAGGTCATTGAATGGGTGTGTGAATTTCTTTTGGGTGTGAGTAGCTGCCTCAATGGTTGTATGGGTTTGTGAGTGGCTGTGTGAGTTGTTGTATGGGTGTGCAAGTGTTTGTATGGATGTGTGACTTGATATGTAAGTTGTATATTAGTGTGTGAGTGGGTATGTAAGTAGCTGCATCAGTATGTAAATGAGAGTATGAGTAGCTCTGTTGTGTGAGAGTGGGTGAAAAGTGGTTGTATGAGTATGTGAGTGGCTGTCTTAGACATTATGGCCCTCATTACAACTTTGGCGGGCGGCGGAGGCCGCCCGCCAAAGTTGCGCATCGTGAATACCGCACCGCGGTCAGAAGACCGCGGCGGGTATTCAGAGTTTTCCCCTGGGCTGGCGGGCGGCCGCCGAAAGGCCGCCCGCCAGCCCAGGGGAAAACGACCTTCCCACCATGAAGTGGAGTGGGAAGGTGCGACGGGTGCTACTGCACCCGTCGCGTATTTCACTGTCTGCTATGCAGACAGTGAAATACATTTTGGGGCCCTCTTACGGGGGCCCCTGCAGTGCCCATGCCGTTGGCATGGGCACTGCAGGGGCCCCCAGGGGCCCCGCGACTCCCCCTCCCGCCATCCGGTTCCCGGCGGGAGAACCGCCAGGAACTGGATGGCGGGAGGGGGAGTCGGAATCCCCAAGCCGGTGCAGCAAGCTGCGCCGGCTTGGAGGATTCCTTGGGGGCAGCGGGAAACCGGCGGGAGACCGCCGGTTTCCCTTCTCTGACCGCGGCTAAGCCGCCGCGGTCAGAATGCCCCGCGGGGCACCGCCGGCCTGTCGGCGGTGCTCCCGCGTGCCGCGGCCCTGGCGGTTCTATACCGCCAGGGTCGTAATGAGGGCCTATATGGTTGTGTGAGTATGCGTGTAAGTGCTTGTGTGAGTGGATGTGTAAGTGGTTATATGGATGTATGAGTGGGTATGTAAGTGGTTGTATGAGTGTGTTAGTGGGAGAGCAATTCATGTGTGGGTGTGTCAGTGAGTGTGTGACTGTGTGCTGTGTGAGCGGGTGTAAAAATGGTTGTATGGGTTTGTGAGTGTTTCTGTGCGTATGTGAGTTGGTGTGTGAGAGGTTGTGTGCATCTATAAGTGGTTATAAAGGGAAACAACTGAACAACTACGTTTGAATTACTACTTGCCTTAACCACGAATCTTGAAGAACTACTGGGTCTTAACAACGAAGTTTTGAACAACTACTGGTTTAACAACGATTTTACCTTAACAATTAATGCCAGGACAACAAATTTAAGGTAAGTGAATTATTTTTTGATGAATTTTAAGGTGAGTTTTGTGTTTTGTTTTTTATTTGTTTAGGGTTTAATTATTATATGTTTAATTTTTTAAAGTATATTGTGTGGATTAAGTAATGGATTCTATGGGTTGTGGATGTTATGGGTGGGGTATTGTATTAATACTCAGGTGTTTTTTTATATGTTGTAATTTATGTTGTGCGTTTAGGGGCGGGATAAATGGGATGTAGGGGTTATCGATGGGGAAGTGTATTAATACTCAGGTATTAATTTAAGTACTTGTGTTTTTTTATATGTTGTAATTTATGTTGTGGGTTTAGGGGATGTAAGGGTTATGGGTGGGGAAGTGTATTAATACTCAGGTATTACTTTAAGTACTTGTGTTTTTTTATATGTTGTAATTTATGTTGTGGGTTTGGGAGTGGGATATATGGGATGTAGGGGTTATGGGTGGGGAAGTGTATTAATACTCAGGTATTAATTTAAGTACTTGTGTTTTTTTCTATGTTGTAATTTATGTTGTGGGTTTAGGGGTGGGATATATGGGATTTTGGGTTTTATGGGTGGGCAAGTGTTTTAATATTCAAGTATTAATTTAAGTACTTGTTTTTTTATATGTTGTAATTTATGTTGTGGGCTTAGGGGTGGGATATATGGGATGTTGGGTTTATGGGTGGGTGAGTGTTTTAATATTCAGGTATTAATTTAAGTATTTGTGTTTTTTTATATGTTTTAATTTATGTTGTGGATTTAGGGGCAGGATGTATGGGATGTAGGGGTTATGGGTGGGGAAGTATATTCATTCTTAGGTATTAATTTAAGAGTTTGTGTTTTTTCATATGTTATAATTTATGTTGTGGGTTTAGGGGCGGGATATATGGGATGTAGGGGTTAAGGGTGGGGAAGTGCATTAATACTCGGGTATTAATTTAAGTACTTGTGTTTTTTTATATGTTGTAATTTATGTTGTGGGTTTAGGGGTGGGATATAGGGGATGTAAGGGTTATGGGTGGGGAAGTGTAGTAATACTCAGGTATTAATTTAAGTACTTGTGTTTTTTTATATATTGGAGGGTCAGGGGGTTTTAGGTTTTGGGATGGGGTTGGGGTTGGGGTTGGGGGGTGGGGCGTTTTTGGTTTTGGGGATGTGGTGGAGGGTGAGGTGGTTTTAGGTTTTGGGATGAGGTTGGGGGTGGGGCGTTTTTGGTTTTGGGGAAGTGGTGGAGGGTGAGGTGGTTTTAGGTTTTGGGGTGGGGTTGGGGGTGTGGGGTCAGGGGATTTTAGGTGTTGGGGTGGGGTTGGGGGTGTGGTGCATTTTTGGTTTTGGGGAGTGGGGTGAGGGGATTTTAGGTTTTGGGGTGGGGTTGGGGGTGTGGGGCGTTTTTGGTTTTGGGGAGTGGGTGTGGGGTCAGGGGATTTTAGGTTTTGGGGTGGGGTTGGGGGTGTGGAGCGTTTTTGGTTTTGGGGAGTGGGTGTGGGGCAGGGAATTTTAGGTTTTGGGGTGGGGTTGGGAGGTGGTGCGTTTTTAGTTTTGGGGAGGGGGTGGAGGGTAGGGGGTTTTTGATTTTGGGGTGGGGTTGGTGGGTGGGGCGTTTTTGGTTTTGGGGAGGGGGTTGGGGTGAGGGGGTTTTAGGTTTTGGGGTGGGGTTGGGGGGTTGGGATGTTTTTGGTTTTGGGGAGGGGGTGGTGGGTTAGTGGGTTTTAGGTTTTTGGGTGGGTTTGGGGGGGTGGGGCGTTTTTGGTTTTGGGGAGGAGGTGGGGGGGTAGGGGGTTTTAGGTTTTGGGGTGGGGTTGGGGGGTGGGACGTTTTTGGTTTTGGGGAGGAGGTGGGGGTTAGGAGGTTTTAGGTTTTTGGGTGGATTTGGGGGGTGGGATGTTTTTGATTTTGGGGAGGAGGTGGGGGTTAGGGGGTTTAAGGTTTTTGGGTGGGTTTGGGGGGTGGGGCGTTTTTGGTTTTGGGAAGGAGGTGGGGGTTAGGGGGTTTTAGGTTTTGGGGTGGGGTTGGGGGGTGGGATGCTTTTGGTTTTGGGGAGGGGGTGGGGGTTTAGGGGGTTTTAGGTTTTGGGGGTGGTTGGGGGGTGGCGTGAGGGATGTAGGGTGAATGGTGCTTATTAGTAGTTATTTTTTCAAGTATGGTTTTACAATGAAATATTGTTGTTAAGGTATTTGTGGTAAGATTGTTAGTAGAAAGAACAAGGTTGGTAGTCTGTCTTTGTTGTTAAGGCTCTAGTTGTTTTGGAAGTTGGTGTTTTGTTGTGAAATTTATTTATTTTTATTGTGGAGCAGCTGTTTAGAGGTAAATGTTTGGTGGAGTTGTTATAGTTATTTTTTTATAAAATATATGTACTGTGTTTGTGAAGTGTTTTTAATTTTATAGGATTTATGTGTGTTTGGTGTTATGTTAAGGGGTATTTGAATAAGAATGTTTGTTTTGTTTTATTTAACTAGAAAATCTGGTTGTATGTTAAAATGAAAATATTATACTTACTTTGAGTTTTTTTCTTATTTCAGATGTAAAAGTTTTTTTTAATTAATTTCTTTCACATTTTTAGGTCTCCTGGTTTTTTTGGGGTTCTTGGAGTCTGTAAGAAATAAGAAAAAGTGTATTGTTTAGTTTATTCTTTTGTTTTATTAATTATTTAGTTATTTTGATTTAGGAGTAATTTTTTTAGTAGGTTTCATTTTGGTGAATAATATTTGGTTTTTGGTTAAATTTATTAGGTGAATTTTTTTTTTTTTAAGCTAATTAGTATTTTTAATATTTAATATATATATTTTAATTCTATTATGGTATTCGTTATTTAAACATTTTTTTAATGAATTTGTTTATGGTTAATGAAATTGTTTTTGAATAATGGTAATGGTTTACCTTTGACGATGAAGGTGTTGTGTTTATATTTTTTGGTCAGATTCTTGATATTTATGCCTGTAACAAAATAGTACGAAAGGTATGTTAATTATATATAATTTTAACTGTGGTATAGGTTAGTAAATTTCTTTATATTTATTTATGGATATTTTACCTTGTTATCTCAGTAGATGGCGGTGTTGGATAAATTATATTTAAAAAAAATTCCGTAGTGATCTGCTCGTCTTCTCTGTAAGTTGTTCGGTGTCGTAATGAGTAGAAAATGGAGGTGGTTGGTATTTATATGTGTTTTTGTCACTATTGTTTTATTTGTAAATTGAGGCCCGTATTTATACTTTTTTTGCGCCGCATTTGCGTCGTTTTCTGACGCAAAAACGGGGCAAACTTGCAAAATACCATTGTATTTTATAGGTTTGCTCCATTTTGCGTCAAAAAGCGGCGCAAATGCGGCGGTAAAAAAAGTATAAATACGGGCCTGAATGTTTTTTGGATGTGTATTTTTATTGCGAATTCGTTTGTGATGTTAGATTTATATAATTGTGGAGTGTATTTGTTTTGTAGTTTATATTTTTTTTTATGTTCGTTCTCGTTTGTTCAATAGAGGAAGTACTTCCTGGGTCATGTAGAAAGTGTTGTAGGACTATCGTTTTATGTGTTTTTTTTTTTTTTTAGGGTTGTGTTTGTTTTATAATTATTTAAGTATTATTTATTTTGTTTTCAAACAGTGTTTATATGTTTTGGAT
Source organism: Pleurodeles waltl (assembly GCF_031143425.1). Taxonomy (NCBI): domain Eukaryota; kingdom Metazoa; phylum Chordata; class Amphibia; order Caudata; family Salamandridae; genus Pleurodeles; species Pleurodeles waltl. Next base: position 1,541,293,099 of record NC_090446.1, read on the forward strand.
TTTTGTGATGTTTTGTGTTTTTGTGTGTAGGAAATATATTGTTATTTTCGATTTCGTTTTTTTTTTGCCTAGTATTGTAGTGGTTTTAATATTTTATTTATTAATTATTATTCTTTAGATGTGGTATTAATTATTAATATTTTTCGTTGTTTGGAGTTCGTTTTAAATATATTCGGTGTTTAGGCGTTTTCGGTGTTGGGTAGTATTTGTTTGGGTATTCGTTGTTTGGCTAGTGGTTTGTTTGGGTAGTAGTTATTTTAGGATACTTTGTTTAAGTATTCGTTGTTTGGGTAGTAGATTGTTTGGTTATTAGTTATTTGTGGAGTCGTTATTTAGGTAATTTTTTTTTGGGGTAGCTGTTATTTAGGTAGTAGTTATTTGTGGAGTCGTTGTTTAGGTAGTCGTGGTTTACATAGTAGTCGTTTAATGGAATATTAGTGATTGAGTGGTTTTCGTAGTCGTTAAATAGGTGTTCGTTGTTAAGGAATAATTTAGTTAATGGTTTTTTTTTCGTTGTTTGGACTTTGTTGTAAAATAATTCGTTTTATAGGTTTTTTCGGTGTTGGGAAGTCATTGTTTAAGTAGTAGTTGTTTAGGTAGTAGTGGTTTAGGGCCATATTTATACTCCGTTTGCGCCGAAATTGCGTCGTTTTTTTTGACGCAATTTAGACGCAAAACTAACGCCAACTAACGCCATATTTATACTATGGCGTTAGAGGCGAATAGCGCCAAAGTTCCCGGAATGTGCGTCATTTTTTAGCGTGAACCCCTTCCTTGCGTTAATGATATGCAAGGGAGGCGTTCCCGTCTAAAAAATGACTCCCAGGCCTTTACGTGGTATTTATACTCCCGGGCAAAAGAGACGCCCGGGAGTTGGCGTGGCTAAAAACGGCGCATTTGCGCCACTTTTTAACGCCTGCTCAGGGCAGGCGTTAAGGGGCCTGTGGGCTCAAAATGAGCCCACAGGTGCCCTCCCATGCCCCCAGGGACCCCCCCTGCCACCCTTGCCCACCCCAGGAGGACCCCCAAGGATGGAGGGACCCACCCCAGGGACATTCAGGTAAGTTCAGGTAAGTATAATTTTTTATTTTTTATATTTTTTTTTGGTGGCATAGGGGGGCCTGATTTGTGCCCCCCTACATGCCACTATGCCCAATGACCATGCCCAGGGGACATAAGTCCCCTGGGCATGGCCATTGGGCAAGGGGGCATGACTCCTATCTTTACAATGATAGGAGTCATGTTGATGGGGGATGGGCGTCGTTAAAAAATGGCGCAAGTCGGGTTAAGACGAGTTTTTCGACGTAACCTGACTTGCCCCATTTTAAGACGCCCATGCGCCATTTTCCCCCTACGCCGGCGCTGTCTGGTCTGGAGCAGTGGGCATGTGGCCCCCTCGTGGATTTGGCGTCGTGCACTCAACCGGCTGAGGTGCCCCCCCTTTCTCTCCCCCTGAGGTGCCTGTTTTCTTGCCCCTGCAGTGTTCTCTCCGTCATGGCCGGGGATCTTGTGTGGGCCTCGCCCATACCGTGTGGGCCCAGTGCTCCACGGACTTCATTGGAGCACTACCTGGACTACTAAGCTTGGTGTATATTTTGTTTATGGTGTATATATATTTTTGCATACTTGATTTTAATATATTACAATGGTTACACCCATTTCCTTTTGTCTTTGCATTCTTCCGGGGGGGTTGGGGAGTGTAACTATAATGTATAAATATGTATTAGTGTGTGTGTTGTAGTGGGTGAGGGGGGGTTGGGAGTGTTGCGTGTGCGTGTCCCTGTTTTTTGCCTCCCCCCTCCCCTGTGCATAGGTGCAGTACTCACCGTTGTCTTCGCTGCCAGCATTCGTTCTCCTGGTAGAAGAAGATGAGGGCTGGAAAAATGTGCAGCTCTGATTCCATGACGTCCGGATTCCTCGTGGGTTGTGTAGAGGTGAGCGTCTTCCCTTTGAAGTCCTGTTTCCGCCGTATTTTTGTCCACGGTGAATCCACCCTGGAAAAGGTGGCGGATTTGTAGGTTGTGATACTGTGGGCGGTACATTGACTTCCACTTGTCTGTTGCCGGTGACCGCCAAGCTGTTTGTCTGTGCAGCCGTGGCGGTCGGAGTGTTAAAGTGGCTGTCTTTGTTGGCGGTTTCCGCCACGGTCGTAATTCCAATTTTTTTACCGCCGGCCTGTTGCCGGTCTTACCGCCGCTTTAACACCGTCTGCCAGGGTTGTAATGACCACCTAAATCTGAGAATGGGCATGCAAAGATTTCTCCTTTGTCTCTATCTACTATCACCCTTGCGGTCAACCTACAATGGTTATGCATTCAGGCTTGGCAGTGCCCAACCTTGTCATTGGGTTCCAAAGGACTGGGAACCCTTTCTCTACCCCTGCTAGTTGTATCATTGTCCAGAACTGCTGTGAATCTCCCTGTCACTCGAGTGTGTGCACCAGAACCAGTGGGAGTAAATGCTTTCCATGCAGCTGGGGTTTGATGGGCTGAACGCAACGGATGGGGGGGTTGAACTTCGGAGGGCTCTAGTGCTGACTCTTAATGAGACATGGATGGATTTCATAGACTCTTCAGTCAAGACGCTGGATGGCTGGATAAAAGACACTGAGGTGGACACATATGATGGGCTGCAAAATGTTATTATGAAGGAGCACATTTTAAGTAACCGTACCTCAAACTACAACAGTATCTAGTAGATTCAGACCTCTATAGACCAGTAGACAAGGGAATTCGATCCCAGTAAGGGAGAACCCCAAGGTTGGCATTGGCCAGGCCTTTCCTGATCCCCGAGAAGCCCTGACGAGTCAGGCACCTTTTCAGGATCAGGGTGTCACCCCTGAACTGACAGAATACAGAGTGAAAGAAGGATGCTTGCCACATCAGGTGGTAGCTACCCACTCTGAGCAGTTAAAGAGGTTCTAGGAACCCACAGTTACCCCTAAGGTAGCTCATCCACCTGTCAGTAGACAGCTCAGGATATGGTTATTGACACTGAAAGATGCCAGTAGCCTCTCTTAAGTGCTGGCCTTTCTGCCAGCACTGTACCTGTCATGGGAGGCGGACCCCATGGCCACTGGTAAACTAGGTCCCCTGACCCTGTTGATCGTGGTAGGGTTGTTCAAATGTTGGGTAACCTCTTTGGATAATCTAGGTATTTCCCTAGCTAAGAGAGTGTTAGCCGAGGTGGGCCCCTCATTACCCAAGGCAAAAGTATAGCAAGGTAAACACAAAACTTCAGCTAAGATCCACTTTAAATGGGGTCATGTAGCTGTTGAGATGGGTCAACTGCCCAGAGGGAGTGATCCTGCTAGAAGCATGTGAGGCAGAGTAGGCCCTGAAATAAGTCACCCATATTTCCATTCCTCGTTCCTCGCTGGACAAGTCAGGAAACTTCACCTAGAGCAGGTTGAGCCTCCTGGACATGTTAGCTTGGGGTGGGTGTATGAAAACAGTCTTTTTGCAAGTGCTCAGTTTTTGCTTCAATAATTTCACATGAAATGCTGCAGTGATATTATCAATTATGTCATAGAAGATGTCATGAGTGATGTAAAATGTGGGGTAATTAGAAGTGCATGGTAAAGGTGCGAGTCATGTTTAATTTAGGGCACCAGTTATAGTTTCTTCAGATAACTAACTATAACTGCTGAATTTCCATGGTTTGTGTGTGTAAAATCTGAACCTAACTATAGCGTCTCTGAAACCTTTAGTTTTTGGGTTAATTTCTAATGTTTTTTAAATTCTATTTCCTAACTATAATGACCCTGTAAGGTTTGATTTTTTTCAGAGAATTTCAATGTTTTTTATTGCCATTTCCTAACCATAATGTTCCTTTGACCTTTGTTTTTTTCAGTGAATTTCTACAGTTTTTAATGCTGTTTCCCAACTATAATGTCCATGTGACCTGGATGTGTGAGTGGGTGTGTGAGTAGATGTGTGGGTATATAAGTGGGTGTGTGAGTGTGTGCTGGGTGCATCAGTGTGTGTGACTGGCTTTGTGGGTCTGTGAGTGGCTGTGTGGGTCTGTAAATGGGTGTGAGTGGTTGTATGTGGGTTTGTGAATGGGTGTGTGAATGCCTCTGTGAGTCTATGAGTGGGTGTGTGAGTGGGTCTTTGAGTGTTTGGGTTGTGAGTGGCTGTATGGGTGTGCGTGTGTTTTCTGGGTCTCTGAGTGGCTGTATGGATGTGTGAGTGGGTGTGTGAATGTTTGTGTGGGTGTGTTAGTAGGTATTTGAGTGGGTGTGTGAGAACATGTGTGACTGGCTGATGGGTTTTTCAGTGGATGTGTGAGTAGTTTTGTGGATCTCTGAATGGATGTGTGAGTAGCTGTACAGGTGTGTGAGTGATTGCATGGGTCTGTTTATTGGTATGGGAGTGTACTGTGATGAGCTGTATGGGAATGTGAATGGGTATGTGAGTGGTGTACTGGGTCTGTGACTGGTTGTCTGAATGGCTGTATGGACATGTGAGTGGGTGTGTGAGTGGTTGTGTAGTGTGGCGTCTTGAGGTCTGAATACACTGGAGACTGTGCTGGGTGCACACAGTGTATCCTTGGATCCTTGTGCTTCCAAAAAAAGTTTTCTCCCAATGTCTTCCCCATGAGGAGTCTCTCACAGACCCCTCCATATATATATTCACTGAAAAAAACAAATGTTATAGGGACATTATAGTTAGGCTTGCATTTCAACATACAAACTCATATAAATTCAGCAGTTATAGTTACCTCATATAGCTATAACTTACGCCCCTGCAACGCACTGCCCATGACCTCACATATTACATCACTCATGACATGGTCAGTGACATCACTGATGTGATCACTGGTGACATCTCAAATACCATCACTGATGACATCATCCAGTGAGTGTTTTGTAAACATTTCTGAGACTTTAAGATATATAATAATCTATGGATTAAGTTAAAATACTATTTGTGCTCCACTACTAATAAGATATGTTATCTGAGTTGGCGTGCAACTGTTTGTATGAGTGTGAGAGTGGGTGTCTGAGTGGTTGTATGAGTGTGTTACTGGGTATGTGAGTGGCTGTATGGATGTGTAAGTGGGTTTGTAACTGGCTGTATAGGTCTCTTAGTGGGAATGTAAGTGACTTTAAAGGTCATTGAATGGGTGTGTGAATTTCTTTTGGGTGTGAGTAGCTGCCTCAATGGTTGTATGGGTTTGTGAGTGGCTGTGTGAGTTGTTGTATGGGTGTGCAAGTGTTTGTATGGATGTGTGACTTGATATGTAAGTTGTATATTAGTGTGTGAGTGGGTATGTAAGTAGCTGCATCAGTATGTAAATGAGAGTATGAGTAGCTCTGTTGTGTGAGAGTGGGTGAAAAGTGGTTGTATGAGTATGTGAGTGGCTGTCTTAGACATTATGGCCCTCATTACAACTTTGGCGGGCGGCGGAGGCCGCCCGCCAAAGTTGCGCATCGTGAATACCGCACCGCGGTCAGAAGACCGCGGCGGGTATTCAGAGTTTTCCCCTGGGCTGGCAGGCGGCCGCCGAAAGGCCGCCCGCCAGCCCAGGGGAAAACGACCTTCCCACCATGAAGTGGAGTGGGAAGGTGCGACGGGTGCGGGATATATGGGATGTAGGGGTTATGGGTGGGGCCGAGTATTAATTCTCAGGTATTAATTTAAGTACTTGGTTTTTTTTATATGTTGTAATTTATGTTGTTGCTTTGGGGTGGGATATATGGGATGTGGGGGTTATGGGTGGGGAAGTGTAGTAATACTCAGGTATTAATTTAAGTACTTGTGTTTTTTTATATGTTGTAATTTATGTTGTGGGTTTAGGGGCGGGATATAGGGGATGTAGGGGTTATGGGTGGGGAAGTGTATTAATACTCAGGTATTAATTTAAGTACTTGTGTTTTTTTCTATGTTGTAATTTATGTTGTGGGTTTAGGGGCGGGATATATGGGATGTAGGGGTTATGGGTGGGGAAGTGTATTAAATCTCAGGTATTAATTTAAGTACTTGTGTTTTTTTATATGTTGTAATTTATGTTGTGGGTTTAGGGGATGTAAGGGTTATGGGTGGGGAAGTGTATTAATACTCAGGTATTACTTTAAGTACTTGTGTTTTTTTATATGTTGTAATTTATGTTGTGGGTTTGGGAGTGGGATATATGGGATGTAGGGGTTATGGGTGGGGAAGTGTATTAATACTCAGGTATTAATTTAAGTACTTGTGTTTTTTTCTATGTTGTAATTTATGTTGTGGGTTTAGGGGTGGGATATATGGGATTTTGGGTTTTATGGGTGGGCAAGTGTTTTAATATTCAAGTATTAATTTAAGTACTTGTTTTTTTATATGTTGTAATTTATGTTGTGGGCTTAGGGGTGGGATATATGGGATGTTGGGTTTATGGGTGGGTGAGTGTTTTAATATTCAGGTATTAATTTAAGTATTTGTGTTTTTTTATATGTTTTAATTTATGTTGTGGATTTAGGGGCAGGATGTATGGGATGTAGGGGTTATGGGTGGGGAAGTATATTCATTCTTAGGTATTAATTTAAGAGTTTGTGTTTTTTCATATGTTATAATTTATGTTGTGGGTTTAGGGGCGGGATATATGGGATGTAGGGGTTAAGGGTGGGGAAGTGCATTAATACTCGGGTATTAATTTAAGTACTTGTGTTTTTTTATATGTTGTAATTTATGTTGTGGGTTTAGGGGTGGGATATAGGGGATGTAAGGGTTATGGGTGGGGAAGTGTAGTAATACTCAGGTATTAATTTAAGTACTTGTGTTTTTTTATATATTGGAGGGTCAGGGGGTTTTAGGTTTTGGGATGGGGTTGGGGTTGGGGTTGGGGGGTGGGGCGTTTTTGGTTTTGGGGATGTGGTGGAGGGTGAGGTGGTTTTAGGTTTTGGGATGAGGTTGGGGGTGGGGCGTTTTTGGTTTTGGGGAAGTGGTGGAGGGTGAGGTGGTTTTAGGTTTTGGGGTGGGGTTGGGGGTGTGGGGTCAGGGGATTTTAGGTGTTGGGGTGGGGTTGGGGGTGTGGTGCATTTTTGGTTTTGGGGAGTGGGGTGAGGGGATTTTAGGTTTTGGGGTGGGGTTGGGGGTGTGGGGCGTTTTTGGTTTTGGGGAGTGGGTGTGGGGTCAGGGGATTTTAGGTTTTGGGGTGGGGTTGGGGGTGTGGAGCGTTTTTGGTTTTGGGGAGTGGGTGTGGGGCAGGGAATTTTAGGTTTTGGGGTGGGGTTGGGAGGTGGTGCGTTTTTAGTTTTGGGGAGGGGGTGGAGGGTAGGGGGTTTTTGATTTTGGGGTGGGGTTGGTGGGTGGGGCGTTTTTGGTTTTGGGGAGGGGGTTGGGGTGAGGGGGTTTTAGGTTTTGGGGTGGGGTTGGGGGGTTGGGATGTTTTTGGTTTTGGGGAGGGGGTGGTGGGTTAGTGGGTTTTAGGTTTTTGGGTGGGTTTGGGGGGGTGGGGCGTTTTTGGTTTTGGGGAGGAGGTGGGGGGGTAGGGGGTTTTAGGTTTTGGGGTGGGGTTGGGGGGTGGGACGTTTTTGGTTTTGGGGAGGAGGTGGGGGTTAGGAGGTTTTAGGTTTTTGGGTGGATTTGGGGGGTGGGATGTTTTTGATTTTGGGGAGGAGGTGGGGGTTAGGGGGTTTAAGGTTTTTGGGTGGGTTTGGGGGGTGGGGCGTTTTTGGTTTTGGGAAGGAGGTGGGGGTTAGGGGGTTTTAGGTTTTGGGGTGGGGTTGGGGGGTGGGATGCTTTTGGTTTTGGGGAGGGGGTGGGGGTTTAGGGGGTTTTAGGTTTTGGGGGTGGTTGGGGGGTGGCGTGAGGGATGTAGGGTGAATGGTGCTTATTAGTAGTTATTTTTTCAAGTATGGTTTTACAATGAAATATTGTTGTTAAGGTATTTGTGGTAAGATTGTTAGTAGAAAGAACAAGGTTGGTAGTCTGTCTTTGTTGTTAAGGCTCTAGTTGTTTTGGAAGTTGGTGTTTTGTTGTGAAATTTATTTATTTTTATTGTGGAGCAGCTGTTTAGAGGTAAATGTTTGGTGGAGTTGTTATAGTTATTTTTTTATAAAATATATGTACTGTGTTTGTGAAGTGTTTTTAATTTTATAGGATTTATGTGTGTTTGGTGTTATGTTAAGGGGTATTTGAATAAGAATGTTTGTTTTGTTTTATTTAACTAGAAAATCTGGTTGTATGTTAAAATGAAAATATTATACTTACTTTGAGTTTTTTTCTTATTTCAGATGTAAAAGTTTTTTTTAATTAATTTCTTTCACATTTTTAGGTCTCCTGGTTTTTTTGGGGTTCTTGGAGTCTGTAAGAAATAAGAAAAAGTGTATTGTTTAGTTTATTCTTTTGTTTTATTAATTATTTAGTTATTTTGATTTAGGAGTAATTTTTTTAGTAGGTTTCATTTTGGTGAATAATATTTGGTTTTTGGTTAAATTTATTAGGTGAATTTTTTTTTTTTTAAGCTAATTAGTATTTTTAATATTTAATATATATATTTTAATTCTATTATGGTATTCGTTATTTAAACATTTTTTTAATGAATTTGTTTATGGTTAATGAAATTGTTTTTGAATAATGGTAATGGTTTACCTTTGACGATGAAGGTGTTGTGTTTATATTTTTTGGTCAGATTCTTGATATTTATGCCTGTAACAAAATAGTACGAAAGGTATGTTAATTATATATAATTTTAACTGTGGTATAGGTTAGTAAATTTCTTTATATTTATTTATGGATATTTTACCTTGTTATCTCAGTAGATGGCGGTGTTGGATAAATTATATTTAAAAAAAATTCCGTAGTGATCTGCTCGTCTTCTCTGTAAGTTGTTCGGTGTCGTAATGAGTAGAAAATGGAGGTGGTTGGTATTTATATGTGTTTTTGTCACTATTGTTTTATTTGTAAATTGAGGCCCGTATTTATACTTTTTTTGCGCCGCATTTGCGTCGTTTTCTGACGCAAAAACGGGGCAAACTTGCAAAATACCATTGTATTTTATAGGTTTGCTCCATTTTGCGTCAAAAAGCGGCGCAAATGCGGCGGTAAAAAAAGTATAAATACGGGCCTGAATGTTTTTTGGATGTGTATTTTTATTGCGAATTCGTTTGTGATGTTAGATTTATATAATTGTGGAGTGTATTTGTTTTGTAGTTTATATTTTTTTTTATGTTCGTTCTCGTTTGTTCAATAGAGGAAGTACTTCCTGGGTCATGTAGAAAGTGTTGTAGGACTATCGTTTTATGTGTTTTTTTTTTTTTTTAGGGTTGTGTTTGTTTTATAATTATTTAAGTATTATTTATTTTGTTTTCAAACAGTGTTTATATGTTTTGGATTTTTGTGATGTTTTGTGTTTTTGTGTGTAGGAAATATATTGTTATTTTCGATTTCGTTTTTTTTTTGCCTAGTATTGTAGTGGTTTTAATATTTTATTTATTAATTATTATTCTTTAGATGTGGTATTAATTATTAATATTTTTCGTTGTTTGGAGTTCGTTTTAAATATATTCGGTGTTTAGGCGTTTTCGGTGTTGGGTAGTATTTGTTTGGGTATTCGTTGTTTGGCTAGTGGTTTGTTTGGGTAGTAGTTATTTTAGGATACTTTGTTTAAGTATTCGTTGTTTGGGTAGTAGATTGTTTGGTTATTAGTTATTTGTGGAGTCGTTATTTAGGTAATTTTTTTTTGGGGTAGCTGTTATTTAGGTAGTAGTTATTTGTGGAGTCGTTGTTTAGGTAGTCGTGGTTTACATAGTAGTCGTTTAATGGAATATTAGTGATTGAGTGGTTTTCGTAGTCGTTAAATAGGTGTTCGTTGTTAAGGAATAATTTAGTTAATGGTTTTTTTTCGTTGTTTAGACTTTGTTGTAAAATAATTCGTTTTATAGGTTTTTTCGGTGTTGGGAAGTCATTGTTTAAGTAGTAGTTGTTTAGGTAGTAGTGGTTTAGGGCCATATTTATACTCCGTTTGCGCCGAAATTGCGTCGTTTTTTTTGACGCAATTTCGACGCAAAACTAACGCCAACTAACGCCATATTTATACTATGGCGTTAGAGGCGAATAGCGCCAAAGTTCCCGGAATGTGCGTCATTTTTTAGCGTGAACCCCTTCCTTGCGTTAATGATATGCAAGGGAGGCGTTCCCGTCTAAAAAATGACTCCCAGGCCTTTACGTGGTATTTATACTCCCGGGCAAAAGAGACGCCCGGGAGTTGGCGTGGCTAAAAACGGCACATTTGCGCCACTTTTTAACGCCTGCTCAGGGCAGGCGTTAAGGGGCCTGTGGGCTCAAAATGAGCCCACAGGTGCTCTCCCATGCCCCCAGGGACCCCCCCTGCCACCCTTGCCCACCCCAGGAGGACCCCCAAGGATGGAGGGACCCACCCCAGGGACATTCAGGTAAGTTCAGGTAAGTATAATTTTTTATTTTTTATATTTTTTTTTGGTGGCATAGGGGGGCCTGATTTGTGCCCCCCTACATGCCACTATGCCCAATGGCCATGCCCAGGGGACATAAGTCCCCTGGGCATGGCCATTGGGCAAGGGGGCATGACTCCTATCTTTACAATGATAGGAGTCATGTTGATGGGGGATGGGCGTCGTTAAAAAATGGCGCAAGTCGGGTTAAGACGAGTTTTTCGACGTAACCTGACTTGCCCCATTTTAAGACGCCCATGCGCCATTTTCCCCCTACGCCGGCGCTGTCTGGTCTACGTGGTTTTTTCCCACGCAAACCAGGCAGCGCCGGTCTGATTGCGCCGTCTAACGCCATTCCATAAATACGGCGCCCGCATGGCGCTTCAGAATGGCGTTAGACGGCGCAAAACTTTTTGACGCTAAACTGCGTTAGCGCAGTTTAGCGTCAAAAAGTATAAATATGGGCCTTAGTGTCATATTCGGTTATAAAGGTGTATCACTGGGTGTGGGAGTTATTATGTGGTTGTGTGAATGGGTGTGTGGGTGGTTTTGTAGATGATGTCATCAGTGATGTCATCAGTGGTGTCATCTGAGATGTCACTTACCATGTCATGAGTGATGTAATATGTGAGGTCATAAGCAGTGCATTGTTGGAGTGTAAGTTATAGTTAGGTGAGGTAACTATAACTGCTGAATTGGTATGGTTTTGTACATTTAAAATATGAGCCTAAGCATAACGTCCCTATAACCTTTGTTTTTTTCAGGTAATTTTAAAGTTTTTTTAAAATTCTATTTCCTAAGTATAACATCCCTGTAACCTTTGTATTTTTCAGTGAATTTCAAAGGTTTTATTTTTTTTTATAAATCTTTTAATAAGTATAAAGTATGAATACCCTCTGTTTTTTTGGTGAGTTGTTCTTACTGTTAAACTTAATTTATAATAACTTTGTATTTGTGTGTAATCTATTGTTTATTTAGACATTTTATAAAATTGTTTTATATTACACAGTATAACACTATTTAATTGTGCTACTTAATATAATAAAATTGCAAATTGAAAATACCTTTTTTTTTTAAATAGAACAATTTTTAAATGTTAAACAAATGTAGGGAAACATTTTGTTAATGTAAAATATATATTCTTCATGTAAAGTGAATAAAACAGTTTTTAAAATTATTTTTGGAACCACAGATCCTTCGCAGGTCTGAGAAAGCTAGACAAGACTACAAGTACTCTATGGTTTGTTTTTGTGATCATGTGATCAGAACAAATCCGCAAAATAAGATTCATCAAGAGTTTGAACAATTATTTTACATATATATCCCCCAAAATTCTCATCAACAAAATAATTGTGGACATATTTATATGTTTATGTATGGCACTCTATATTTGTTTTCAGACATACTTTTTTGCACTTTGCAAATCTGCAAATCTACTGGATGGAGCCATTAATTCACCCAATGGCGCAACCAAACCTTGCCATTTCATTGAGTGCATTAGGACCCCACCCTCCTGTATTTGAACCCACACCATATAGCAGTTAATTCTGCTTTCATCCCTGTGGAGACAGAAGCGAGTACCAGTTCTGCTGTGCTGTCCTCTTCACTTTACTGTTTTTTCATTAGAGATGTCTGCAGTTTCATCTGCCCAGGAACCACACAGAGTTCCTGCTTTGGATGAAGAACAGGAGATAGCTCCTTTCAAAAAGGAGAGTCATGTATAGAAGCATTTCTCAATTCCATAAGGGGAGGGAAAGGTCACTACAAAATACATGGAGTGTAATATCTTTGGCAAACAACTCTCAAGGGGCACGTCAAAGAAGTACTCAAATAGACTAACTCCCTGCACAAGCACTTAAAAACAATACATGAGATGATTTATAATCAGATGTTGTGGAATAAGGCAGGTGCACCATGTCCTTCAACATCTTCAGCACCATATGTAGAAGCATGTTCATCCTCAATGACCAGTTTCCTTACTGTTTGCCCAGATTGAAGTGAAATGGTGACATACTGCAGCAAATGCCAGATGCCTGCTAGCCCTGATGGTCTCCTCTGTCACTGCATTCTTCGCTGCTGTGCATAATCATTGTTGTTTTTTCTTATTCCAACAAAAAAGTTGATGGTTTTTCAACAGTGAAGCCAGTTGCTTCTTTCAATTTCCGTGCATTCATCTGTTTTACAACCCATTTAATTTTTGTTTAAAAAAATAACATTTTTAAAAATAAATAAATTACAAAACCCTTCTAGAAAAAAAGGTTCTTGTTAGAACTTTCCATCTGTTTAATCAAAGAGCTAAGTGTTTGTGACTTTCCTGTTTGTACGTGTGATAGATGTCATATGTGTGAAATTAAAATAGTGCCTGTGACTACTAATATTCACAAAGGGTAATAAACTAATAAAGTATTAAGGAAGACAGTAGCAAATATTTTATAGTGTCATCTGTAAGACTTACATGGAAATAAATATATGCAAGTGAGTGTATGTATCTGGTATTGAGTATGCTGGTATCTACATGGTTTATCAGTGCTTCTATAAATGTAAGTTTGTCTTTTTCTGTGGTAAGTTTGTTAGTAGGGGTGTTAGTATGTGTCTTGGTGTGTTAATGTCTGCATCAGTGTGTGCTTAGGTGTGCCAGAAGGTGCACTGGTGTGTGCCTCGGTGTGCCAGTGGCTGTATTAGTGTTTGGTAAGTGTATTAGCCTGCGTATCAGTGTGTACCTTGGTGCCTTAGTGTATTCATCAGTGTGTGCCTGTGTTAGTGTCTGCATCATTATTTGGCTAGATGGGTTAGTGTAGGCATCAGTGTGTACCTGGGTGTCTCAGTGTATGGATCAGTGTGTGCCTGGGTGTGTTGGTGTATGCATCGGTGTGCATCTGGGTGTCTCAGTGTACGGATAATTGTGTACTTGGGTGTGTTAGTGTGTGCATCATTGTGTCCCTAGGTGTCTCAGTGTATAGCTCAGTATGTGTCTGTGTGTGATAGTGTATACATCAGTGTGTGCCTGAGTATCTTAGTGTATGCCTCAGTCTGTGACTGGGTGTGTTAGTGTATGCATCAGTGTGTGCCTAGGTGTGTTAGTGAGTGTATCAGTGTTTGCCTGGTTGTGTTATTGGATGCATCAGTGTGTGCCTGGGCGTGTCAGTGTCTGGGCCAGTGTTTGGCTGGGTAGGCTAGAGTCTGCATCAGTGTCTGCTTGAATGTGTCAGTGGGTGCATTGTTGTATACTTGGATGTGTCAGTGTCTGCATCAGTGTCTGCCTGGGAGTGCTGTTAGATGCATTGGTGTTTGGCTGGGTCTGTCAGTCTCTACATCAATGTGTACCTGGGTGTGTCAGTAGCTGTACTAGTGTTTGTTGAGTGTGTTGGTGTGTTGGTGTCTGCATCAGTGTGTGCCTGGGTGTGTCAGTGTATGAATCAGTGTGTGCCTGGGTATGTTACTGTATAGATCAGTGTGTGCTGGGTATGTTAATGTGTGCCTGGGTGTGTGCCTGGGTGCCTCTGTGTATGCATTGGTCTGTATTTGGGTGTTTTAGTGTATGCATCAATGTGTGCTTGGATGTCTCAGTGTATGCATCAGTGTGTGCCTGGGTCGGATAATGAGTGTACCACTGTTTGCCTGGATATGTTCTTGGATGCATTAGCGTTTGGATGGGTGTGTCAGTGTCTGCATAGATGTGTGCTGGGATGTGTCTGTGTCTGTATCAGTGTGCGCCTGGGTATGTTTTTACACACATTAGTGTTTGGCTGGATCTGTCAGAGTCTGCATTGGTGTGTTCCAAGGTGTGTCAGTGGCTGCATTACTATTTGGTGAGTATGTTAGTGTCTGAATCAGTGTGTGCCTGGGTATCACAGGGTATGCATCAGTGTGTGTATCGTTGTGTTCGTTAGTGTATCAGTGTTTGCCTGGTTGTGTCACTGGATGCATTAGTGTTTCGCTGGGTGTATCAGTGTCCGCGTCGGTGTACACCTAGGTGTGCCAGTGTCTGCATCAGTGTTTGGTTGAATGAGTGTGTGTCTGCATTGGTTTCTGCTTGGATGTGTCAGTGGGTGCATTGGTGTGTGGTTGGATGTGTCTGTGTCTGCATCAGTGTGTGCCTGGGTATGTTTTTACATGCATTTGTGTTTGGCTGGATCTGTCAGTTTCTGCATTGGTATGTTCCAGTGTGTCAGTGGCTACACTACTATTTGGCAAGTATGTTATTTTATGGATCAGTGTGTGCCTGGGTGTTTCAGTTTGTACAGCAGTGTGTGCCTGGGTGTCTCACTGTATGCATCAATGTGTGTTAGTGTCTGCATCAGTGTGTGCCTGGGTGTCTCAGGGTATGCATCAGTGTGTGTATGGTTGTGTTAGTGAGTGTATCAGTGTTTGCCTGGTTGTGTCATTGGATGCATTGGTGTTTGGCTGGGTCTGTCAGTGTCTGTGTCGTTGTACACCTAGGTGTACCAGTGTCTGCATCAGTGTTTGGTTGAATGGGTTTGTTTCTGCATTGGTTTCTGCTTGGATGTGTCAGTCGGTGCATTGGTGTGTGCTTGAATGTGTCTGTGTCTGCATCAGTGCATGCCTGTGCGTGTTATTAGATGCATTAGTGTTTGTCTGGGTGTGTCAGTGCCTGCCTCAGGGTGTACCTGTGTATGTCAGTGGCTGTATTACGTTTGATGAGTGTGTTAGTGTCTACATCAGTGTGTGCCTCGGTGTCTCAGTATATGCATAAGTGTGTGCTTTGGTGTGTTAGTACATGCATCAGTGTGTGCTTGAGTGTGTTATTGGATGCACTAGTGTTTGGCTGAGTGTTTCAGTTTCGGCATCTGTGTGCATGGGTATGTAAATGTCTGCATCAGTGTGTTCTTTTGTCTGCCAGTGGTTTATCACTGTCTGCCTAAGTGCGTACTTAAAGTATGTAAATTTGTTGAACAACACTGAAAGAACTAATTAGTAACCTACATTACTCCAATATATGGTTCCATTGATCTGTAAATAGAATGAAAACATACATACAAGTTAATATTACGCGTTATATAATTATACAATAAACATTTGGGGGCAGATTTAGGAGCCCTAGGGCCACTTTAGCGCTCTCTTAGAATCCTTTTTTTAACACTAAGGCAGAATTAAGGTGGCCTTTTCCCAACGCCATATTTAGTAGGTGGTGCAATGCATGCATTGCACCACTTTGTAACCCTTTGTGCCGCATTATGCATGCGCCATGCATAATGTTTGGAAAGGGGGTATTCCACCTTTTGGGAGGGCCAAAGAAATGGCACAAAAAAATCTAAGAGATTTCTTTTCATACTTTTTGGAGGGATTTTTAATGCCTGCTCAGAGCAGGCGTTAAAAGGGGGCACACCATTGTTTACAATGGGCCCCTATACTCTTCAGGGTTAATGCAAAACTTTTGGCGCTAACCCTGAACAGTACAACAATAGTATCAGAAATGTTGCTGCTATTGCACCCTACCCTGCACCTTGGTTTGCTGTATCTTAGATACGGCTCATACCATGGTAGCGGTAGGGGGGTGCTAAAGGTCACAAGGAAATTGGTGCTGCACTGGGTCTCTTTCTTGAAAGGTGAAAGCCTTAGTAGTATTTGTTTCTCCAGAAATAGTTTTTTGTCCAGGTCTATAGTTTGTAATGTTTGTTTCCATTTTACTTTCATCTGCTCTGCATCGTTATAGCATTAACTGCACATCAGCACCTAGAAAGCCTTCTAAAGACATCACCCCTGGTAGGTCTTATTATGTCATAATAGAACTGACACAACTATACTATTTCACTTTTTCACAATCCTCCTTGGAACATAGGTTCAAGAAACAAAAGATAAGAATATGATAGCTTATAATGTAGTCTTTGCTTGCATTTGAGGTTGCAGTCATTATATTCCGTCCATCCAGTTTTACTTTTTAAATAGATAGCATAGCGTCCAGATGTAACACTAACTCCTTCATAAAATATAAAAGCCATAGTAGTATATTTTTTTTAAATAGATATATGTTCTGCTTTAAAATGTGTAAGCTCCCAAATTTACTACCATCTGCTCTGCATCACTATAGCATTAAAACAAGATACTTGCCACTTTTTGTATAAGTAAATATGGTGTAAGATCTGATCGACAATTTCTGTAGGTATTGTTTTATGCAGCTTCTTTAAGCAATCTCACAAAATTGACACTTTAGCAATCCAGTAGAGTAAAGTAAATAAATCACTCTGAATCTATTTCTGTATTTGATTTCAAAGAACAATCTTCACACTGATGGTTCCATGAGAAATTCATGTGCATCTTCTTGAGTGTTTCAGGGAAACTGTACAGATCCAGTGCATACATCTATAAGGTCCACAATGTGTTTTACTTCTATCACTGTAGAGACATTGTAGCAAAGCAAACAATGTCTTCTGTTTTCTCTGTTTAGTTGCATGAACAATATGAGGTAATGTAAAGAATGCATTGAGAACCACATTGGCAAAGCACTTGACAACAGAGGGTTTGACAT
The DNA here is from genome assembly GCF_031143425.1 of Pleurodeles waltl. Classification (NCBI taxonomy): domain Eukaryota; kingdom Metazoa; phylum Chordata; class Amphibia; order Caudata; family Salamandridae; genus Pleurodeles; species Pleurodeles waltl. The sequence continues at coordinate 1,541,309,979 of NC_090446.1, forward strand.
CTGGTAACCAACAATATCTCCGTCATTGACATATGTTTTTCTTAACAACTTCCTTGTTGTCTTTCTTTACCTTCTTCTCAACAACATCACTACAATCCTTTGAAAGTTTTTGTTTCAGGCAGATGGTAGGTTTTTCATAAACTAGATACTGTCCCAAATGAGGAGCATAAACACTTCCTAATCAGTTGTACTTTTTCACACAGCTTTGATCAGCATTTATTTTACTGTCATCAAACTCAACAAGATACAACCCCAACTATGTTCTAACTCACGATAAGGCTTCATATCACATTACTTCCTTAAACACATTACTACCAATATTAATGAATGCTGCATCCACACTTAAACCCTGAGATTTATGAATAGTCAGAACATATACTAGAGAAACTGGAAACTGCTTCCGACGATCAGACGAGTCTTTCACCGGCTAAAAACGTGCAATGGAGCTTCCAATCTGTTTTACCCCATCAATATGATCAAATGTATCGCTGGGCATTCAACCTCATTCCTGTTAAGAAATGAAATGAAATCAATCACTTTATCCATAGCCCTGTTAACTATTCCTTCCTCTACATTTGATTTTTTGCTCTATTGTCCTATTCTTACAAACACTTAAACATTTCCCTAATTCAGCAGTTCTGGAAACAGATTTTTTTGATGATTTTTCATTTAGGAGTACTGTCACACCCTGGTGTTTCAATTATTCTTTATTGGGGAAAGATGCAAAATGTCTTCATTCTCCAATTTTATTAATTCTTCATTAAAATAGGAGCATTCCTTAAGTGTTGGAATTAGTCAGACAATGGATTTTCCTTCTTCAATAAAAGTGAACATTAGTTCTGCTGCTCTCTTGATTGTAGGAAACAGTATTTTAGCAAGTCAACTTTCTAAGTGACATTTATCCTCTTTTGTAGGAACACCTACTCTAATATCTTTGAAAATATTTGATAGTCAACGTCAAATACTTGTCACATGTTCCCAAGTAGTTCTTTGTATTAAAGTTTAACCAAATGTTTATATTTACAATACGTCCTAAAGAATTTCAAGTTTCATCATGGATAAGTGTCTTGAACACAGCTGTCATTTGACTGGTGTTCGTTGGAGTAGATCGCCAAACACAATCAAATGTTTTCCTCCAAACAGCACATTTTAGTCTTTCCTTAGAATCTGTTGCATTCTCAAATGTACATAGGTAAGCATTCAGTTTGAGACTATTCTCACCTTATACATGATTAAAAAATTTGTATTTGTTCAGTACTCTTGAGACTTCATGACAAGATTCACTGGATAACTTTTAGTACTGTAATGTTCCACAGGCAGCATGGGAAGTCGATGTGAAATAATTACATTAATATTGTGTGCAGCTAATCCAGTGGGTGCTGTTACTACACAGAACAAATTACACTCTGAAGTCTTCTCTAGGTAGGCAATGAGAACCTCTATAAAAAAGCTTTTACGGGTGCCAGCTTGACTGCTGACATACAATAGTATTGGCTTAAATAATGTGCATGTACACTGTTTCTTCTCATGAAGGAATCCATGCTCAACACTGTCTTTTACCTCCATATATGTTTATTTTTGCTGGTTATTTAGGTGCCCAACTAACTTTTTAAAATCAATACTTTTTTGTCGTGCTTGTTGCATTGCAGTCTCCACCACATTCATGGCAATGGTGGCTTTATTTTCAATAACTGGTTGTCCAAGAAAATATTGACTTAAACGTCACAAACGTTGACTGCTTTGTGAACTTTCCATAGGTAACTTAGCAGCAGTTGTTTCTTCCTGTTCAATCTCAACATTTAACATTTTCAAATAGCTAGGAAATACTGAACACTGAATGATGTATTTTGCAGCATTAAAAGAATCTTTGTAGCAGTCAAATTCTCTTAGTAATTCTGATTCAGAACACCAAGGCTTGAACAGTTATAGAAGTGTCAACTAGAAACACTCTCTTTTATCAGGTGTTTGGCAACTAAGGGCCTGATTTAGATCTTGGCGGACAGGTTAACTTTGTCACAAATATGTCGGATGTCCAGGTCGCTATATTATAATTCCATTATATATTTTGTAAATCATAATAAGGCATATGGAATAACCATCACATTTGTGACAGAGTAACCCATCTGCCAAGATTTTCTATGTTTAATTAGACTGCCCTTTGTGTGTCAAACCAGAGAAATATCACACTCAACTACTGCGAATTTCCCTTCATCCTCATTTTCTATTACATTGCTGTAGGAGGCTGGCCTGGCTTGTAGTGGGTACCAAGGGGTACTTACACTCTGTACCAGGTCCAGTTATCCCTTATTAGTGTAGAAGAGGTGTTTCTAGCAGCTTAGGCTGATAGAAGGTAGCTATAGCAGAGCAGCTTAGGCTGAACTAGGAGACATGCAAAGCTCCTACTATACCACTGGTGTCATATGCACAATATCATAAGAAAACACAATACACAGATATAATAAAAATAAAGGTACTTTATTTTTATGACAATATGCCAAAAGTATCTCAGTGAGTACCCTCAGTGTCAGGAGTAATAGCAAAAGGAAGTAATGCAAGCAATGTAAAGTTACAGGAGATTGCAATAGGAGCAACACAAACTATATATTCCAAAAGTGGAATGCGAATAACGTATGGACCCCAAACCTATGTGAGCTCGTAGAGGGTCTCTGGGACTGTAAGAAAACAGTGAGGGTTAGAAAAATAGCCCACCCCAAGACCCTGAAAAGTAGGTGTAAAGTGCACCTATATTCCCCAGAGAGCACAGAAGTCGTGATAGGGGAATTCTGCAAGGAAGACCAACACCAGCAATGCAACCAAAGTGGATTTTTGGACGAGAGTACCTGTGCAACAAGGGGACCAAGTTCAAGAGTCGCGACAAAGTCGAGAGTGGGCAGATGCCCACGAAATGCCAGCTGAGGGTGCAAAGAAGCTGCCACCGGATGGTAGAAGCTGTGGATTCTGCAAGAACGAAGAGGGCTAGAAACCTCCCCTTCGGAGGATGGATGTCCCACGTCGTGAAGAAGCTTGCAGAGGTGTTCCCATGCAGAAAGACTGCAAACAAGCCTTGCTAGCTGCAAGGGTCGCAGTTAGATTTTTTGGATGCTGCTGTGGCCTAGGAGGGACCAGGATGTTGCCACTTGGATGAGGAGACAGAGGGGGTGCCCAGCAAGCCAGGGAGCCCTCAGAAAAGCAGGCAGCACCCGCAGAAGGGCCGGAACAGGCACTATGAAGAGCAGTGAACCGGAGCTCACCCGAAGACACAAAAGGGAGTCCCACGACGCCGGAGGACAACTCAGGAGGTTGTGCACTGCAGGTTAGAGTGTTGGGGACCCAGGCTTGGCTGTGCATGAAGGAAATCCTGGAAGAGTGCACAGGAGCCGGAGCAGCTGCAAATCACGCAGTACCCAGCAATGCAGTCTAGCTTTGGGGAGGCAAGGACTTACCTCCACCAAACTTGGACTGAAGAGTCACTGGACTGTGGGAGTCACTTTGACAGAGTTGCTGAGTTCCAGGGACCACGCTCGTCGTGCTGAGAGGGGACCCAGAGGACCGGTGATGCAGTCTTTTGTTGCCTGCGGTTGCAGGGGGAAGATTCCGTCGACCCACAGGAGATTTCTTCAGAGCTCCTGGTGCAGAGAGGAGGCAGGCTACCCCCAGAGCATGCACCATCAGGAAACAGTCGAGAAGGCGGCAGGATCAGCAATACAAGGTTGCAGTAGTCATCTTTGATACTTTGTTGCGGTTTTGCAGGCATCCTGAGCAGTCAGCGGTCGATCCTTTGGCAGAAGGTGAAGAGAGAGATGCAGAGGAACTCTGATGAGCTCTTGCATTCGTTATCTAAAGAATTCCCCAAAGCAGAGACCCTAAATAGCCAGAAAAGGAGGTTTGGCTACTTAGGAAGGAGGATAGGCTAGCAACACAGCTGAGAGCCTATCAGGAGGAGTCTCTGACATCACTTGCTGGCACTGGCCACTCAGAGCAGTCCAGTGTGCCAGCAGCACCTCTGTTTCCAAGATGGCAGAGGTCTGGAGCACACTGGAGGAGCTCTGGGCACCTCCCCTGGGAGGTGCAGGTCAGGGGAGTGGTCACTCCCCTTTCCTTTGTCCAGTTTCGCGCCAGAGCAGGGCTGGCGGATCCCTGAACCAGTGTAGACTGGCTTATGCAGAGATGGGCACCATCTGTCCCCATCAAAGCATTTCCAGAGGCTGGGGGAGGCTACTCCTCCCCAGCCCTGACACCTATTTCCAAATGGAGAGGGTGTAACACCCTCTCTCTGAGGAAGCCCTTTGTTCTGCCTTCCTGGGCCAGGCCTGGCTGGACCCCAGGAGGGCAGAAACCTATCTGAGGGGTTGGCAGCAGCAGCAGCTGCAGTGAAACCCCGGGAAAGGTAGGTTGGCACTACCCGGGTCTGTGCTAGAGACGCGGGGGATCATGGAATTGTCTCCCCAATGCCAAAATGGCATTGGGGTGACAATTCCATGATCCTAGACATGTTACATGGCCATGTTTTGAGTTACCATTGTGACGCTGTACATAGGTAGAGACCTATGTACAGTGCACGCGTGTAATGGTGTCCCCGCACTCACAAAGTCCGGAGAATTCGCCCTGAACGATGTGGGGGCACCTTGGCTAGTGCCAGGGTGCCCACACACTAAGTAACTTTGCACCCAACCTTCACCAGGTGAAGGTTAGACATATAGGGGACTTATAAGTAACTTGGACGTTATTTCACTCAGGCTGCACTGGCAGGCCTGTGTAAGAATTGTCAGATCTCCCTATGGGTGGCAAAAGAAATGCTGCAGCCCATAGGGATCTCCTGGAAACCCAATACCCTGGGTACCTCAGTACCATATACTAGGGAATTTTAAGGGTGTTCCAGTATGCCAATGTGAATTGGTGAAATTGGTCACTAAACTGTTAGTGACAATTTAGAAAGCAGAGAGACCATACCCACTGAGGTTCTGGTTAGCAGAGCCTCAGTGAGACAGTTAGACATCACACAGGGAACACATACAGGGCACACTTATGAGCACTGGGGCCCTGGCTAGCAGGGTCCCAGTGACACATACACTAAAACAACATATATACAGTGAAATATGGGGGTAACATGCCAGGCAAGATGGTACTTTCCTACAATTGCTTCTATAACTCTAGTGTTGAGGTTTTTCATAAAGACACCTATTTTCAAGATGTGGACTCTTTCTTGGATAAAAGGTATCTAACATTATTGTTTATGCAATGCCTGTAGTTTCCGGGTACAACTCTGCAAGGTAGTGAATTTTGGAAAATACTTCAACACTCTATTTTGTGTGCTTGCCAGGCCTAGACTTACCCAAACAATTCCTCGACTTTGAGTATAAACTAGCTGAGCTTAGGTGGTCAGAGCACCCATAAGAACCAATTTCTCTATGTGAAAACTTCCTCAAACTGAAGCTGTACAATTTTTTGGTTACAGACTTTTCAGCAGAAATCTCCTCCACATCTCCTCCACCTCTGTTGTCTCTGATTTTGTTATGTAGGAAGTCACATAACAAGCAAAAGCTATGGAATATCAATATTTGCATTTCCCATTTTGAGTATGACAGGTTTATAGTCATTTATATATTTGGAGTCCTCTGTTCTTCTGAGGTTGTATGTTTTTAACTGATTTTCGAGTAAGTGTATGTCTCACTGTAGATAAAAATCTGTTCACTCTTTCTTTGGAAATTATGGCCCTCATTACAACCCTGGTGGTCGGTGTTAAAGCAGCGGTAATACCGCCAACAGGCTGGCCGGTAACAAAATGAGACCACGGCGGAAACCGCCAACATAGACAGCCACTTTAACACTGCGATCGCCACGGCGGTAGCAACAAGCACCATGGCGGTCACTGCCAACAGCCAGGTGGAGGACAATGTACCGCCCACCTCATCTCAACCCGCCTATCTGCCAGCTTTTCCAGGGCGGAAAAGCACAGTGAAACAGGACTTGGAAGGGAAACCACTCACCCCTCGACACTCAACGAAGAACCAGGACGCCCTGGAGCCCGAGCTATAGGTCCTCCCATGCTGGTCTACCTCCTCATCTACCAGGAATACCAAAGGCGGCTGCGACTACCACGGTGAGTGCGGCACCTAGCACATAGGGGGGGGGGAGAAAAAAAAAGTGACACACACATGCAACACGCAACACCCCCACCCACACCCTCACCTCCAACACCACACACACAAATACAGACAGCAACATTACATTTACACCCCGTAACACCCTGGAAGTACGCAAGGACAAACGGTATTGAGTTAAATCAGTGATATATTAGAAATAGGCAGATATACGCAATAATTTGAGAAACAGTATTTACAAAAACTATACAATATGTACATAAGGCCATACACTGTCCTTGAAAAAGTCTGTGGGCCACTGGGCCAAAAAGTCATGGGCCAAGCCCACATTTGACTCCTACCTCAATACGGAGAGAACACTGCAAGGACATCAGGTTGAAAACACACAGGCACCTCAGGGGGACGGGGAAGGGGGGGTACCTCAGCTGGAAGATGGAATAATGCCACTGCTCCTCGAGGGGTCTCCATGCCCACTGCTTGGTCCTGAGGTGTGCAAAGCCACAGTCTCTCAAGTGGGAGGTTTGCCCACTGCTTGGTCCTGGGGAGTGAAAAGCCACAGTCTCTCAAGTGGGTGACATCTTCACTGGTTCTGGTGGGGGCTTAGTGCCCAGTGTGCTTCTTCCTGCCAAGGAGGGGTTGAGTGGATGCCTTTCTCCACTGGTTCTGGAGGAGGCTTAGTGCCCAGTGTGCTTCTTCCTGCCAAGGAGGTGGTGAGTGGATGCCTTTCTCCACTGGTTCTGGAGGGGGCTTAGTGCCCGGTGTGCTTCTTCCTGCCAAGGAGGGGGTGAGTGGATGCCTTTCTCCACTGGTTCTGAGGGGCCTTAGTGCCCGGTGTTCTTCTTCCTGCCAAGGGGGGGGTGAGTGGATGCCTTCCTCCACTGGTTCTGGAGGGGGCTTGGTGCCCAGTGTGCTTCTTCCTGCCAAAGAGGGGGTGAGTGGATGCATATCTCCACTGGTTATGGAGGGGGCTTTGCGCCCAGTGAAGAAACACTTGGGGTGCGCCAGTTCAAATTCCCTCACCTGGGTGTCTGAGGCACGAGATTTGCATGGAACAGGTTGCATGAGAGTCCTTGGAGGCAGGGCTAGACTCCACCCTCCGGCGGCTCAGGCTACAAACTGGGTGTAGTGCCGGTGTTGTTGGGGGTTCTGCCAGTGGTGGGCGGAGGCTCCAGCCCTTCTTCTGCAGCCTCGGATGGCTGCCCAGTGGGGCTGATGCTGATAGTGGCCCTACTATCAGCGGGACAGGTGGCAGTGCTTGCGGCGGTGCTGGCAGCGGTACATATGGCGGTGCTGGCCTTGGTGCAGGTGCCGGTGCTGCCGGTGGTGGAGGGAGGCTCCAGCCCTTCTCCTGCAGCCTCGGATGGCTGCCTACTGGGGCTTCTTCTGCTGACAGTCGTGGGGACAGCAGCAGTGCAGGTGGTGGTGCTTGCGGTGGTGCTTGCGGCAGGGCTGCTGGCGGTGCTGGCTGTGGTGCAGGTAGCCACCAGGCCTTCTCCTGCGGCCTCCGACGGCTGAAGTGCCTTGCCTGGTGTCTTGTGCCCCTTCCTCACCTTGGCTGATGGTGGTGTGACCTTGGCTCTGGCAGCTGGAGTTTTTGAGGAGGCCTTGCTGGGTGGTTTGTGCTCCTTGCCCTTTCTGCATGCTGGCCCCTTCTTCACCTTGGCAGGTGGCGGAATGCTTTTGTCCTTTGCAGGGGTTGGTGGTACACTGGCTGGGCTGACTGGTGCCCCCTTTGAGCCTATGGGAGTTGCAGGTACCACAGCGGACGGAGACTTGGTGGTTGAAGTGCTGGCCTGGGTTTTGGACACCCTGGCCCGATGGGAAGGATGGGGGTGGGGTGGTAGGGAAGAGTTCATTGTTTGCCAGGAAAAGCTTCTTAGACACACTGGAGCAGGAAGAGGGAGAGGGTTTGGGAGTGGAAGAAGAGGGAGTGGTTGTAGGAGGTGTCTGTCTGCTGAGTTTGGGTGCAGGTGCATGGGCTGGATGGTGTTGTGAGGTGAATGGCTGTTGGGTGGGTGGGTGCTTGCGTTTGTGTACTTTGGGAGGAGTCACAGACACACTGGGAGAGGACACAGGGGACATGTACATGGTTGTGGGGGTAGTGACTGCTCATGAGGGGTGTGTTGTGATGGGCATGCTGGTGATGGAGGTAGTGGATGAGGATGTAGTGCATGCAGGTGTGAGTGGAGACGCTACTGGGAGAGGGGTGGACGAAGAGGAGGAGGGGGACACAGTGGAGGCAGTGGATGTTGGTGTTTCTACATGAGTATGGTGCTTGTGTGAGTACCAGTGATATGAAGTGTGATGCTTATGTTTGCCAGAGCCACTTTTGTGTGATGATTTGGGTGAATGCTGGTCTGAAGGTGTGCTTGGGATAGGCTGGAGTTGAGGGGACTGGGACTGGGTAGAGGAACTTGGAGGGGAAAAGCTATAGACAGGGAAAATGGCTGCAATCAGTGAGGAGGCCAGAGCCTGAAATGCTCTCTGTTGGGCCGCCACGCCAGAGTGAATGCCCTCCAGGTATGCATTTGTTTGTTGCAAATGCCTATCGAAACCCTGGATGGCATTCAGAGTGGTCTTCCCTCCTGTCCCCGTCGTGGTGCTCCACGCACCCTCCATCCCAATGGTGCCCTCACCCTCAGTGGATTCGGCCTCCAGGCCCATGTGGGATGCAGCTCCCTCCGTCACCAGTGCCTCTGCTCCTCCGCCAGTTGAAGCTAATGCACACAAGGACAGGGTGACAAAACAAAAAGGGGAAGGAAATACAGAGGATACACTTGGTCAATGCCAGCAACAACACCACCGTTGGCGTACACAACACAGGAAGCAGCCCTATGCACTAGGCCATGCACTACCAGTTACTAAGATAGTCACCAGCCCATGGGGTATAATGCCTAACCCCATTTGCTGCACACCTGAAACCCACAGGACCCTGCCCAGTAGTAGATGCCCACTAACGCTACTGGGCTGGGAGTGCTTCTGAGCCTGCCCAACAAGGGACCTACCCTGCCATCTTCACCCTAGCCTAGGTTCACCCATAGCCCACATCCCCCACCCAGGTAACTCTTAACACATGCAAAGTCTGGTTTCAGAATCTATACTCACTCCCTTGAGGCTGCTGTGATGCCCTCAAGCGCCCATCCAACTCCAGATAGGCCACTTCCAGGATGTAGAACATCAGGGGGGGCATGGTGCGACGGGCACCCCTTCTTCGTTGGGAGGCCAGCCCCAGCTGGGCCTCTGCCGTCTTCTTTGCCCAGTGGCGCAGGTCCTCCCACCTTTTGCGGCAGTGGGTGCGCCGCCTGTCAAAGACCCCAGGTCCCCACCTCCTTGGCGATGGCACTCCAAATACCCTTTTTCTGATGGGCACTGACCTGCAGGGAATAGACAGCAGAAAAGGGAATTAGTCAACCTTTGGACCGTCAGACCCATGGCCCACCAGGTCCCACCCATCCCCTGAAGCACATACATTGGCCACCTTACATGCTGCACTCTGGACAGGACCCCTCTGCCCCCCCAACATGTGGCTTATACACACAGCACTCCATACATTCATGTCCCAGTGTACTCACCTGTTTGTCTGGGGGACCGTAGAGTAATGTATACTGGGGTAGGACGCCATCCACCAGTTTCTCCAACTCCTCCGCAGTGAAGGCAGGGGCCCTTTCCCCAGACAGCAGTGTAGGTCCTCTCCTGTTGAAGGTCAGGTAGCAAGTGAGTGAATAGATAGAACATGGCAGTCACGTCCGTGGCGGTGCGTACTATCACCACCGGCGTACATCGCCATTGGTTCCTTGAACCTATAGGGCCCAATGTTGACCAATGCAAAGTTGCGCGGCGGTCATCGAACGCCTACCGCGATGGCGCACAACTCCAGCGGAATTACATAATTTCCACTTGTCCCCCCTCACAGGTCAGGCAGCCGCCAATTCCGGTGGGCACAGGCCATGGCACCTTACTGCGTCACAGCAGACATTGTCACAGAAACTGATTGTCGGATTCACATACTGGTTCTGTAAAGGAAGAAATTCATCATTAGTGCAATAGATGTGTGAATATGACCCTCTGCTCACCATTTTCTTCCATAGGCTTCAACCGCTGAATGTGAGATGGTGGCATCCTCCGGTGTGCAGACCCCTGGTGGACCTTGCGACAATGGAGGACAGACACATTATCATCACCTACAGACTTGCTAGGGCCACAATCCAAGAACTGTGTGCCCAATTGGAGCCAGACCTAATGTCAGCTATCCACCAACCCACAGGTATCCCCCCTCTAGTCCAGGTCCTGTCAGTGCTCTATTTACTGGCAAGTGGCTCCTTTCAAACAACAGTGGCCATGGCATCGGTGATGACACAGCCTCTGTTCTCCAACATGGTGACCAGAGTGTTGTCAGCCCTGCTGCAACACATGCACAGCTACATCGTATTCCCCCAGGTGGAGGATTTGGCCACAGTGAAAGCTGACTCTCGTGCCCTGGGACATATCCCCCTCATCATTGGTGCCATTTTGAAAAAAAGGAGAGAAACCAGTGGTTCATGCTATAAAGTCTGCACATTCATAGTTATGATGAAAGGGTAGTTAGTCCAAAATGCAATATTAAGGTGCTGGATCCGGTATGACACCAAACCACAAGGTGTCCACTACACTGATCATAACAAAAATTATGAGCTGTGCTGGAAAACGTAGTAAGCAAAAATACCAGAGCACTCCTAAAGGTAGTCCAAACAATCAAATAGCAAAGTCCATAAAGAAATTCTTCTCCTTCTTCCAATGAATAATCTTTATTTCTGATGAGTATAACAATGCACAAAACAGCCAACACGTGTTTCGTCCAAAGGACTTTTTCAAGGGTGTAAATTGAAGATCGAAAGCCAAATGTAATAGTGTAGGTATAATGGACAATATTAGAAAAAAGACTCAAGAGGTACATTTAAAAAATGTACATATAATGTGGTGAAGGTATGGAGAAAAAGTCGCAAAGTGGTGGGAAGATAGGCAAGGGGAAGAGCAAGCAAATAGATAGAATGAGTATATGGGAAGACGCATCTTGCAGAAGAAACCGTCTCTATAATGGAGAAAATACCCATGTATGTCAAGTGGAATATAGACCTACATGCAGAGAAGTTACCCAAAATAAATAAAAACACCATAGTTAAGTGCACGCAAAACCAATAAATGCTGATAGAGTGCAGCGTTACGATAGTTCACATATTTACCATGTATAAAAATGGAAAACTAACAAGAATGATAATAGAACAAAAAAACGAAACAACATACGAAAGTATAATGCATCAAGATGAAATCATACATGAGAGGACAGAAATTTCAAAGTCCAGAGAAGAAGAGGTGGCGTTCACAAGTAAAATGGAACAGCAAATCACTGTAAACTCAGGGCATCAAGTAGAAAGAATTATGATGGAATGTAGAAGGCCATGATAAGCCCAAACGGAGCTAAGAAAAATGTAAAAATATTAATTGATTTTCGAAAATTAGTGGCCAATTCTGAGGTGATAAACATATGAGTAAAAAAGAAAAAGAAAATGAAATATCTGGTCCAGAAAATATTTAAGTTAATGCGGAACCAACAGCACATTTTACTGAAGGGCGAAAAAGTACTAGCAGGGCTCGAAGATAATAGATAAAAAGATATCAATAAGTGGTGTGGTGCTGTTGGCCCAAACCACACAAAATTATTATATAAAAGGTCAAAACGGGCTAAGTACGCATATGGGATTCGTGGAAAATGCTCATAATGCAGTAAATATGAAAAGAAAACACTGAGTGTCTCCCCGTGGTTGCCATCAAGTAAATGCAGAATGGAGACTTAGAACTGGAAAGTAACCAGGCAGTAAAGTAGCTTCTAATTAATGAGTTGTAAGAACATAGCAGGACTACGAGCTTGCTAAAGTGAAGCCTAGTCAGTCTGGGCTATCCGAATTTCAAATCAGCGTGTGCATCATTAAAGAGCAAACGACGGGTAACGCCAATAGGCAATGCTAAACGGAGATTAAATAGTACAAAATAGTCAGCGTATGGCTCGGAAGTGAGTCCATTTTACAGTGGGATGCGATTAAAATAGACAAAGGACAGCAGTGAAGAACGAAAGCTCCTTTAAGCTAACCAACGAGCACCATATTACAAGGGAAAATGTGAAAATGTCAATGTATAACATGTAACAGAGACAAGTTGCTGAGAGAGAGTTAGGGAACGCTACCAATAACACAAAACAAAAGAAACAAGAGAAGTAGTACAATTTATACTTATTAGGAGTCACAATCAAAGAAATAGTGAAACAGCACATAGTATTAAGGCCATTCTGGTCGATATCGTTGCTTGTATCATAAATCCTAGTGTAGTAGCAATATACTCAGATTCATTGAGTAACGGATGTTATGGATGGTTATTCACCGTCCTTGAATTTCATAAATTGAAACAAATTCTGAAAATATACATAATAAAGAACATAAAGAGACAGTGAAAAATGCATTGTGTATACAGAAAAAATGAGGAGAAAAATGGGGAAAGAGACAGAGCTCACACTGGCGGAAATTGCATTGAAACAAAAAGACCTACTGGCTGAGGTGATGTGCCTCACGGACAGAATGGCACGCCTGGAACAGAGGGCGGAGGATGAGGAGGGGAGAAACCGGAGGAATAATGTGCGAGTGGTTGGCCTCCCCTAAAGGGGCGGAGGGCACGAATATGGTGGAATTCCTTGAGAAATGGCTATGCACAGTTGTGGCACCGGGTCGCCTGACCCCCTTCTACACACTGGAATAAGTGCACCTGGTGCCCTCCAGGCCCCTCGCCCCAGGCAGGCCCCCCGCATAGTGATCGCCAGATTACTGCACTACAGAGACAGAGACATTCTTCTGCAGATGGCCAGAGAGGTGGGCCCTTTTAGGGTAGCGAATGGAGAGGTAATGCTATTCCCAGATTTTACATTGGATGTTCAGAACAAGCGAGCTTCATTCATGGCAATTAACAGGGCTCTAAGGGAAGAAGGGATCCAATATTCTCTGCTTTATCCGGCCAGGCTGAAAGTGATACTGGACGGTAAGTCTGCATTCTTCCAATCCCCTTAGGAGGCGTGGGAGTGGCTGGAGGCCCATGGGACCCAACCAGGGCGGCATGCGGGAGAGGGCCCGGCTGGGAGCTGGTCCCGCCGGGGCCTGGGAGGGAGAAGGACCAGGAATCGCTCCCTTTTGGTGCCAACCCAGACGCAAAAGGAAAATGGCAGGAAAGCGGCACTGGATGCGGCAGCCCGCACGAGCGGTGAGGGGTCCTCCCTGGAGGGCTCTGGAGGAGAATCAGATCACACGGCGATGTCCTCGACCGGGGACTCGGGCTGTTCGGCGTGGGCTCTAAAGGTAACCCCGCAGACAGCAGATGAACTTGGATAACTAAGCATACAAAAAAGCCCTGAGGCAAGGTGAAACAGGTGAACATGAGGCCCCTCTGGGCATGCCCCCCCCAACCGGAATCTCTCCCTTTCTGTCAGACTACCGAGACCTGCAGTTAAAAGTTTGAATAAGTTGCACTGTTGCACAGTTTTCTGGGCAACCTACTGTTCGAGAGGCACCCTGGGGAAGGGGAGTTGGGTTACGCAATTGCAAGTTTTGATGGCACTCTGGGAGATGTGGTTTGACTATATCAGGTATCCAATAGAACTCAAGGGGAGGTCGGCCGCGGGGGCAGGATGGGAAAGCTATCAAAAGAATGATATACCAACATGGCAGAATACAACTTCCTAACATGGAACATCCGGGGGATGGGCACACCAGCTAAAAGGCATAGAATACTGTCCTACTTAAAGAGAAGGGGCATTCAAGTGGCAATGCTACAAGAGACCCATTTAGCAGCTGGAGAGGTGGAGAAGCTGAGACGCAGGTGGAGGGGGCATGTGTTCGCTACGGAATACTCTGCATACGCAAGGGGAGTACTGATATGGGTGCAAGCTGGGGTCCCCTTTGAGGTAGAATCCTCCAACATAGATTGCGAAGGCAGGTTTGTGATTTTGGATGGGAAGTTGCACGGCACTCCGATTGTCCTGAGCTGTATATACGCTCCTAATCAAGATCAGGTCCCCTTTATGACACGATTATTGAGTCATCTCACTCGCCAGCGGATAGGAGAATTGTTAGTCGGGGGAGATTTCAATAGTGTACTAGACAGTGACATGGATCAGTCCACACCACCGCTGCAGGGGGCAGTGACAAGTAAGATAGCCAAAAAACTGAGAGAATGGTTGGATTCTTGGGGACTGGTGGACGTCTGGCGGGAACAACACTTGAATGACAAAGATTACTCGTACTACTCAGGCCTCCACTGAGTCCACACCAGAATTGATAGAGTGGTATGCACAGCAACCCTGGCACGGGGAATGACTCATTCTGAATATCTTGGACGTACTCTGTCTGATCACAATCCCTTATTACTGACTTGGAGGGTGACGGAGGATAGGCCCCCCATCCCGTCATGGAGACTGGCCCCTGCTGCACTTGAGGATCAGGCATATATAGACGCCTTGTGACTATACCTGGCAGACCATATTAAGACCAATAAAGGATCTACCTCCCCTAGATCTACGGAGTGGGAAACACTGAAATTGGTGACAAGAGGTTATTGTCTAGGATAGTCGGTTGGGGTGAGGCGTACACTTGAAAGGGAACTGACTAATCTAGAGAAGAAAATACATGAGGGGGAACTGAGACAGGGAGTGGATGCACATGAGAACAAGATTTAAGACCAAGCACGGAGAGCCCACTCCCAGGTCGAGGAACAACTTCGATGCCACAATATGCAAAAATATTTCGCCTCATTACAATCAGAGGAGGGCAGGTCAGGGAAAATGCTGGCGTGGTTGGTGAGGCCAGGGGGGGACAGTGAGCCCATTATGAGCATGCTGGATAAGGAAGGGGAGCGTGGACTTAGGCCGGGCCCTATAAATGACGCATTCAAGGAATATTATACTAACCTGTATAGGAAGCCTGGTGAGCTTAGGACGATGGCCCTTGATAGTTTTCTACAACAGCTCACTCTGACGACCTTAGCAATCGAGGAGAGGGATAGTCTGGGGGGATCAATGACGGTGGAGGAGATCAGTGAAGCTATATCGCAACTAGCCCCTGGGAAGACCCCGGGAACAAACGGCCTCCTCATGGACTTTTATAAAACATATGTGACACTGCTGGCCCCCCAGTTCGTGGAAATGTACATGGAAGCATTACACCATGGTGAGCTGCCGGGTACCCTGAGGGAGGCATTGGTGGTCCCACTGCCCAAGACAAAATCCACGGAGACATCGGTGACCGACTTTCGCCCCTTGTCAATGCTGAATGCCAATTTTAAAATCCTCAGTAAGATCATGGCCAACCGTTTGCTTTGCCACATACCCACACTTGTGCACGCAGACCAGAACGGTTTTGTCCTGAATCGCAGTACCTCTCTGAACCTGAGGTGACTTTTCGCTGTTCTGCATATGCCCAGCGAAGAGAAACCCCCATCGGGAGTATTGCTCACGGTGGACTTCGAGAAGGCCTTTGACTCGATTAGGTGGGACTACTTAAGGGCCGTGATGCTCCGAATGGGGCTGGGAGAGGGATGGGTAAAATGGGTGGACTTGTTATACGCGTCCCCACTGGCAAGGGTGAAGACGGGCAGGACGGTATCTGATGCCTACCCAATATACAGGGGAACTAGACAGGGATGCCCCTTGTCCCCACTATTATTCGCTCTGGCCATTGAGCCTCTGGCGGCCTGGATCCGAAGGGATGGCGCGGGTAGGGGAGTGGAATGGGGACAATCTGAGCATGTCATCTCATTATGCGCTGATGATATACTCATTTACCTTAGGGACGGGGAGATTGGACTCCCATGGGCTTTGAGGAACTTAGAATATTTCGGGACACTGTCAGGACTACGCCTTAACCGAGGCAAAACATTTGTTTTCCCCATACTACCAAGCTCTGAGCGCCCGGTAGCATGCCCAGGGGATGTGATCTGGGCCCCACGTACCTTCAAGTATCTGGGCATACAAGTATCCATGAAGTGGGGGATCTCTGTGATGGTAACCTTGGTAGGGCACTCCGCTCCTTGCGGGCTTCTGTTAGGTTCTGGCGATCCTTGAAGTTGACGATAATGGCTAGAATATCATTATCTAAAATGATCATCCTCCCCTGCCTTCTCTACTACTTCGCTAATTTACCACTACTGATCCCATCAGCGTGGTTCCGCGAATTGAACACCCTGCTTAGGGAACTTATATGGGATGATGGCCGAAGACGCACCACGCTCTCGACCCTTTGCAGGCCGGCCCACTTGGGAGGCCTGGGAGCCCCGGACTTCAAAACCTATTATTTGGCATCCCAATTGCAGTGGGCGGCCGGGTGGTTCGCTGGAAGGGGACAATTGGACAGGAGTACCGCCCATGAAGAGGTAGGTATAGACCGGATTATAGCATGCATGACAAATAAGAGGATAACCCCCCAGACGGACAGCCTGATGACAAGAGTGGCCGTAACGTGTTGAAAAAGATGCACAAGAAGGGTCGGAGTGGGCCCGACCTACTCTCCAGCCCTGTCGTTGTCAGTTCTCGTGCTGGACGCGGAGGGGAAGAGCCCGGGGGCGTGGGACTGGGACCATGGAGGAGAGCGGGAGTGGAGACAATTGGGGAACAATTCCGAGAAGGGGTGCTGAGATCCTTCGCTGATCTAACAGGCGGAGGAGTCCCCCAGGGACAGTTCCTACTATTCCGGAAGCTGGTACATACCCTGAAAGAGCACTGGGAAACGATTAATGCAGAGCCCACTACCCACAGGGTGTTACATCTCCTGTTGACATCTGCAGAGGAGACCCACTTAATTACTAAACTATACCGGGTCCAGATTGAGGATGCATTGGACCCACTGCAGCCCCTGAGAGAGAGATGGGAAAGGACAGTAGGTAGGGAGTTATCGGACACGGAATGGAGTAGGGCATTGTCTTACCCCCGGGTGGTCTCCCGCAACACACGACTGCGATACATTCAATACAATTATCTTCACAGGACGTACCTTACCCCGCACCGACTGTCGCTAATATATGGCAGAGCCCCCAAGACATGCCCCAGATGTGAGGACGTGGACGCTGACTTCGACCACATGGTATGGAGCTGCCCAGAACTCCAGCTAGGCTGGGTAACGGTACTAGCTGACCTGACAAGATTATTCTAGGTGGATCTGACTCCGGCCCCCACTATATGCTTACTGGGTCTTAAGATGGGATTCCCACAGGGGAAGGTAAGGGGTCGCTTCCTGGACCTGGCTCTGGTCCTCTATAGGAGATTGATCACGAAGGGCTGGAAATCCCCTGGACGTCCCCCACTGACTGAGTGGCGACGAGACGTGGCGAAATGGACTAGAGCGGAACTACAGGTCCTGAAAAGCAAAGAAGTGAGAGGCCTCAGTAAAACCCCCATTGCCCCAGCGTGGGAAGACATAATGACGAGATGGGATGGCGTAGCGAGGGGGGTGGGAACACCCACGGAGGAACCAGCAGGAGTAGGAGTCTAGGAGGATGGAAGGAAGGAAGGGACGATATTACACCTGCCAGGGTAGGGCTCATGGGAGGGACCGCGAGACCATGTGAGATGAGGGTTCGGAGGTAGCAATGGGACCAAACTGAGTGTATTGGGGTGTAGACAGGTTGGATATCGACGGCAACCTACCCACCAAGGAGTGAGTGGAGAAAGAGAATAGTACCATCCCACGCCCCGGAGGAGCCGAAAAGAGGCTCACCCCAGCTACTGTAATTACCTGCTCAATACAGCGCCATCACGTTTAAATACTGTTTAGCATAAGTTAAGACTGTACTGTAGTCATAAAAACAAAATGGTATTACAGAGTTCACATGTTAGGAATGTACAGCCAAGAAGCGTTAGCGTACTTGGTACTGAGACAGCTTAATTTTGAATTATAGACATAATGAACAATGTGATGAAAATCCCAGAACATGTAACAGCTCGATGTGCTATTAACTTTGTTGACTATGAACGGGATGGGAGCACGATTATGTCATAATTTGATTTGCACCTGTAAGACAGCGATTTGTTAATAAAAATAAATTAAAAAAAAAAAATATAAACTATCGGTAATGCTGCACTCTATCAGCATTTATTGGTTTTGCGTGCACTTAACTATGGTGTTTTTTTTTTTTTGGGTAACTTCTCTGCACGTAGGTCTATATTCCACTTGACATACATGGGTATTTTCTCCACTATAGAGACAGTTTCTTCTGCATGATGGGTCTTCCCATATGCTCATTTGATCTATTTGCTTGCTCTTCCCCTTGCCTATCTTCCCACCACTTTTCGATTTTTTCTCCATACCTTCACCACATTATATGTACATTTTTTAAATGTACCTCTTGAGTCTTTTTTCTAATATTGTCTATTATACCTACACTATTACATTTGGCTTTCGATCTTCAATTTACAGCCTTGCAAAAGTCCTTTGGACGAAACACGTGTTGGCTGTTTTGTGCATTGTTATACTCATCAGAAATAAAGATTATTCATTGGAAGAAGAAGAAGAATTTGTTTATGGACTTTGCTATATGATTGTTTGGACTACCTTTAGGAGTGCTCTGGTATTTTTGCTTAATAAATCATTGGTGCCATTGATGGTACACATGTTGCATTTGTCCACCTTCCCCACCGGAGAAATGAACAAGTGTTCAGGAATAGAAAAAGCTACCACTCTCTGAATGTGCAGATGGTGTGTTTGGCGGACCAGTGCATCTCCCATGTGAATGCCAAATACCCTGGCTCTGTGCATTACGCCTTTATCTTGAGGAATAGCAGCATCCTATATATGATGGGCCAACTCCAGAGGCACCGGGTGTGGCTAATAGGTGAGCCCAAGGTCCCCACACAGTATAAGTTGGTGTCTGGGTATGGGGTTGTCCCTAAGGGTTAGTGTGTGTCTGACAGTTGTCCCTCGATATTTGCAGGTGACTCTGGTTACCCCAACCTCTCATGACTACTGAACCCAGTAAGGAATCCCAGGACAAGGGCAGATGAACATTACAATGAAGCACATGGGCGTACTATGAGGATTATTGAAAGGACCTTCGGCCTCTTGAAGGCCAGGTTCAACTGCCTCCATCTGACAGGTGGATTCCCTGTACTACTCACCCAATAAGGAGTGCCAGATCATTGTTGCATGTTGCACAACCTGGCCTTGTTACGCCAGGTGCTGTTGCGTAGGCTCTCATTATTCTAATGAGACTACCGTATTTTGAGCAGCAGAATCGCCTGCGGTGTGGGAGACTAAGGCCCTCATTCTGACCTCGGCTGTCTTTTCGAAAGACCGCTGAAATCCCACCAGACCGAAGACCGCCAGTGTTTGCGGTCTTCTGCCAACCAGATTATGACTGGTGGAGGCCCTCTGCCATTTTTTTGACGGAGAGCCACCAGCAGCCCACTGAATTACATTCCAGTATTCGGCTTGGCAGTGTTCTGGTGACAGGGTGCTGGCGGCGGAGCAGCCTCCATAGATTCCGTTCCCTCCCTGATGAGCACTGAGTCAGGTAAGGTGATCGTCCGACAGGGCAGGGGGGTGGAAGTGTGTTGTGTGCGTGAATGGGGGTGTGAGTGTGAGTGATTAGAGAGGGTGTGTGGGTGCGTGTATGTTTGCGGGGTGTGATGTATGTGTGTAGTGGAGATGTAACGTGTATGTATGTGTGCATGTATGTGCACGTATATGTATGTGAGTGGTGTGTGCTTACGTGAGTGGGGGGGTGTGTCTGGGGTGGCCCATGGAGGTCAGGGGCAGGGGAGGGGGCTATACCACCTTTGGGAGGTGGTAGGGGGGTCGTGGGTGTTGGTGAAGTACTCTTGGGAGGGGGAGGGAGAAGGGGGAGACCCCATCAGTGCCATGGAACGAATTCCCTGGCACTGATAGTGCCTACCGCCATGGTTTTCATGGCAGTTCAAAATCCACAAAATCCATGGTGGTATGCGGGGTCATGATCCCGCAGGCGGACTAGTGACGGCCGCCGGAAGGACACTGTTGTCTCCAGCCTGGCGGTCATAACCGCCGTGGAAGATGGTGTGATACATTGGCAGTTTGGCATGTGCCAAACCGCCAATGTCATAATTGGGCGGTAATTACCACCAGCCTGTTTGCCGTCCTACCGCCAACATTACACCGTCTGCCAGGGTTGTAATGAGGGCCTAAGTCTTACCCACTGCGGGTGACACCTGTCGCTCCAATCTGGGTTTTGCTCTGGCCAACTAGCAGTGCCTCATCTCTACCCAAGGATATTGATGACTGGGCAGCCGAGCGCAAAACATACTTGGCTTCTCAGGAAAGTCGTGGTCACTCAGTTCTCATCCGGTTCTCTCATTTACAATTCAGTCTCATATGTAAACAGAAGCAGTATATATTTCAATAATTAGTTTAATAAAACGACTGCATCTTAGATAGCAAAGCGTGAGCTGCAATAACCAATACGACACAACATGGCAGTATTAAAATTGTGACGAGAAGAGTGAAGCATAAAAACAACACTATCATATTGTCACTATAATTGATGGACTAATTCCTACCTAGGTTATAATCGAGCACAGCATGTTAAGCTCTAATTCTGCCCTTCAGGTTCCCCTGGGAAGACATCAACCCCCATACCTGAGCAAAGGCCTGCTGTCTGCGTTAACATCTGTAGCGAAGCATTCAGCTATCAGCATACAGTTGTGGTTCACTGGATGGAATCTCCCTCTAATGTGTAAGGGACAAGGAAGTTTTTTTATAACAACACAGCTGATGTTCTGAGAAAATGTCATTATGTAAGGATGTGTATTTTCTATGAATGTTGGAGACTAAACTTCTACCACGTTCACCTACAATGTACCATGCTGTAGCCTTGGAAGAAGCACAGAGTGATCAAGAATGTCTTGTTTGAGAACAGATCGCTAGCCTAGGCAAAAACAGTTAGATTAACAGAAAGTAAAACAAGACCGTAAAAATGGTTATTGTAACAATAATAAAACAAGTTGAATAAAATATATCTAGGTTAAAGTGCACAGCGGCCTAGTGTGTTAAAATACATGCATGGAGCTATAACTAAAATGGCCACACAACACCCTCCCCTTGTCGGTTGAAAGTGGTTCAAAGCCAAAGATATATAAAATTATTGCTAAAAAGCTCAACCTAACATATATATATAAAAGCAATGTCAATGACGACAAGTCGAAAGAACACATGAGCATACAACGGGACAATTTAAAACATGAGCATGTGGCATAAAACCGAATTCCAATAGGCAAGTCAATTTCAAAAAGTTCCAATTGATTCTTGGACCATGGAGGACAGGAGATCTTCCACTTCGGCTGATGTTAAAGTCGGCAAGTCATCACCAAGAAGGATCAAGGAACAGTTGTGTTCCAAAGCCTCAGCAAAGGTGGCATTCCGTGGTGTGCCCAGTGATGAGTTGTGAGCTACATCGTCCAGGAAGGGCAACTCATAAGTAGCTTCTCGTAGCAAATGCAACCTCAATGCCCATGTCCGGTGATGAACTCTCAGCGAGAACATCAACAGATCAGCGTCCAATGTAGGCAAGCACCGCGTCGAAAGACAGAATTCCAGTGCATATTCGAAAGAGCACCAGAGGCATCGAAACTCGGGCTGCACACAATGCAAAACCGTTCTGAATGACACAGACCAGCCACACTCCAAATGCTCCAGGTGTGTTGCTCCAAAATACTGCACCATGCGTTCACGACACAGCTGCGCTAATGGTAGTGCCTTCATTCCTCCTTGTTGTGGCGGGACAACCATTGCGCATAAAAAATAGCAGCAGCAAAATGCCATCAGGGATTGGTACTGCGGAAATGTTCACAAATGATAAGTTTCTTCGGACCTTCTGTGATGAAAAATGTGGTTTTAAGACCTCCTCCACCAATTCAACTGTTGATTTTTCAGGGAGAAAATGACCATGTATTAGCAAGAAAAAGGTAATAACAAAACCAATCCAAAGTATGAAGGCTAGGACAGTCAAAGAGAGCCATAAATAGAGGACAATCAAAGAGAGCCATAGATAGTTCCATGGAACATTTGAGTTCCATGGAAAAACAAAATATGTTTCTTTAAGCCAGTTTGTTAGCTTACGTGCTTTTGACAAGTCAGATGTCGAAGAGGCGAATGAGTCTGAGACGTCATCATTGAAGTCAGCAAAATATCCAGAAGCAGTACGTGCAAATGCTGGAGCCATGGTCAGTGGTGGAGTTGGTGTTTCCCATGGTGGCACATAATAGATAGCACCATCCGTCCATGTTGGAGTTGAGTCAACTCAGTCAACTGTTTCTATATTGTTCGATATTAGTGGAACCAATACAAGATCATCTTCCACCCTCCCCAAGCTCGGAGAGGTGTCAGTGTTGGTATAAACAACTTGTAGAGGAACTTCTTGACCAGTAGTGAGAGGGGTTCAGGAACTACTGGACGTTCCTCTTGGTTGGCTGTGCAGGGTCGGCCACATGGTGTAATTTGACATTGTCGATGGAAACAAAATGATTTTCTTTGGCACCTGCCAACGGTGGTAGAATTACAGTTCTGGTACTGTGTATTCACAATACTGGGACTAGTGTTAGATAGGAAGGGCCAAATTCCTTTTTTCACAGCGACTTATTCACGTACAAGATCCCCAACTCTGGGAATCAAGCTGGTAGACACATCCTTAATTCCTGTGGAGGCAGCACTGACAGAAGAATTATCGTCACAGAACTGTTGCAATTCCTGTAAAACAGTGACACGTTCATTTATGTCACACCGGGACCATCAAGATCAGGAGCATACATTTGAGTTCCAAACAGGCACTCATATGAAGTCTGACCCCCCCCAGGGACCTTCTAGGCAGATTGTTAAATGCTCTATAGTTGGTTAAGCCAACTATGACCCGTACCTAAGGCTCTGGCTGTTAAGGATTGCTTTAAATCACAGTTTAATCGATCCACAACACTATTTCCCTAGGGATAAAATGGAGACAAGTACTGGAGTTGCACCCCCAATGAAGCCATGGTGTCCCTGAATGCCCTGATAGCCATAAGGTCTATTGGGAAGATAACCTCCTGTACACCGAGTCAAGGGACCCTAAACCTGGATCTGCCAGGAGATTTGTCATCCCTTTGCAGTATAGGGAGTTTCTTCTGACCTTGGCACATGATATTCCTTTGGATGGGCATTTAGGCCAGAGCAAAACTTGGGACAGACTTGTTCCATTGTTTCACTGGCCTCACATGTCAGAGAACACTACAGAGTTTTGTCACTCCTGTGTGACCTGCCAAGCCAGTGGCAAGACTGGTGGAACACCTAAGGCCCCCTTAATTCCACTGCCAGTGGTTGGGATGCCCTTTGCAAGGGTATGGGTTGACATAGTTGGCCCCCTTGACCCTCCAGCAGCTTCAGGCAATAGGTTTATCCTTGTGGTTGTGGACCATGCCACTAGGTATCCTGAAGCAAATCCCTTAAGGGCCACTACAGCTCCTGCAGTGGAAAAAGCCCTCCTAGGAATCTTTTCCAGGGTGGGTTTGCCTAAAGAGGTAGTATCAGACAGAGGTAGCAAATTCATGTATGCACACTTAAAAGCAATGTGGAAGGAGTGTGTTACCTACAAGTTCACCACCCCTTGCCATCCACAAACAAATGGTCTGGTTGAGAGGTTTAATAAAACTCTCAAAGGTATGATTATGGGACTCCCTGAAAAACTCAGAAGGAGATGGGATGTCCTGTTGCCATGCCTCTTTTTTTGCTTACAGGGAGGTACCCCAAAAGGGAGTGTTCTTTAGCCCCTTTGAACTCCTTTTTGGGCACCCTGTGAGAGGTCCCCTTTCTCTTGTGAAGGAGGGTTAGGAACAACCTTTAAAAGTTCCCAAGAAAGACTTTGTGGACTATGTACTTGGCCTAGGATCCAGAATGGCTGAGTACATGAAAAAGGGCAGTAAAAACTTTCAGGCCAGCCAAGAGCTCCAAAAGCAATGGCATGACCAGAAGGCTGTCCTGACCCAGTAGCACCCAGGACAGACAGTGTGGGTATTGGAGGCTGTTGCCCCACGATCACTCCAGGACAAATGGAGTGGACCCCATCTCATTGTTGAAAAGAAAGGTGAAGTCACCTACTTGGTAGACCTGGGCACTGCCAGGAGTCCCCTTAGGGTGCTCCATGTCAATCACCCGAAATCTTACTATGACAGGGCTGACTTAACCCTGCTCATGTCAACTGATGAGTGGCAGGAGGAAGAGAGTGACCCTCTCCCTGACCTCTTCTCCACCACTGAAGCTGATGGCTTAGTGGAGGGAGTGGTGCTTGCAGATTGCCATACTGCTGAGCAGAAGGACAACTGAATAAGGTGGTCATTACAACATTGGTGGTAAAAGCCGCTTACCGCCGTGCCGAAGACCGCCAACACACTGCCGCGCCCGCAGAAATCCGCCATAGCCATTATGACCCACAGCACGGAATCCGCCAATATTTAGACACCCACACAAGTCAGCCACACCAAAGGTCAGTGATAAACTGGCAAAAACAAATCCTCCACCGTCACGCCAACAGAAATACGCCCACACTATCACGACCCACGAATCCACGTGGCGGTCTTTCAACCGTGGTATTCCATTGGCAGTACACACCGCTGAGCTCAAAATACACACACACAGACAAAACACAGCCACATTGGACAATGCAAAATACACACACCTGATACACATACACACACCACTCCCACACACCCAATACAATATAAAACAGACACCTACATCACCCACAAACCCCTATGACCACAATTGAGAAAGAAGCACAGAGAGAGACACCACCATCAACAATACTAGCATCCACAGGCACACAACACCATCACCCACATAACTTCCACACACCTCACACAACACGCTACTACATATCAGCACACTTATCACCACACACACCACCCCACACATCACCCACACCACCCCATTGCACGGCAAAGACACCCCAGGTTCTCGGAGGAGGAGCTCAGGGTCATGGTGGAGCAAATCGTCCAGGTAGAGCCACACCTATTCGGATCACAGGTGCAGCACACCTCCATTGCAAGGAAGATGGAGCTATGGCAAAGAATCGTGGAGAGGGTCAACGCAGTGGGACAGCATCCAAGAAATTGGGATGACATCAGGAAGAGGTGGAACGACCTACGGGAGAAGGTGCATTCCGTGTTCTCAAGACACCACCTTGCGGTTCAGCGGACTGGCGGCGGACCCCCACCTCCTCCCTCACAACTAACAACATGGGAGGAGCAGGTCTTGGTTATTCTGCATCCTGAGGGCCTCACAGGACTAGATGGAGGAATGGACACCATCTTGCCTGGTAAGGCAAATCTTAACTATTACATCCCCCACCCTACCTGCATGCCATCACATACCCCCACCCTCACCCCCATCACTCCTACTCCTCACAAATGTTCCACTATCACAACCCACACATCCCAACAACAAGCCCTGCATGCAACAACAAAGCATGGACACCTATCACTAAAGCATGCCCACTGCACATACACATACACCCCCCTAAACCATCATCACACAAGGTCCCACACAGGAATGCAAGCACTGGCGTACACAGTCACCCACCCATTGCACACCATGGCACACACATATGTAATAAACAACCTTTTATGCCCGTGCAGGACCCCTACCTAAAGTCACCGGACAGGAGGGTCCACACATGTCCACACCACCAACAGAAGAGGGCCACAGTGATGACAGCACCTCTGTCCAACTGGATCTAGATGACCACCCCGGCCCATCGGGGACCTCGGGACAGTCGTTTCCCATCACACAGTCACAGGCCTCTACAGAGCTTCCCCCTCTGGAAATACCAGCACAGCACCCACCTAATGGGCCCATACCTCCGTCCCCAGGACACGTCAATCAGCAGTGTGTCTACCACTACAGGGAACCCAGGCTAACCCACCACCCCAACAACAACAGGGACCTGGGGGCAGTGGCAGTGGGCACACGGTCCACGGGACGGAGACCCAGGAACACAGGGGAACTGCGAGGGCTGCTGTGCGACAGGGGGAGGACAAGCCAAGGGAACCCACTCTCCACGAGGCCTTCTCCAACATCATGGAAGCCTACCACCACTCCCAGGAGATGATAGTAACGGTACTGGCCAAGTTTCAGGAGACCCAGCACCTGCAGGAGGAACAGTATTTAGGCTTCTGGGAGGAACTCAGAGCCATCAATTCCACCCTGGGCACCATCATAGGGGTGCTGAAGGAAGTACTCAACACCAGGAGGGACACTGTGGCACAACAAGGGGCCCCTGACACTAGCATGGACGATGAACTGCCCACCACCTCCGCTGGTGCTAGTGGACAGGAGGCACCACCACAGAACCACCACACCAGCACCCCACCCCCTGCAGAGGGAGAACCACCCCGCAAACAGTCCCTGAGATCCAGGACAAAGACAGAGAACGATGCCAAGACCCCCGCCAAGAAATGAGACCACCCTGAATGTCATCCTTCTGTCCCACTTTGTCACCCTGTCCATCCTTAAACTGCCCCAGCTCCACTTCCTATGCCCATTTGGGCAATGCACCTGTGAGACTAATAGACTGGACTCTGCCATGGGCATTCCTCCACCATCACCCCTCACCAGTTTGCTACCCCCTCCCATATTTTGCACATAAATAAACACCCTTGAAGCACAAAACAATCTGGAGTCAATCGGTGATTTCGGAATAGTGTATTAGCAATTACAGTGTCAAAAAGCTCCTTCATTTGTAATGTCAACATACCTATGTCACACAGCTCTAGTCCATGAGGAATCAAAGCAGATGTCACACTGTGGGACCCACATCTGTAATATCGTAAGGGAAAGTGACAACTCAGTGACCATACACTAGGTGAAAATGACAGACAGTAGAGAGGTAGCAGTGTTACAGTACATGTAGTAGGCAGGTTTGTATTCTTACCTGTGTCTCACTGGAAATATTGCTGGATCACTGAGTCCCTGTTGTCCATGTCTTCTTCTTCTGCTTCCTCGTCTTCACATGTCCACAGGCACCACAGCTGCGATAACACCGCCATCTGGACCATTCTCCTGCAGAAAAGGCACCTGTCGTCGCAAAGCTAAGTTGCGAATCATACAGCAGGCCACGATGATCTGGCACACCTTATTTGGTGAGTAGAATAGGGATCCACCTGTCATATGGAGGCACCTGAACCTTGCCTTCAGGAGGCCGAAGGTCTGCTCGATTATCTGCCGTATTCGCCATGGGCCTCATTGTAGCGTTCCTCTGCCCTGCTCCTGGGATTCCTCACTGGGGTCAGTAGCCATGACAGGTTGGGGTAATCAGAGTCATCTGCAAATGGCGAGGGACAACTATTAGACACACACTAACCTGTAAGGATAACCCAAGACCCAGACAGCCATTCCCACTGTCTTGCTTCCAGGTGCTCACATAATAGCCACCCACGGTGCCTCTGGAGTTGACCCATTACATAAGGGATGCTGCTATTTCACAGGATGTAGGCGTCATGCACTGAGCCAGGGAACTTGGCATTAACATGGGAGATGTACTGGTCGGCCAAACATACCATCTGTACATTTATCGAACGATAACTCTTACGGTTTCTGTACACCTGTTCACTCCTGCGGGGGGGGGCAAAGCCACATGGGTCCCTTCAATGGCACCTATGATGTTGGGGATATGTCCCAGGGCATATAAGTCTCCTTTCACTGTAGGCAAATCCTCCACCTGAGGGAAAACGATGTAGCTGCGCATGTGTTTCAGCAGGGCAGACAACACTCTGGACAACACGTTGGAAAACATAGGCTGGGACATCCCTGATGCTGTGGCCACTGTTGTTTGAAATGACCCACTTGCAAGGAAATGGAGCACTGACAGCACCTGCCCTTGAGGGGGGATTCCTGTGGGATGGTGGTTAGCTGACATCAGGTCTGGCTCCAGCTGGGTACACTGTTTATGGATTGTGGCACGGTCAAGCCTGTATGTGATGATCACATGTCTTTCCTCCATTGTCGACAGGTCCACCAGCGGTCGGAACACCAGAGGATGCCGCCATCTTCCAGCGGACAGTGCCTATGAAGGACAACAGCGAGCACAGAGTCAACCAACTCAGAGGTACGTACCCACAGCTTACACAGAACACGAATCATAATCCTAAAAGTGGCCTGTATGTGTGTTGAGGCTAGGCATAGGTATGTGTGACACAGTTAAAAATTAAGCCATGTGGGCCCCTGAAATGGCGGCTGCCTGACCTCTAAAGTGGGACAATGGGATGTGAGGTAACTGCGCTGGCGCTGTACACAGTCACGGTAGGCGGTCGAAGACTGCGGCACAATGTTGCATTGGTTAACATTGGACCCTATGGGTCCCATGAGCCAATGACGATGTATGTCGGCAGTGACGGAACGCACCGCCGCGGACGTGACTGCCATTTTCTATCTGTTCAATCACTCGATACCTGATCTTCGACAGGAGAGGACCTACACTGCAAGTGCTGCTGTGACCTCGGTCTGGAAGAGAAAATGTCTCGAGTGTCTGGGGAAAGGGCCCCTGCATTCACATTGGAGGAGTTGGAGAAACTTGTGGACGGGGTCCTCCCCCAGTACACGCTACTCTACGGTCCTCCAGACAAACAGGTAAGTACAACACTGGGAGCATGCAGTATGGGCTATGCCTGTGTGGAGTGGGGTGGATGTAAGAAGGGGGGGAGATTGAGGCGTGCATGAAACAACGGTGAGTGCATGTGCCACATGGCAAGGGTAGGGATGCGGGCCAATGACTGTGATGGTGCATTTGGTAATAAGTTTCTCTTCCCCCTGTACAATTCATGTAGGTCAGCACCCACCAGAAAAAAGATATTTGGCGTGCCATCGCCAAGGACGTCCGGACCCTGGGGGTCTACCACAGACGGAGCACCCACTGCCGGAAAAGATGGGAGGACATTCGCCGCTGGAGCAAGAAGACGGTGGAGGCTCAGCTGGGGATGTTCAGGATCCTGGTGGTGGCGTACCCGGAGTTGGATGGGCGCTTGAGGGGATCACAGCAGCCACAAGGGGGTGAGTACACTCTCATCCTGCTGATTTTGCGCGCAGTGGAGGGTCTGGGTGGGGGAGGTGGGCTGCCTTAGCACAAGTTCCAAATCCAAATAGACCCACCAAAATTTCGGAGTTAATTGATCTTGTGTTACAGATTGACCACCGGTTAACCGAACGAAGAGCAGAAAAGAGAATAGAATATCGACCATTTCCCCTGAGAATTGATCGTGTAAGAAATTATCATACGAGAGCCGGAGAAGGGATAACGATGGAAGAACCAATGCAAATTGGTTCCATCCGAGGTCCTTTATCTAAGGAAGAAAAAGAGAAAAGAAGAGTGAATCAAATATGTTTATATTGTGGTGCATCTGGGCATTTTGTTAAAAACTGTCCCAAGAAACCCAAAGCTCTTCAGTCGGGAAAAGGCCAGCTTCATCAGTAGAGGGAGTTGCCCTGATGAAAGCAGAACCCAAGTCAACTCCTTTACATCAACGAGTGGCAAATACCTTACAAACCGCAGTGCCACATGGTACAAACAGTATCAGTTAAGACCCTTCAGAAGGAAATTCAAGGGATCTCAGTAATGATAGACTCTGGAGCTACGGGCAACTTCTGTGATATCAAATACGCTCGTAAAATGGGTATTCGATTTATCAAGAAATCTACTTTGGAAGTAGTAAGAGCTGTGGATGGAACCAATCTTTCTTCAGGACCCATTTCCCATGAGACTGAACCAATTCAGATGCAAGGTTTTGGTGGGCATCAGGAGCAGATAATCTTTAATTTGATAGATGCTCCACAATTTCAACTCATTTTGCGTCTGCCCTGGCTTACAGAACATAATCCACAAATTGATTCGAGCAAGAGAACGATCAAGATGAATTCCTCTTACTGCAAAGAGAATTGCTTTCATGATGGAGTGGAAGTGTCCACCAAGTCCCAAACGGCCTGTTTATCATCACACTCTTCAATGATCTGTGCACTAAAAAATACAGAAATCCCAAAAGAATATGAGGATTTAGTTGCCGTTTTTGATGAAAAGGAGGCTGAGAAATTGCCGCCACATCGACCCTACGACTGCAAAATTGAACTGGAGCCAGGTGCGATATTGCCATGTAGCAGAATATACGCAATGACCGAAGCAGAGAAACCAACATTTAAAGGAGTATTTGGATCAAAATCTTCCTAATGGTTTTATTCGTCCTTCTGAATCCCCAGTGTCATCCCCACTATTTTTCATACCAAAGAAGGATGGGGGTCTTCGAACTTGCATTGATTATCGAGCCCTCAATCAGGTTACCATCAAGAATCGATACCCACTGCCTTTAGTGTCAGTTTTATTAGATCAAGTAAAGAAGGCTAGAATCTACACCAAAATGGACCTGCGAGGAGCATATCATTTGATATGAGTGGCTTCAGGGGATGAATGGAAAACCGCTTTTCGGACTCTATACGGATTATTTGAATATCAAGTGATGCCTTATGGGTTATGCAATGCTCCCTGCCGCCTTCCAGCATTTCGTTAATGAGATATTATGAGAATCCCTCGACCGGATTGCCGTGGTTTATATAGATGACATTTTAATCTTTTCCGACAATCTACAGGAGCACATTTCCCATGTTCGATCCATCCTCACAAGGTTGCAAGAAAACCATCTCTATGTAAAATTGGACAAGTGTGCATTACATGTGGAACGAGTTGAGTTCTTAGGATTCATTTTGTCACCAGAAGGAGTTAGTATGGATCCTACCAAGATAAAGACAGTGCAACATTGGCCTTTTCCTTGCAATGTCAAAGAGATCCAGAGTTTCTTGGGGTTCGCTAATTTTTATCGAAGATTCATATCCAATTTTTCTCAAACAGTTACACCCATTACTCGATTGTTGAAGAAAGGAGTGAAGTTTGAGTGGACAAAAGAAGCTGAAAATGCTTTTAATGTTTTGAAGAATTCCTTCATCTCAGCTCTAATCTTACTCCACCCCAATCCGGATGAGCCATATTATGTGGAGGCAGATGCTTCAGATGTTGCCATAGGAGGTATCCTTTCCCAGCGTCATAAAGATACAGGTCAATTACATCCAGTGGCCTATTTCCCTCGAAAATTAACACCACCAGAGATAAATTATTCAATTCCGGATAAGGAGCTATTGGCAGTCAAAGAAACTTTTCGTGAGTGGAGGCATTACACTTTGGGAGCTAAGCATAAAGTGACCGTTTACACGGACCACCGAAATTTACAGTTTTTAAAATCAGCTCAAACTCTAACAGCTAGGCAACTGCGTTGGTCCCTATATTTTGCAGACTTTGATTTTGTTATCACTTTCAGACCAGGAAAAGTAAATGGGAAGGCAGATGCTCTATCTCGAATTGATACCAGTGCAGTTAAAGAGCCTCCAGAAAAAGAATTGATTATTCCACAAGAGAAGTTTATATCTGCCATATTGTATGAAGATTTAATCAAAGAAATTCAAGAAAACTTAACATTTGAAGGAATGCTGAAGTGGTCCAAAGAAGGCCAAGGAAGAGAAATCAAAAATGGTTTGCCATACTTTGAAGGTGCACTGTATGTTCGGACTGTGGAGCTGCAAGAAAAACTTCTTCAGGCTTATCATGATGATCAACTGGCTGGACACAAAGGAATTAAAAAAACTCAAAATCTGATACAATGAGAATTTTGGTGGCCAAAAATGAAAACTCAGATAAGACAATATGGGCGTCATTCTGACCCCGGCCGGCGGCGGAAGCCGCCGGCCTGGCTGGAACCTCCAGAATACCGCTGCGCAGTCAAAAGACCGCCGCGGGTATTCTGAGTTTCCCGCTGGGCGGGCGGGCGACCGCCAGAAGGCCGCCCACCCGCCCAGCGGGAAACACCCTTTCATGACGATGCCGGCTCCGAATGGAGCCGGCGGAGTGGAAGGGGTGCGACGGGTGCACTTGCACCCGTCGCGATTTTCAGTGTCTGCCACGCAGACACTGAAAAACTATGTGGGCCCCCAGGGGCCCCACGACACCCGTTCCCGCCAGCCAGGTTCTGGCGGTGAAAACCGCCAGAACCAGGCTGGTGGGAAGGGGGTCGGAATCCCCATGGCGGCGCTGCAAGCAGCGCCGCCATGGAGGATTCCTTTGGGCAGGGGTAAACCGGCGGGAAACCGCCGGTTGCCCTTTTCTGACTGCGGCTTTACCGCCGCGGTCAGAATTGCCCATGTAGCACCGCCAGCCTGTTGGCAGTGCTACCCCCGGCCTCCACCCTGGCGGTCATAGACCGCCAGGGTCAGAATCAGGCCCTATGTGTCAACTTGTGACAAATGTCAAAGAGGGAAATCAAATAGAACAGCTTCACAAGGTCTGTTAAGACCTTTGCCCACTGCACCCCATGCCTGGCATACTGTTACTATGGATCTTATAGTGGACCTCCCTAGTAGCCAAGGTTTTAACACTATCCTAGTTTTTGTAGACACTTTCACTAAAATGGTGCATTTCATTCCTTTGAAAGAAATCCCTCGAGCCCCACAGGTTGCACAGTTGTTTACACAACACATAGTACGCGCCCATGGTATCCCAAAAATTCTAGTTTCAGACAGGGAGTCCCAATTTGTTTCTTGCTTTTGGAAGGCTTTTAGTAAAAGATTAGGAATTGATTCTCGTTACTCTACCAGTTACCATCCTAAAACCGATGGGTAAACAGAGAGAGTGAATCAAGAGTTAGAACAGTATTTAAGACTCAATTTATTTGATCAAGAGAAGGAATGGCCCGAGTTGATGTGGGCAGCTGAATTTTCTTACAATAATGCTGTTCATTCCACCACTGGGTTCACCCCCTTTTATCTGAACCATGGTAGACATCCTAATGTAATGTTGGGTAAAGAAGATGATTCAGTGCCTCCAGTAGAAGAGATGGTGAGGGATTTGCAGACCACGTTAGTTAGGGCTAGAAAAAACATCATTTAAGCAAAAGATTCATATAAGACTCAGGCTGATAGAAAAAGAAGAGAGAGACCCATTTATTCGAAAGGAGACAAAGGGGGTTATTCCAACTTTGGAGGAGGTGTTAATCCGTCCCAAAAGTGACGGAAAAGTGACGGATTTACCACCAGCCGTATTACGAGTCCATTATATCCTATGGAACTCGTAATACGGCTGGTGGTATATCCGTCACTTTACCGTCACTTTTGGGACGGATTAACACTCCTCCAAAGTTGGAATAACCCCCAAAGTTTGGTTATCCACTTGTCATTTACGTCTCAGAGGAAATCGCATATTTCAGCCACGATTTATAGGCCCATTTAAAGTTGACAAGATGATCAATCCAATGGCAGTTAAATTGCAGTTGCCAGCTCATCTAAAGATACATCCTGTTTTCCATGTCTCCTTGTTAAAGAACAGTCCTCCAAATTTACGTCAAAACTCCCCTCCAAGTCCTACCCAGATTAGCTCTGCAGAAGAGTATAAGGTCAATCAAATCTTAGATTCCCAAATCCGTAATAGCAAGCTTTATTATCTAATTGATTGGAAAGGTTATGGTCTAGAGGAACGATCCTGGGAGCCACACGTGTATGTACATGCTTCAAGATTAGTGAGAAACTTTCATAGAACCTACCCAAGCAAACCTAAATTGGAGAACTGTATCTTGAGGGGGAGTACTGTCATGACCACACAAACTTGCCAAATCAAATCAAAGAAATGCTTAGGAAAAGCAAAGAGATATCCTCAGTGGAGACAGCAAAGCCCAAACTGGAAGAAGGTTTGCAGAGTAATCTTGCGCTTATTTCAAAGGAAGAATCAAAAAGAGAAGATCCAAGATGGCCTTCGTGAGTCCTGAAGGTTAGTTACAGTTCTAGTCTTGCAATCGGTTGGTTGCTAGGTTACGAGCTCACCAGCTGGAAGCTTCGCACTTCATCTGAGGTCTGACAGGAATCAGCTGTGTGGAGAGAGAGCGCGCTTTAGAGTAGAAACTCCTGTGAGGTAAAATTACTCTTGAAGACTATTTTACAGAAAACGTGATAAATATTGTCAAGGTTTATTCGAGGAGTTTGATAGTAGACCGTTCCAGTGGAGGTTTGGCAAGGCTACAGAGTTTAATGTATGAATAGACCTTATGTTACAAGGTTCCTGTTTAAGATACCAAAGTCAAAAGAAAAAACGAACTTTAACAAGCAAGTATTTACAAATACCAAGGTTATAAACAAAGGCCGAGTTTAACGGAGAAATGAATGTTAACAAGTAAGCATTTACAAATGCAACTGTAATAAACCAAAGTAGAGTTTAAAAGAGAAACAAACTTTAATAAACAAGCATTTACAAATACAAGTGTCGACTGATGTCGAAGTAAGAAAGGAGAAACTAACTTTAATAAACAAGCATTTACAAATACAAGTTATCAACAGATGTCGAAGTAAGAAAGAAGAAACGAACTTTAATAAACAAGCATTTCCAAATACAAGTATTGACAGAAGTCAAAATAAGACAGGAGAAACAAACTTTCACGAGCAAGAATTACCAATGCAATAAACGTAATTGAACTCTCTAATGTAAAGTAGAAACCAACTAACATCAGCTGATTTGGAGAACGCATTATCACCAACTATATATATATATATATATATATACATATATATATATATATATATATATATATATATATAGCAACATAAAACCAATCTCTAACAAAGGTTGAGAAGTTCTTCCAGAATCAGTAATAAGCATTTTTAAGAAGAGCTTATCATTCATAGAGAGAAGCAAGGCTACAGAGAACTCAGGGTGAGTGAAGAAATAATAGAATTAAAGAGAATTAAGTGTTAAGAGTAGAAAGTGTAAAACTGATGTTGTATGTCCCCATTAATTGCGACTGTGACTCTTGCAGGTGCTGCATCCAATCTTAGACGTGAAGAGGCAGACTGAGTACTAACGTTCATCATCTCTGTGGCAGTCTCTCTACATTCCCATTCCCCTTTCCCCCTCCTGGGTACTCAGCACGAAGGATTAAAATTTGTTGTGAGTAGCTTGGGTCAGGACTGAGGAGTTATCTTCTGCTTCTGAGGAAATCGAATTGAAGTATCCTGACAGTTATGAGCACCTGTTGTGCGTTATGGTTATATGTTGGAATGCTTCCCTGCGAGCCTGGTCACTAGTCGTCATGGAGGTTTGGCCATGTGAGGTGGAGCGGCTGAGATGCTGCTCTGGATCTTGGTCCCTATGTGGAATTCCTCCCACCCTGAGCATTTTTCTCTCTGTGATGTTTGACAGTTAAGTGTCTCCGTTTGAATTTCCGTGGGCTTAATAATCCAACCAAGCGGTTAGCGATCCTGTCGGGTCTAGAGAAATCTGGGAGTCATATCTGTTTATTACAAGAGACACACTTATTGCATAAAGACACATATCGCATGCATTCAAGATGGTTTCCTAGGCAATTTTGGTCTTCAGCAACTACGAAGCACGCAGGGGTGGCAATACTGCTTTCGAGGACCTTTGCTGGGGAGATTGTGGGGAAGATTCACAAAGTGCAAGGCAGGTTTCTGGCTATTACAATAAGACTCGGGCCTTCTCCTTCACTATTGCTTCCCTTCATGCTCCGAATGCCCGGCAGGAGGCTTTCCTGAGGCAGGCGGTTTCCACAATACTTAGCTCGCCAGATAGTGCCATGTTGGTAGGAGGAGATTTTAATTTGGTGATGGATAATGAGCTTGACCGCTCGGGTCAACGATTTGGCCAGGCGGGGGCATTATCGGAGGTGGGGCATCAGTGGCTGGTTGAATGTGGGTCGGAGGATGTGTGGAGAAAGTTGCATCCCACCCTCCGGGATTACTCCTTTTTCACAGCAGCAACCAAGACTTATGCATGGCTCGATCTTTTTCTGGCCTCGCAGGAATTCATGTCCCGGGTCAGGGAGGCCACGGTTGAACCCAGGGCCTTGACTGATCATGCTCCAATTACTGTAGAGGTTACCGTGGGTGTGGGCCGGGTGAGTACTCTGAGCTGGTGCTTTAGGGACTCTTTGCTCCAGAGTGAGACAGTGGTAGAATCGCTCCGGTGCGCGATCACGGACTACCTTAGCTTTAACAACGATGGCAGTACTCCTTTGGAGATGGTGTGGGAGGCGCTAAAGGCAGTAGTGCGGGGCGAGGTGATGGCACTGTCCATGAGAGATAATAAGGCAAGGAGGGAGATAAGGGAGAATCTGGAGCAGAGGGTGGCTGTACTGGAGCGTTCCCATAAATCTACTGGTGCGCCTAGAATCTGGCGGGAATTAGAGAAGGTGAGGCAACAGCTGAAGCGGCTAGATTGGGATAGGGCGGAGTATGCGGTTGTGCGACAAGCATAAATTCTACATTGAGAGCAATAAGTGTGGAAAGATCTTGCTGACCCAGTTGCGAGCGCAGCGCGCAGCGTCGGCAATAAAACTGATCCATTCCCCTTCTGGAACAGAGGCGCGTGCGAGTGATCAGATTGCAGAGGCATTTGCGGAGTTCTACCGGGGGTTATACGTGGCCGACGAGCGGGACGACGCGGCCCTAGATTCATATTTAGAGGGCATAGCAATCACGCCTCTTGGTGAGAAGGAGGTGTCCCTGCTGGACCAACCGATCACGGTCAGAAGAGGTTATATCAGCAATTTCTCGACTAAAGGTTGGGAAGTCCCCTGGCCCTGATGGGTTTACGGCTCTATTCTATAAGACTTTCTGTGCGGAACTCGCCCCGCTATTGGTGCGGCTTTTCAATTCTTTTCGGACGTCGGGAGCCCTGGCACCTAGTATGTTGGACGCTACCATTGCAGTTATACATAAGCCGGGCAAAGACCTAGAGGAGTGTGCTTCATATAGGCCGATCTCGCTCCTGAATGTAGATGCCAAGCTATTCACTGGCATTCTTGCTTACTGCCTTAATCTTTATATGCCGGGTCTTATTGATCCGGATCAGTCAGGTTTTATACCAAACCGACAATTTAGCGATAACACGAAGCGGCTCCTGCACTTGTTAGATAAAATCGACAAATCCCATAGGGAAGCACTCTTCCTCTCTATTGATGCCGAAAAAGCATTCAATAGGGTCCATTGACCATATCTCTTTAGGGTACTGGAGCGATTCAGACTGGGCCCCGGTTTTAGGTCTTGGATCCGATGTGTCTATCGGTCTCCCAGGGTGGCGGTTCGAGTTAATGGTGTGCTTTCCCTGCCGTTCCCGGTTAGGCGTGGGACTAGACAAGGATGCCCCCTTTCTCCCCTCTTGTTTGTGCTATATATGGAACCACTCACGCAGAGGTTGCGGGACAGCCCTCTTGGTTTCCAGTGTGAAATTTGGCGGAGACCACTATCTCATTACCTTGTATGCAGATGATGAGATCCTTACCCTTGCGGAGCCCGCAAGTTCGCTGCCGGCGCTTATGGAGATAATAGCCGAGTTTGGACAGGTCTCGGGATTTTGGGTCAACATGCAGAAGTCTCAGGTTCTTAGTTTGTCGATAAGCCCAGATCATGAGGCAGACCTGAGAGCTAGATACCCCTTTCTTTGGTCGTCCTTGCGCCTTTCCTATCTAGGGGTTGAGTTGGCGACCTCTGCTGCAAACACAGCGAGCTTGAATTATACGAAATTAGTCTGTGAAGTACAGGGGGACTTGGAGTCGTGGGGGAGACATAAACTGTCTTGGCTGGGCAGGGTGGCGGCAGTGAAGATAACAATCTTGCCGCGTATACTCTATATGTTTCAGGCGCTTCCGCTGACTCCGTGGACGATAGCCACTCTTCAATCGGCGATTCTTAGATTTGTATGGGAGGGTCGGCCGGCGCGTCTCCTGCGACGGGTTTTATATCGCCCTAAGAGTGAGGGAGGGCTGGCGATCCCTTGTCTTCTGCGATATTTTCAAGCAACGTAGCTGCGCTTTCTTTTAGAGTGGAATTGCCTACTCACTGAGAAACATTGGTGCTTTATGGATCAGGAGGTGGCAGGCTCTCATATATGGAAGGAACCTTGGCTTCGACATCAGCACAGGGCAGGTGGTCTTTATTCTTCCCCAATCACGGGTGCAACGTTACGCATATGGGACACAGTGGCCTGCCGATTGGGGCTGACGTCTTTTCCGTCTCCGATGACCCCCATAGGCGCGAATCCTGACTTCGAGTCTGGGCTCCATCTGGAAGACCTGAGACGCTGGTACAAGGGGGGTTGCAAGAGGGTGGGAAGCCTCTTTGATAAACAAGGGGTGTTGTCTTTTGATCGGATGAGGGAGGCGTACGGCTTGACGGAGGTGGATAGGCTGATGTATTATCAGATACGGCACTGGGCTCTGCTGCCGGCTAACAGACCATTAATGGATAGGCCTATTACGCCATTCGAGAAATGGCTGCTGCTAAAGAAGAATGATAAAAGAGTCATTTCAGAACTTTATTGGCTCCTGCAGGGGGAGAAGCGCCTGCCTAAGTCTAGGGGACAGTTGAGATGGGAGAGGGAGCTGGAGAGGGAATTCTCAGATGAGGAGTGGGACAGTATATTCTACAGAATACTATACACCCGAGATCCCCCTAATAGCTCTAAATATCATCCCAAGGGGCCACATTGTAGTACATACTAGCAAAATGATAAAATATAACATCACGAAAATGGGAGATTTGTTCAACAATGGTAAACTCTGCGATTACATGGAATTACAAGAGCGGTTCAATCTCCCCTCGGGCTTGTTCCTCACTCACACTACCTTAGTCAACACTGTTCAAAAGCTATGGGGCACAAAATCAAGTGAACCAGACACACATGAAGGCTGCCACCTCCTCTGCACAATGGGAGACCAGAAAGGGGTAGTATTGAGAATATATAAATCTCTACATAGCGACATCTGTCTACCATTGAACAAACTTAGATCCAAATGGCAGTCCGATCTAAACACTATCCTAGAGGATGCTCAATGGACCAGAATCACCTCCCATATTTACTCCGTATCCAGGAACGCAAGGTTCAAATTGATAAATGTATACATTTATCATAGGGCTTACTTGACCCCACAATTATTAACCAAATTTTACAATACGAATAATTCTAAATGCCCCCGATGTGAAGAACTATCAGCAGACCTTCTGCACATGCTTTGGAACTGCCCGAGAATTAACTTGTACTGGACCAAAGGGCTCAGAAAAATTACCTCCAGCACAGAAAGAACAATCTCGCCCACCCCAATAGTAACAATACTGGGATATTTCCCTCGCCCCTCAGCACAAAAAATATCCAATAGATTCATAGATCTGGCGCTAATACTAGCAAAGAGAGAAATAACTTCTCACTGGAAAGACCCAGGAGGTCCCCTAGTGGACAGATGGCAAAATGCTTAAGTGAAATGGGCAGAAATCGAGAGCACGTAACTACTGAAAGCACTGCAAGGTCAAAGACCTAGAGACAAAGGCAAACACTGGGACGCACTGCTGGACAATCTTAAGACAATGGATGCCTCCACTTCAGAGGATAATACATCTGACTCAGAATCAGACTCCGTACAGTCAACAACTACTACGACATAAAATACACTAACAAACACCGACTAATCTCCTGGCAGCAGTGGAAAGTTGCAATAAGAATAATGGATGATGGACTAAATGCGAGATGGGGGAGGGGGGTTAGAACACTCAGTTAGGACTAATCTAGTATCTATATTTGTAATGCGACATAATCCTTTGTTAAAAGCAATAAAAGATATATTAAAAAATAAATAAATCACACAGCCTATAACGCAGCAGGGATGGAGACATCATATAAAGTGGCCTCCTACTAGTATTACACTCCGGCACGAATACACGCATGGGACACTGTTAAGTCTGGACTCTGCTGCAGGGGGTGTGGACTTGTGCATTTACTCTGGTATTGTCCCAAGCTCCATCGTTATTGGGAGAGCATTTTAGATGATATTGACATAGTGTTCCATACTAAGATCCCCAGATTCCCATCGTATATCTAGCTGGGGCTGCCCAATCCCCTTACTTTTCCCTTGAGATCGTTAAAAGGGAGACAGATGGCCCTGGTACTTAACGCAGTGCTGCAGCTGATTCTAGCGGTGTGGGGTACAGATATGGTTCCGACGCGTGGCTTCAGAAGCTCTGGTTTATTCTCGCCATGGAGAATCTCACCCTGGCCTCTCAGCAGCGGATGGGTGACGTGGGTGTATTATGGAAGCCATTCCTCCAGATCCCATCTGCAGAATTTACGGAGTTGACATGTCCGGCTTGTTTGAGGGTTTTTAGGCTGACCTGAACTTTGATCAGTGTGCTGTGTGGAGAGATATTTGGAGGGGCAGCGACTGGTTGGAGGGGAGGGGTGGAGGAGTGGAGAGACAGGCGGTCGACATGGACTCTGGAGGGGGAGCATTGTTGGTGTGTTTTTACTTATATGTTTGCTTGGTTTCTCATATACGGGACTTGCAGTTTGAAAGACTATTGGGCGTTCCCTGCCTGCTCACTGGATCGCAAAGAAGAGGCTAGTGGCGAGGTTCCTCTGAGCAAGGTTTAGAGATTAACCAGAGGGACTCCTGTCTGTAGATCTGGAGGTTTTGCTGCGGGGATACATATCATCTACTGTACTGCGATGTGCTGTGCTGTATTTTATACGTTGTATGTTTATATGTTCAAAATAATAAACAAATTTGATCCATAAAAAGGACATGAGGTTTTGTGTTGACTATAGGGGTCTCAATCAAGTAACCAAAACTGATGCTCACCCTATACCCAGGGCAGATGAGCTAATAGATATAGGGGGTTATTCTAACTTTGGAGGAGTGTTAATCCGTCCCAAAAGTGACGGTAAAGTGACGGATATACCACCAGCCGTATTACGAGTTCCATAGGATATAATGGACTCGTATGACGGCTGGTGGTAAATCCGTCACTTTTCCGTCACTTTTGGGACGGATTAACACCTCTTCCAAAGTTAGAATAACCCCCATAGTGGCTTCTGCCAAGTATCTAAGCACTTTTGACTTAACTGGAGGGTATTGACAGATTAAGTTGTCAGAAGATGCTAAACCTAAAACAGCATTTTCCACCATTGGGAGGGAACTATCGGATCACTGTAATGCCCTTTGGTTTGAAAAATGCTCCTGCCACTTTTCAGAGGTTGGTGAACACAGTCCTGCAAGGGTTGAAAGCTTTTAGTGCAGCATATCTAGATGATATAGCTGTCTTTAGCTCCACCTGGGATGAGCACCTGGTCCACCTATGGAACGTTTTGTAGACCCTGCAAAAGGCAGCCCTCACTATCAAGGCTTCAAAGTGCCAGATAGGGCAGGGTAAAGTGGTTTATCTGGGCCACCTGGTAGGTGGGGAACATATTGCACCACTGCAGGGTAAGATCCAGACCATTATGGAATTGACACCCCCTACAACTCAAACCCAGGTGAGAGCCTTCTTAGGCCTCACAGGGTACTATAGGAGGTTCATTAAGAAATATGGCTCCATTGCATCTCCTCTTAATGACCTCACTAGTAAAAAGATGCCAAAAAAGGTATTGTGGACAGCTAGCTGTCAAAAGGCTTTTGGTGAGCTAAAACAGGCCATGTGCTCTGCACCTGTCCTAAAAAGCCTTGTTACTCCAAGAAATTCATAGTCCAGACTGATGCTTCTGAATTAGGGGTAGGGGCAGTTCTATCACAGCTTAACACTGAAGGCCAGGATTAACCCGTTGCTTTTCTCAGCAGGAGGTTGACCCCTAGAGAAAAGCGTTGGTCTGCCACAGAGAGGGAGGACTTTGCTGTGGTCTGGGCACTTAAAAAGTTGAGACCATACCTGTTTGGTACTCACTTTATTGTTCAGACAGAACACAAACCTCTATTATGGCTTAAACAAATGAAAGGTGAAAACCCTAAATTGTTTAGGTGGTCCATCTCCCTACAGGGAATGGACTATACAATGAAACATAGACCTGGGAGTACCCACTCCAATGCAGATGGACTCTCTAGATATTTCCACTTAGACAATGAAGACTCATCTGGGCAAGGTTAGCCTTATTGTCCCTCGTTTGGGGGGGAGGGTGTAGGAAAGTACCATCTTGCCTGGCATGTTACCCCCATTTTTACTTGTACTGTATGTCAGTTTGTTTTTGCCTGTGTGTCACTGGGATCCTGCTAGCCAGGACCCCAGTGCTCGTAGTTTGTGGCCTGAATGTGTGCCTCTGTGTAGTGACTAACTGTGTCACTGAGGCTCTGCTAATCAGAACCTCAGTGCTTATGCACCCTCTGCCTTTCAAATTGTCACTATAGGTTAAAGACCATTTTCACCAATTCTAATTGGCATACTGGAACACCCTTATAATTCCCTAGTATATGGTACCTAGGTAACCAGGGTATTGGGGTTCCAGGAGATCCCTATGGGCTGCAGCATTTATTTTGCCACCCATAGGGAGCTCAGACAAATCTTACACAGGACTGCCACTGCAGCCTGAGTGAAATAACGTCCACGTTATTTCACAGCCATTTTACACTGCACTTAGGTAACTTATAAGTCACCTATATGTCTAACCCTCACTGGGTGAAGGTTAGGTGCAAAATTACTAAGTGTGAGGGCACCCTGGCACTAGCCAAGGTGCCCCCACATGGTTCAGGGCAATTTCCCCAGACTTTGTGAGTGTGGGGACACCATAACACGTGTGCACTACATATGGGTCAAAACCTATATGTAGCTTCACAATGGTAACTCCTAATCTGGCCATGTAACATGTCTAAGATCATGGAATTGTCCCCCCATGCCAAATTTGGTATTGGGGTGCCAATCCCATGCATCCCCGGTGCTCCAGCATGGACCCCGGGTACTGCCAAGCCAGCTCTCTGGGACTACCGCTGCTGCCAACCCACAGACAGGCTTCTGCCCTCCTGCGATCTGGGCAGCCCAGTCCCAGGAAGGCAGAACAAAGGATTTCCTCTGAGAGAGGGAGTTACACCCTATCCCTTTGGAAATAGGTGTTAAGGGCCTGAGAGGAGTAGCCTCTACAGGCCTCTGGAAATGCTTTGAAGGGCACAGATGGTGCCCTACTTGCATAAACCAGTCTACACCGGTTCAGGGACCCCTCAGTCCCCTGCTCTGGTACGAAACTGGACAAAGGAAAGGGGAGTGACCACTCCCCTGTCCATCACCACCCCAGGGGTGGTGCCCAGAGCTCCTCCAGTGTGTCCCAGACCTCTGCCATCTGGAATCCAGAGGTGGGAGGGCACAATGGAGGCCTCTGAGTGGCCAGTGCCAGCAGGTGATGTCAGAGACCCCTCCTTATAGGTGCTTACCTGACTAGGTGGCCAATCCTCCTCTGAGGGCTATTTAGGGTCCCTCCTGTGGGCTTTCCCTGAGATAACAAATGCAAGAATTCACCAGAGTTCCTCTGCATCTCCCTCTTAGACTTCTGCCAAGGTTCGACCGCTGACTGCTCGAGGAAGCCTGCAAAACTGCAACAAAGTAGCAAGAAGACTACCAGCAACATTGTAGCACCTAATCCTGCTGGCTTTCTCGACTGTTTCCTGGTGGTGCATGCTTTGGGGGCTGTCTGCCTTCACGCTGCACTGGAAGCCAAGAAGAAATCTGCTGTGGGTCGACGGAATCTTCCCCCTGCTAACGCAGGCACCAAACTTCAGCTTCACCAGTACTCTGGGTCCCCTCTCATCGTGACGAGCGTGGTCCCTGGAACACAGGTGGTAGACCC
The DNA here is from genome assembly GCF_031143425.1 of Pleurodeles waltl. NCBI lineage: Eukaryota > Metazoa > Chordata > Amphibia > Caudata > Salamandridae > Pleurodeles > Pleurodeles waltl. The sequence continues at coordinate 1,541,353,814 of NC_090446.1, forward strand.
AAGTGACCCCGACAGTCCAGTGGTCCATCTGTCCAAATTTGGAGGAGGTAAGTCCTTGCCTCCCCTCGCCAGACAGTAATCCTGTGCTCTGCATGAACTGCAGCTGCTAGGGCTTCTGTGCACTTTTGCAAGGAATCCTTCATGCACGGCATAGCCCTGGTCCCCAGCACTCTGTCCTGCATTGCTCAACTCGCTGAGTTGACCTCCGGCTTCGTGGGGCCCTCTTTTGTAGTGTTAAGATGACCGCTGTGCTCAGTTTTCTTGAACATGTGTTCAAGTACTCCTGCAGGTGCTGCCTTCTTGTATGTGGGCTCTCTGTGTTGCTGAGGGCCCTCTCTGTCTCCTCTACAAAGTGGCGACCTACTGGTCCTTCCTGGGCCCGGGCAGCACCCTTTTTCTTTAACCATGACTTTTGCAGCTAGCAAGGCTTCTTTGGGGTCTTTCTTCAAAAAACAACTCTGCACCCTCCAGAATTCCGTTGGACATCTTCTGTGCAAAGGAGAAGTTCCTAGCTCCTTCCGTTGTTGCATAATCTTCAGCTTCTTCCACCCAGATGCAGCCATTTTGCACCTTGATCCAGGGTTTAGTGGGCTCCTGCCCCCCCTGGACACTTTCGTGACTCTTGGACTTGGTCCCCTTCCTTTACAGGTCCTCAGGTTCAGGAATCTGTCTTTAGTGCTTTGCAGTAAGTTGTGGTCTTTGCAGAATCTCCTATCACGATTTTAGTGTGTTTCTGAGATAGTAGGATCACTTTACTCCTACTTTTCAGGGTCTTGGGTTGGGGTATCTTGGACACCCTTAGTGTTTTCTTATACCCCCAACGACCCTCTACACACTACACTAGGCCTGGGGTCTCCAAGTGGTTTGCATTCCACTTTCTTAGTATAAGGTTTGTGTTGCCCCTAGGTCTATTGCATCCTATTGTATTCTACAGTGTTTGCACTACTTTTCTAACAGTTTACTTAGCTGATCTTGGTTTGGGTGTATATATTTTGTATATTTTACTTACCTCCCAAGGGAGTATATCCTCTCAGATATTTTTGGCACATTGTCACTAAAATAAAGTACCTTTATTTTTAGTAACCCTGAGTATTGTGATTCTTATGATATAGTGCTATATGAAATGAGTGGTATAGTGGGAGCTTTGCATGTCTCCTAGTTCAGCCTAAGCTGCTCTGCTATAGCTACCTCTATCAGCCTAAGCTGCTAGAACACTACTAATCTACTAATAAGGGATAACTTGACCTGGCACAAGGTGTAAGTACCATCAGATACCCACTATAAGCCAGGCCAGCCTCCGACATTGGTGGCGCAGTGGTGGGATAAGTACTTGTAACTGCTTTACCACTTTGTCATTGGTGCTTTTCATAACAAAAATACATTCCAAATACTTAACAAATACACAGTTAACCTAAACATTTTAACTTTCTTTCTAAAACTTTCTAAAAAGTTTCTACAAAGTTTTCAAACATTTTGAAACGTTTAAAAAGATTTTCTTTAAATGTTTCTAAAAACTTTTTTCTCTCTATCTTAAACTCTTTCTTACAGCTATGTCTGCAGTAGAGCTCACTCCCACAGTTGTTCAGGCAACCTATGGTAGTTTAAACTTCAAATGTTTGAGGGGTCTCTCCATAGAAAGAGGTTTAAGCATTGGTAAGAACCCTAACAAAGATCTTCTCCTTAGCCTTCTCCTAGAAAGTGACCAGAACCAGTCTGACCCATCATAGGAGGTAGAGGAGGAGGGTACCCAGCACGATTCAAGGAAGGTCCCTGAATACTCTGGGGAGGGTTCCTCCAAAGACCTGTCAACTGACAAACCACCTAGTGACACTGGTAGTGGGAGGGGGTCGCGCACTAGTAGGGCACGTTTCACTCCAAAAGGCCAGGTAACTAGTGTTCAGGTATTTAGAGACAGGTCCACTTCTGCACATTCCCATATTTCCTCTGTGTCTCAGAATTCCCAAGCCTCCCACCCTGAGGATAACACCCTAGACAGGGAACTCAGAAAGCTGAGGTTGGAAGAGGCCAGACTAAAGCTGAGACAGCAGCAGTTGGCCTTAGACAGGGAATCTCTAGATGTAGAGAGCTGAAGAACGAAGTTGGGGTGAGTTCCCCATGATGGCAGCAGCAGTGTTCTTGATAGTAATCTTGTATGAGAACAAGATTCAAGAAACTTGCACAAAGATAGTCCCCTCTTTCAAGGAGGGGGATGACATTGTTATGTAGCCATTTTATTTATTGCTCCGTGCACGTTATTTTGACACACTAGGCCGCTGCGCACCTTAACCTAGATATATTTTATTCAGCTTTGCGTTATTATTCTTACAATAACCATTTTTAGGGTCTTGTTTTATTTTATCTATCTAACTTTTCTGCCTAGGCCAGCACTCTGTTCTCAAACAATACATTCTTGTTCACTCTGTGCTTCTTTCAATGCTGCAGTTCAGTACATTTCCGTTGAACGTGGTAGAAGTTTAGTCTCCGACATTCGTACAAAATACACATCCTTACATAGGGACATTTTCTCAGAACATTAGGTGTGTTAATGTATAAACACTTCCTTGTCCCTTTACAAGTTAGAAGGAGATTCCAGCCAGAGAACCGCGACTGTATGCCGATTGCTTTGCTACAGATGCTAACGCAGATCACAGGCCTTTGCTCAGGTATGAGGGTTGATGTCTTCCCAGGGGAGCCTGAAAGGCAGAATTAGAGCTTAACATGCTGTGCTCAAATTATAACTTAGGCATGAGATAGTATACCAGCCATAGTGTCAATATGATAACTTGTTTTTATGCTACACTCTTCTCGTCACAATTTATATACTGTCATGTTGTGTCGTTCTGGTTATCACGCTTTGCTAACTAAGGTGCAGTTGTTTTATTAAACTCATTATCAAAACCTATACTGCTTATGATTGTCATTTATATATGAGACTGAAGAGTAAGTGAGAGAACCGGATGTGACCTGTGTGACCACGACTTCCCTGAGAAGCTTAATATGTCATGCGCTCGGCTGCCCAATCATCACTATCCTTTGGTAGAGATGAGGCACTCCTAGTTGGCCAGAACAAAACCAGGATTAGAGTGAGAGGTGTCATCCGCCATGGTTTAGACTCAGTCTCCCACACTGCGGATGAATCTGCTGCTCAAAATCCAGCAGTCTCAGTAGGATAATGAGATCCTATGCGACATGGCGCCAACAACGTTTGGTCAGGCTCTAATTTTCGGGTCCTCGTGAGTATCTCCATCTCATTTTATATAATGACACCTCAATACCGTATGCAGAGACGTCCGTGGTACTAAGGACTTCCACCACAACTGCATAGGTTATCCGACTGTAGCTGGAGGTTGTTCAAGCTTGAACTTAAAAGGAAATCCCTGTTGGTGTGCCTTCCCTGAACTTATAGAATTTCTATAATGGCAAATCCACAGCAGGTACAAATAGCGGTACAAATAGCGGTTAACATGAGACAACCTCTAACATCACATTTATTAGCAAATGGCCTAACGGCCCAGGGGGGTCCAGACACATTTGTGGTGGATGCCCATGCAGCTTATAGAACAGAAACTTTTCATTCTTTGGTCACATTTCCAGCAGTTGATGGAAACACAAATACATTTCACCAATATACACATGCAAATGCGCCTGGACAATGCAGAGCATATGCATATTTAGAAATACCTCTATCTTATCAAGAACATAATAATTGGCTTGATGGCGCCCTACCCCACACAAAATTACCAGTAAGGTTAGGTCCTCTAAGTAATGATGGTCCAACCTGGCCGTTATTGGCCACTTATACACCACATCCTGCGGTTGTAAATTTAGCGGCAGCTGAGGTTCGTCGTTTCTATATATAGCTAATAGCGATATACAGACGATTAGTGCAATTTGTAATGCAAACATTAAATACAAACCCAGATCGTGCTGCTACAGCACATCCACAGGCAGGAACACCAGGTATAAATCCTGCAACTGTACATTCGATTATGGGTAAAGTACCCTCCAAACGAGAGGAAACTATGTTTTGGTTAGCACGAAAGATTAGTGCACTGGAGGCAGTATTTCTCCATACGGCACCTCAGGATAAACATAGAATATTAATAATGTGCTTGCCTTATGGGATGGTCCCTACAGTAGATAACTGTAATACCTGGGGCACGGTGTTTGCTGCGCTCTATACAACCACACATGGAACTCCAACACTTGCCAACTTATCGGAGGTATTGAAACAAATTCAAGATGAATACGGGGCTGCCCCGGCCCTAGATTTAGGGATGCAATTGTTGGGCAATTTTGCCACAGTGTCCTCGATCATTTTAAGTATACTTAGGAACAAGAGCTGCCTAAAATAATAGCAGATACCTATTCAAGTATTGGTCGAGATAGCCTAGGGGCCAGACCACAAAAAACACAATTTCAGGGTAAATCGAGTAAAGATTCCCCGAAGCAAGCACCTGTGGGTTATAAGAAACGCTGGGATAAAAAACAACAAACTCCTAAAAAAAGAGAGAAGAGAATCTCCAAGAATGGAGACCCCGCAGAATAGATATAGGCCCTCATTACAACCCTGGCGGTCCGTGTTAAAGGGGCGGTAATACCGCAAACAGGCCAAACCGCCAACATAGACAGCCACTTTAACACTCTGACCGCCACGGCGGTAGCAACAAACACAGCGGCGGCAACCACCAACAGACAGGTGGAAGACAAAGTACCGCCCACTGTATTTCAAGATGCCTATCCGTCACCTTTTCCGGGGGGGGGGAACAAACGCGAACAAAAACACGGCGGAAACAGTACACAGAAGGGAAAACACTGACCTCTCCACACCCCACGAGGAACCAGGACGCCATGGAGCCCGAATTGCAGATACTGCCGATGCTGGTCTTCCTTGTCTTCTATCAGGAGCACCAAAGACGGCGGCGACCACCACAGTGAGTACTGCACCTACAACACAGGGGAGGGGGGAGGGAAAAGAGAGTGACACATACACGCAACATGCAACACATCCACCCCTACCCACAACACCATACACACAAATGCATGCAGCAACATTACATATACACTCCCCCCACCCCCTGGAAGAACGCAAGGACAAAAAGAAATTATATAAACAAATGTAATCATGTGAAAACTCCTTATCAAAGTTCAAAATCCAGTATATACAATTATGTACACCAACTACAAAAGTCCGGATAGTGCACCAATCATTGTCCGTGGACCACTGGGCCCAAAATGCATGGGCAAAGCCCACACTAGATACCTGACTGGAAACGGAGAGAACACTGCAGGGGCATCAGATAGAAATGAAACAGGCACCTCGGGGGGGTTTGCCCACTGCTCTATCCTGGGGAGTGCAAAGCCACAGTCTCTCAAGTCTCTCCAGTGGGTGGTTTGCCCACTGCTTTATCCTGCGAGAGTGCAAAGCCACAGTCTCTCAAGTGGATAACAGTTTCCACTAGTTCTGGAGGGGGCCTTGTGCCCAGAGTGTTTCATCCTGTCAAGGACTGAGGTAGTGGATGTATTTCTCCACTTGATCTGGAGGGGGCTTTGTGCCCAGAGTGCTTCATCCTGCCAAGGACTGAGGTAGTGGATGTGATACTCCACTGGTTCTGGAGGGGGCCTTGTGCCAAGAGTGCTTCATCCTGCCAAGGACTGAGGTAGTGGATGTGATACTCCAAGGACTGAGGTAGTGAATGTGATACTCCACTGGTTGTGGAGGGGGCCTTGTGCCCAGAGTGCTTCACGTGCAGTGTGGCCGGTACAATTCACTCACCAAGGTGTGCGTGGCACGACATTGGCGAGGTACAGATATCATGTGTCAGAGTCACCAGATCCTCGGGGTCTGTGTACGTTCCCAACACGTCCACCACTGAACAGCTCCAAGACTCTGATAGATAAATCACAGAGACTGAGAGAGTTCAAGAGGGGAAGAGTGGATTGGGAAGGGAACAGCTGGGAAGAAGACCTGTAGTAAGAAAAAGGTTAGAACACATGATATGAAAATTATATCTCCTAAAATCAATACTAGACTATGATTCTAACCCTAGTCACTCTGAAAACATGAACAATCTAAGAGTTAAGTTTTAAATGATTAAGTTTCAAGATGGCCGGATACCTGTAGGAATCAAGATGAATTAAATGAAAACTTTCTTATTCAAGTACTTTCCTTTACATGAGAATCAGAAAAACATTCTGACTAAATTTTAAACCAGTCATATAAATCCTGTTTTGAGAATGTATACTAGGACCGTACAATATTGCATCTAGAAACTCTGGCCTTCTGTGTACTCTTAAAATGTTTCAACACAAATTGCACATATTGTAGATATATATATATATATAGTAAACACCATAAAAGGATTGTGCACCATGAATAACATGATATGGATTCAGGAAACAAATCACATAACTTGTCAAGTCGAATATTACCTAATAAATATCTTAGAATAGTGGCATACAATAAATAACATGAAATAAACTCGAGGAGAGAATCGTGCGTCTTGCCGATTCGAGTGACACCATGTAAAATACCAAGAAATGGTAACACGCAATGAATATCCAGGTCAAATCATCATTAATCGAATTGCGCGTCTTGCCGATTCGTAAAACACGTTGTAAATGTCAAGAAATAACAGCTCACAATAAATAACAAGATCAAAGTACAATGAAACGAATCGCGCTTCTTTTGCCGATTCTTAAGCCACCATGTAAATGTCAAGAAATGGTAGCGCGCAATGAACAACAAAGTTAAATCCTCATGAAACAAGTTGCGCGTCTTGTCAATTCGTAAAACATCATGTAAATGTCAAGAAATAGTTGCGCGCAATGGACAACAATGTTTAAACACCATAAAACGAATTGCACGTCTTGACGATTCTTAAGCCACCATGCCAATGTCAAGAAATGGTAGCACGCAATGAAATCAAAGTCAAACCTTTATGAAACCAATCGCGCGTCTTGCCTATTTGTAAACTACCATATAAATGTCAAGAAATGGTAGCGCGCAAGTAATCTGTTACTCATTTAAGAATTAAGCCAAGAATATGAAAATTCTCAATAACGGTGTCGGGACATTCCAACCACCGTCTTACCGCCTGGAACAGTGATCACCAATGAAGGATGAAAGACAGAAGACTGGAAAATCCAAATAGGCTGCCCGAACAGGAGCTCAAGAAGAAGCTGCTGCTCTGCACCGGGACCTCTGAATAGTGAGCACTGGGAGTTCAACGAATTCAAAACGCGGCCGCACGACTCATCCTGAACATATCCCGCCACCATCACATCTCCGGACACCTGAAAAAACTTCACTGGCTCCCAGTCAACAAGAGGATCACCTTCAGACTCCTCACCCACGCACACAAAGCCCTGCACAACCTCGGACAAAAACTCATCAACCACTGAGTCTCCTTCTACACTCCTCTGCGCACCCTACGCTCGACCGGACAAGCCCTGGCAGCCGTACCCCGCATCCGCAAAGCCACCGCAGGAGGCAGATCTTTCTCTTTCCTGGCAGCGAAGACCTGGAACTCTCTTCCCAGCCACCTTCGCGCCATACAGGACCACCTCTCCTTCAGGAGGCAGCTCAAGACCTGGCTCTTCGAGCACTGACCCCCCACTCCCCCCCCCAGCGCCTTGAGACCCTTACGGGTGAGTAGCGCGCTTTATAAATGCAATTGATTGATTGGGCTGGCTCTCTTTTATAGAGTCTTGGCCCAGCCCAGAACCACGCCCAGGCATGTTGCAGGGAAAGTCTCTGGAAGGCCCTGGAAAGGGGCCACACCCTAACACACTCTGAAAACCTGCAGCAATACATTGCAAAGGAACAGTATTTGTAAGCATATTAAAAATACGTTTTCAGGATTGAACTCTGCAATGCAAAAGGTTTAACCACAACATATGAGCACAATGCATAAATTACTTTGTTTTGAGAGTGCTGGGTTTTAGCATTTTTGTCGCCAATAGAGCGCGTACTGCTCTGGTGTTGACAGTACTCCCCTCTCCCAGACGCGCTCTAGGGCCTGGTTTGCTTGGATTAAGACAATGAAAGCGTCTCACAAGTACTGGAGCATGAACATCAGATACGGAAACCCATGAGTTACTTTCAGGACCATAACCTTTCTATGAGATTAAGTACCATAGATTACGCCCTCTCAGTTTAGAATCCAACACTTTCTTTACTTCGTATTCTTCTTCCCCTTGTTCTAGAACAGGAGCTGGATGAGGGTGGACCTTTTGGACTGCCTTTTTCAAGAGGGAAGTGTGGAACACTGGATGAATCCGTAAGGATCTGGGGAATTGTAGTTTATAGGTCACCAGATTGATTTGCTGAAGGACAGTATAAGGACCTATGAATTTAGGGTTAAACATGTGCTTCTTCTTGAAGTCTATGGGGTTATTACAATTTTGGAGGAGGTGTTAATCCGTCCCAAAAGTGACGGTAAAGTGACGGATATACCACCAGCCGTATTATGAGTCCATTATATCCTATGGAACTCGTAATACGGCTGGTGGTATATCCGTCACATTTGGGAAGGATTAACACCTTCTCCAAAGTTGTAATAACTCCCTACATGTTTTGTGGAAAGCCACATTTTGTCACCTGATTGATATTGCGGTCCCTCACACTGTTTCTTGTCATAATGCCTTTTATATTTTTGTTTGGCTTTTTCTAAATGTGGTTGAATCAGTTTCTGGGTTTGATGTAAATGCTGAATGGCTTCTGACACAGCTGGAGTAAGAGAACTTTCTTGAGGAACTGTGATGGGCAAGGTGTCAGGATGATAGCCAAATAAACCAAAAAAGGGTGTAACGCCAATAGAAGTGTGGAATGAGTTATTGTAAGCTAACTCAGCTAACCAGAGCATAGATGTCCAAGAATGAAGTGCCTGTTCAGCGTAGGCACGTAGGTATTGTTTCAAAGTCTGATTTAGTCTCTCCGTTTGACCATCTGTTTGAGGATGGTGACTAGTAGATAGCGTGGATGTCACTTGGAGTGTTTTACACCATGTCTTCCAGAAATTGGAGGAAAATTGTGACCCCCGATCGGAGAGGATAACCTTTGGCAGTCCATGATAACGAACCACTCTGTTCAGTAAAATAGTTGCCAATTCACTAGAAATGGGCAATTTTTTACAGGTGATGAAATGTCCATATTTCGTGAAACTATCCACTACCACCAGAATTACTGAATGCTGTTGAACCACTGGCAGACCGGTAATAAAGTCTAAAGAAATGTGCTTCCATGGACGACTTGGGGTTGGAAGTGGATGTAACAACCCTTTTGGTTTTGAATGACTTGTTTTAATGCGAGCACAAATGTCACAGTTGTTTACCATTGCTTTTACATCTTTTGTTAGGGTAGGCCAACAAAAATAGCGTTGGATCAGTTCAAGAGTTTTAGGAGTACCTGGGTGACCTGCCGTAGGTATAACATGCAACCAATGAAACACTATCTTGCGAAGTTTGGTAGTGGGTACGAACAAACGAGCGTCATAAAAGGGTAAACCTTGCTTGATTGACCTTTTGGGATCTGCTTGGACCCATGTTTGCCATTTTTCAACAGTGAAAGAGTTGAGAATTTCTTCAAAGAAATCTTCAGTTTTTATGATACATAGAACCTTGTCAGGAGCAATGATAACTCTGGAGGCTTGAAATGCAGGCAACATGGTAGACTCTTGGCGGGACAAGGCGTCAGCCTTGCGATTATCTTTACCAGGCCGGAAGGTTACTACAAAATCAAATTTGGCAAAAAAAAGCATCCAGCGTAATTGCTGAGGGGTCAAAAGTCTGGCGGAACTCATGAATTGAAGATTCGATGATCAGTATATACTGTGACAGTGTATTTAGCACCCAACAAATGATGTCTCCATTCTTTAAAGGCATCACGAATCGCCAGAAGCTTTTTTTCAGCAATGACATAGTTCTGTTCGGCTTCGTTCAACTTCCGAGACATATAAGCTACAGGATGAAGTTGACAAGTGTCTTTATTTCGTTGTGATAAGACGGCTCCTATTGCTACATCTGAAGCATCAGCTTCCACTATGAAAGGTTGGTTCGCATCAGGATGATTCAAGACTGGGGCAGTGGAGAAAGCGTCCTTCAAATTCGAGAAGGCTTGATCAGCTTCTGGGGACCATACTAACTTTTCTTTCTTTCTTAGTAGCTTAGTGATTGGAGCCACTGTCTGGGAGAAATGATTTATGAACCTCCGGTAAAAATTTGCAAACCCCAGGAAACATTGTACATCACGAACAGTCTTTGGGGTGGGCCAATCAGATACAGCTTTTACTTTCTTTTCTGCCATCACCATACCTTGAGGGGTAAGAATAACCCCTAAAAACTCAACTGTGGTAACATGAAACTCACTCTTGGTTAGTTTGCAATATAAATGGTGTTTTCAAAGGGCTGCAAGAAATTTCTTGACATGTTGGACATGTTCGTTTTCATTGTCTGAGTAGATCAAAATGTCATCGATGTAGACTATGGCAAATATGTCGAGGTACTCTCTAAGAACGTCATTCAAGAAAAATTGAAATGCTGCTGGAGCATTACACAGACCAAAAGGCATGACCGTGTATTCAAAAAGGCCATGTCTTGTCTTGAACGCTGTTTTCCATTCGTCACCCTATCTCATTCTGACCAAATGATAAGCACCTCGAAGGTCAAGCTTCATGTAGATTTTTGATTTCTTTACTTGTTCCAATAAGACCGGAATTAGGGGCAAAGGATATTTATTCTTGATGGTGACTTTGTTCAAACCCCTATAGTCGCTGCAAGTTCGAAGTTCTCCATTACCTTTTGGAACAAAAAACAAAGACGAAGCTGCAGGAGACTTGGAGGGGCGAATGAAGCCATTCTCCAAAAACTGATCTAGGTATTTTCGTAAATGTTGATTTTCATGTTCTGACAGGGCATATACACGACAGTTGGGAAGTATCGCACCTGGGGCTAGATCAATTTGACAGTCATAAGATCTATGAGGAGGTAGAGTCTCTGCTCCTTTCTCATCAAATACATCTTTGTAAGATGAATACTGTTTGGGCAGCTGAATTTCTTTCTCCGGGCAGTAGCTATGTAAGAGTTGCAAACTTTTGGTACTTGAATCTTTTGGAGACATTGTTCATTACATAGCGCAGATGAGAACACGATTTTTCGTTCTGCCCAATTGATCTCCAGATTGTGATGAGTTAACCATGGCAAGCCGAGGATAATCCCATATTGGGGAGCATGGATCACGTCAAGGATGATTTTCTCTTTATGTTTCTTTCTTTGATTCTTATCTTCACAAATCATCGACAAGGGGATAGTCTGAACAGTTACTGGACCTCCAGTCAAGAGTTTCCCATCGACTGCCTGGATGATTTCTGGGGTCTTCTTTTCAATACATGGGATCCCCCATGCACAAACCAATTGGACATCAACAAAGTTCCCAGTAGCTCCAGAATCGACTAGAGCTTTTTTTAAATAGATCTTTTTCTTGACCTGAACTCTTATTTCCAGTTTAAGATGTCTAGATTGTGAAGGGTCCACGGTGACACCCAAGAACAACCCTTCTCTGCATCTTGGGTGTTTTAGTTTCCCAACTCGACTGGTGCATTGGCTGCGACCTTCTGAACTGGACCTTGCTTGTTCTTTGGTTTGATTGGAAAATCTTTGGCAAAATGACCTCTTCGCCCACAATAAAGACATTGTCAATTTTTTCTGCGTAGGTCCTTTTCATCTTTGGTCAAAGGTCTTCTGATGGTTCCAATTTCCATCGGTTCCGGCGTTCTTTCTTTCGGAGTTCTTGAGTCTCTGTTATCATGAACGCGGCATGAATATTTTTCAATCTTTTTGCGCGTTCCTTTAAGTTCTGCTAAACGATGATCAAGTCTCAAGACAAGATTTATTAATTCTTGACAGTCTGTAGGTTGTGGATCGATTTGCGCTTAGATATCTTTTAGTTCCTCTTTGAGTCCCTTGTAAAACAAGACCACTTGTTTTTCTTCAGGCCAGGATGTCTCGGCAACCAGCCTGTTAAAGTTGGCTAAATACGACACTAGGTCTTGATTCCCTTGGCGTCAATCTAATAATTCAGGAACAAAATTTCTCCAGTTGTACAACAAGGGACTATTTTTACGCACAAGAGGAATTGCCCAAGTAGCTGCATCCCCAGACAGATATGATAACAAGAAAGCTACTTTGGACTGGTCATCAGGGAAAGTATTTGGTCTGCAGGTGAAATGTTGTTCCACTTGAACCAGGAAAGATTGCGCTTTCAAAGGGTCACCTGAGAAACGTTCTGGGGGAGCTAAAGGAATTGCAGAAGGAACATTTAGGGAAATCGGATTACTTCCAGAAGCCTGAGAAGAAGTACCTGGCCAAAACACTCCTGTGGGACTTTGTTCCTTCTTCTCTACCTTATCTTGCAACTGACTCACTCTTTCTGCTAAGCTAGTTGTCAATTCTTTGGATGATACCACCTCTGCTTGAAGCTGGGTGATAGCCTTGGCTAACTCGTCTAGCGTGACCATGCTGAGAACATACACAAGCCAGGAGGATAATAATTCGTGGGCTCACTATTCTGTCAGAGTCACCAGATCCTCGGGGTCTGTGCACGTTCCCAACACGTCCACCACTGAACAGCTCCAAGACTCTGATAGATAAATCACAGAGACTGAGAGAGTTCAAGAGGGGATTAGGAAGGGAACAGCTGGGAAGGAGACCTGTAGTAAGAAAACGGTTAGAGCACACGATATGAAAATTATATCTCCTGAAATCAATACTAGACTATGATTCTAAGCCTAGTCACTCTGAAAACAATTAACAATCTAAGAGTTAAGTTTAAAATGATTAAGTTTCAAGATGGCCGGATACCTGTAGGGGAATCAAGATGAATTAAATGAAAACGTTCTTATTCAAGTACTTTCCTTTACATGAGAATCAGAAAAACATTCTTACTAAATTTTAAACCAGTCATATAAATCCTGTTTTGAGAATGTATACTAGGACCATATAATATTGCATCTAGAAACTCTGGCCTTCTGTGTACTCTTAAAATGTTTCAACACAAATTGCGCATATTGCAGATATCTATATCTATATATCTATATATATGCCTATGTGTATATATATATATATATATATATATATATATATAGTAAACACCATAAAAGGATTGTGCACCATGAATAACACGATATGGATTCAGGAAACAAATCACATAACTTGCCAAATTGAGTATTACCTAATAAATATCTTGGAATAGTGGCATACAATAAACAACATAAAATAAACTTGAGGAGAGAATCGTGTGTCTTGCCGATTCGAGTATCACCATGTAAAATACCAAGAAATGGTAACACGCAATGAATATCAAGGTCAAATCATCATTAATCGAATCGCGCGTCTTGACGATTCGTAAAACACGATGTAAATGTCAAGAAATAACAGCTCACAATAAATAAAGATCAAAGTACAAAGAAACAAATTGCGCTTCTTTTGCCGATTCTTAAGCCACCATGTAAATGTCAAGAAATGGTAGCGCGTAATGAACAACAAAGTTAAATCCTCATGAAACAAGTTGCGCGTCTTGTCAATTCGTAAAACATCATGTAAATGTCAAGAAATAGTAGAGCGCAATGGACAACAATGTTTAAACACCATAAAACGAATCGTGCGTCTTGCTGATTCTTAAGCCACCATGCCAATGTAAAGAAATGGTAGCACGCAATGAATAACAAAGTCAAAACTTTATGAAACCAATCGTGCATCTTGCCTATTTGTAAACTACCATATAAATGTCAAGAAATGGTAATGCGCAAGTAATCTGTTACTCATTTAAGAATTAAACCAAGAATATGAAAATTCTCAATAACGGTGTCGGGACAGTCCAACCACCATCTTACCGCCTGGAACAATGATCACCAATGAAGGATGAAGGACAGAAGATTGGAAAATCCAAATAGGCCGCCGGAACAAGAGCTCAGGAAGAAGCTGCTGCTCTGCACCGGGATCTCTGAATAGTGAGCACTGGGAGTTGGGCTGGCTCTCTTTTATAGGCATGTTGCAGGGAAAGTCTCTGGAAGGCCCTGGAAAGGGGCCACACCCTAACACACTCTGAAAACCTGCAGCAATACATTGCTAAGGAACAGTATTTGTAAGCATATTAAAAATACGTTTTCAGGATTGAACTCTGCAAAGCAAAAGGTTAAACCACAACTTATCAGCACAATGCATACATTACTTTGTTTTGAGAGTGCTGGGTTTTTGTATTTTTGTCGCCAATAGAGCGCGTACTGCTCTGGTGTTGACAGCATGATACGCCATGGAGGCAGCAACATACCCCACACTGCTGCGGCTTCGCCTTCCATCTGCAGGTGCCAACAGTGAGGACAGTAATGCTTCATGGAAGCTGCCCAGGGTCCTGGAACTCTCCTCCAGCCTCGGACGACTGACCACGGGGGATGGTAGGCATGTCAGCGGTGGTGCCACTGTCTGAGAACGTCACGGGGCCGCTGGCAGTGCTTGCGGCGGTGTCTGTGGGGCGGTGCTGGCGGCGGGGTCTCTGGCGGCAGGGCTGGCGGCGTTGCATGGGTCAGCACCTGCTGAGGGAGAAAGCAGGATGTCTCCTGCAGCCTCAGATGGCTGCCCACCGGGAAAGAGACTGGGGACTGTCGCAGCGGCTGTAGACGTGGTGGGGGCGGTGCAGGTGGCGGTGCAGCTAGCGATGTTCGCCACCGTACAGGCTGGCGTGGACGTGGACAAAAGGACCCTTAGTCGGTGCCACCATGTCCTCTCCTGACCTGCCCTTCTATTTTTGGCCCTTCCCCATCTTTGATGGTGGCGCAGTTGTCTTGCCACTGTCCCCTTTTGTTTTCTCTGAGCCCTTGGTGGCTGGTAGTTTCGGCTTCTCCCTCCGGGATGTGGGCACCTTTTTCACCTTAGCAGGTGGCGGAATGTCCTTGCCTTCGCTACGTGGCACACTGGCAGCCCTGATGGTTGGCGCACTCCATGACCCCGCAGTTGCTGCCACCACTGTGCCTGGGGATGTGGTGGCTGAGGTGCTGGGCTGGGACCTGGAAAGCCTGGCCCTAGGTGAAGGACGGGGGGAGGTGTAGGGAAGAGGTCAATATTAGCCAGGAAAAGTTTTTTAGGCACACTGGGACGGGTAGATGGAGGGGGTTTGGGAGTGGAGGAAGAGGTAGTGGTTGTAGGAGGTGTACGTCTGCTGAATTTGGGTGAAGGTGCATGGGCTGGAGGCTGTTGTGAGGTGGATGGCTGTTGGGTGGGTGTGTGCCTGTGTTTGTGTACTTTGGGAGGAGGGCTCACTGACACACTGGGAGAGGACACTGGGGATGTGTGAATGGTAGTGGGGTGGTGATTGCACGTGAGTGGTGTGTGGTGATGGGCGTGCTGGTGATGGAGGTAGTGGCTGAGGATGTAGTGCATACAGGTGTAAGTAGAGACAAGACTGGGAGGGGGGAGGGAGACGTGGAGGAGGGGGACACAGTGGAGGAAGTGGATGTTGCTGTGTCTGCATGGGTATGGTGCTTGTGTGAGTGCCTGTGGGATGTGTGGTGCTTATGTTTGCCTGAGCCACTCTTGTGTGTTGATGTGTGTGCATAGTTGTCAGATGGTGTGCTTGGGATAGGCTGAGGTACAGGGGATTGGGTCTGGGTGGAGGAGGTTGGAGGGGGGAGGCTGGACACAGGGACAATGGCTGCCATCAGAGGCTGAGATGCTCTCTGTTGGGCTGCCTGGCCAGAATGAATGCCCTCCAGGTATGCATTTGTTTGTTGCTAATGCCTCTCAACACACTGGATGGCATTCAGAATGGTAGACTGCCCAACAGTGAGGGATCTCAGGAGGTCAATAGGCTCCTCACTGAGGCCAGCAGGGCTGACTGGGGCAGGGCCTGAGGTGCCTGGGGCGAAGGAGATGCCCACCCTCCTGGTTGAGCGGGCACGGGACACATGCTGAGGGGCTGCTGGGAGGCCGGTGCTGGTAGGGGGGTGGCGGCTGTACCTGTTGATGCGGTGGGCACAGAGGGGCCCGCCACCGCAAGGGAGCTCCCATCAGAGGAGGAGTCCAGCGGCACAGGTCCTCCCATCTTTTACGACAGTGGGTGCTCCATCTGTGGTAGACCCCCAGGGTCCGGACGTCCTTGGCGATGGCACGCCAAATAGCCTTCTTCTGGTGGGTGCTGACCTAGTGGAATGGTACAGGGGGAAAGGACATTACTCACCGGCCAGACCGTCATACTCATTGCCCACCAGTTTCCACCCATGCCATGACTCACATACACTCAGCATCCGCACATGTAGGCCTCAGCCCCCCCTCATGTTTCAGCCAGCCACACCACTCAAAGCAGGCATTGCCCATTCAGCATGCTCACAGTGTACTCACCTGTTTGTCTGGAGGACCGTACAGTTGCGTGTGCTGGGGGAGGACCCCATACACTAGTTTCCCCAACTCCTCTGAAGTGAAGGCAGGTGCCCTTTCCCCAGACAATCGAGCCATCATCGCTTCCTGACACAGCTCACAGCAGCACTTGCAGTGTAGGTCCTCTCCTGTTGAAGGTCAGGTATCAAGTGAGTGAACAGACAGAAAATGGCGGTCGCGGCGGTGTGTACTGTCACGGCCGGCGTACATCGTCATTGGCTCCTGGGACCCATAGGACCCAATGTTAACCAATGCTGATTTGCACTGCGGTCTTCGACCGCCCACCGCAACTGTGTACAATGCCAGCGCAGTTACCTCAAATCCCCGTGTCCCTCCTTACAGGTCAGGCAGCCGCAATATACAGAGTTACAGGCACATTGCGGATTAATAAATTTTCATCAAATAACAATTTGTGTTGGCTGACTCTCTGCTCGCTGTTCTCCTCCATAGGGCATGTCTGCTGGGGCAGGTGATGAGATGGCGGCATCCTCCGGTGTACAGACCCCTGGTGGACTGTTGACAATGTAAGAGAGACACATCATAGTCACATACAGACTTGATCGTGCAATAATCCAGGAACTGTGTGCCCAGTTGGAGCCGGACCTGATGTCAGCTATCCGCCATCCCACAGGAATCACCCCTCTAGTGCAGGTCCTGTCAGTACTCCATTTCCTGGCAAGTGGTTCCTTTCAAACAACAGTGGCCATTGCATCATGGATTTCCCAGCCAATGTTCTCTAACATGCTGTCCAGAGTGTTGTCTGCCCTGGTGAAACACATGCGCATCTACATTGTGTTCCCTCGGGTGGAGGATTTGCCCAAAGTGAAAGGTGACTTCTATGCCCTGGGACATATCCCCAACATCATTGGTGCCATTGATGGGACACATGTGGCATTAGTACCCCCACGCAGGAGTGAACAGGTGTACAGAAACCGGAAGAGCTACCATTCGATGAATGTGCAGATGGTGTGTTTGGCAGACCAGTACATTTCCCATGTGAATTCCAAGTTTCCTGGCTCAGTGCATGACGATTACATTTTGAGGAATAGAAGCATCCCTTATGTGATGGGGCAACTCCAGAGGCACCGTGTGTGGCTAATAGGCAAGGACCCAATACAGTGTGAATAGGTGTCTGGGTATGGGGTTGTCCCTAAGGGTTAGTGTGTGTCTAACAGGTGTCCCTCAATATTTGCAGGTGACTCTGGTCACCCCAACCTGTCATGGCTAGTGACCCCAGTGAGGAATCCCAGGGCACAGGCAGAGGAGCGCTACAATGAGGCACATGGGCGAACTAGGAGGGTGATCAAACTCACCATCGGCCTCCTGAAGGCCAGATTCTGGTGCCTCCATCTGACAGGTTGTTCCCTCTGCTACTCTCCAAAGAAGGTGTGCCAAATCATCGTGGCCTGCTGTATGCTGCACAACCTGGCTTTGTGATGCAGGTGCCTTTTCTGCAGGAGGATGGGCCAGATGGTGGTCTTGTGGCAGCTGTGGAGCCTGTGGATAGTGAAGAAGAGGAGGCAGAAGAAGAGGATATCGACAACCGAAACAACATAATCATGCAATGCTTCCAGTGAGACACAGGTAAGAAGATGTCACTGCCTCCCACATCTCACACAATTTTTGGAGCCAGCATAAGCCTGTCATTTTCACTCAGTGTATGGACCCTGACTTGTCACTTTGGCTTTCCATTTCACAGATCTGGGTCCCACTTTGTGCCCTTTGCTTTGTTTCCTCCTGGCCTACAGCTGTGTTCCATTGGTATGTGCACAAGTAAATTGACATTGCCATATTCCATGGTTATTGCAATTACACATTTGTGAAAGCACAGACTGACTCCAGATTGTTTTGTGATTGAAGTGTGTTTATTTCTGTGCAAATAAGTGGAGGGGGTTGTAAAATGGGCTGGGGTGATGGTGGAGGAATGTCCATGGCAGAGTCCAGTCTATTTGTTTCTAGGTGCATTGTCCAAAGGGGCATGGGAAGTGGAGCAATGGAAGTTTAAGGATGGACAGGATGACAAAGTGGGACAGAAGGGTGACATTCAGGGGGGTCTCATTTCCTGGCGGGGACTTTGCAATGTTCTCTGTCTTGTTCCTGGATCTCAGGGACCGTTTGCGGGGTGGTTCTCCATCTGCAGGGAGTGGGGTGCTGGTGTGGTATTTCTGTGGCGGTGCCTCCTGTCCACTAGTGCTGGCGGAGGTGGAGGGCTGTTCATTGTCCAGGCTAGTATCTGGCCCCCCTTGTTGTGCCACTTGGTCCCTCGTGGTGTTGACAAGGTCTTGCAGCACCCCTGCAATGGTGACCAGGGTGTTGTTATTGGACTTCAAGTCCTCCCTGATCCCAAGGTAGTGTTCCTCATGCTGCTGCTGGGTGTCCTGAAACTTGGCCAGTACCATTTCCATCGTCTCCTGGGAATGATGGTAAGCTCCCATAATGTTGGAGAGTGCCTCGTGGAGAGTGGGTTCCCCGGGCCTGTCCTCCACCTGTCGCACAGCAGTCCTCCCAGCTTCCCTGTTGTCCTGTACCTCTGTCCCCTGAACCGTGTGCCCACTGCCCCCAGATCCCTGATAGTCCTGTGTTAGTGGGGTTGCCTGGGTTCCCTGTAGTGGTGGACACACTGCTGATTTACGTGTCCTGTGGATAGAGGGATGGGCCTGCTGGGTGGGTGCTGTGCTGGTATTTCCTGAGGGGGGAGGCTCTGTGGTGGATTGTGACTGTGTCAGGGGAACCGACCGTCCCGAGGTCCCTGATGGGCCGAGCTGGTCATCTTGATCCAGGCATGCAGAACTGCTGTCATCACTGTGGGTCTCTTCTGTGGGGGGCCTGTATACGTATGGCACCTCCTGTCCAGTGAGGTTGGGTAGGGGTCCTGTTGGGGTGTAAAAGCATAAGTATTGTATCTGTGTGTGCCATCGTGTGCACTGGGTGGTGACCCTCTACTCCAGTGCTTGCATTCTTGGCTTGTCCTTGTGTGATAGTTGGTTTGGGGTCTGTGTGCGTAGCTGTACTGGACATGCTTTGGTGATGGGGGTCCATGCATTGGTGTTACATACAGGGCTTGTTTTTGGGATGTGTGGGTTGTGTTGGTGGGGTATCTGTGGGTTGTTGGGGTGATGGGTGTGAGGTTAATGGTGGGGTATGTGTGAGAAAGTAGCCTCTTTCTAGCCTTGTTACCCCCACTTTTGGCCTGTTTGTGAGTGTATGTCAGAGTGTTTTCACTGTCTCACTTGGATCCTGCTAGCCAGGGCCCAGTGCTCATAGTGAAAACCCTATGTTTTCAGTATGTTTGTTATGTGTCACTGGGACCCTGCTAGTCAGGACCCCAGTGCTCATACGTTTGTGACCTATAGGTATGTGTTCCCTGTGTGATGCCTAACTGTCTCACTGAGGCTCTGCTAACCAGAACCTCAGTGGTTATGCTCTCTCATTTCTTTCAAATTGTCACTAACAGGCTAGTGACCAATTTTACCAATTTACATTGGCTTACTGGAACACCCTTATAATTCCCTAGTATATGGTACTGAGGTACCCAGGGTATTGGGGTTCCAGGAGATCCCTATGGGCTGCAGCATTTCTTTTGCCACCCATAGGGAGCTCTGACAATTCTTACACAGGCCTGCCACTGCAGCCTGAGTGAAATAACGTCCACGTTATTTCACAGCCATTTTACACTGCACTTAAGTAACTTATAAGTCACCTATATGTCTAACCTTTACCTGGTAAAGGTTAGGTGCAAAGTTACTTAGTGTGAGGGCACCCTGGCACTAGCCAAGGTGCCCCCACATTGTTCAGGGCCAATTCCCAGGACTTTGTGAGTGCGGGGACACCATTACACGCGTGCACTACATATAGGTCACTACCTATATGTAGCTTCACAATGGTAACTCCGAATATGGCCATGTAACATGTCTATGATCATGGAATTGCCCCCTCTATGCCATCCTGGCATAGTTGGCACAATCCCATGATCCCAGTGGTCTGTAGCACAGACCCTGGTACTGCCAAACTGCCTTTCCTGGGGTTTCACTGCAGCTGCTGCTGCTGCCAACCCCTCAGACAGGTTTCTGCCCCCCTGGGGTCAAGCCAGGCTTGTCCCAAGATGGCAGAACAAAGGACTTCCTCTGAGAGAGGGTGTTACACCCTCTCCCTTTGGAAAATGGTGTGAAGGCAAGGGAGGAGTAGCCTCCCCCACCCTCTGGAAATGCTTTCATGGGCACATTTGGTGCCCATTTCTGCATAAGGCAGTCTACACCGGTTCAGGGACCCCTTAGCCCTGCTCTGGCGCGAAACTGGACAAAGGAAAGGAGAGTGACCACTCCCCTGACCTGCACCTCCCTGGGAGGTGTCCAGAGCTCCTCCAGTGTGCTCCAGACCTCTGCCATCTTGGAAACAGAGGTGCTGCTGGCACACTGGGCTGCTCTGAATGGCCAGTGCCACCAGGTGACGTCAGAGACTCCTTCTGATAGGCTCCTTCAGGTGTTGCTAGCCTATCCTCTCTCCTAGGTAGCCAAACCCTCTTTTCTGGCTATTTAGGGTCTCTGTCTCTGGGGAAACTTTAGATAACGAATGCAAGAGCTCATCAGAGTTCCTCTGCATCTCTCTCTTCACATTCTGCCAAGGAATCGACTGCTGACCGCGCTGGAAGCCTGCAAAACTGCAACATAGTAGCAAAGACGACTACTGCAACTCTGTAACGCTGATCCTGCCGCCTTCTCAACTGTTTTCCTGGTGGTGCATGCTGTGGGGGTAGTCTGCCTCCTCTCTGCACTAGAAACTCCGAAGAAATCTCCCGTGGGTCGACGGAATCTTCCCCCTGCAACCGCAGGCACCAAAAAGCTGCATTACCGGTCCCTTGGGTCTCCTCTCAGCACAACGAGTGAGGTCCCTTGAATCCAGCAACTCTGTCCAAGTGACTCCCACAGTCCAGTGACTCTTCAGTCCAAGTTTGGTGGAGGTAAGTCCTTTCCTCCCCACGCCAGACTGCATTGTTGGTAACCGTGACTTTTGCAACTTCTCCGGCCCCTGTACACTTCCGGCGGAAATCCTTTGTGCACAGCCAAGCCTGGGTCCACGGCACTCTAACCTGCATTGCACTACTTTCTAAGTTGGTCTCCGGTGACGTGGGACTCCTTTGTGTAACTTCAGGTGAGCACCATTTCACGCATCCTTGTAGTGCCTGTTTCTGGCACTTCTCCTGGTGCTACCTGCTGCTAAGAGGGCTCCTTGTCTTGCTCGACGTCCCCTCTACCTCCTGGTCCAATTTGCGACCTCCTGGTCCCTCCTGGGCCACAGCAGCGTCCAAAAACGCTAACCGCACGATTTCCAGCTAGCAAGGCTTGTTGGCGTTCCTTCGGCGGGAAAATACTTCTGCACGACTCGCCACAGCGAGAGGGATCCGTCCACCAAAGGGAAAGTCTCTAGCCCTTTTCGTTCCCGAGAAACCTCAGCTTCTCCTGTCCAGTAGAAGCTTCTTTGCACCCACAGCTGGCATTTCCTGGGCATCTGCCCATCTCCGACTTGCTTGTGACTTTTGGACTTCGTCCGCTTGTTCCACAGGTACCCTAGATTGGAAATCCACCGTTGTTGCATTGTTGGATTGTGTCTTTCCTGCATTATTCCTCTATCACGACTTCTTTGTCTATTGGGGAACTTTAGTGCACTTTTCACTCACTTTTCAGGGTCTTGGGGTGGGCTATTTTTCTAACCCTCACTATTTTCTAATAGTCCCAGCGACCCTCTACAAGGTCACATAGGTTTGGGGTCCATTCGTGGTTCGCATTCCACTTTTGGAGTAATTGGTTTGTGTTGCCCCTATCCCTATGTGTCTCCATTGAATCCTATTGTAACTATACATTGTTTGCACTGTTTTCTAAGACTATACTGCATATTTTTAGTACTGTGTACATATAACTTGTGTATATTTGCTATCCTCACTCTGAGGGTACACTCTGAGATACTTTGGCATATTGTCATAAAAATAAAGTACCTTTATTTTTAGTATAACTGTGTATTGTGTTTTCTTATGATATTGTGCAAGTGACACCTGTGGTACTGTAGTAGCTTCACACGTCTCCTAGTTCAGCCTAAGCTGCTCTGCTAAGCTACCATTATCTATCAGCCTAAGCTGCTAGACACCCTATACACTAATAAGGGATACCTGGGCCTGGTGCAAGGTGTAAGTACCCCTTGGTACTCACTACAAGCCAGTCCAGCCTCCTACGTTGGTTGTGCAGCGGTGGGATAAGTGCTTTGAGACTACTTACCACTCTTGTCATTGTACTTTTCATAAGAGAAAAATATACAAAACAAGTTCAGTGTATGTACACATAACTAAAAAGTTTTGCATTTCCTCTTCTCACTGTTATCTAAAGTGCTGAAAAGTACTTCTAAACTTTCAAAAAGTTCTTAAAAGTTTAAAAAGTTTTTTTCTGTCTTTCTAAAAAGTTCTGAAAACTTTTTTCACTTTTTCTATCACTTTAACTCTCTCTAAAAATGTCTGGCACAGGCCAAAATGTTGATCTGTCCAAACTTGCATATGACCACCTTAGCTGGAAAGGAGCAAGGAGTCTCTGTGTAGAGAGAGGTTTGAGTGTAGGGAAGAATCCTTCCTTGGAATTATTGCTTAATATGCTTAGAGAACAAGATAAGGCCAAAGGGGCCACATCTGTTGAAAAAGTAGCAAATGGTTCCCAATCTGATCCAGGGACTCCCCCAGGAAAAGATTCAGGAAAGAAAGTTCCCAGCCTGCACATTACTAGACAGTCTAGCATAGTTGGTAATGATGAAGAGTCACACCATACAAATAGTGTTGTCTCACATCATAGCAAGAGCATTCATTCTCACCACACTGAAAGTGATGTTTCTGTTAGCCAAGCTGTTAGGGTGGCTTCTGTAAGGGACAGTTCTCCTTCTGTTCATTCCCATCATACCTCTGTATCTTGGAATGTCCCTCCCACCAACCCAGATGACAGAATGTTAGAAAGGGAACTCAATAAGTTGAGGGTGGAACAAACCAGACTGAAGCTTAAAAAGCAACAGCTGGATTTGGATAGAAAGTCTTTTGAACTAGAGAAGGAAAGACAGAAGTTGGGTTTAGAAACCCATGGTGGCAGCAGCAGTATTCCCCATAGTATCCTGCAAAAGAGCATGATTCAAGGAATCTGCACAAGATAGTTCCCCCTTATAAGGAGGGGGATGACATTAACAAGTGGTTTGCTGCACTTGAGAGGGCCTGTGTTGTACAGGATGTCCCTCAAAGGCAGTGGGCTGCTATCCTATGGCTATCATTTAGTGGAAAAGGTAGGGATAGGCTCCTTACTGTGAAAGAAAGTGATGCCAATAATTTTACAGTTCTTAAGAATGCACTCCTGGATGGTTATGGCGTAACCACTGAACAATATAGGATAAAGTTCAGAGAGACCAAAAAGTAGTCTTCACAAGACTGGGTTGATTTCATTGACCATTCAGTGAAGGCCTTGGAGGGGTGGTTACATGGCAGTAAAGTTACTGATTATGACAGCCTGTATAACTTGATCCTGAGAGAGCATATTCTTAATAATTGTGTGTCTGATTTGTTGCACCAGTACTTGGTGGACTCTGATCTGACCTCTTCCCAATAATTGGGAAAGAAGGCAGACAAATGGGTCAGAACAAGGGTGAACAGAAAAGTTCATACAGGGGGGTGACAAAGAGAACACTAAGAAGAAAGATGGTGAAAAATCTCAAGATAAGCATGGGGACAAGGGTAAAACAAAAGATCCCACTTCAAATCTTAAACACTCTTCAGGGGGTGGGGATAAAACAAATTCTTCCTCTTCTTCTCAACCTACACAATTTAAAAAGCCTTGGTGCTTTGTGTGTAAAAATAGAGGCCATAGGCCAGGGGATAAGTCCTGTCCAGGTAAACCCCCTGAGCCTACCACCACTAACACATCAAGCTCTAGTGCCCCTAGCAGTAGTGGTACTAGTGGTGGGACTGCTGGCAACAGTCAAGTTAAGGGTGTAGTTGGGTTCACTTATGGGTCCATAGTAGAAACTGGGGTAGTCACTCCCAAGACAGTTTCTGTCACACCTAGTGGCATTGGCCTTGCCACACTGGCTGCTTGTCCCCTTACAATGGATAAGTACAGGCAGACAGTTTCAATAAATGGTGTTGAGGCCTTGGCCTACAGGGACACAGGTGCCAGTATCACTTTGGTGACTGAACACCTAGTGCACCCTGATCAACACATCATTGGACAACAGTATAAGATTATTGATGTCCATAACTCCACTAAGTTTCTTCCCTTAGCTATAATTCAGTTTAGTTGGGGTGGAGCTACTGGCCCTAAGCAGGTGGTGGTATCACCTAGCTTACCTGTAGACTGTCTCTTAGGTAATGACCTAGAGACCTCAGGTTGGGCTGATGTAGAGTTTTATGCCCATGCAGCCATGCTGGGCATCCCTGAGGAATTGTTCCCTCTCATTTCTACTGAAATGAAAAAGCAAAGGAGGGAAGGCCTGAAAACTCAGGATCCCTCTCTATCAACAGGTAAAAAGGGTATCACAGTATCCCCTAACCACCCTACCATTCAGGATACCATTCCTGTGGTGGGAGAAACCTCTCCTGGGGTGGCACCTGTTCCAAGGGAATCATCAGCTGGCAAAGCTGGACTCCCTGAGGTAGAAGTACCTCTCTGTGGGATAACTAACATTGGTGAGAAAAAGAGCACCATTTTAGTTAACATGGAGCATCCCTCCAACCCTCCCAGAGAAACTTTAGTGGAGAAACTCTGCACTGCCTCACAACACTTAAGACAGCATCCCTGCCCTAGTGTGGAGCTCATAGGACAGCATCCCTGCCCTGCTCCAACTCAAGAGAAACAGCATCCCTGTTCTCTCTTCCAGCCATATGGACAAAGTTTTTGCCCAGCTATGGCTTTTCTGTGACAGCATCCCTGTCTGGCATTTCCATCACTACAAATAGGTTCAGTGGACAATTCCCACTGCTTTAAACTAAAACTTACTGATAGAAACTCTGAAAATACATCTTCACATTGTTGCTTAGCTAAAAAACTTCAAACAGGGTGGTTTACATCCCCACAGGGAAGTAACCATATAGTGGATGATAAAGGGAGTAACCAGTCTATTGCAGAGCTACTCTCTACTTATCACCACTTAGACAATAAAGTCTCAACTGGCCAAGGTTAGCCTTATTGTCCTTCGTTTGGGGGGGGGGTTGTGTGAGAAAGTAGCCTCTTTCTAGCCTTGTTACCCCCACTTTTGGCCTGTTTGTGAGTGTATGTCAGAGTGTTTTCACTGTCTCACTGGGATCCTGCTAGCCAGGGCCCAGTGCTCATAGTGAAAACCCTATGTTTTCAGTATGTTTGTTATGTGTCACTGGGACCCTGCTAGTCAGGACCCCAGTGCTCATAAGTTTGTGACCTATAGGTATGTGTTCCCTGTGTGATGCCTAACTGTCTCACTGAGGCTCTGCTAACCAGAACCTCAGTGGTTATGCTCTCTCATTTCTTTCAAATTGTCACTAACAGGCTAGTGACCAATTTTACCAATTTACATTGGCTTACTGGAACACCCTTATAATTCCCTAGTATATGGTACTGAGGTACCCACGGTATTGGGGTTCCAGGAGATCCCTATGGGCTGCAGCATTTCTTTTGCCACCCATAGGGAGCTCTGACAATTCTTACACAGGCCTGCCACTGCAGCCTGAGTGAAATAACGTCCACGTTATTTCACAGCCATTTTACACTGCACTTTAGTAACTTATAAGTCACCTATATGTCTAACCTTTACCTGGTAAAGGTTAGGTGCAAAGTTACTTAGTGTGAGGGCACCCTGGCACTAGCCAAGGTGCCCCCACATTGTTCAGGGCCAATTCCCAGGACTTTGTGAGTGCAGGGACACCATTACACGCGTGCACTACATATAGGTCACTACCTATATGTAGCTTCACAATGGTAACTCCGAATATGGCCATGTAACATGTCTATGATCATGGAATTGCCCCCTCTATGCCATCCTGGCATAGTTGGCACAATCCCATGATCCCAGTGGTCTGTAGCACAGACCCTGGTACTGCCAAACTGCCTTTCCTGGGGTTTCACTGCAGCTGCTGCTGCTGCCAACCCCTCAGACAGGTTTCTGCCCCCCTGGGGTCAAGCCAGGCTTGTCCCAGGATGGCAGAACAAAGGACTTCCTCTGAGAGAGGGTGTTACACCCTCTCCCTTTGGAAAATGGTGTGAAGGCAGGGGAGGAGTAGCCTCCCCCAGCGTCTGGAAATGCTTTCATGGGCACATTTGGTGCCCATTTCTGCATAAGCCAGTCTACACCGGTTCAGGGACCCCTTAGCCCTGCTCTGGCGCGAAACTGGACAAAGGAAAGGGGAGTGACCACTCCCCTGACCTGCACCTCCCATGGGAGGTGTCCAGAGCTCCTCCAGTGTGCTCCAGACCTCTGCCATCTTGGAAACAGAGGTGCTGCTGGCACACTGGGCTGCTCTGAGTGGCCAGTGCCACCAGGTGACGTCAGAGACTCCTTCTGATAGGCTCCTTCAGGTGTTGCTAGTCTATCCTCTCTCCTAGGTAGCCAAACCCTCTTTTCTGGCTATTTAGGGTCTCTGTCTCTGGGGAAACTTTAGATAACGAATGCAAGGGCTCATCAGAGTTCCTCTGCATCTCTCTCTTCACCTTCTGCCAAGGAATTGACTGCTGACCGCGCTGGAAGCCTGCAAAACTGCAACATAGTAGCAAAGACGACTACTGCAACTCTGTAACGCTGATCCTGCCGCCTTTTTTACTGTTTTCCTGGTGGTGCATGCTGTGGGGGTAGTCTGCCTCCTCTCTGCACTAGAAGCTCCAAAGAAATCTCCTGTGGGTCGACGGAATCTTCCCCCTGCAACTGCAGGCACCAAAAAGCTGCATTACCGGTCCCTTGGGTCTCCTCTCAGCACGACGAGCGTGGTCCCTTGAATCCAGCAACTCTGTCCAAGTGACTCCCACAGTCCAGTGACTCTTCAGTCCAAGTTTGGTGGAGGTAAGTCTGTGCCTCCCCAAGCCAGACTGCATTGTTGGTAACCGCAACTTTTGCAACTTCTCCGGCCCCTGTGCACTTCCGGCGGAAATCCTTTGTGCACAGCCAAGCCTGGGTCCACGGCACTCTAACCTGCATTGCACGACTTTCTAAGTTGGTCTCCGGCGACGTGGGACACCTTTCACCTTTAACTTCGGGTGAGCACCATTTCCCGCATCCTTGTAGTGCCTGTTTCTGGCACTTCTCCGGGTGCTACCTGCTGCTAAGAGGGCTCCTTGTCTTGCTCGACGTCCCCTCTACCTCCTGATCCAGTTTGCGACCTCCTGGTCCCTCCTGGGCCACAGCAGCGTCCAAAAACAATAACCGCATGATTTGCAGCTAGCAAGGCTTGTTGGCATTCTTTTGGCGGGGAAACACTTCTGCATGACTCTCCACGGCGAGAGGGATGCGTCCACCAAAGGGAAAGTCTCTAGCCCTTTTCGTTCCTGCAGAAACCTCAGCTTCTCCTGTCCAGTAGAAGCTTAGTTGCACCCACAGCTGGCATTTCCTGGGCATCTGCCTATCTCCGACTTGCTTGTGACTTTTGGACTTGGTCCCCTTGTTCCACAGGTACCCTAGATTGGAAATCCACCGTTGTTGCATTGTTGGTTTGTGTCTTTCCTGCATTATTCCTCTATCACGACTTTTTTGTCTATTGGGGAACTTTAGTGCACTTTGCACTCACTTTTCAGGGTCTTGGGGTGGGCTATTTTTCTAACCCTCACTATTTTCTAATAGTCCCAGCAACCCTCTACAAGGTCACATAGGTTTGGGGTCCATTCGTGGTTCGCATTCCACTTTTGGAGTATATGGTTTGTGTTGCCCCTATCCCTATGTGTCTCCATTGCATCCTATTGTAATTATACATTGTTTGCACTGTTTTCTAAGACTATACTGCATATTTTTAGTACTGTGTACATATAACTTGTGTATATTTGCTATCCTCACTCTGAGGGTACACTCTGAGATACTTTGGCATATTGTCATAAAAATAAAGTACCTTTATTTTTAGTATAACTGTGTATTGTGTTTTGTTATGATATTGTGCAAGTGACACCTGTGATACTGTAGTAGCTTCACACGTCTCCTAGTTCAGCCTAAGCTGCTCTGCTAAGCTACCATTATCTATCAGCCTAAGCTGCTAGACACCCTATACACTAATAAGGGATACCTGGGCCTGGTGCAAGGTGTAAGTACCCCTTGGTACTCACTACAAGCCAATCCAGCCTCCTACAGTATGTGATGGCATGCAGGTGGGGTGGGGGGGATAAAGTAGTTAAGATATGACTTGCCAGAGTCCAGTCCTCCTGCTACTCCTGCGAGGCCCTCAGGATGCAGAATTGCCAAGACTTGCTCCTCCCATGATGTTAGTTGGGGGGGCAGGTGGGGGTCCACCGCCAGTTCTCTGTACTGAAATCTGGTGTCTGGATACCACCAAACGCACCTTCCCCCGTAGGTAGTTCCATCTCTTCCTGATGTCATCCCGTGTTCTTGTATGCTGTCCCTCTGCGTTGACCCTGCCGACAATTCTCCATCATAGCTCCATCTTCCTTGCAATGGATGTCTGCTGCACCTGTGATCCGAATAGCTGTGGCTCTACCCGGATGATTTCCTCCACCATGACCCTGAGCTCCTCCTCAGAGAACCTGGGGTGTTGTTGAGGTGCCATGATGTGGTGTGGGTGATGTGTGAGGTGGTGTCTGTTGTGATGTGTGAGGGGATGTATTGGTGTGTGTTGTTTGAGGTGCGTGGATGTAGTGTAAGTGATGGTGTTGTGCGTCTGTGGATGCTGCTGTTGTTTAAGGTGGTGTATCTCTCTGGCCTGCTTAAAATTTCTGGTAGTAAGGGTTTGTGGGTAATGCGGGGGGGCGTGTTTTATAGTGTCATGGGTGGGGTGTGTGTATGTGTTTAATGTGTGGTGTGTGTACTGCCAATGGTTTACTGCGGTTGAAAGTCCGCCGTGTTGATTCGTGGGTCGTGATAGTGTTGGCGTATTCTTGTTGGCGTGACGGTGTCGGTTTTGTTATCGCCTGTTTTTCACTGACCTTTGGTGTGGCGGACTTGTGTGGGTGTCTGTATTGTGGCAGATTCCGAGCCGTGGGTCGTAATACCTGTAGCGGAATGCCGCAGCTGCAGCAGTATGTTGGCGGTCTTCTGCGCGGCGGTAAGCGGTATTTACCGCCAGGGTTGTAATGAGGGCCATAATCTCAGAAATAGAGATAATATAAAAACGCCTGATAGATATCAGTATACTGATACACAACAATCTCGTTCCTTTCAGGACTCATCGGAAAAACAAACTGAGAGAGGTGGGTGATCAGAGCAAAGGACAGAGTACGTGAAACTGAGACAGGAATCACAACGCTCTTCGGAAGTTTCTGTTAAAAAGGAAGAGAAACCCGCCCAACAAAAACCACAATTTAAAAAGAAAAAAGTGGCAGCAGTCGCATTCCGACATGCCACTCAGGAGGAGGGTCCTCTTGAAGAACAAGACATGGGCTCTAGCATTGCTAGACAGCGCGGCAGAGGTCCCAATAGTTCGCCAGAATCTTCTAGAGCATCTGGAGGTGAAAGTAACTGATGACTTTATACAAGTAGAAACTGCGGACATGCGTGTCTCCACGCCTGACAGGGTGTATAAAGTGACACTACAGTTAGAAGGAGACATTGAATGCATAATAAACGCAATCTTTTGGGATCGCGTAGTAAAAATATATGATGTTTTACTGGCCGAACAAGATTGGCCGCCTGAATTTGTCCGTACCTGCCCATATGGAGAAGACATTATTAAACACTCCTTCTCTCCCTTTGTTCCAAATGAGCTAGCTGAATCATACTCTATTGAGTGGGCTTTAGCACAAGCACCTGCACTATATTGAAATCATGTAGGGTAGGATAAAGAATCCCCCTACCATGTAATTCCAATTAAAAGTGAACCTCAGCCCCAACTGCAGTATCCTATAAAACATGAAGCAAAGGCACCGGTGAGAGAAATACTCATACAACTAGAGTACCATGGTGTAATCGAACCCTGTGTCTCGCCAATAAATAATCCATTATACCCAGTAGCTAAACCAGATCATTCATATAGAATAGTCTTAGATTACAGACATTTAAACAGTCATACACGCACATATGCAATCCAAAACTCACATAGTACAGCACTAATGAACAACATAGTGCGTAAAAAATACAAAACAATACTGGATATTTCCAATGTTCTTTTCTGCCAAAATATAGCACCTGAGAGTAGAGACTTAACTAGTTTCAGTGAACTAGGCTCCCAGAAAAAATTCTGTTGTTTACCTCAGGGGTACAGGGGTATAAGAACAGCCCAGGACTGTTCGCGGCTCGCGTTACTGCAATTTTACATGAGATTGACCCTAAAGCATTGTCCTATGTAGATGATATCCATCTCACGGATGATGAATTGTTACAACATCTAAGACGGGTAGCCCGCATTGTTGTCGGATTTGCTGAATTTGGTTATAAATTCAACTTCAAAAAAACAAAGATTGCCTTCCCCAGCGTCCTGTTTCTGGGATATGAGCTGTCAAGTGAAGGAAAGAGCCTAGCGCCACAATTCTTAGAGAAATGCGCACAGTTACAACCACCAAATACTATAAAAAAACTCCAATCACTATTGGGTTTCTAAATGGCAGAACTTACATTCCAGATTATGCCACCCGCATAAAACCTTTCTATGGCTTAATTTGTCCCGACTTTTCAAGCAAACTGAACATACACGTATTCATCGAGAATTGCAAACAGACATGCTTGCAGCACAGCACTTACACACGAGGGACAACAAAACACATTTGGTCATCAGAGTAATAGCTGGGGCCATAGGTTTCACCTATGTAATCTTTAATGAAGGTTGAGACAGTCCCGATTGTATATAAATCACATTTGTATTCAGCAGCAGAACAACATTTTGCTCCCACTGAAAAAAACCTCACTTCTGTACGGATGGCTGTCATTAAAGAACAACCTCTTGCCCAATGGAAACGCATTGTTGTCATTTCTCCAATACCAGCCCTAGAGGCTGTTACAAAAGCTAGCGTCCCTAATGTGAAAGCATTACATCCACGTTGGATACAATGGCCTACGTCTCTGACAGCCACTGATGTAGACTACATTTTTGACCCAAAGTTACAAACTCAAGAATTTTTACAATACAAAATAGAGTACCTAGTTCCAGCAAATACATTGCATATTGAACAATATCACAGAGTCATGTACACCGATGGCTCAGCGCAACCTGCAATTGGAACTAAACATCAATATTTTGCTGCTTGAGCAGTTGTAAGTACTACATGGAGGACAATAAGTTTCATCCTCTACATACCTTCATGCAAACCGTAGGGGATTGCACAGCACAGTGGGCAGAATTAAAAGCTCTGCTGATGGCACTGGAACATACGGATCCTGCTCAGCTTACACTGATTGTTTGTGATTCATATTATTGTGTCCAGTCCTTTGATGAATATCTGCATTATTGGCGCCAAAATGGGTTCAGAGATTCTAAAAGAAACACCATTAAACACAGACGTCTGTGGGGGAAGTAGCAGATCTGAAAGAGACGCTACCAAATGGCCACGTTGTACAGACAATTGGACACCAGCGTGTTGGTATACACGTTGCTGGAAATACATTGGCTGATGAAGCCGTGAAGTCAGCAGTGGCAGTAGCCGCTGTAGCGACTCGTTCGAGTTCTAAACCAGACGCAGATATATGGGCTGCCGTGACAGCTACGGCTGATGGTAAGCCCTATCCGAAAGGATTTCCTAATAAATATTTTTGCAAAATAGGAGATCGCCTGAACGCTGAAGTTAAAGTACCAGGTGTAGGGGTAAGAGACATTCCTAATAAAAATATAAGATCAGGATTGATTAAAGAAGCACATGAGGGGGTGGCATCTGCCCATGATGGTGTGGCGGCTATAATTTTGTTCTTGCAGGCCCATTATTGGTGGCCAGGTCTCTACAAGGAGACCAAGCAGTATGTCCTTTGTTGTGACATCTGTCAACAAATCAAAGTTTCTAATGCCAAGCGCCCGCCGCAGACACCTCTCTTAATTTCAAACAAACTATTACAATGTGTGTACTTGGACCATTGTGGTCCCCTAACACCAGACAGTGCATACAAGTATATTTTAGTTGCTGTTGATTCATGCTACAGATTTGTGTGGGTGAGGCCACCACGCTCGGCTGACGCTCGGACTGTTATTAAAGATTTGTGAGTCTTTATCATTACATATGCGGTTGCGGCTTTCCATTCGGACCAGGGCCCTGCTTTCGCCTCAAGGGCATACAGGGACACTATGGCTTTGTTGGGATTCCAACTCCAGTACTCGTCTCCATTTCATCCCGAGGGAAATAGTGTCGTGGAGTGATTAAACTGTGATTTAAAGCAATCCTTATCAGTCAGAGTCTTAGGTACGGGTCGTGGTTTGGCTTAACCACCTGTTTGGAGTTCAAAGAGCACTAAATAATCTGCGTACAAGGTCCCTGGGGGGTCATACTTCATATGAGTGCCTGTTCGGAACTCGAATGTATGTTCCGGATCTTGATGGTCCTGGTGTAGAGGCAGCAGAAACACCTTTTGACATACATTAATATGTTACTGTCTTACAGGAATTGCAACAGTTCTGTGATGATAATTCTTCTATCAGTGCCGACTCCACAGGATTCAAGGATGTGCCTATAACATCTACCGGCTGGATTCCCAAAGCTGGGGATCTTGTACGTGAGAGAGTCGCTGTGAAAAAATAATTTGGCCCTTCCTATCAAGCACCAGTCCCAGTACGAGGGATACACGGTACAAGAACTGTAATTCTACCACCTTTGGCAGGTGCCAAAGGAAATCGTTTTGTCTCCATCGACAATGTCAAACTACACCATGTGGCCGATCCTATACAGTCGTCCAAGGGGAACATCCAGTAGCTCCTGAATCCCTCTCACTACTGGCGAAGAAGTTCCTCTGCAAGTCGTTTACAGAAATACCGACACCTCCTCCGAGCTCGAGGAGGGTGGATGATGATCTTGCATTAGTTCCATTAACATCAAGCAATTTGGAAATATTTGACCAAGTTAATTCAACTCCAACACAGACGGATGGTGCGTTCTACAATGTACCACCACAGGAAACACCTACTCCACCACTGACAACGGCTGCTCCATTTGCACAAACTGCCTCTGGATATTTTGCCGATATCAACAATGACTTCTCAGACTCATTTGCCTCTGCGACAACTGACTTGTCAAGTGCACGTAAGCTAAAAAACTGGCTTAAAGAAACTTATTTTATTTTTCTTTGGAACTATCTATGGCTCTCTTTGACTATGTTAGCTTTTCTACTTTGGATTGGTTTTGGTATTACCTTTTTCTTACTAATACATGGTCACTTTCTCCCTGAGAAATCAACAGTTGAACTGGTGGAGGAGGTTTTAAAGCCACATTTTTCATCGCATAAGGTCCGAAGAGACTTATCTTTTATGAACCTTTCCACTGTACCTATTCCTGATGAGATTGTTTGGGACAAAGTAATGTTTGATATATATGATCCCACAGAAGTTATTCAAATACCGTATGTGTTCAAATTAGCAATGAATGATATAGTATACCAGGCAGTGTTTCTGATGATTGGGATGTGAAAACAGTAGATTCTATGATGACTGAATTACAATATTATACTGTCTTTGAGAACAAATTTGTGTACCAATTTAAGGAGAATTATGGTGCTGTGTTTTGCTATAATTATTATGGACACCATTTCATACATAGAGCGAGCAGTCCCAGAACTATTTTTAATTATACACAATGGGAACATTGCCCGACTGCACCACAGGGGAGTTCTAAAACATACTCTAAAAAGTTTGCATATTTTTCGGGGCACAATGTGAATAATGCTGAGTCATATTATTTTAAAATACCGCCTACTAAAGATATACAAATATTAATGACTAATACAAAATGTATATATTCGGAATCCTTTGTTTCCTGATTATCAATAGAAGGCTATGAATATTGGTTGAAAACAATTGAATTGAAAAGTGTGTGGAGACAAAAAATTGGCAAATTAAGGGAAAGGAAGCTTTGTTCAGAGCATGCCTTATTCCAGTACAAACGATTTGTTTAAATGACACTGTAAAACAGACGAGTTGTCTAGGCTTAGCTAAAATTAGGGAATTAAACATGCCTAGTATACCTGTCCCGCAAAATATTATAAATGGCAAAAATAAATTAATGCAACTGAAAATCAGCTCGATGAATGGGTCCAGAATGGTACGTTTAATACATCACTTACACGTCCCGGCGGGTGGTTATTGTGGCCAATAGATAACAATGGGTGTCATCAACGTTTTGTTAACTCCTCTGGAGGTTTTAGGACGAGTAGGCCAGACCCTCGCTATATATCATCCGAACATGCGGTATAGTCACAACATATAGGCCCTCATTACAACCCTGGCGGTCGGTGGTAAAGCAGCAGTAATATCGCCAACAGGCCGGCGGAAAAAAAAATGGAATCACGACCATGGCGGAAACTGGCAACATAGACAGCCACTTAAACACTCCGAATGCCACGGCGGTAGAAACAAACACTGCGGCGGTAACCGCCAATAGTCAGGCGGAAAACAAAGTATCGGCCACTGTATTACAAGAGGCCTATCCACCACCTTTTCCGGGGCAGAACCAACGCTATCAAAAACACGGCGGATACAGTATACAGAAGGGAAACCACTCACCTCTCGACACCCAATGAGGAACAAGGACGCCATGGAGCCCGAGTTACACGTACTGCCTATTCTGGCCTTCCTCCTGCTCTATCAGGAGCAGGACATATGCCGTCGACGACCACGGTGAGTACTGCACCTAAAACACAGGAAAGGGAAAAGAAAGCGAGACTCACACGCAGCACGCAATACCCCCACCCCCACCCTCACCCACAACACCATACACACAAATACATGCAGCAACATAGCAGTTACACCCCACCCCCACCCCCTAAAAGAACGCAAGGACAAAATTAAATGATTGTAACGATTGTAATCATGAAAAATTAAATAGTGAAAGTTCAAATATCAGTATATACAAATATGTACACCAAATACACAAGTCCGGATAGTGTACCAATCATTGTCCGTGGACCAGTGGTCCCAAAATGCATGGGCGAAGCCCACACAAGATACCTGACTCGAAACAGAGAGAACACTGCAGGAGCATCAGATTGAAAATAAACAGGCACAGCAGGGGGAAGGGGAGGGGGGCACCTCAGCCGGATGAACGCATAATGCCACTGCTCCTCAAGGGGGCTCCATACCCATTGCTGTATCCTGTGGAGTGCAAAGTAACAGTCTCACAAGTCTTTCCAGTGGGTGGATTGCCCACTGCTTTATCCTGCGGAGTGCAAAGCCACAGTCTCTCAAGTGGATAACAGTCTCCACTGGTTCTGGGGGGGGCCTTGTGCCCAGAGTGCTTCATCCTGCCAAGGACTGAGGTAGTGGATGTGACAGAAGAGGTGACAGTATTCCCACACTTGGTGCCACTGTGCCCTGTCCTGACCTGCTCCTTTGCTTTTGTCCCTTCCCCACCTTTGATGGTGCCGCAGGTGTCTTGCCACTGTCCCCTTTTGTTTTGGCGGAGCCCTTGGTGTCTGGTAGGTGCGGCTTCTCCCTCAGAGATGTGGGCACCTTCTTCACCATGGCAGGTGGCGGAATTTCCTTGCCCTCGCAAGGTGGCACACTGGCAGCCCTGATGGGTGGCGCACTTGATGACCCCTCAGTTGGTGGCACCACTGTGCTTGGGGATTTGGTGGCTGAGATGCTGGTCTGCGACCTGGAAAGCCTGGCCTTAGGGTAAGGACGGGGGGGAGGTGTAGGGAATAAGTCAATGTTAGCCAGGAAAAGCTTCTTAGACACACTGGGATGGGAAGATGGAGGGGGTTTGGGAGTGGAGGAAGAGGTAGTGGTTGTAGGGGGTGTACGTTTGCTGAGTTTGAGTGAAGGTGCATGGGCCGGAGGCTGTTGTGAGGTGGATGGCTGTTGGGTGGGTGTGTGCCTGCGTTTGTGTACTTTGGGAGGAGGGCTCACAGACACACTGGGAGAGGACTCTGGGGAAGTGTGAATGGTAGTGGGGGTGGTGATTGCACATGAGCGGTGTGTGGTGATGGGCGTGCTGGTGATGGAGGTAGTTGCTGAGGATGTAGTGCATGCAGGTGTGAGTGGAGACGAGACAGGGAGGGAGGTGGAGGATGTGGAGGAGGGGGACACAGTGGAGGCAGTGGATGTTGCTGTGTCTGCATGTTTATGATGCTTGTGTGAGTGCCTATGGGATGAGTGGTGCTTATGTTTGCCTGAGCCACTCTTGTGTGTTGATGTGTGTGCATGCTGGTCAGATGGTGTGCTTGGGATAGGCTGAGGTACAAGGGATTGGGTCTGGGTGGAGGAGTTTGGAGGGGGAGGCTGGACACAGGGACAATGGCTGCCATTAGTGCTGAGGCCAGAGCCTGAAATGCTCTCTGTTGGGCTGCCTGTCCAGAACGAATGCCCTCCAGGTATGCATTTGTTTGCTGCAAATGCCTCTCAACACCCTGGATGGCATTCAAAATGGTAAATTGCCCAACATTGAGGGATCTCAGGAAGTCAATAGCCTCCTCACTGAGGGCAGCAGGGCTGACTGGGGCAGGGCCTGAGGTGCCTGGGGCGAAGGAGATGCCCACCCTCCTGGGTGAGCGGGCATGGGACACACACTGAGGGGCTGCTGGGAGGGTGGTGCTAGTGGGGGGGTGGCGGCTGTATCTGTTGATGCGGTGGGCACAGAGATGCCCGCCACCGCAAGGGAGCTCCCATCAGAGGAGGAGTCGCTGTCGCTGGTGTATGCTCCTGTCCCCGTCGTGGAGCTCCCCTCGCCCTCCATCCCACTGGTGGCTTCAAACTCCGTTCCTTCACCCTCCAGGGTCAAGTGGGTTGCAGCTTCCTCCTGCTCCGGTGCCACTGCTCCTCCGCCAGATGATGCTATTGCACGCAAGAACAGGGAGACAAAACAAAATGGGTGAGGAAAGACAGAAGAAACACATATTCCGTGAATGCAACACCACTACCGTTGGCGGACACAACACACATGAAGCAGCCCTATACACTGAGCCATGTACTAACAGTTTCTAGCTAATTCACAAGCCCATGGGGGATGAGGCCTAAGCCCATTTGCTGCACACCTGGAAGTCCCAGGAGCCAGACTAGGTGTAGATGGCTATTACCAGTAGTGGTGTTGGGGTGCCACAGAGCCTGCATAACAAGGGACTTAGCCTAACAAGTTCGCCCTGGCCTAGGGGAACCCACAGCCCACTTCGACCACCCAGATACCTCGTAAAGCATGCAGAGTTAGCTGAACTAGAGTGTACTCACTCTCTTGTGGCTGCTCTGATGCTTTCAAGTGCCCATCCAACTCCGGATAGGCCACCGCCAAGATCCGGTACATAAAGGGGGTCATGGTGCGACGGGCACCCCTTCCACGTTGGGAGGCCATCCCCATCTGGGCCTCGGCCATCTTCTTGCTCCAGTGGCGCAGGTCCTCCCATCTTTTATGGGAGTGGGTGCTCCGTGTATGGTAGACCCCCAGGGTCTGCACTTCCTTGGCAATGGCACGCCAAATATCCTTCTTCTGGTGGGCGCGGACCTAGAGGAAAAGTGATGTAACAATGGATTTTACTCCCCCATCTGGTTCTTCTTACTCATTGGCACAACTCCCCACTCTGGCCCAGTAAAACATACACTGACCATCCTCACATGCTGGCCTCAGCCCATCCCCCCCTTGTATTTTCCATCTACCCCACTCCATAAATTCATGTCCCATCGATCATGCTCACAGTGTACTCACCTGTTTGCCTGGCGGACCGTACAGTTGCATGTACTGGGGGAGGACCCCATCCACCAATTTCTCTAACTCCTCAAAAGTGAAGGTAGGGGCCCTTTCCCCAGACACTGTAGCCATCGTTGCTTCCAGACACAGGTCACAGCAGCACTTGCAGTGTAGGTCCTCTCCTGTTGAAGGTCAGGTATAAGTGAGGGAACAGTAAGAAAATGGCGGCCACATCCGTGGCGGTGCGTACCGTCACCGCCGGCGTACATCGTCATTGGCTCCTGGGACCCATAGGGCCCAATGTTAACCAATGCTGAATTGCGCCGCGGTCTTCCACCGCCCACCGCGACAGTGTACAACACCAGCGCAGTTACCTAATTTCCTCTTGTGCCATATTACAGGTCAGGCATCTGCTATTTCAGGGGGTCACATGGGATGGAAAAAAATTGCATCACACGTATCTAGGCATGGAGTACAGACAGATACCAGCACATTGCGATTTCTTTACGTTTTAGCAAATAACACATTGTGATACCTAATTGTTGGGTGACCCTCTGCTTGCTGTTCTCCTCCAAAGGGCACATCTGCTGGGGCAGGTGATGAGATGGCGGCATCCTCTGGTGTACAGACTGCTGGTGGACCTGTCGACAATGGAAGAGAGACACATGATTATCACATACAGACTTGATCGTGCAACAATCCTGGAACTGTGTGCCCAGTTGGGGCCAGACCTAATTTCTGCTATCCGCCATCCCACAGGAATCCCCCCTCTACTGCAGGTTCTGTCTGTACTCCATTTCCTGGCCAGTGGGTCTTTTCAAACAACAGTGGCCATGGCATCAGGGATGTCCCAGCCAATGTTCTCTAATGTGTTGTCCAGAGTGTTATCTGCCCTGCAGAAACACATGCGCAGCTACATCGTTTTCCCTCTGGTGGCAGATTTGCCCACAGTGAAAGGTGACCTCTATGCCCTGGGACATATCCCCAACATCATTGGTGCCATTAATGGTACACATGTGGCATTTGTCCCCCCTACCGCAGGAATAAACAGGTGTACAGAAACCAGAAAAGCTACCATTTGATGAATGTGCAGATGGTGTGTTTGACAGAGCAGCACATCTCCCATGTGAATGCCAAGTATCCTGGATCTGTGCATGACACTTACAGTTTGAGGAATAGCAGCATCCCTTATGTGATGGGGCAACTCCTGAGGCACCATGTGTGGCTAATAGGTGAGCCCAAGGTCCCAAAAAAGTTGACATAGGTGTCTGGGTATGGGGTTGTCCCTAAGGGTTAGTGTGTGTCTAACAGTTGTCCCTTGACATTTGCAGGTGACTCTGGTTACCCCAACCCGTCATGGCTACTGACCCAGTGAGGAATCCCAGGACAAGGGCAGAGGAACGCTACAATGAGGCACATGGGCGAACTAGGAGGATTATACAACACACCTTCGCCCTCCTAAAGGCCAGATTCCGGTGCTTCCATCTTACAGGTGGCTCCCTATACTACTCACCGAAGAAGGTGTGCCAGATAATAGTGGCCTTCTGTATGCTGCACAACCTGGCTTAGTGACGCCAGGTGCCTTTTCTACAGGACGATGGTCCAGATGGTGGTCTTGTTGCAGCTGTGGAGCCTGTGGACAGTGAAGAAGAGGAGGCAGAAGAAGAAGATGTCAACAACCGAAACAATATCATCATGAAATACTTCCACTGAGACACAGGTAAGAAGGTGTAACTGCTTCCCACATCTCATACTATTGTTGGAGCTAGCATAAGTCTCTAATTTTCACTCAGTGTATGGACCCTGACTTGTTACTTTGCCTTTCCATTTCACATGTCTGGGTCCCATTTTGTGCCCTCTGCTATGTTTACTGCTGGCCTACAGCTGTGTTACATTGGTATGTGAACAAGTACATTGGCATTGCTATATTCCTGAGGTTTTGCAATTACACATTAGTGAAAGCACAGACAGACTCCAGATTGTTTTGTGATTCAAGTGTGTTTATTGCTGTGCAAATAAGTTGGGGGGGTGAAATGGGCTGGGGTGATGGTGGAGGAATGTCTATGGCAGAGTCCAGTCTATTAGTATCACAGGTGCATTGTCCAAGGGGGCATAGGATGTGGAGTAATGGCAGTTCAAGGTGGACAGGGTAACATAGTGGGACAGAAGGGTGTCATTCAGGAGAGTCCTATTTCCTGGTGGGGGTCTTGACAATGTTCTCTGTCTTGTTCCTGGATCTCAGGGACCGTTGTGCGGGGTGGTTCTCCTTCTGCAGTGGGTGGGGTGCTGGTGGCCTGTTGGTCCTGTGGCAGTGATGGCATGCAGGTGGGGTGGGGGGATATAGTAGTAAATATTTGACATACCAGAGTCCAGTCCTCCTGCTACTCCTGCGAGGCCCTCAGGATGCATTATTGCCAAGACTTTCTCCTCCCATGTTGTTAGTTGTGGGGAGGAGGTGGGGGTCCACTGCCAGTCCTCTGTACAGCAATCTGTTGTCTGGATACCACGGAATGTACCTTCCCCCGTAGGTCATTCCACCTCTTCCTGATGTCATCCTGTGTTCTTGGATGCTGTCTCACTGCGTTGACCCTGTCGACAATTCTCCGCCATAGCTCCATCTTCCTTGCAATGGACGTCTGCTGCACCGGTGATCCGAATAGCTGTGGCTCTACCCGGACGATTTCCTCCACCATGACCCTGAGCTCCTCCTCAGAGAATCTGGGGTGTCTTTGAGGTGCCATGATGTGGTGTGGGTGATGTGTGAAGTGCTGCCTGTTGTGATGTGTGAGGGTATGTGTGGTGTGTGTTGTTTGAGGTGCGTGGGTATTGTATAAGTGATGGTGTTGTGTGTCTGTGGATGCTGGTGTTGTGTTAGGTAGTCTCTCTCTCTGGTCTTCGTTCTGAATTTTTGTTGTAAGGGTTTGTGGGCGATGTGGGTGTGTGCTTTATATTGGATTGGGTGTGTGGGTGTGGTGTGTGTATATGTGTCAGATGTGTGTATTTTGAATTGTCCAATGTGTTTTTTTAAAAAATATGTGTGTATTTTGAGCACGGCGGTGTGTACCGCCAATGGATTACCGCGGTTGAAAGACCGCCGTGTTGATTCGTGAGTCGTGATACTGTGGTCGTATTCCTGTTGGCGCGACGGTGTAGGTTTTGGTATCACTAGTTTATCACTGACCTTTGGTGTGGCGGACTTGTGTGGGTGTCTGTATTGTGGTGGGTTCCGAGCTGTGATTCGTAATACCTGTAGCGGAATTCCGCTGCCGCAATGGTATGTTGGCGGTCTTCTGCACGGCGGAAAGCGGGATTTACTGCCAAGGTTGTAATGAGGGTCATAGTGTGGAAAAATTGTGCCAACAATGGTTAAAATCATCCTCACTAGATGCGGTTAGAGAACACCTTAGTCTCCTGTCTAATACCACTGATTTACAAGACTTCTTGTTAGGCCCCAGAATACCACGTAAGAAGCGTTTCTTATATGAGGTATATAATGAAACTTGGAAACTGTCTCAACAAGATGCTGCTGCCCGGTTGAGGCAAATAGATCAGGAAAATCTTAAAAAGGCATTAGCTGTTGTGGATAATGGAGTCAATACCTTGTATGAGAGCCTACGCGACAACATCAACAAGTGGTTTGCTGCACTTGAGAGGGCCTGTATGGTACAGTTGGTCCCTCAAAGGCAGTGGGCTGCTATTTTGTGGCTATCATTCACTGGTAAGGGTAGGGATAGGCTCCTTACTGTCGGAAAAAAAGTAATGCCAATAACTACAAAGTTTTGAAAGATGCACTCTAAGATGGATTTGACTTAGCCACTGAACAATAAGAGGATTAAGTTCAGAGATACCAGAAAAGAGTCCTCTCAAAACTGGACAGACTTTGTAGACTGTTCAGTGAATGCCTTGGAGGGATGGTTACATGGCAGTAAGGTGACTGACTATGAAAGCCTAAATAATCTTATCCTGAGAGAGCATATTTTGGATAATTGTGTGTCTGCCTTGTTACATCAGTACTTAGTAGTCTCAAATCTGACCTATCCCCATGAATTGGGAAAGAAGGCAGACAAATGGGTCAGAACAAGAGTGAACAGAAAAGTTCGTACAGGTAATGACAAGGATGGCAAGAAGAAGGATGGTAAGTCTTCTGACAAGGGTGGGGACAAAGATAAAAAGCATTCTAAGCCTTCATCAGTCCCACAAAAATCCTCTGGGGGAGGTGGGTCCAAATCCTCTTCTAACAACCAGAAGAAGCCATGATGTTATTTATGTAAGAGTAAAGGCCATTGGGCAAGTGATTCCACTTGTCCAAAGAAAAACACCAATGCTCCCACTACCACAACCCCAACTGCGTCCTCTAGTGCCCCTAGTAGTAGCAGTGGTGGTGGGAAGTCTACTACAAATAGCCAATCAAAGGGTGTAGCTGGGCTCACCATTGGTAATGTAGTTGGGGTTGGTCTTGTTAGGGAGACTACAAAGGCTACTTTAGTCTTTGATGGTGGTATTCACTTTACCACCTTGGTTGCTTGTCCCCTTAATATGAGTAAGTACAAGCAACTTCCCCTAATAAATGGTGTTGAGGTTGAGGCCTAGAGGGATACAGGAGCCAGTGTCACTATGGTGATTGAGAAACTGGTTCACCCTGATAAACACCTACTTGGTGCGCAGTACCAAGTGACTGATGCTC
Source organism: Pleurodeles waltl (assembly GCF_031143425.1). NCBI lineage: Eukaryota > Metazoa > Chordata > Amphibia > Caudata > Salamandridae > Pleurodeles > Pleurodeles waltl. The sequence continues at coordinate 1,541,396,855 of NC_090446.1, forward strand.
ATAACAACGCTCTTGTCTACCCTATGGCTGATATGAATCTCAACTGGGGGGGGTTACTGGTCCAAAGAAAGTTGTGGTAGCCACTGATTTACTTGTAGACTGCTTACAAGGCAATGATTTGGAGACATCAGTGTGGGCTGTAGTGGAGTTGGAGGCTCATGCAGCAATGCTGGGCATTCCAGGGCATATCTGTGCTCTCACAAGGGCTCATGCCCAGAAGCAAAGAGGACAGGGAAACTTGGATCCTGGAACAATGGACCAAGTGCTCCCAAAAGCTTGGGGTAGAACGGGTAAATCCTTGCCCACTATCCCTCCCTCTCCAGAAGATTCCCCTTTTGAGGAAGAGGAATCCTCTCCCTGTGCAGAACGTACACCAGATGAGTTGGCAGCAGACACTGCTGAGCTTTTGAGTGCAGAGGGGCCTGCCAGGGAACAGCTGAGAGTGGCACAGCAGACCTGTCTCACACTAGAGGGTTTAGGACAGTATAGGGAGTTTCTTCTGACCTTGGCACATGATATTCCTTTGGTTGGGCCTTTGGGCCAGAGCAAAACTTGGGACAGACTTGTTCCATTGTTTCACTGGCCTCACATGTAAGAGGACACTAAGGAGTTTTGTCGCTCCTGGATGACCTGCCAAGCCAGTGGCAAGACGGATGGCACACCTAAGGCCCCCTTAATTCCACTCCCAATGGTTGGGGTGCCCTTTGAAAGTGTAGAAGTTGACATAATTGGCCCCCTTGACACTTCAACAGCTTCAGGCAATAGGTTTATCCTTGTGGTAGTGGATCATGCCACTAGGTATCCTGATGCAAATCCCTTAAGGACCACTACAGCTCCTGCAGTGGCAAAAGCCCTCCTAAGAATCTTTACCAGGGTGGGTTTCCCTAAGGAAGTGGTGTCAGGCAGAGGTAGTAACTTCATGTCTACATACCTCAACGCTATGTGGAAGGATGTGGCGTAACTTATGAATTCACTACTTCTTATCACCCACAGACAAATGGTCTGGTGGAGAGGTTTAATAAAACTCTCAAAGGTATGATTATGGGACTCCCTGAATAACTCAGAAGGAGATTGGATGTCCTGTTGCCATGCCTCCTTTTTGCTTACAGGGAGGTACCCCAAAAGGGAGTGGGCTTTAGCCCCTTTGAACTCTTTGGGCACCATGTAAGAGGTCCCCTTGCTCTTGTGAAGGAGGGTTGGGAACAACCTTTTAAAGCTCCCAAGTAAGACATTGTGGACTATGTACTTGGCCTAAGATCCAGAATGGCTGAGTACATAAAAAGGCCAGTAAAAACATTAAGGTCAGCCAAGAGCTCCAAAAGCAATGGCATGACCAGAAGGCTGTCCTGACCCAGTACCACCCAGGACAGAAGGTGTGGTTATTGGAGCCTGTTGCCCCAAGAGCACTCCAGGACAAATGGAGTGGACCCCATCTCATTGTTGAAAAGAAAGGTGAGGTCACCTACTTGGTAGACCTGGGCACTGCCAGGAGTCCCCTTAGGGTGCTCCATGTCAATTGCCTGAAACCTTATTATGACAGGGCTGACTTAACCCAGCTCATGGCAACTGATGAGGGGCAGGAGGAAGAGAGTGACCCTCTCCCTGACCTATTCTCCACCACTGAAGCTGATGGCTTAGTGGAGGGAGTGGTGCTTGCAGACTGCCTTACTGCAGAGCAGAAGGACAACTGCATAAATCTCCTAGGCCAATTATTTGACCTCTTCTCACTGATCCCAGGTACAACTACCTGGTGTGAGCACACAATCAACACTGGAGACAACGCGCCTGTCAAAAGTAAGATTTATAGGCAGCCTGACCATATCCGAGATTGCATAAAATGAGAGGCACAGAAAATGTTGGATCTGGGAGTGATTGAGCCTTCTGAGAGACCATGGGCTAGCCCAGTGGTGCTTGTCCCAAAACCTCACAGTAAAGATGGTAAAAAGGAAATGAGGTTTTGTGTTGACTAAAGGGGTCTCAATCAAGTAACCAAAACTGATGCTCATCCTCTACCAAGGGCAGATGAGCTAATAGATACACTGGCATCTGCCAAGTATCTAAGCACTTTTGACTTAACTGCAGGGTATTGACAGAATAAGTTGTCAGAAGATGCTAAACTTAAAACAGCCTTTTCCACCATTGGAGGGCACTATCAGTTCACTGTTATGCCCTTTGGTTTGAAAAATGCACCTGCCACTTTTCAGAGGTTGGTGAACACAGCCCTGCAAGGGTTGGAATGATGATATAGTTCTCTTTAGCTCCACCTGGGATGAGCACCTGGTCCACCAATGGAAAGATTTAGGGACCTTGCAAAAGGCAGGCCTCACTATCAAGGCTTCAAAGTGCCAGATTGGGCAGGAGAAAGTGGTTTATCTGGGCCACCTGGTAAGTGGGGAACAGGTTGCACCACTGCAGGGGAAGATCCAGACCATTATTGAATGGGCTCCCCCTACAAACCCAGGTGAGAGCCTTCTTAGGCCTCACAGGGTACTATAGGAGGTTCATTAAGAACTATGGCTCCATTGCAGCTCCTCTTAATGACCTCACTAGTAAAAAGATGCCTAAAAAGGTATTGTGGACAGCTAGCTGTCCAAAGGCTTTTGATGAGCTAAAACAGGCCATGTGCTCTGCAGCTGTCCTAAAAAGCCCTTGTTACTCCAAGAAATTCATTGTCCAGACTGATGCTTCTGAATTAGGGGTAGGGGCAGTTCTATCACAGCTTAACACTGAGGGCCAGGATCAACCTGTTGCTTTATCAGCAGCTGGTTGACCCCTAGAGAAAGGCATTGGTCTGCCATAGAAAGGGAGGCCTTTGCTGTGGTCTGGGCACATGAAAAGTTGAGACCATACCTGTTTGGTACTCACTTTATTGTTCAGACAGGCCAAAAACTTCTATTATGGCTTAAACAAATGAAAGGTGAAAACCCTAAATTGTTGAGGTGGTCCATCTCCCTACAGGGAATGGACTATACAATGGAACATAGACCTGGGAGTACCCACTGCAATGCAGATGGACTCTCCAGATTTTTCCACTTAGACCAGGATTTCCTTTGTGCACAGCCTTGCCTGGGTCCCCAGTACTCCATCCTGCAGGGCTCAACCCGCTGAGTTGGCCTCCGACATCGTGGGACCCTCTTTTGTAACTCTGCGTGGACTCCGGTTCACAAATCTTCCAAGTGCCTGTTCAGGTACTTCTGCGGGTGCTGCCTGCTTCTGTGTGGGCTTTCTGAGTTGCTGAGTGCCCCCTCTGTCTCCTCTTCCAAGGGGCGACATCCTGGTACTTCCTGGTCCTCAGCAGCACCCAAAAACCTCTACCGTGACCCTTGCAGCTAGCAAGGCTTGTTTGTGGTATTTCTGTGTGGGACCACTTCTGCAACCTTCATCGCGACATGGGACATCTTCCATCCAAAGGAGACGTTCCTAGTCCTCTTCATTCTTGCAGGATTCCAAGCTTCTTCCATCCGGAGGCAGCCTCCTTGCACCTTCATCTGGGGTTTCCTAGGCTTCTGCCCCCCCTGGACACTGTCGCGACTATTCGACTTGGTCCCCTTGCTTTGCAGGTCCTCAGGTCCAGGAATCCGGTTTCAGTGCACTGCTGGTGTTTGTTGTTCTTGCAGAATCCCCCTATCACAACTATTGTGCTCTTTTGGGGTAGTAGGTGTACTTTACTCCTACTTTTCAGGGTCTTGGGGTGGGGTATCTTGGACACCCTGATTTGTTTCTTACAGTCCCAGCGACCCTCTACAAGCTCCCATGGGTCTGGGGTCCATTTGTGATTCGCATTCCACTTTTGGAGTATATGGTTTGTGTTGCCCCTAGACCTATGCTTGCCTATTGCAACCTATTGTAATTCTACACTGTTTGCATTACTTTTCTGGCTCTTACTTACCTGTTTTGGGTTTGTGTACATATAACTTGTATACATTACTTACCTTCTTACTGAAGGTACTCACTGAGATACTTGTGGCATATTGTCATAAAAATAAAGTACCTTTATTTTTAGTAACTCTGTGTATTGTGTTTTCTTATGATATTGTGCATACGATATAAGTGGTATAGTAGGAGCTTTGCATGTCTCCTAGTTCAGCCTAAGCTGCTTTGCCATAGCTACCTTCTATCAGCCTAAGCTGCTAGAAACACCTCTATTCTACTATAAGGTATAACTGGACCTGGCACAGGGTGTAATTACCACAGGGTACCCACTATAAGCCAGGCCAGCCTCCTACAACAATGCTAGGTGACTTGAAGTTCACAATTATATAGTCCCCATGTGAAGCTTTTGGTGTAGGACTCACTCAAGCCACCCTTCGGGTAGTGAGAATTTCCTTACAGAGGAGCTCTGGCCAACACAACTGTTTCTGTAACCAGTGTGCAACTTTGTTTATTAATGAGTTATGCGACTCACTTGTTCCTCTAGGTAACCGAGGAACATTCTCTGAGATAACAATGTAGGGGGTACACCCCAGAGGAATGCTAGGTCGTATATCAAAGGTGTCAGTACACAAACACACAGACCCAGCTTCCTCAGATCCACTGCCACGGTCTCCTACCCCTTCCTCATCACCCACACAGGGTCCACTACTTGGGCGTTCATTAAGTACAGGTGGACCTCTTCCTTTACTTGTTGTTTGGTGGATCAATGATTCCTCTCTGTTCCCTCTCCGGCGTGCTTTCTGGGTGTCAGGGATTCCACCTGGCTCATGGGTCTTGCCACAACCTCCCTCCCTAGGAATGGTAAAGGGATCTCTGTTGTCGTGGCTAAACTCAAATTGTTTAATCATAGCCTCTATCGAGTTGAGACGCTCAATTAGAGGCTGACATTTTAAGTAAAGGATGCTGCATAATTTTTCTTTCATCTGTACAAACAACTCCTCCTGAGCCTGCCCTCATCCCAGCCCCTTCCCATTACCTGCCCCCTCTTTTTTAGAATGGAGGGGGCGTTGGGCTGCCCCTTCTTTTTTGGAAGGAATAGAGCGTTGGGCTGCCAACCGGATACTACCACAACTTAAGCGATTATCATTCCTTTCGGGATCTGGTTGTGTCCTCTTCTCTCTTGTTACCAGCTCATCTCCTGTATTATTTGTGGGAACTAAATCCAGGGCTTCAAACTCAAGAGGATCATACTCCTGCCTCTGAGCCTGATCTGGCTTGTCCACGTCCCCCTGAATCCCAACTGCCACAGGATCATCACAGGGCATCACCTCACTACTACCTTCCCTCCGAACCAGCTCTTCATCATTAGAAACTCCTATTAATGAGGCCCTCAGTACCCCCAGGTGCGGTGAATGTAGGCAGGATACAGAAAGCCGACGCTCTGCCAGCTCAACTTCCTTATCGATTATCCCCACAGCCCTTACTATAAATTTGTCCATGCTCGACTTGCAGGGACCTACTTAACCTATAGACTTCGTAGGTCCGGGAGTGGCCTTGCTAGTTGTCTTACGACAAGATGTCTTAGCTCTAGGCAAGATTAAAGTAAGGGGCCCCAGCAAGCAACAACCAGAGGCTCAAGCACTTATCTCCTAGTAAACTTCCCACTGCTCATGAGATTGCAAATAAGAATCGAATAAGTGACCACAGCCCCTTGTGGTCCCCAACTGCCGGAAGCGCACCGATCATTCAGTGCACCTCCGGTCGCTGCAGGAGGCGGTATGCAGCTTCACACGCTGCCTGGACTGCTGTGGGATATAGTGCGGACCCCCCGTCGATTTGTCAAGTTCTTAATGAGGGATGTTAAAGGGGTGGCCCAGCCTCCTTTTGGCTCTGATGGGAATGGACGGGCCTACCCTTGGCTCGGGCATTGCCCGGGCGCAGCCCACGTGCGGCCTGTGCTGGGGGCAGCTGTCTGGGACTCGTAGTCCCCCTTCCAATGTTCAGCACTTCCCGTGCTGCGTTGGCCCCCTGGCGCTTTATAGCACTTCTGGCAAGGTAATTAGGGGCAGCTGGTGCAGTGAGATGGCCGCCTCCTGGGGCCTAGAGCAGTCTGGGACTCGTAGTCCCCCTTCAATGTTCAGCACATCCAATCCGATAGTGTTAAATTAACACATCGCTTAGAATCCATATCTGCACTTGATGTGAATGAGCAATCTTCGCACTCATGTTTCCATGAAAAACTAAGTCCAAATAACTCTTCAAAAGGTACATCCTCTTCTTCTAAAACTGTAAAAATCATGATTAAAAACTCTTGTGCATCTTCTTGAGTGTTTCAGGTAAACTGCACAGTTCCAGTACATAGATCTACAAGGTCTTGAATGTGTGATGCACAATATGTTGTAGTTCTGTCACTACGCAGACATTGCAGGAAAGCAAACAATGCAGAACAGACTGTCTTCTGTTGTTTCTATTCAATTGCAAAAAACAATATGAGGTAACGAGGACAACATTAGCATTGTAGTTGACACCAGAGGGTTTTGACAACTGGTAACCAGCGTTATCTTCATGATTATCAAGTTTTTTCCTTAACAGCTTCCTTGTTTTCTTTCTTTAGCTTCCTTTCAATAATATGACTACAATCTTTTGAAACTCAAGATAAAGCTATCTATGACATACCTTCCTTACACACTGTACCACCAATATTAATAAATGCTGCATCTACCATTAAACCTTGTGAGTTATGAATAGCCACAACATGTGCTAGAGAAACTGGAAAATGTTTCAGTTGAACACATAAGGCTGTTGCAAGCAAAAAAGCATACAAAGTACCTTATAATCACCTTTGCACCATCAGCCTGACCAAATTTTATCACTAGGTATCCCACCTCATTCATGTTAGGAAAGCAAATGAAATCAATCACTTTACCCATAATACCATTAACTTATCCTTCAAACTAAATATCAAGGCAAAATTACTCTACAGTACTTGCAAACACTTAAACATTTTGCTAATCCTGCAGTTCTGGAAACAATTTTTTTCCAGAAAATCCAGTTTCACCTGTAGTTTTTCATTTAGGAATATTGCCACTCCCTAGCATTCTATGTTATTTATTGCTTTAAGTTGCACAATGTCTTCTTTTTACAATTCCAGCAATTCATTGTTGAAAGAGGCACACTCCTCTAGTATAGGCACAAAATGGACTTTCCTTATTGAATAAAAGGGAACACTAGCTCTGCTGCTGTCTTCTTCATTGGAAACAGTTTTTTAACAGGTTTCTTCCTAGGAGACGCTTCCCCTCCTTTGAAAGAATACCTAGTCTAATATCCTTGAGAATGTTTGTGTACTTGAACATCGGATGATCACATTTCCAAAATTTCCCAAAGACTTCAGAGTTTCATCATGGAGCAGTGTTTTAAACACAGACTATCTTTTGACCGGTGTAAGTTGGAGTAGATCATAGGCTGCCTTTAGAATTTGATGCATTCTCAGCAAAGGCAAGCATTAAGCTTGAACCCGTGAGTAAAAATTGTAACTCTTTTAGTACTCTTGAGACTTTATTACAAGCTTTACCAGATAACTTTTGGTACTTCAGTTTGTTGTCATGTTTCACAGGCAGCATGAGAAGACAATGAAAAGACGATGTAAAGTAATTCCTTTACTATTGTATGCACCTATTCCAGTGGTTGTTGTTAGTAGACATGACAAATGACAAATTACACTCTGTACACTCTGTAGTCTTCTGCAGGAAAGCAGTGAGAACTTAAAATGTTTTTACAGGTGCCAGCTTGACCACTGACATAGAACAGTATAGGCTTAAATGATGTGCATGCACACTCTTTCTTGCCCTGCAGAATCCATGCTCAACTTTGTCTTTTACTTCTATATATATATATTTTTGCTCATCATTTAGTTGTCTACCAAACAATTCCAGATGAACACTTCCCTGTATTGCTTGTTACATTGCACTCTCCACTACATTCATTTCAATGGCAGCTTCATTTTTAATGATTAGCTGTACAAGAGGATCCTGATTTAGAGGCCTGAACTGTGGCTGCTTTGTGAACTCTTCTTAGGTTTCTCAGCAGCAATTGTTTCTTTCAGTTCAGTCTCATCATTTAACATTTTCAAATAGTTTGGAAATACTCAATGCTATCCTTTGTAGAATTAAAATAGTACATGTTGCAGTCAAAGTCTATGAGTAATTCTCAGCCAAGGCTTAAGCAGTTGTAGAAGTGCCAACTAGAAAAACTATTTTTTTGGGAGTTCGGCACCTACGTTTTCTGTGGTTAATTAGACTGCCTTTTGTGTGTCATACTAAGCAACCGTCACAACCAACTATTGCAAGTTTACATTGTTTCTATATTTGTACCATTGAAGTTCTTCATAAAGACAAACATTTTCAAGCTGTGGACTCCATTTAGTATAGTAAGTGTCCAACATTTTTTGATAATATCTGTACTTTCTGAATCAAGTTCTGCAAGCTACTGAATTTCTTCAAAAGACTTTAACACTCTGTTACAAGTGTTTGCCGGGCCTAGACTTAGCCAAACAACTCCTCATGACTTTGAGAATAAACTAACTGGGCGTAACTGCTCACAACACTCATATGATTCCATTTCTCTGTGTAAAAGCTTCTTCAAGCTGAAGCCATACAATTTCTTGCTTAGAGAATTTTCAGCAGAATTCTCCTCCCACATATCCTTCATCTCTGTCTTCTTTGATTTTCTTAAAAATGAAGTCACATGACTAGCAACAGCTATGGGGTTGTCTGCCATCATATGAATATCAATATTGGCATTCCACATTTTGAGAATTAAAGGATTGTAGTCATTAATATATTTGGAACACTTTGTTCTTTTCAAGTTTTATGTGTTTTTTTGGTGATTTTTGAGAAAGTTTATGTCTTACTGCATACAATAAACTGTTCACTCGTCCTTTGGAAATTATAGCTTTTGGAAATCCAAAATGATACATTGTGTAATATTTTGCCCTGAATTTCCACCAACAGTATTTCCCGCATCTAAGTTGTTGAAAGTGCAGAATTTGCTGTTTTAGGCATCTTTTGTCACTCTCTTTTGGGATGGCAAACGTCACATACTGTTCTATGAAAGAAAGTACAGACTGATCTGTGTCTGTTCCAAATATTGGTGGATCTTTTATCCTTAACAACAAATGAATACGAGGCACATCTTTAACATGGGACTTTTTACACCAAAAGAAATAAGTAACTTCTCCAAGAGGTGGATTTTGTTTGTTGCAGATGAAGGACAGCACAGCTTGAAACCTTTGTTTAAATATCTAAAATTATTTGCAAGATCCAAAGACCAAAGTTCTCCTCGTGTCTTCAAATTGATATCTTTAATGTTAGAGTTTGCTAGTCTCAAAAAGTCAAGCAAATTATCCCATGTATAGTCTGCACAACTGAGGGTCACAAACCAAGTAGGTGCTCCTTAATTTTGCAACATGCATTTCAGTTCACCTTGGCAACGATATCAATACTCACTTTTCCAACGTTGCCATGCCATCAAGTTTGTCAAATTGTATTCCATCTTCTCATCCTTTCCATGCATTTTGTTTACAAAGGCTTCCAGAGGCAGATTCTGTATTCCTGTCTTAAGTATGTGATTAACAGCATGCTATATTCCAGATAAATCACTTTAAAATAAAAGGAATATATATTGAATACTTTGATTAAATCTATTGGCCTCTGAATACAATCTCGTAGACCTGTACTCAACTGTTAGTAATTGCACCGGGTGGTCATCTTGCCGCCCACCTACTCCAGTTGGAAATAGTTGTGGAAAACAGCAAGCGTCTAAACTTTTTTCCCACACACTTATTGGAGTTTTTTCCGCTTGTTTCATCCAATACAAATCAATAGCATCCCCATAACTTCTTTTGAGTGAGGTGGATGGATACTGTAGTACTCATATATTTCTTCTGAATAACTTCTATCCTCTTGTTCAATCTGTCCACTTGATGGTAACATTTTGTCCTCCATACACCTTCCATCTGCAACATCTACAACTTTGTAATAGACATTATTTTGTTTGTGCAAGAACATAGCTTTTTAAACTCTATATACATTCACTAGTTCGTGCCAGATTTGTTTGTTTTTTGTTTTTGTTTTTTGTTGACACACCAGTCACTAGAATAATAAGTAGGTCATCTATATATCTTTCTGCACCCACATTTTCAATACTTCATTTAAAATCTAAAGGTAAGCAGACATCTCTACCTTTTTGTGTTTCCTACTCTTTGGTTCCATACAAACTATTGCATATAGTTGGTTCCTAAGTATTTAGACAGTGAAGCTCTTCTGGATTTGAAATCAACTCTAACTTGTTATTATTGCTCTGTCAGGCATTTTTCTTGTCCTCTAATTTATCGTACCAATATTTATATATAATTTGCTGTGTTGACAAATCAAAGCATTCCTCCACAAGTAAATACACAATACATTCTAGCCAGTTGTCTCTGTTTTCTTGTTCAGTATTTGAGACTAAGTCAACATTTTGAGTTTGGCTTTTATAGTGAGTGTGTCAACAATAAACATAAACACAGTTTGGTTTGTCAGTAGGAACTGCATTAAACTTTGCAATTTATTGTGCAAAGGTATCAATACTAATATCTGTGTTCAGTTCCTCAACACCTGGGCACGAATGAAATGTAACTGAACATCTTCTCAAACTTTTTATACATCTTATAGTGTACCATACAAAAGTGCTTTAATTTTTCTCCTAAACACAAAGCAGGACTTTTTACAAAGTAAAGTCTCCTAACTAAATTTCGCATTTTAGAGTGATGAACAGTCACCATTTGGAAATGATGGCAGGTGCTTCTGTGCACTTTCTTGGATAGACACACCAGTGAATGTCCTTGTAAATTATTGTATTTACTCATTTTGCAGGGATCTAATCCTTGCAACATTGAAATTTTCGGCTTTACACTTCTATCCTGAAATTGGTATAGACAATGTTTTAATACAGCAATTGATTTCTGGTGACCACTAGAAATGCTGCTACTGTAAAATGTATATGCATTGAAATGTCTGTGTTTTCCTTGTACCTCTTCAACTATCTCCTCCTCTACATTTCTAGGAACCATCACCTAATTTACAATTACAGTACCATCTTTTAGCTCATAGCATCAACCAGTTGTTTCAACTGCATGCACTAATGTGCTCTTGTAGGAAAAGTCCTCTTTTTTGCCCTGGTCACCCCCAAAGGTTTTGGACAGGTACTGGTGGTTACTGACTCTTGGCTGTGCCCTGGGTACTGCTTACCAGTACCAGGGCCAGTGCTATGTGTAAAGTGGATATGCAAATTAGGCTAATTATAATTGGAAAAGTTAACTACCTACAAGTCCCTAGTATGTGGTAGGGCATGGAGGTTTAGGGACCCCAGCATTGGTAGTGGCCCCATAGGTGCATTGCTGAGGTGCCCAGTGTCATTTTAAACGCAGGCAAGTTACATGCAAATTCAACTTTGGAATTAAAAGTAGTTCCAAAGTCTTAAACTACCTTATTTTTACATATAAGTCACCCCTAAGGTGTGCCCTATGTGCCCCTAGGGCTGGGTGCCATGTAACTATAAGCAGGGACCTTTTAAAAATAGTTGTATAAGCCCTGGTGAAGTAAAACCAAATTAGTTTTTCCCTCATTGTAGTGAATGGCCTCCATAGGCTAGAATGGGGAGACTTTATTTTAATTTTAAAAGTCCCCTTAAGTAACAGTTACCAGAAGTGTGGTATCAAATTAATTGTTATAATAAATCCGACAACTTCCATTTGTTGGATTTAATATAACTTGTTCAGTAAAGAGTTTTAAACTTTACCTGAAAAGTTGCCAACTTCAGCCCTGCAGTGTTCTTGCTGCTGTGCTCTGATTGGCCAGCCTCTGGCAGCCTGGCTAAGCTGCCTTGGTGAGGTGTGAAGTGGCCTGGCTCCACACAAAGAGATGTGCCTGGGGGAGGAGATCTCCCCTCATTAGATGAATAATCAGAAAGGGGGAGGGCTGCCAAACTGGTCTTCAAAGGCTGGGAAGGACATTTGGGGCAACCCAGCAACACCCTCATATCCTGCAAACCCAGAAAATTAGGTCCCCCCTTGATTAGATTAGGAGAGGGAAGGGGAGGGGTGTGTTTAGGATTTTTAGCCACACCAGTGGGTGGGCTCAGCCAGATGTAACCTCCAAAAATCACTTTCAGCCATGATGGATTTTTGAGGAATGTTGCTCCATGGGATTGGTTTTTGCCACACTTCCCAGGAAGTGGTCATCACAGGGGGAAGGACCCTGCACCTGATTGGAGAACCAGGACCCCCCTGTTTTTCACCCAGGAGCAAGGATAAAACTGGCAGACCTGCATCCACACCTCGATCCCCATCAGATTCCAACAAGGAAGAACTACAGGAGAAGAAGGACTGCCCTTCTGGACCCCTGGCCTGCACCTGGATCCTGCACTCTGAAGGACTGCACCCGCTGCACACTTGGGCTTCACCACAACAAGGAGTTTGCCTGGCTTCAACTGGTTCAAGATGGGACTCCCTTTTGGCTGCAGGTGAAAACTTGCTAACCAGAGTCCCCTGCACTAACTCCTGAAGAAACCAACCATCTGACCACTGTTCAGTGGCCAAAAAAGGAGTTTGCGCCAGGTGCATTCTAGGAGTTGTAGTCCACACCCCCAAGGAGCATCTCAGAGCTTCTGGAACCTTGGGGTGAGCTGTGCACCCCAAAAGCACCTTAAAAGAATATCTGGAAGAAGATCCAGAAGTTTGAAGAACTTTGGAGAACTTTTGGAAAAAAGCTCCATAGAGGGACCGACCCGCCGCAGCAACTCTAGCTGGCTTGCCTCAACCACGACCCAGCCTGACTTGCAGGTACGTCCCGGTGAAGAAAATCTCCAAAAAAGAGACTATGGGCCAGATGTAGTAAGCCGTTTGCATGGTGCAAACTGCGAAAATCGCAGTTTGCGCCATGCAAACAGCCTTCTGCGATGCACATTCACAATTTGCGAGTCGGTACCGACTCGCATATTGTGAATGTAACTCGCAAATAGGAAGGGGTGTTCACCAGTGTCACACTGGTGGTAACTCATTCGCAAAAGGGAAGGGGTCCCCATGGGACCCCTTCCCCTTTGTGAATGTTGCCCACAAGGTTTCTTCAGATCAGGCAGTGGTCCAATGGACCACTGCCTACTCTGAAAAAACAAAACCAAATGGTTTCGTAATTTTTTTATTTTGCAACTCGTTTTCCTTTAAGTAAAACGGGCTGCAAAATAAACAAAAAAATACTGCTTTATTTAAAAAGCAGTCACAGTCATGGAGGTCTGCTGACTTCAGCAGACCACCATCCCTGTGAGTGCAGGGACTTACCCCATAGCGACTAGCAGTCGGTGTCTGAGACACCGTACTGCATCCAATTTTGCGAATAAGAAATTGCGAGTCGCACCGACTCGCAATTTCCGATTCGCAAAATCGGACTTTGCTACATGTGGCCCTAAGTCCGAACTTAGGAAGTTGACCGGGACCTCCCAGCCAGCGTATCCGAGGAGGGCTCCAAGGATGTCAGATCAAGATCCAGGTTTGCACCGGTCGAAGGATTTTCACCTCAAAAAACGACTAAGTCCGAAGGTAAAAATCTACACCGAGGGCTCCCGCGATGCATATCCGAGGAAGAGCTCCAGGAGGTCAGATTGGACTGGCAGGTTCGTCCTGCTGAAGAAAATCTTCAGAAAAACAACTAAGTCCTAAGGTAAAACTTTTGACCAAGGCCTCCCGCGGGCTGTAGCCGAGCCGGGCTCCATCAGGGTCAGCCTTGAACTTTGACTTTGCCCAAGTCGAGGTGCGACCAGATGACCAATTTGGCCCTTTTTGTTTCTATGTGCTAGAAAGCAATAATTCTTTAAAAATTCATATTTCCGGTTCCCCTTATCTGATTTTATTCGTTTTTGTGTCATTTTAAAGATACAAAATATTTCCTATATTTATAAATTGATTTTGGATTTTTTAACTTTTTCCTGTGTTTTATTTAATTACTGTTTTGTGATATTTGAAAGCTTTACACTCTGTTGCCTGAGTTAAGCCTCGTTGCCAAGCTACCAAGGGTTGAGCTGGGTTTAATTTACTGAGACCTAACTAGACCCAAGTGGAGGTTAGTGGCCTATTGCTAAGTGTAGGTACTTACTTGCCCTTACCAATAACCCATTTTCCAACAGTTCTCTTGTAAGTAGCTTTCTTCACTAAAGAAAGGTTCTTTACTAGGCAGGTTCTTCTGGTCACTTTCAAACATTTTGCATAAGTTACTTTTATTATAAATTTTGGGCTTTTTCTCTTCATACACAATACTATTTTATACAGAGTTCTGTTCAGTAGCAAGATAAATAGTTTCTGCTTGCAGCAAATGCTTTACAAACTACACTCTCAATATGTCGGCACCCAGGTCACAGAGGGGTGTGCGAGGAGATTTGGGTCAATATACTACTCCCCAGGGCATTTTGGATTGTCTAGGGGTTGGGTGGGGTCAGTTGGGATTCGGGGGTGTTGTATTGGAAAAATGGGAGAGTTCAACACAGCAGTAGAGCAAAGGTGATTTTTGGACAATGGAGGTTGGAGTCAGGCATACTGGGAAAGCTGGGCGTTTTTAATGCTGGAAATCTTTGGCTGAAATAAAATGGAATTGGTGTTTAGTGTGGAGAAGGTGTTAGGTTGTGCGTTGACGCAGCAATTCGAGTTTGCACAGTCCTATATCCAATTTGGGAGTACAGGGGAGGGGTGGCCAGGTGCCCTGGGCAGGGCAGTTTTGCTGCTACATTATTTGTTAAGGAACCATTAAGCAGAACATATTGTACTTTAGTGTTTTTTTGTTTTTTGCTGCTACTGTATTGCACAGTTTTTGTAGGCACTATATGATATCACAGCATAAGGCACTTTATGGGTGGTGTCTTAGATGTTATTTGCAAAATAAGGAGTTCAACATGCCTGGGATGATATTTTTTGCATGTTGGTGGGAAGGGACAGTGATCAGGCCCCAGCTAAGGTATTATTGCGAACGACGATATTTACTAAATGGTGTATACATCACTTTTCCAGTCACCAGGCAGGTTAGACATGTACCATGACATCCTATAAAGGGGTCCTTCGTATTATTACATTTAATGCCAACGGTTTAAACCAGTGGTTCCCATCCTGTGGTCCGGGGACCCCTGGTGGTCTGCAAAGCCTCCTCAGGGGGTCCGCGACTTCTTAGAAAATGAAATAATATAACAGATTAGGTCCCCCGCTTTCTGTAATGGCTCAGTGGGGGTCCCCGGATTCCAAAAAAGACTCAGTGAATGTCCCTTGATTCTAGTAATGATAAAGTGGAGGTGTTAGAAATGGGGTCTCTGTTTGCCAGTCAGTTTTCGCTCTGTCCAAGCAGGTACCCTCACTCTAGTCAGGGCAATGGAGATACACACTTACATAACCCCTACTCACCCCCTTGGTAGAAAAATAGGTAATATTTATCTAAAATCAAACAAGAACAAAACTACAAAAATTTAACATACACAGGTCAAGTTATGATTTTTTTGAAGTAAAAAGTCTTACTCCTTAGAAAACAACAGAAACGTTGTTTTTACACAAAGTACCTGGTTTGCATAAAAAATAAAGTTGTAGGGGCAAGCATGCATCAGAAATGTCAGTGATGCGTCAGTTCCTTACTCACAAGTGAGGCCTTACGTCGTTTCTTCTCTGGTCGGATAGGTGATGCGTCATTTTCTCTCCCGCAAGTGAGCGATGCGTCAATTTCCAGATGGGGCGCCTCAGATCCTCGCAGGTTCACGATGATTTTGACATCCAGCGACGATATGTGAGAAATCCAATTGCACATTTATGAAAAATCGCACAGCGAGGGGTTTGTGTCATTTTCAGCAGCCGCAAGCGGGTATCGCGTTGTTTCTTCAGCCGCGTTGAAGGTGATGCGTCGATTTCCCAGCCACGATGCAGGAGGAGCTCTTCTATTTGGCAGAGGTTCCTCTAGGTTCCAAAAGTAATCTGAAAATCTAGGGTTTTTGGTACACTACTTATAGCTCTTTCTGCCTCTGAAGACAGCAAACTTCAAAGGAAAGTCTCTATTGTTCATAAGATCCTGCCTTGCCAGACCTGGCTCCAGACACATACCAGGGATTGGAAACTGCATTGTGTGAGGGCAGGCACAGCCCATTCAGGTATAAATGACCACTCCTCCTTCCACTCTAGCCCAGATGGCCCATCAGGATACGCAGGCTATACCCTAGCTCCCTTTGTGTCACTGTCTATTGGGGATTCATAAACAGCCCAACTGTCAGTCTGACCCAGACAGGGAATACACAAACAGGCAGAATCACAGAATGGTTTAAGCAAAACAGTGCCCACTTTCTAAAAGGGGCATTTTCAAACAGACAATTTAAAAACCAGCTTTACCAAAGGATATATTGTTTAATTGTGAGTTCAGAGACCCCCAAACTCCCTATCTCTATCTGCTCTCAAAGGGAAACTGCACTTAAAAGTTATTTAAAGGCAGCTTGCATGTTAACCTATGAGTGAGATAGGCCTTGCAACAATGAAATCTGAATCTGGCAGTATTTCACTGTTAGGATATATAAAACACATCAGGACATGTCCCATCTTTAACATACAGTGCACCTTGCCCATGGGGCTACCTAGGGCCTACCTTAGGGGTCTTACATGTACAAAATGGGAAGGTTTGGGCGTGGCAAGTTAAAATTGCACACACAGACAAGTCTGAGCCATGTTTTCAGGGCTACTCATGTGGGTGGCACAATCAGTGCTACAGGCCCACTAGCAGTATTTGATTTACAGGCCCTGAGCATTTCTAGTGCACTTTACCAGGGAGTTACTAGTAAGTCAGATATATCAATCAAGGATAAACCAATCACCAATACAATTTATACAGAGAACATATGCACTTTAGCACTGGTTAGCAGTGATAAAGTTCCCAGAGTCCTAAAGCCACCATAAACTGATCAGAAAAAATAGAAGGAAGGAGGCAAAAAGTTTGGGGATGACCCTAAAAAAAGGGCCAAGTCCAACAGGGGGTCCACAGAAGTCAAAAGGTTGGGAATCACTGGCTTAAACCATAAGCGTAACGCCCAAGCAATTGAAGACTTGAAAAAAAAACACTTGCCTGATTTAGGCTTAATTCAGGAGACCCACTGATAGAAATGGGGTTTCTGGTTGGCTAGGGTATGCACCTAAGCCAAACAGACACACCTGCTCTAGTGGGGGCAAGGGAGATACACGTCCAAGATAACCCCTGCTCTCCCCCTTGGCAGCTTGGTAAAAGCAGCCAGGCCTATGCCAGAGGCAAAGTGTAAAACAGTTGCACAACACACACAACAGACGTGATGCACTATCCCCACCACAAAGGAAACACAACACCAAGTTATAAAAACAAACTGTATTGTACGCAACATAATTATTAGACCAAACACAACATGTCAGTAATATCCTGCTACCCCAGCAGTTTTCAGAACGTTACCCAATAGTTACTCTCCAGAAACCAGCAGTAGTCACATATAACACACAAGTTACTTATTATTCTGCAACATAAGCAGTAGTCAGGAATCACATTACTAAGGAAATTCATTTGTCATGGAAATATCATAAATGCCATACCAGGAACATTTTAAAACATATGGCAAGTAATAAAAACATATCAGCATAGAATGCCCATAAAAGGAACATCAGCACATATATGGCACATCATCAAAAGGAAAACCAGGTTTACATACTTATCCACAATGTCCATACCAGGAACATTTAAAATCATATGGCCACTAAGAGTACCTGTTTGTATGATGACACGGCACCTCAAATGCCACAAAGAAAAACAAGGGTACCCCAGCGCTCTTCTGCACAAAACGGGGGCCTTGGGCTGATGTTAGGGGGGGTGGCATGCACCCTTTATGGGTTTTGTATCGGTATATATATATATATGCAATCTCCCCCACCCGGGACGCAACTGGCCCTCCAGGGGGACGGGGCAAAGCCAGAACAACAACTCGGGCCAAAACTGGGGACCTTGCGGTGCGGGGGCCTTCGACGAGGCTTCCACTCACTCGTGGTCTCCTGCACAAGGATGTGGCATCCTTCCCCCCGCCCGTCCTTCAGCAACAAATAGGCCCACCACAGCGGTGAGCAGGCTCCAAAGTAGGTACCTGCTTGCACCCCAGGGGCGCCTCTCTCGGAGCTCTTCACTCCGGGGGCACTTAGAGGAGCACAGCAGCTCCCACTGTCGCTCTTTTGTGCCCCGGGGGCACCAGTTGTAGAGCATCTCTGAGGTGCTTGGATCTTTTGAAAGCCCGGGTCGCGGCAGTGATATCGGGCAGTGGCGAAAGTGCATTTCCAAGCACAAAGTGATTGCAAACAAAAGCACTTCTCCAGCCGCTTTTTTAACATAACCACAGTTCCCAGATCCAGCACCTTAAAGAAGAAGGGGTGCTCTCACAGCGTCTTAAACAGAGCGCTCTCCAAGTGCTAAATCAGAGGAAAGGAAGCGCTTCTTATGCGCTTCGGCAGTTCCAGGGGTCAGGGGTCAAAGCACCCTTCCCCTGGGGGACAAAGTAAAATGGAGCACATGGTGGCAGGGCCCAACAGCAGGCCCACACAAAGGGTTGCAGGCAGTTGGTAGCTCCTCCAAATAACACAGCAGGTCACATGTCACCATAGCAGCAGCAGTCCAAGGCAGTTCCTGGTGATTCCCTCCAGCAGCATTCTGTGTCCAATTCCAAAATGTCTCCCAATTGTGGGGAAAACTCCCGGTACTTATACTCAGTTTCTAGCAGTGGTTCAACAAAGGAGGGGAGAGGAGGCTCCAACCAGTTACAACTGGTTCTGGAAGTGCCCCCTCTCTCCTCCAGCAGAGGTTCCAAACATCAGTTGGGGGTAAGGGGCCCTTTTGTATGAGGCCAGGGCACAGCCTTTACAGATGCATGTGTGTCCCGCCTCCCCCTTCTCTCAGCCCAGGAAGACTATTCAAAATGCAGATGCACCTCTGTGACACCTCCACCCTCCCTGTGTACAGGCTGTCTGAAAAGTATGCACAAAGCCCAACTGTGACTCTGCCCAGACGTGGATTGGAGTCAAGCTGCAAAAAACAGAGTCATAAGCACAGAGAAATGCTCACTTTCTAGAAGTGGCATTTCTGTAATGGTAATAAAAATTCCACTTACACCAGTAAGCAGCATTTCTCACTACCATACCAAACATGCCTACGCTACCCTTCATTAATCAGACAATACCCCCTAGACATGAGGCAGGGCATTTCCAATGCAATCCTATGAGAAGGCAGCCCTCACTGCAGTGAGAAACCAAATAGGCTGTATGTCACTACCAGGACAGGCCACGCTACTAGGCACATGTCCTGCCTTCTACATGCATATCACCTTACCCATAGGGCTAGCTAGAGCCTACCTTAGGGGTGACTTACATGTAGTAAAGGGGAGTTCTGGGCCTGGCAAGTAAATTTAGATGCAGGCCCTGCGCTAGCAGGCCTGAGACAAGTTTGAAAGGCTACTTCAGTGGGTGGCGCAAGCAGCTACTTCAATGGGTGGCACAAGCAGGGCTGCAGGACCGGTAGTAGCATTTATTTGACAGGCCCTGGGTATAGGGGTACCACTGTACAAGGGACTGACAGGTAAATTCAGTATGCCAATTAGGTATCAGACAATCATATCAACTTTAGAAGGGAGAGCACATGCACTTTAGCACTGATCAGCAGTGATAGAGTGTTCAGAGTCTTAGAGCCAACAGCGGGAGGTCATAAAAAATAGGAAGAAGGAGGCAAAAAGTCAGGGGATGAACCTACCAAAAGGGCCAGGTCCAACACCAATTTTCAAGATAAAAAGGTACTAAAATATAGAATATTTGAGGGATGGGCTGGCTATCAATGTATATCATCAGCAAATGCAACTCCCAAGGGGGTGGAAATGTATCTGAATAGGTTTTTGCCCATGCAGTTGGTCTTTTCCCAGATAGACAAGGATGGTAGCTGGGCTCTAATTGGTTAATAACTGTAGATTGACTGTGGCCACGATCTATGCCCCTTTTACGGATGATCCTGCTCCAGTCCTCAAACTCACTCTAGAGGTATTACCTATCCTCGGTATTGTTTTTACTGGCAGTGATTTAAATTTTTTACTAAACCTTTAATTAGACTCTTCATCCCTTATGCATAAACAGAATAAGCCCACGGTGGCCAAAGCTATCTTTGAGTGTATGAACATTTTGAATTTAACTGATTTGTGGCACGAGCAATACGTGACAGTATGGGAGTATTCCTGTGTCTCAGGTAGATATAATTCGGCCACCAGATTAGATTATTTTTTATCCTTAGGTGAGTTGGGATTAAGCAAATATATCCAGACAGAGTGTAATTTCTCATACCACTCCTTGGTGGAGATGGAGATTCTTGGGATAAAATTAGGGCAGTCCATTCTAAGGTGGTATCTCGAAAAAGTCATTCTGGAAAATGAAGATTTGTGCAAAGAAATAAATAATGAGATGACCAGCGATTTTGCATTAAATGGGGGCTCAGCCAGTCTGGAATGGGTCTGGCAAGCATTTAAGGTGACAATACTCAGTCAAATAACTTCACGGGCCTTTATGCACAGAACGGCATTTGGTGCTCATCGTGCCAAATTGGAGTCCGCTATTTATCAAGCAAATCAGGGATACACTCTGTTAGAATGGGGTCTCTAGTTGGCACAGGTATACACCCTTGCCCAAGTAGGTACCACAATCCTAGTCAGGGTCACAACGCAATCGAAATTATGCTGTGCTCGCACTCTGGTAGCTTGGTACTGAGCTGTCAGGCTTAACCTAGAAGGAAACATGTGAAGTATTTGTGCAGAACTTATACAATAACACAGTGAAAACACCACAAAAAGACACCATGCAGTTTTAGAAAAATAGGCAATATATGTATCTGAATAAAATACTGCTGAAACTATCAAAATACAATGTGCACAAGCAAAGTTATGAATTTTTAAAGATGAAATCCCACTACAGTGCTTAGAAACACAATAGCTCCAACTGGGGCTATCACAGTGTAGTTGACGGAGTTGATCCAAAACAATCCAACACCACCGGTGCTGGTCACGGAGTCACATAGACCCTTATGTAAATTACATTTGGAAAACGAAGAACAAGGACGACGCACGGAGTCGGGGAGAAGAGGTGTCGCTGGAGCCTGTGTGGCGTCAGTCCCTTATGGTGTCCGAGGAGATCAGGCGTCCATTCCGAACTGCGAGGCAGGTGGAGGTGAGTCATTGGTTCCGTCCAGCTGAAGGGGGAGCTGATGTGGCGTCGTTAGTGATGCACTGATTCCTGGTGACCCAGTGGGATCGCTCTATCTTGTCGGTCAAGACATGATGCAGTATCGTGATGACCCTGCGTGATGTCAGTGGAGTCATTGCAACGTTGGACTTGAGTTTCAGACCGCGGCCACTGCAAGCAGCGATGTCCACAGAGCAGGAGCAGGCTGTGTCATCTGTGCTGGCATCACTGAAGTCACTCCAGGTGTAGCTGAAGTCAGAAAGCTAGGAAAAAGCCCATAGATGAAGTCTTTGCTGTCCCTGAGACTTCAGAGCAGAAGGACAGCTCAATCCACACCTTTGGAGAGCAATTTTGGGGGAAGGCAGAGTCCTTCCAGCACAGTCAGAGGCCAACAGGCAGCTGGGCAACAGCAGGGCAGCAGTCCTTCTCAGCAAAGCAGTACAGATGAGTTATTTGTGCAGCCAGGCATGTTGTAGTTGGACTCTTGCTCTGGGCAAGACTGCTGGTTCAGGGATGACAGTACTTATGTTTGTAGGCAACTGTGCCTATCCTACATGTTATAACTGTAGTCCCAACCCTTCGAGCTCACTAGCAGTACCTCACCAAGAACCCAAACAGTTAAAGGTGATTTGTGTCAGCCTTTACACATGGACTCAGAGGTATGACATCTCAGGGAGTGTCGTGGTTAAACGGAGATTACCCCTTTCTCACAGATACATCATGTCTCAACCAAACAAAGGCAATAACGAAGATGCAGTAAGGTTTTAAAGGTTTTTATTTAACACAATCTTCAATCTATGGTAAATCGCATGGGCTGCAATGATTAGGATAATGAACTGTGGAAGTAATAGAATTGTGAAGACAAGAGCTATGATTATGAAGACCCCTACCATCTTGCAGTAACATAAGAAGACATAGAGTGTATAATATGTACTAGTACCCTATCATAATAGACCTAACCTGCTACCTAGAGATGAGCTGGGTAAATTAAACCTAATCTGCCAATGCCATGCCCCTGGAAGGAGCCTCCAAACCTCGTTACCTTGGAATGAGGTCTCAAGCTCAGACTCCAGAGAAACACGAAGTCCGGGTCAGCGTCAAGGCAACGTGCAGCATCGATAGCAACAATGGTATCTAGTCAGAATCCCTCTGATTATCTGTCTAAAGTGTGATGTATTTATACAGATCTACTTGGACCCCTGACATAGGTTGTTCCCAAACAATAGGTAACACAGCATGCTTGGGACAGTAATTAACATAAACAATTTCCTCAAAAGACTGACGGAAAGTACCTAATGTGAACACCAACAGTCTTTTTGTCTTTGTTGCATGAGTTGACGCCTTAGTGCGGTGGCACTGATAACATAAAGCTAAACAAAATGGCCTAACTATAAACAAGGCAGCCATCTTGGAAGAATTAATTAAACAAATGGACTAAGACAGAGCAAGCTAAGTAGGTTAAAAGTCACTAGGTGACAGGGGCACGAGTCTGAAAGCCATAGGCTAAGCTAACTACCGGTATTCAATTAAAATAAACTAGGATTCACTGACAGAGTTCAGGTGCAGGTCCAGAAGTGCCTGATTTGGTGGGGTTAGAGGCCCAGTTTATATAACCAAAAATGTCTTTGAAGTGGGGGCAACTTCAAAGAGTGGTTTTGAAGTGCACAAGTTCCCCTTTCAGCCTAGTCCTGCCTGCCAGAGTCCCTGTAGGGGGCTATGAGTCCCTTATGTGAGGGCAGGCCACTAGGCTTTGAAATGTAGGTGTGAAACCCTCCATCCTTCTAGCCCAGGAAGACTCATTCAGTATGCAGATGAATGCAGATACGACTGAGTGTCCTGTGTTTGTGGTTGCTGGGTGAAATGAACCAGGAAGCTGTCAACCAGCACAGACCAGGCGTGGATTGGAGACAGGCTGTAAGGCACAGATGGTAGTAAGTACAAAGAAATGGCCACTTCTTTTGAAGTGGCATTTCTAAAATAGTAATATTAAATTCAACCTCACCAGTAAGGAGGATTTTCTATTACCATTCTGGCCATACTAAATATGACCTGGTTACTCCTTCCAGATCAGAATATACCACTCAAAAGTACATGAGGGTAGTGTAGGAAAGTACCATCTTGCCTGGAATGTTACCCTCATTTTCAGTGTATGTATGTTTGTTTTTGCCCATGTGTCACTGGGATCCTGCAAGGCAGGACCCTAGTGCTCATAATGTATGCCCTGTATGTGTTCCCTGTGTGGTGCCTAACTGGATCACTGAGGCTCTGCTAACCAGAACCTCATTGTTTATGCTCTCTCTGCTTTCTAAAATTGTCAGTGCAGGCTAGTGACTAATTTTACCAATTCTCATTGGCACACTGGAACACCCATATAATCCCCTAGTATATGGTACCTAGGTGCCGAGGGTATTGGGGTTCCAGGAGATCGCTATGGGCTGCAGCATTTCTTTTGCCACCCATAGGGAGCTCAGACAATTCTTACACAGGACTGCCACTGCAGCCTGAGTGAAATAACGTCCACGTTATTTCACAGCCATTTTTCACTGCAAATGAGTAACTTATAAGTCACCTATATCTCTAACTCTCACTTGGTGAAGGTTAGGTGCCAAGTTACTTAGTGTGTGGGCACCCTGGCACTAGCCAAGGTACCCCCACATTGTTCAGGGCAAATTCCTCGGGCTTTGTGGGTGTGGGGACACCATTACACGCGTGCACTACACATGGGTCACTACCTATGTGTAGCGTCACAATGGTAACTCCGAACATGGCCATGTAACATCTCTAAGATCATGGAATTGTCACCCCAATACGGGTGTCTAGCACAGAACCCGGGTACTGCCAAACTGCCTTTCCAGGGTTTCCACTGCAGCTGCTGCCAACCCCTCAGAAGGGGTGTTGGGGCACAATGAACTGCTCTGAGTGGCCAGTGCCAGCAGGTGACGTCAGAGACCCCTCCTGATAGGTGCTTACCTCTTTCAGTAGGCAAGCCTCCGTTCTTAATACCCAAACCTTCTTTTATGGCTATTTAGGGCCTCTCCTCTGGGCTATTCCTCAGATAACGAATGCAAGAGCTCACCAGAGTTCCTCTGCACTTTCCTCTTTGACTTCTGCCAAGGATCGACCGTTGAGTGCTCCAGGACGCCTGCAAAACCGCAACAAAGTAGCAAGAAGACTACCAGCAACATTGTAGCACCTCATACTGCCGGCTTTCCCGACTGCTTCCTGGTGGTGCATGCTCTGAGGGCTGTCTGCCTTCACCCTGCACTGGAAGCCAAGAAGAAATCTCCGGTGGGTCGACGGAATCTTCCCCCTGCTAACGCAGGCACCAAACTTCGGCATCTCCTGTCCGCTGGGTCCCCTCTCATCCTGACGAGCGTGGTCCCTGGAACACAGGAACTGGATCCAAGTGTCTCCCACAGTGCAGTGGCCCTTCTGTCTAAATTTGGTGGAGGTAAGTCCTTGCCTCGCCACACAGCAAACCTGTGTACTGCATGATTTGCAGTTGCTCCGGCTTCTGTGCACTTTTTCAAGGATTCCTTTGTGCACAGCCTAGCCTGGGTCCCCAGCACTCCGTCCTGCATTGCCCAACTCGCTGGGTTGAAATCCAACATCGTGGGACCCTCCTTTTGTGACTTTGAGTTCACAGATCTTGTAAGTGCCTGTTCTGCGGGTGCTTCCTACTTCTGCGGGGGATCTTTGAGTTGCTGAGCACCCCCTCTGTCTCCTCCTCCAAGGGGCGACATCCTGGTCCTTCCTGGGCCCCAGCAGCACCTAAAATCCTAAACCGCGACTCTTGCAGCTAGCAAGGCTTGTTTGTGGTATTTCTGCGTGGAAACATTCAGCATGCCGTGGGACATCTTCCATCCAAAGTAGAAGTTTCTAGCCCTTTTCGTTGTTTCAGAATCTTCGGCTTCTTCATCCGGGGTTTTGTGGGCTCCTGCCCCACCTGGACACTTGCGTGACTCTTGGACTTGGTCCCCTTCTTTTACAGGTCCTCAGGTCCACAAATCTGTCTTCAGTGTTTTGCTGGTGCTTGTGGTTCTTGCAGAATCCCCTATCACGACTATTCTGTCTTTCTGGGGTAGTAGGGTAACTTTACTCCTACTTTTCAGGGTCTTGGGGTGGGGGGTCTTGGACACCCTTACTGTTTTCTTACAGTCCCAGGGACCCTCTACAACCTCCCATAGGTCCGGGGTCCATTCATGATTCGCATTCCACTTTTGGAGTATATGGTTTGTGTTGCCCCAATACCTATGTCTGCGTATTGCATCCTATTGTGATTCTACATTGTTTGCACTACTTTTCTTACTGGTACTTACCTGTTTTGGGTTTGTGTACATATAATTTGTGTATATTACTTACCTCCTAAGTGAGGGTATCCTCTGAGATACTTTTGGCATCTTGTCACTAAAATAAAGTACCTTTTTTTTTAGTAACTCTGAGTATTGTGTTTTCTTATGATATTGTGCTATATGATATAAGTGGTATAGTAGGAGCTTTGCATGTCTCCTAGTTAAGCCTATGCTGCTTTGCCATAGCTACCTTCTATCAGCCTAAGCTGCTAGAAACACCTCTATTCTACTAATAAGGGATATCTGGACCTGGCACAGGGTGTAAGTACCACAAGGTACCCAATATAAGCCAGGCCAGCCTCCTACAGGTAGTTCCAATGCTAGTCTATGAAAGGAGCAGGGCTCACAGTGGTGGAAAACAAATGAATGAATTTGTCACTACCAGGAGATGTAAAACACATAAATGCATGTCCTGCCTTTTACCTACATAGAACCCTGCCCTATGGGTTACCTAGGGCCTACCTTAGAGATGACATATATGTAGGAACAGGGGAGTTTGAGGCTTGGCAAGTAGTTTTAAATGGCAAGTCGAAGTGGCAGTGAAACTGCACACACACATCTTGCAATGGCAGGCCTGGGATATGTTTAAGGGGCTACTTATGTGGGTGGCACAATCAGTGCTGCAGGCCCACTAGTAGCATTTAATTTACAGGGCATGGGCACATCTAGTGAACTTTACTAGGGACTTATAAGTAAATCAAATATGCTAATTGGGTATGAACCAAAGTTACCAAGGTTAAGGAAGAAAGCATATGCACTTTAGCACTGGTTAGCATTGGTAAAGTGCTCAGAGTCCTAAAACCAGCAAAAACAGTGTCAGAAAAGTGAGGGAGGAAGGCAAGAAGTTGGGGGATGACCACCCTTAAGCTGTCAGGTCTAATACACGTGTAATACGAACAGTGTCAATAAAGCTGCACATAAGCAGGCAAGAGCGAATATGCATGATTATTTTCATGAGCGGTATTATGCTGCCAACTGTGAGAAAGTTGTCTCTTTCTAGCATGGTTACCCCCATTTGTAGGCTATTTGTCAGTGTGTTTTGCCTGTGTCACTAGGATCCTGCTAGCCAGGACCCCAGTGCTTATGGATTGTGGGCTGTTTGTCAGTATGTTTGACTGTTTATCAGTATGCTTGACTGTGTCACTGAGATCCTGATAGCTTATGCTCTCTCTTTTCCCAAATTTGTCACTACATACTGGTAACCCAGTATTTCATCCCCAATTGGCACCCTGGACCTCCCTTACAAGTCCCTAGTATATGGTACCTAGGTACCCAGGGGATTGGGGTTCCAGGGGATCCCTATGGGCTGCAACATGTTTTTGCCACCCATAGGGAGCCCAGGCAAAGGCTTCTACAGGACTGCCATTGCAGCCTGTGTGAAATGGTGCATGCACCCTTTCACTGCCATTTACACTGCACTAGGTCACTTATAAGTCACCTATATGTGTGCCCTTTCTGCCCTGAAGGCTGGGTGCAAAGTACCTGTGTGTGAGGGCACCCCTGCACTAGCAGAGGAGCCCCCACATCATCCAGGACCAATTTCCCGGACTTTGTGAGTGCGGGGACACCATTTTATATGTGTACGAGACATAGGTCACTACCTATGTGTAGCTACATAATGGTAACTCTGACTATGGCCATGTGAGGTGTCTAACATCTTGGAATTATACCCCAATCCTGATTTTAGCATTGGTTATATAATTCCATATACTTTGGGGGCTCCACAGTGGACCCCCAGTATTGCCAAACCAGCCTTCTGAGGTTTTCCAGCAGCCCCAGCTGCTGACACCTCACAGACAGGTTTCTGCCCTCCTGCTGCTTGTACAGCTCGAGCTCAGGATGGCAGAAACAAAGGATTTACTTTGGGAGAGGGGTGTTACACTCTCTCCCTTTGGAAATAGGTGTTACATGCATGGGAGGGGTAGCCTACTCATGCCACTGGAAATGCTTTGAAGGGCACATTTGCTGCCCTCCTATCACAATCCAGTCAGGACAAAGAGTGACCACTCACCTGTCCATCACCAAGGGTGGTGCCCAGAGCTCCTCCAGAGGGTCACTGGGTTCTGTCATATTGTTTTCAGGATGGTCAGGGAACTCTGGGAGCATCTGATTGCCCACTGCCAGCAGGTGACGTCAGAGCCCTCCCCTGATAGGTGCTTACCTAGTTAGGTGACCAATCCCCCTTTCGGAGCTACTTAGGGTCTCTCCTCTAGGTGGTTCTTCATATTCGGATTGCAGGACTCCAGCAGTAATGCTCTGCATTCTTTAGTTCACTTTCTCACCGAATAAACTGCTTCTGGACCTCCAGGAACTCTACAAAACTGCAACAAAGAAGCCAGGATGACTTCTGCAACACTGTATCTTCAACTCCTGCCAGCAACAGCAACTGTTTCCCTGTTGTGCATCCTCAGAGGGCTTCCAGTCTTCAACCTGCACCAGAAGAGCGAAGGAATCTCCATAGAAGTGAAGGTATCACTTCCCTGCTCCAGCAGGTACCCTCTGCAGCAACGACCAGTGGCTTGGGTCCCCTCTCCTACTGAAGGACATGGATCCAGTGACATGGTTGGTGGATTGAAGTGTTACCGATGGTCCTGACGTCCAGCTGTCTAACTTTGGTGGAGGTAAGGGCTTGCCTCCCCATGCAAGACAGTAACCCCATACATGCCTGATTTGCAGTTGCCAAGGCTTGTGTGCAACCTTCCAAGAAGTCCTTCAAGCACAGCACAGCTCCGGCTCCAGCACTCCTCCTGTGACGCACTGCCTGGGCCTCCATTTGCACCTCCTTTGTCCTCATCTTGTGGGACTCTTAGTCATGCTGCCTGGTCTTCTCAGGGCTCTCTGGACTGCTGAGGGCCCCCTCTGACTCAATCTTCTGGGTAGAGTCGACCTGGTCCTTCCTGATCCCGGGCAGCGCCATTTTTCTCCAACCGCGAACTTTGCATTTGCCAAAGCTTGTTTGGCAGAATCCAGTGACGCAAAAAAAACTGCAATCATCCATCCGGCATGGGACATCATCTGCACCAACCAGGAACTCACATCCGTCTTCTTTGGTGCAGTACTGACTGTTGTTCTTCACCACTGGTTCCACTTTGGCACCTTTATCAGGGTTAGCAGGGGGCTCCTGTTCTTCCTGGACTCTTCTATGCTTCTTGGACTTGGTCCCCTTCTTTTACAGGTCTTCAGGCCCAGGAATCCGTTGTTGGTGTCTTGCCGTCTCTTCTGTTTCTTGCATTATCTTCTTTTTTGTTTTCTTCTGTGTGGTGGGAAAGTTCCTGTGATTTACTCCTACTTTCCTGAGCTCTGGTGTGGGTTCTATTACTTACCTTTGGTGTTTTCTAATACTCCTGGCACTCCTCTACACACAACACTAGGCCTACGTTGGAAACCAACATTCGCATTCCACTATTTAAGTACATGGTTTGTGTTCACCCAGGCATATTTCTAACTATTGTGATTTTCACTATTTGTACCGTTTTCTAACTGTTTACTTACCTGTTTTTGGATACTCGTATGTATATTGTGTATATTACTTGCCTCCTAAGGGAGTATAGTCTCTAAAGTATATTTTGTAAGTGTGTCACTGAAATAAAGTACCTTTATTTTTGTACCACTGAGTATTTTCTTTCATGTGTGTAAGTACTTTGTGACTCCACTGATATTGCATGAGCTTTTCGTGTCTCCTAGTTAGGCCTTGGCTGCTCATCCACACTACCACTAGAGAGCTCTGGCTTTAAGACACTGACTATATACTAACAAGGGATAACTGGACCTGGTATAAGGTGTAAGTACCTCTGGTACCCACTACAATCCAGGCCAGCCTCCTACATTGGTGGTGCAGCTGTGGGATAAGTACTTGCAATTGCCTTATTACTCTGTCACCAGTGCTTTTCACAGGAAAGTGTACTTTATACGTAGAGCTATACAAAAGTATACTTAGGGGGTGATTCTAACCCTGGCGGTCGGTGTTAAAGTGGCGGCCAACCCGCCAACAGGCTGGCGGTCCAAAAAATGGAATTCTTACCCTGGCGGGAACCGCCAACACAGCCCGCCAACTTAACACTCCGACCGCCGCGGCGGTACAGACAAACAGCGCGGCGGTCACCGCCAACAGGCAGGCGGCAGACAATGTACCGCCCACACTATCATAACTCACCAATCCGCCACCTTTTCCGGGGCGGGAGCACCGCCGATAAAAACACGGCGGAAACAGACTACGAACGGGAAAACGCTCACCAAAACACACTCCACGAGTACGGAGGACAGCATGGAACCCGAATTAAACATCCTACCTGCTCTCGTCTACCTTCTCATCTACCACGAGTACGAAGTCCGGCGCAGACGACAACGGTGAGTACTGCACCTAAGACACACGGGAGGGGGAGGACGAAAGGTTACGGGCACACACATATGCGACACCCCCCCCCCCAATCATGTACTCACCAATGCAGAGCACCAAGTCACAGTGACACCACCCAAACACCCCTGAAAAATGCTAGGACATAATCATATTTGGAATAAATATTTATGTACCAAAAAGCTCCAGAAAATGAGCGTACAACCATGAAAGATATCCACAACAAAACAAATGACATACACATCAGTGTATAACTGAAGTACCAAGTCCTGCACATCCTACGAATTCAGCATGTCCGTGGGCCAAAGTCTTGAGAAACAAGGGCAAAGCCCACACAGGAGACCTGAGTCCTTTGGAGAGAACACTGCAGGGGCATCAGATGTAAAAACTACAGGCACCTCAGGGGGAAGGGAAGGGGGGGGGCACCACAGCCACATGAGTCCACGACGCCAGATCCACGAGGAGCCACCATGCCCACTGTTCAATCCTGGGGAGTGCAAAGCCACAGTCTCTCAATGTCTCTACAGTGGGTGGGCTGCCCACTGTGCCATCCTGGGGAGTGCAAAGCCACAGTCTCTCAAGTCTCTACAGTGGGTGGGCTGCCCACTGGACCATCCTGGGGAGTGCAAAGCCACAGTCTCTCAATGTCTCTACAGTGGGTGGGCTGCCCACTGTGCCATCCTGGGGAGTGCAAAGCCACAGTCTCTCAAGTCTCTGCAGTGGGTGGATTGCCCACTGGACCATCCTGGGGAGTGCAAAGCCACAGTCCATCAGGTGGATGACAGTCTCCACTGGTCAAGGAGGAGGCATGGTGGGCACAATGAACCATCAACGGTGCTTGAGACGGCGGTGCCCTGTTCAGCGGTGCTTGAGACGGCGGGGCCCAGCGGAGCGGTGCTTGAGAGGAAGGGCCCAGCGGAGCGGTGCTTGAGAGGAAGGGCCCAGCGGAGCGGTGCTTGAGACGGCGGGGCCCAGCGGAGCGGTGCTTGACAGGAAGGGCCCAGCGGAGCGGTGCTTGAGACGGCGGGGCCCAGCGGAGCGGTGCTTGAGAGGAAGGGCCCAGCGGAGCGGTGCTTGAGAGGAAGGGCCCAGCGGAGCGGTGCTTGAGACGGCGGGGCCCAGCGGAGCGGTGCTTGACAGGAAGGGCCCAGCGGAGCGGTGCTTGAGACGGCGGAGCCCAGCGGAGCGGTGCTTGAGAAGGCGGGGCACAGCGGAGCGGTGCTTGAGAGGAAGGGCCCAGCAGAGCGGTGCTTGAGAGGAAGGGCCCAGCGGAGCGGTGCTTGAGAGGAAGGGCCCAGCGGAGCGGTGCTTGAGACGGCGGGGCCCAGCGGAGCGGTGCTTGACAGGAAGGGCCCAGTGGAGCGGTGCTTGAGAGGAAGGGCCCAGCGGAGCGGTGCTTGAGATGGCGGGGCCCAGCGGAGCGGTGCTTGACAGGAAGGGCCCAGCGGAGCGGTGCTTGAGACGGCGGGGCCCAGCGGAGCGGTGCTTGAGACGGCGGGGCCCAGCGGAGCAGTGCTTGAGAGGAAGGGCCCAGCGGAGCGGTGCTTGAGACGGCGGGGCCCAGCGGAGCGGTGCTTGAGACGGCGGGGCCCAGCGGAGCGGTGCTTGACAGGAAGGGCCCAGCGGAGCGGTGCTTGAGACGGCGGGGCCCAGCGGAGCGGTGCTTGAGAGGAAGGGCCCAGCGGAGCGGTGCTTGAGAGGAAGGGCCCAGCGGAGCGGTGCTTGAGACGGCGGGGCCCAGCGGAGCGGTGCTTGACAGGAAGGGCCCAGCGGAGCGGTGCTTGAGACGGCGGGGCCCAGAGGAGCGGTGCTTGAGACGGCGGGGCCCAGCGGAGCGGTGCTTGAGAGGAAGGGCCCAGCGGAGCGGTGCTTGAGACGGCGGGGCCCAGCGGAGCGGTGCTTGACAGGAAGGGCCCAGCGGAGCGGTGCTTGAGACGGCGGGGCCCAGCGGAGCGGTGCTTGAGAGGAAGGGCCCAGCGGAGCGGTGCTTGAGAGGAAGGGCCCAGCGGAGCGGTGCTTGAGACGGCGGGGCCCAGCGGAGCGGTGCTTGACAGGAAGGGCCCAGCGGAGCGGTGCTTGAGACGGCGGGGCCCTGTTCAGCGGTGCCTATCTCCACGGCGGGGCCCTGTTCAGCGGTGCTCTTCTGCCCCGCGGGCCCTGTTCAGCGGTGCCTATCTCCACGGCGGGGCCCTGTTCAGCGGTACTCTTCTGCACCGCGGGCCCTGTTCAGCGGTGCCTATCTCCACGGCGGGGCCCTGTTCAGCGGTACTCTTCTGCACCGCGGGCCCTGTTCAGCGGTGCCTATCTCCACGGCGGGGCCCTGTTCAGCGGTGCTCTTCTGCACCGCGGGCCCTGTTCAGCGGTGCCTATCTCCACGGCGGGGCCCTGTTCAGCGGTACTCTTCTGCACCGCGGGCCCTGTTCAGCGGTGCCTATCTCCACGGCGGGGCCCTGTTCAGCGGTGCTCTTCTGCACCGCGGGCCCTGTTCAGCGGTGCCTATCTCCACGGCGGGGCCCTGTTCAGCGGTACTCTTCTGCACCACGGGCCCTGTTCAGCGGTGCCTATCTCCACGGCGGGGCCCTGTTCAGCGGTGCTCTTCTGCACCGCGGGCCCTGTTCAGCGGTGCCTATCTCCACGGCGGGGCCCTGTTCAGCGGTGCTCTTCTGCACCGCGGGCCCTGTTCAGCGGTGCCCATCCAGCAGGTCAAGGGAGCCAGACCTGGCCTGGACTCCCTGTTCAGTCGCCCTCGGACCGTGACGTTTCTGGACCCTTCGGGGACGGACTCCTGGCCTCCTTAGTGTCCTCCTTCCCAGCTGGGATGTGGCATGTGGGGTCCACCTTCTCCGCGCTCCTGCTGCCCTTCCGCTCCTTTGATGGGGCTCTCGGGCCCTTGCCTCCCCCAGATGGTGTGGGTGGTGAAGTGGCCGCACATTGCTCCTTGGGGGCAGCCCTGTCGGTCCTCGCACGGCGGTCCTTGGTTTTGCGGGTCCTCTTGCCGGGGGGGGGGGCTGGACGTGTCCTTGCTGCTGATCGATGTGTCACTGCTGCCAAAGGGTGGGCTCCAGAACCCAGGCACAACAGTGACACCCGAAGCTGGGCTGGTGGTGGCTGCGGTGCTCTTGGGACTCTTTGAAGATGGAGGGGGGAGGACATCGGGGGGAAAGAGGTTAAGGTTAGCCAGGAAAAGTTTTTTAGGGCCAAGGTAAAGGGTAGGAGAAGTGGAGATGGAAGTGGAGGTAGAGGAGGTGGTTGTAGGAGAGTCAGGTGTGCTGTCATTGGGTGAAGGTGCTGGTGCTGTAGGCTGTCGTGAGGTGGATGGCTGTTGGGTGGGTGGCTGCCTGCGTTTGTGTGTCTCGGAAGAGGGGGTGACAGACACAGTGGGAGAGGACACAGGGGACGTGTACATGGCAGTGGGGGTGGTGACTGCACGAGTGTGGACTGCACTGGAGGGTGAGGTGGTGATGGAAGCACTGGCTGATGTTGGGGTGCATGCAGGTGTGAGTGTAGACGTCACAGGGAGGGAGGAGGGAGACGAGGAGGAGGGGGACACAGGGGTGGCAGTGGCTGTTGGCATGTCTGTATCTGGGTGTTGCTCGGGTGAGTGTTTGCGGGATCTGTGGTGCTTGTGTTTGGATGAGCTGCTCTTGGGTGTTGAGGTGTGTGCAGGCTGGTCTGATGGTGTGGATGGGATAGGCTGAGGAACAGGAGACAGAGACAGGCTGGAGGCAGTCAGAAGAGGGAGGCTGGAAACAGGGACAATGGCTGCCGTCAGTGCTGAGGCCAGAGCAGTGAACGCTCGTTGATGGGCAGCCTGACCCGAATGAATGCCCTCCAGGTACGCATTGCTCTATTGCACCTCCCTTTGCACACCCTGGATGGCATTCAGAAGGGTCGTCTGCCCAACAATGAGCGTCCTTACCAGGTCAATGAGCTCCGCACTGAGGGCAGCAGGGGCAACAGGGGCAGGGGCTGAGGTGCCTGGGGCGAAGGAGACACGCGCCTTCCTGGGCGAACCGGCACGGAGCGAAGACTGAGGGGCTGCTGGGAGGGCGGGGCTGGTGCGCTGGGTGGCGACTGTACCTGTAGAGGCGGGGGGCACGGATGTTGCCGCCACCCCTAGGGAGCTCCCATCCGAGGACGTGTCGCTTTCGCTGCTCTCACCAGCGGTCCCCGTCGTGGTGCTCCCCTCGCCCTCCGGATCACTGGTGCCCTCGGTGTCTGTTCCTGGGCCCACCGGGGCCTTGTGTCCTGCAGCTCCCTCGTGCTCCGATGCCATATCTCCTCCGCCTGATGATGCTAATGCACACATGCACAAGAAGATGAAGAGAAAGGGTGGGGGGAGAGAAAAGAAGACCAGGTTGAGTGCATGCAATGTCAACACCGTTGGCGGAGAGGACAGACACAGGTGCCTAATGCACTAAGCCGCGCATTCGGGGTACACTACTCAGTACTACTGACTAAGACAACAGGCCAAGAGACGTCAAACGCGCACATGGGAGATGCTGGACCTTCAATGGCTGTACTTGTCACCCTACAGAGGTGGGGGCCGGGGGCACAGGGCCATGCCTAAGGGAGAGGACTACACTACAGAAAGCACCCTGGCCTAATGTCACCCACAGCCCTCCTCCCCCACCCAGACGCCTCCACTGCGCAGAAAGATAGGAGAATGTGCTGATACTCACCCCCTTGTGTCTGCTGTGATGTCTTAAAGCGCCCATCCAATTCAGGGTAGGCCACCGCCAGGATCCGGGACATCAGGGGGGTCATGGTGCGACTGGCACCCCTCCTAGGTTGGGAGGCCATCCCCAGCAGTGTTTCTGCGGTCTTCCTTGTTCCGCGGCGGATGTCCTCCACCTCTTGCGGCAGTGGGTACCCCGTCTGTTGTGGACCCCCAAGGTCCGGACTTCCTTGGCGATGGCACGCCAAATCTCGATCTTCTGATGGGCGCTGACCTATTAGACATGTACAGGGTGGAAAGGAGGAAATCATCAATGGCCTGCATGTTAGATGTAATTGGCCCCCCCCACCCACTTTGCCATATGGCACATGCTCTCATCTGTCGGGCGTTGCACTCCTCATTCGCCCCCCACCCCACCAACTTACATCCACCCCAATCCACACAGGCATAGCCCATTCCATTAGCACCCGGGCTACTCACTTGTTGGTCTGGAGGACTGTAGAGTAGCGCATACTGGGGGAGGACCCCATCCACGAGCTTGTCCAATTCTTCAGACGTGAAGGCAGGGGCCCTTTCCCCAGTCACAGCAGCCATTGTATCTTCCAGACCGAGGTCACAGCAGCACTTGCAGTATAGGTCCTCTCCTGTGGATGATCAGGTCTCGAGTGATTAAGCAGATAGAAAATGGCGGTCACGTCCGCGGCGGTGCGTACCGCGGCGGTGCGTACCGCGACCGCCGGCGCACTTCGTTATTGGCTCCTGAAACCCATAGGCTTCAATGTTAACCAATGCGGCTTTGCGCCGCGGTCTTCGACCGCCTACCGCCACGGTGTGCCCCGCCAGCGCAGTGACCTCACATCCCATTGTCCCACTTCACAGGTCAGGCAGCCGCCATTTCAAGGGCCCACATGGCTTAATTTTGACTGCGACACACAGGCCTAGGCCTTGCATTGCCACACATACACGCCTTTCAACCCATTGCCATTCTTTAACTGTGCAAGCTGTCTGTACGTACCTGTGGTTTGGCTGACTCTGTGCTCCATGTTGTCCTTCCTAGGCACCGTCCGCTGGGACTTGGGATGAGAAGGAGGAATCCTCGCGTGTACCGACCGCTGGTGGACCTGTCGACAATGGAAGAACGACATATAATCCTTCGATACCGACTTGACCGTGCCACTATCCATGAACTGTGTGCCCAGCTGGAGCCAGCCCTGATGTCCCCCATCCGCCAACCCACAGGGATTCCCCCTCTGGTGCAGGTTTTGTCAGTCCTCCATTTTTTGGCCAGTGGGTCATTCCAGACCACAGTGGCCATGTCATCTGGAATGTCTCAGCCTATGTTTTCAAAGATTTTGAGCAGAGTGTTGTCTGCCCTGATGAAACTCATGCGGAGCTACATCATTTTCCCCGAGGAGGGTGACTTGCCCACAGTGAAGGGTGATTTCTATGCCCTTGGACATATCCCCAACATCATTGGTGCCATTGATGGGACCCATGTGGCTTTGGTACCCCCAAAAGACGATGAGCAGGTGTACCGAAACAGAAAGAATTATCATTCGATGAATGTCCAGGTGGTCTGTTTGGCTGACCAGTACATCTCCCATGTAAATGCCAAGTTCCCAGGGTCAGTGCATGACGCGTATGTGATGCGAAATAGCAGCATCCCCTATGTGATGGAGCAGCTACAGAGACAACGTGTGTGGCTAATAGGTGACTCTGGTTACCCCAACCTGCCGTGGCTACTGACCCCAGTAAGGAATCCCCGGACAAGAGCAGAGGAACGCTACAATGAGGCCCATGGGCGTACAAGGAGGGTGATTGAGCGAACCTTTGGCCTCCTGAAGGCCAGGTTTAGGTGCCTGCATATGACTGGTGGATCCCTAATGTACTCACCAAAGAAGGTGTGCCATATCATCGTGGCGTGCTGTATGCTTCACAACCTGGCTTTGCGACGCCAGGTGCCTTTCCTGCAGGAGGATGGTGCAGATGGTGGTGTTGTAGAAGCCGTGGAGCCTGTGGAGAGTGAAGAGGAGGAAGACTCTGAGGACGACACAGACAATAGGGACAGAGTGATACAACAGTATTTCCAGTAACACCCAGGTAAGAATCACCCACGCCATTTCACAATTGCTTCTAGCCTCCTGCATCTGTACTTTCTGTAGTTCCCCACAGATGTTTTTTATTAATTTATGCCTTTCCCTTCCCTTCTCAGTGCTGTCTGACTCAGTACCTGACTTCTGCTTGGTTCGCCCATGAAATACAGCGTATTGACATTGGTATGTTGTCATGACTAATTGACAGAACAGAAATTGAACAGTAATATGTTATCCCTTTGTTAATAATACAGCATGACTCAAAACAGGTTTGTGTGCAAAATGTGATTTATTTACAGTGCTAGATACCGGTACATGTGATTCTAAGGGTGATGGGTGGGGGTGGAGGAATATCCATGGCAGAGTCCAGTTCTCCGTCTCACAGGTGCATTGTTCTTTTGCCTGTGGAAGGATGGAGCATAGGCAGTTCATGGTTGGACAGGGTGGCAATGTGGGACAGTGGGAAGACTTGAGGGGGTATGTCCTGCTGGCGGGGGTCTTGACATCCTACTCTGTCTTTTTCTTTGGTCTCAGGCTCCTCTTACGGGGTGGTTGTTCTTCAGCAGGAGGTGGGGTTCTGGGGGGCTGTCGAGGTGTTGGGACCTCCTGTCCACTAGCGCCGGCGGAGGTGCTAGGCTGTTCCTGGTCCGGCCTAGTGACAGGGGCCCTGTGTGGTGCACCATGGTCCCGCAACGCGTCCTCTATCCTGTGGAGGGCCAGGACGATGGTCCCCATTGCGGTCCCGATGATTCTCAGCTCCTCCCTGAAGCCCATGTAGCGTTCCTCCTGCTGTGCCTGGATCTCAGTGAACCTGGCCAGTACCGTCGCCATCGTTTCTTGGGAGTGGTGGTAGGCCCCCATGAGGGTGGTGAGGGCCTCTTGGAGAGTGGGTTCCCTGGGCCTCTCCTCCCCCCCCTGTCGCACAGCAGCCCTCCGAGCTGCCCGGTTTCCCCCGGCCTCTGTCCCCTGGCCGGTGTGCCCGCTCCCACTGCCCCCAGGTCCCTGTTGTTGTTGGGGTGTCGGGTTATCCTGGGTGCCCTGTAGTGGCAGACACACCGCTGATTGAGCTGTCCTAGAGACAGAGGCATGGGCCCACTGGGTGGGAGCTGTGCTGGTGTCGGCAGAGGGGGTCGGGTCTGGTGTGGCCTGTGTCTGGGTGAGGGGAACCGACTGCCCAGAGGTCCCCGATGGTCCGGGCTGGTCATCAGGTTCACTGTCGACAGAGCTGCTATCCTCAGTGTGGGCCTGTTCCGGTGGTGGGATGGACACTTCTGGACCCTCCTGGCTGGTGTGTTGTCGTTCGGGTCCTGCATGGGGTAAGAGAGTTTGGTTATTGTTTCTGTGTGTGCAATAGCATGCGTGTTGTGGGTGCCCTTGTCCCCCAGTGCAGGCATTCCCTGGAGGGAGGTGTTGTGAGGGTATTTAGTGGGGGGGAGGGGTTAGTGCAGTGGTCATGCTTAGGTGATGGGTGCCCATGGTTTGTGTTGGCATGCAGGAGTTGGTGTTGGGATGGGTGGGTTGTGCTGGTGAGACATTGTCAGGAAGGATGTGTGCTGGGGGGTTGGGGGTGAGGGTGGGGGTGTGGGTTGGCATGCTGGTGGGGTGTGGGGGATATAGTAGTTGAGATGGGACTTACCAGAGTCCATTCCTCCGGCTACTCCTGCGAGGCCCTGAGGATGCAGGATGGTCAAGACCTCTTGCTCCCACAATGTAAATTCGGGAGGGGTGGGTGGGGGTCCGCCGCCAGTCTTCTGGACCGCGATGTTGTGCCTGGAGACCATCGACCGGACCTTCCCCCGTAGGTCGTTCCATCTTTTGCGTATGTCCTCCCTATTCCTGGGATGCTGTCCCACCGCGTTGACCCTGTCTACGATCCGCTGCCATAGCTCCGCCTTCCTGGCTATACTGGTGTGCTGCACCTGCGAGCCGAAGAGCTGGGGTTCCACTCTTAGGATTTCCTCCACCATGACCCGGAGTTCTTGGTCCGAAAATCGTGGATGCCTTTGGGGTGCCATGGGGTGGTGTGGGTGAGGTGTGGGGTGGTGTATGTGATGAGGAGTGTGTTGGTGAGTGGTGCTTTGTGCTACTATGTGGTGTGTGTGATGGTGTAGTGTGCCTCAGTGTGTCTTGCTTTGGATTGTCTGCTGTGTCTCTCTCTCCTTCTCTCAGTAATTGGGGTCGCAGGGGTTTGTGGGTGATGTGGGTGTGTGTTTTATAGTTGGTTGATTGTGTGGGAGTGGTGTGTGTATGTGTATCAGGTGTGTGTTTTTCAAATTGGCCAATGTGGCTGTGTTTTGGTGATGTGTGTGTATTCTGACCGCGGCGGTGTGTAGCGCCAATGGAATACCGCGTTTGAATGACCGCTGTGTGGATTCGTGGGTCGTAATGGCATGGGCGTATTTCTGTTGGCGTGACGGTGGAGGTTTGGTCATCTCCAGTTTATCGCTGCCCGCCGATGTGGCGGGCTGCAGTGGAGGACGGATTTTTGGAGGTTTGGCCGTTGTGGGTCAGAATGACCGTGGCGGTTGACCGCGGCCGCGGCGGTGTTATGGCGGTCTTCTGACCGGCGGTAAGGGCATTTTACCGCCGAGGTCAGAATCACCCCCTTAGTGTTCACTTTCTTTCTAAAAAGACTAACATTTAGGCAAGTAGGCCTTTTAACTTAATTTCAGTTTACTCTAACTCACTACACTATGTGATGTGAGACTCCTGTGCATGCTGCCAGGTCTTCTGAGGCCTCTCTGAGTTGCTGAGAGCCCCCGCTGACTTCCCCTCCTGGGTAGAGATAACCAAGTCCTTCCTGGTTCCGGGCAGCACCATTTTCTGCTTCCCGCTACCTTTGGGTGTGCCAAGGCTTGTTGGTGGAATCCAGTGATGCAAACCAGACTGCAATCTTCCAACCGGTGTGGGACATCATCTGCACCAACCAGGAATCTCCATCCATCTTTTTGGGTGCAGTACTGACTGTTGCTCTTCACTGGTGGTTCTTCTTTTGCACCTTCATCCGTGTTAGCAGGGGCTCCTATTCTGCCTGGACTCTTCTGTGCTTTTTGGACTTGGTCTCCTTCTTCCACAGGTCTGCAGGTCCAGGAATCCATTGTTGATGTCTTGCAGTCTCTTCTGGTTCTTGCATATCATTTTCTTTCTCGTGTTCTTGTGTGTTCTAGGAAAGTTATTGTGATTTACTCCTGCATTCCTGGGCTCTGGGATGGGTACTTTTGCTTACCTTTGGTGTTCTCTAATAATCCAAGCACCCTTCTACACACTACACTTGTCTGGGTGGGAAACCGACATTCGCATTCCACTTTCTTAGTATATGGTTTGTGTTCCCCCATGCCCATTACTAACTATTGTGATTTTCACTATTTGCACTGTTTTCTAACTGTTTTTACAGCTATTTCTTCAGACTAGTGTATATAATTTGTGTATTACTTACCTCCTACGGGAGTATATTCTCTATGGTATTTTTGGCATTTGGGTCACCAAAATAAATTACCTTTATTTTTGTAGCACTGCGCATTTTCTTTCATGCGTTTCAGTACTGTGTGACTACAGTAGTATTGTAAGAGCTTTGCATGTCTCCTAGTCCAGTCTTACCTGTTCAGCTATAGCTACCCCTAGAGAGCCTGGCTTCTAGACACTGCTATTGTTATTCATTGTGTATTAAGTTATTTATAGAATGTCTTGATTCTTTTGCTATGTGAATGTTTTTTATATGCTGTGTATGTTCTCCTTAATAAAAAATAAATCATTGAAAAACAAACATCTTTGCCTCAGTGCTGCACTTCTCCTCTTATACTCTATCATGTGCAATACCAAATTCTGCTGTTTCTTCAAGGGGCACTCTCCCACTGTAAATACAGTGTGAAAGTGCAGATACCATCCCTCCATCCACTTGGAAGTAGCACTAGCCCTTGTGTGCATACTGGCACATGGGTGGTTTCCTATATAGATGCTGGACCTGGCATCACTTGCCAGGGTGTGCACACTTGCACACTGGTATTCTATCATAGGAACTGAGCCTGATAGCTGAGGCCAGTGTAGGTGTACTTGCTCCTTGTGGTGGCTTTTACTCCAAGGGGGTCGTTACGACCTCGGCGGTCTTTTCGCAAGACCGCCGAGGTACCGCCGTGCTGAAGACCGCCAGTGGTGACGGTCTTCCGCGCCGCGTATTATGACCGCTGGCAGCCGCCCGTCCTTTTTCGTATGACGGCGGGAAAGTGGAGGTTGCTCAACCTCCATCGCCACGTCAACAGAACACCGCCCACTGAATCAAGTCCCATGATTCGGTGTGGCGGTGTTCTGGTGGTGGAGCTGCCCCCATGGATCCCGTCCCCTGCCGGAGGTTCAACGGACAAGGTAAGTTGATCGCCCGTTAGGGGAGGGGGTGGGGGGGGGTTGTGTGTTGTGTGCGTGCATGGGGGTGTGCGTGTGAGA
Source organism: Pleurodeles waltl (assembly GCF_031143425.1). NCBI lineage: Eukaryota > Metazoa > Chordata > Amphibia > Caudata > Salamandridae > Pleurodeles > Pleurodeles waltl. The sequence goes on from NC_090446.1 coordinate 1,541,437,956, forward strand.
GTGTAGAGGGGGTGAGTGAATGAGTGTATGAATGCGGGGGGTGTTGTGTGTATGGGAAATGTGTGCGGGTCAGACGGTGTGCATGTCTGTTTGTATGTGTGCAGGTATGTGTTGTCGGGTGTATGTGTGCGTGTAGGGGTGTGTATATGTGCATGTTGGGGGTGTGTGCGTGTAGGGGTGTGTATATGTGGATGTTCGGGGTGTGTGCATGTAGGGGTGTGTACATGTGCATGTTTGGGGTCGGGTGGGGAGGGGGGTTGTGCCACCTTTGGGGGGTCACAGGGGGGTGGGGGATGTGGGGGGAGGATTCGTGGAGGATAGCGGGGGTGGGGGAGACCCCTATCAGTGCCAGGGAAGGAATTCCCTGGCAGTGATAATGCCTACCACCATGGATCTCATGGCAGTGCCCAATCACCAGAGATCCATGGCGGTATGCATGGTCCTGATACCGTCGGCGGTCTAGTGACGACCGCCGGGCTGGAGACCGCAATCTCCAGCCCAGCGGTCTTCACTGCGATGGCGGTCGGAATGGTGAAGTGGCGTATGACCGCGGCGGTAACCGCCGTGGTCATAATTCCATTTTTTTTTCCGCCGCCCTGTTTGCAGTCTTACCGCCGCTTTACCACCGACCGCCAGGGTCGTAATGACCCCCTACGTGTCCAGCCTGCCTCTGCAGGCTTGTGTGTGCGCCAGGGCACATGTACCCAGGGAGTGCGGAATACCCATGCATGTTCACACTGCCCATGAGAGCTGCTCTGCCCATAAGCTTACATGGGAGAAAGAGTCTCATTCGGTCTGGCTGCAATGGTGGATTGCAGGGGAGCAGCCTCATGATGCTTAGTATCATTAGATTCAGAATGACAAACCCCTTCTGATGGTAAAAGTGGTTTTGTTATTAACGCCTTAGAAATGCCCCTTGTAGGAAGTGTGCATTTCTGGGTTCTAAAACACTTCAGGGCATATTTAAGAGCCCTTTGCGCTGCTTTAGTTCTGCCTTAGCATCGTCCTGTTGATGCTAAGGCGGCATTAATTTGGATTTTCCCCCATGCCATATTTACAAAGTGGCACACAATCATTGTGCCACTTAGTAAACCCTTGCGACACATTATTATACTGGTGCTAGGCGTAATGTATGCAAGGGGGGGCATTCCAGCACTAGGAGGCCCACAAAAATGATGCAGGGAAATTTAAAATATTTCACTGCACCACTTTTGGCATCATTTTTAACTCCTGCTCAGAGCAGGTGTTAAAATGACGCACCCCTAGGAACCTGTGAGCCTCCTTACACTTTTCTACACTATCGTCAAACCTTTTGACGCTAGTGTAGCAAAGCGCCACAATAGCATCAACAATTATCATTTATTTACTGTAATCAATCATCTACGTCTACTTCTAAAAGACATTAATTTTAGTAGTATCATAAAATAACTATTCTTAGTCTTAAAAAATGTCTTCCTCCTACTGTTCACTGTACGTTTCCTTATAATACCCTCTCTTTTATATTCCCTTTTATTCTTGTGTACATCCTACACACTTTCTTCCACCTTTTATAGACACATACTTTTTCAAATGCATTTACTTTTTAAAAGTACACTCTAATTCCCATACCTGTAAAGTTTCTTTGCTGTTTTCCAATATTTTTCTCAGTATCAGTTAGAATCTCTTCTCACTAAAAATGTGAAGTCACAAGTACTTGAAGGGTATACCACCCTCAGTACAAAGGAACCAATAATGGCAACCTTTTCAACCCTGCTTTCAGTGATGCTGATGTAGAAAACAAATCACAATCTTCCTTTTATATTTGACATTTGGAATACAGCTTCTGAATGGTCAGTTTTTTTAACCCTTTGTAAGACTCCTGTTCAGAAACCCAATTTGGTAGGGGTTTTGGGTGGATCTGCCGCTGTGCTCATTGCGGTCCCCCATGTACATTTGTGGTGAACCCACTGATACACACGGAAACCCCTTAAATCCATTTCATAATCTGTTGAGAAAGCACGCAATTTATAATCTACTTTGTATAAATTACTGTATTTGAACCCAAACACTACTTATTCAGCATTGTGTTTCATGCCACTCTCCTTTCACATGAACAGTCTATATTTTTTGTTCCTTTCCTCCTAGGCTCTTGCAAGCTCAGTTTCCATGCTGAGGATGTTTCAAACATTCCCTGCTACCACTAGGGCAAAAGTTCACAACACTTTCTGACAGCAGCATAGTAACTTCAAAATTAACTGTAGCATGCGTGGTTGACTGTTTGGAATTATAAGCGTATCCCAAACAGCCTTATTTTATTTTTATCTTTTTACCAAAGCCAATCAAAAATAAAGTAAATATCACTACCTGATTTTAGGCAGCAGCACCTTTACACCATCCAATCAAATATGTTCTTTTAAATTTTATGTGGTGTCCTCCATTTTAGGAGCCATTCATTTTGAAAACTGTCATGTTCAGTTGCAGTGCTCTCCTGTGTGCTACTCTTGCTTGCCTCCAAAATGAACAGAGTGTGGATTGTGGGTCATAGTTTTGTGTGTTCATGCAAGAGAGACTGCTAGCAAGAATGGCATTGACAGGAACTTGGTTTACCTAATGTAGACATTACTTGGGTTGGCCAGAGGGGGTTAAAGTGGCTGCCTTTGTTTGAAAGCATTATGGACTACCAACATCCAGACCTCATGATACTGCTCTGTAGTGGCAATGTCCTAGGCAAAATTACTGGGAAAGGACTGGAACTCCTAATTAAAGATATCTTTGGTAAATTAATGCCACTTTTCCCACACACTGCTTTGGTGTTCTCAAACATTTGCCAAAGGTAGAAGTGGAAGTTCAATCAATCAATCAATCACAAATTTGTAAAGCACACTACTTACCTGTGAGGTTCTCAAAGCGCTGAGCGGGAGCGGGGGAAGAAACAGTGGGAAGGTGATGCTACTGCTCAAAGAGCCAGGTCTTGAGAAGTTTCCTAAAGGTAAGGAGGTCTTTGGTCTGGCACAGGTGGGTGGGAAGAGAGTTCCATGTTTTGGCGGCAAGGTGCGAGAATGATCTACCGCTAGCTGTAGTTCTGCTGACACGTGGGATGGTCGTCAACTGACTGTCACATAGGCTTTATATACCACAACAATTTACGATTTGATATGGACAGAATATATAGAAAGGATGGAGTTCATTTCACAGGGAAAGGCAACAGGATGTTCCTCAAAAACATCAAATACTACATCCTGTTTAATGTGTAGTTATCATTTACACATCATAAGCACAAAGGTTCTTTTCAGAGCCAGTCATCTTTCCATGGACAGGTTTGTTTACCTTCAGCCTTATTTTTTAAATCTCATAGGATCCACGGATCCATCACAGATTTACAAACCTAAAGCAGACATTTCATTTACAGCAGAGACACTTAGGGATGTGTTTGTTGGTGTGTGACTAGGGTTAGAAGTGTAACCCTAAAAGTTTAATTGGGTGTTACAGAGGTGCTGTAGGTCTCTGACTATTTTGAGTGGGTCTGTGAGTGAGTGTTTGAGTGGGTCTGAGAGTAGATTAGTGGGTGCCTGGGTGGGTCTTTGAGTGAGTCTGTGAGTGGGTCTGTGAGTGTCTGATGGGGGCTGCTAGTGGGTGAGTGAGTGTCTGAGTGGGCCTGCAAGTGTGTGTGTGAGTGTCTGTATGGGTCTGTCAGTGGGTCTGTCAGTGGGCGTGTGAAAGTCTGAGTGGGTCTCTCATTGGGTATGTGAAAGTCTGAGTGGGTCTGTCAGCGGGTGTTTGACTGTCTATGAATGGATGTGTTAGTGTTTGTGTGGGTCTGTGAGTGGGCGAGTGAATGTCTGAGTGGGTATATGAGTGGGCTTGTAAGTGTCTGTGTGGGTGTGTGAGTGGGCCTGTGAGAGTCTTTGTGAGTCTGTGAGTGGGCTTGTAAATGTCTGAGTAGGTCTGTGAGTGGGCATTGGAATATCTGTGTGTTTGTGAGTACATGAGTAAGTTTCTAAATGGGTCTGTGACTGGGCCTCGGTGTGTCTGTGAATGAGGCTATGAGTGTCTAAGTGAGCCTGTAAGTGGTTTTTTGACTAGTTATGAGTGGATGTGTGAGTGTCTGGGTGGGTCAGTGAGTGGACATATGACTGTCTGAGTGGCTCTGTGGGTGGGTGTGTAAGTGTCTGTGTGGGTCTGTGAATGGATGTATGAGTGCCTGAGGGGTCTGTGAATGGGTCTGTGAGTGTCTGAGTGGGTCTGTGAGTGAGTGTGTGGGTGGGTCTGTGATTTGGTCTGTTAGTGTATAATTGTTTGAGTGGGTTTTGATTGGTCATTTAAGTGTCTGAGTGGGTCTGTGATCAGGTGTGGGTGTGTGTGTGCTGCTGTGAGAGGGTGTGTGAGTATCTGTGTGGGTCTGTGAGTGGGCATGGAAGTGTTTGTGTGGGTCTGTGAGTGGGTGTGTGAGTGTCTGAGTGGGTTTATAAGTGGCAGTGTGGGTGGGTCCATTAGTGTCTTTGTGAGTCTGTGAGTGGGCTTGAAAGTGTCTGAGTAGGTCTGTGAATGGGCATCAGAGTTTCCGTGTGAGGGTCTGTGAGTGGGTGTGTTATTGTCTGAGTGGGTCTGTGAGTGGGCATTTAAATGTCTGAGAGGGTCTGTGAGTGGATGTGTGATTGTCTCTGTCAGTCTGTGAGTGGCGTGGGCATGTCTGTGTGGGTCTGTGTGTGGGCGTTTAAGTGTCTGAGAGAGTCTGTGAGTGGGAATGGGAATGTCTGTGTGGGTCTGTGAGTGGACACAAAAGAGCCTGAGTGGGTTTATGAGTGGGCGTGTGTGAGAAAGTAGCCTCTTTCTACTATGGTTACCCCCACTTTTGGCCTGTTTGTGAGTGTGTGTCAGTGTGTTTTTGCTGTGTCACTGGGATCCTGCTTGCCAGGACCCCAGTGCTCATAGATAAAAACCTATATGCCAGTGTGTTTTGCCTGTCTCACTGGGATCCTGCTAGCCAGGTCCCCAGTGCTCATAGTTTATGGCCTAATGTATGTGTTGTCAGTAGTGCTTGACTGCTAACGAGAACCTCAGTGCTTATGCTCTCTCTGCTTTCAAATTTATCACTGTAGGCTAGTGACTTAATTTACTAATTTCAATTGGCACACTGGACACCTCTTAGAAGTCCCTAGTATATGGTACCTAGGTAACCAGGGTATTGGGGTTCCAGGAGATCCATATGGGCTGCAGCAATTCTTTTGCCAACCACAGGGTGCGCAGACAAACCCTTGCACAGGCCTGCCATTGCAGCCTGTGTGAAATAACGCACACGTTATTTCACAGCCATTTTCCCTGCACTTAAGTAACTTATAAGTCACCTATATGTCTAACCTTCACTTGTTGAAGGTTAGGTGCAAAGTTACTAAGTGTGAGGGCACCCTTGCACTAGCAATGGTGCCCCCACAGAGTTCAGGGCCATTTCCCCGGAATTTGTGAATGTGGGGACACCATTACACATGTGCACTACACATAGGTCAATACTTATATGTAGCTTAACAATGGTAACTCCGAATATGGCCATGTAATATGTCTAAGATCATGGAATTGTCCCCCATTCTGAATCTGGTAGCCAAGTCCATGCATCCTTGTGGCTCCTGCATGGACCACCAAACTGCCAAACCAGCTCTCTGAGGCTTACACTGCAGCTACAGCTGCTGCCACCCACAGACAGGGTTCTGCCCTCCTGGGGTCTTGGCAGCCCAGTCTCATGAAAACAGAACAAAGCGTTTCCTCTGAGAGCAGGGTGTTTGGAAATAGTTGTTACAGGCTGGGGAGAGGTAGCCTCCCCCAGCCTCTGGAAATGCTTTGAAGGGCTTTGATGCCCTCTTTGCATAAACCAGTCTACACCAGTTCAGGGACCCCTTGCCCCCTGCTCTGGAGAGAAACTGGACAAAGGAAAGGGGAGTGACCACTCCCCTGTCCATCACCACCCTAGGGGTGATGCCTAGAGCTCCTCCAGTGTGTCCCAGACTTCACCCATCTTGCTTTGCCAGGTGTGGGGGCACTCTGGAGGCCTCTGAGTGGCCAGTGCCAGCAGGTGACGTTAGAGACCCCTCCTGATAGGTCCATACCTGATAAGGTAGCCAATCCCCCTCCCAGGGTTATTTAGGGCCTCTCCTGTGTGTTCTCTTCAGATCCTGCTTGCAAGTTTCCTTCAGGAATCCTCTGCAACAACTTCAGCTTTCTCTCACATCTGATCAACCACAGCCTGCTCCAAGAAACACTGTAACTGCAACAAAGTATCCAGCAGATATACCTTTCTTCAGCAACCTCAGCACCAAGTCAGCAACTGCAATAGTTTCCATAGTGTGAACGCTCTGAGGACTTCCTGTCCTCATCCTGCACCAGAAGGACTGAAGAAATCTCCTGTGGGGTGACGGAGTCACTCCCCTGCTCCAGCAGGCACCTTTTAAGACAACGACCTGTACCCTTAGACTCCTCTCACAGCAACTTGCCTTCCCTGAGAGCGACAGGACCCCTGTGTACTTCATCTTCTTCACCTCCTGAGGCCTCTGTGCACTATTTGCAAAATTCCTTCTTGCTCAGCCTGGCCAGGTCCCCAGCACTCCATTCTGCAATGCTCAGTTGTTCTCCGGCGGCATGGGACCTTCCTTTGGTGTGATGCATCAACTGCGTTTTGCAGGGTGCGTGTCCAAGATGGCGACCGGAGCGGACGCCTTCTAAAGAGTTCCTCTTGTGGCCCAATTTAATACATTGAAAATCCTTACCCAACCCACCCCGGTGCCTACCATCCCGCTCACTCTGACCATCAGTGCCAGAGGATCGCACAGTGAGAGAACCAGGACGCGACAACAACGACAGATGCGCCGAGAGACACAGACCATGAGAGGCGGAGTGGTGGAGCACCAGGTACGAGGAGCACACACTATAGAATGCGGCGGCGCTCCGGAGCAGGCCTGAATGAGCCCACAACACACGCTCATCCGACTAGAAGGTTTGGGGGTCGACAACCTCGACCGCCTTGAGATCGGTTGAAACAGAGAGCACCGCTGGGGTCCCCTTTGGAGGGAGGCGGCATCCCGCGGATCCTACATCACAGTGGCTCGTGGGGTCAGCGGTCCGCTTTGATTGAAGCTGAGGCCCTGGCTGACTACTGCAGGCTGCGGGCCCCCCGGAGAGACGGCGAGACTAGGCGGATGGTTACCCACACTGGTGGGACTGGTCACTCTGGTCACTGCGGGGTCCCCATTGATATGTGCGAGGGATGGCACCATGACAACCGGTGGGCTGAAGGGATCGGGCCGCAGGGGTCACACATCGGCACTCTGGCCGTGCAGCAGGGAAGCATACGGCGCGGGGAACGACACGCCACAGGACGTGGCGGTGACTAAGCACCCACTCGAGTGGGCCCACAACACACACTCTCCTGCCGCGGAGTGCCAGGGAACATCTTCGGCAATCACCGGTGGACCGATCGGGTCCGAGAGGCACCGCCAACGGCACATCCGAGAAGGGGTAGCCCTATATAAGACAAGCACCACATTGGTCAGGTACTAACTTGTGAGGCCTCATGAGGCGGACTAAATTGCCTACCGCACGACCAAGCACTCTATCACGTGCCATGGTGGTGATCCCATATGCAGTCTGAGCTGGATGGTTAGAGACTATTGATGCTCATAGGCCACACTAGCTGCAGGGCATAAGAGAAGAGGCGCTCCATGGAGAAACAGATTGGTGAGTGCTGAGGGATGTAATCTGGAGCAAGACACATGAGTGTTATGCTTCTGGTTGAGGAGTTCCTGCATTTGACAAACCACAAGGCCTGAACAAGGGCCCATGCAATGGAGTCCTGATAGAACGGATCTCCCTACACACATGGGCTCATTCATATGAGGAGGACCCATCTACAACGACAAATGGGAACCCTGACCGCCATCGAGAGGCAAACAAGCAACGCTCGCTCCCTTGTCCACATGAAGAAATAATGTCCTGCCGGGGGTGACCTAGCTGGTACGTGGGTCAGGGCCCAACCATCGCGTAGCTCTACCCACTTAAGCGACAGAAGAGGTCTTACCGACATAACGGCAGCCTGGCGTGTGCCGGCTGAGCAATCTGCAGCAGCGGCTGCGGCCCAAGCGGTAGCACAGATCTCATTGGAGAGGTGATACACTTATCCAGCAGTCGGAGAGGCTCCCTTTTCTAGCAACCACCTGCTGTGGATCAAAATAACACACAAACGTGGTTAAACCAAAACCACCTAGTCTGCAGTCGATGGCCGAGGATGCGGGGACAACACCTGCGGAAAAGACCAAAAGACAAACTGCTGCTCTACAACAGATGAATGAGACACTGCAGAAACATTCAGCACAATTCGATAAGCTCCTACAGGCAGTAATAGACACTAAAAATACCTTGGAAGCGAAAATAGACACAGTAGCTCTGGAAGTAAATCTACTCAGAGCAGATCACTGTAAACTAGTGGACAGAGTCACGGAAACTGAAACTGCGCTCACCTCAACTCAACCTGAAATCAAGGAGTTACGCGACCAACTACATCGCATGGGAACGGAGTTACACCTTCTACAACGCAGAGCAGAATATGCGGAAGGCTGTTCACGAAGGAACAACATCAGATTCATTGGGTTTCCAGAGCGAGTGGAGATGCTCAATGCGGAATTATTCCTAGAGCAATGGCTCAAAGACAACGTGCTGACAAGTGGAGTATCGCTCTCATTCACGGTGGAACGGGCCCATCGGATCCCGGGCAGGCCACCACACCCGGGTGCCCCGCCTCGGCCTCTCATCACACACCTCCTCAATTTTTGGAACAGAGATCTGACCCTGCAGAACTTCAGGACACAGGGCCTACACAGATGGACAACAATATCATCACAGAGTATCCCGACTACACTGCTGAGGTGCAGCACAAGCGTGCGTCCTTCACAAGGGTTAAGCAGCTTTTACGTGACAGCAACCTCTCCTACTCCTTGTTATTCCCAGCACGCCTCCGGGTGGTAGATGGGGAAAGGACACACATATTCCTGTCCCCGGAGCACGCCTGGACCTGGTTGCATGCCAAGGGTTTTGCAAAAACAAATACTGACGACCCCAAACTCGATACATGGATCACTCCCCGGTCCAGGCGGCGGAATAAATCAAACACTGGGGCCAGACCTTCCAGGGCGCAGGTGGCCGAGAGTCAAGCAAAGGCCATAAAAGATGCCAACCTGTTCGCATCAGCGAAGGGCACCACCTATAGGGAAGTCGAGGTCAGGGACTCGAACTCCTCACAGGACCGCTCCAGCGATTCCACCTCCCCTATTCTGATGGGCCCGGAACTTACCCCATGCTCGGCAGATGACATTTAACCCCGGCCACATATTGCCAGAACCGGAAGGCCACCACGGACATAACCCCAGTCTGACAGCTTGTCACGGGTGGACATGTGGAGAGAAAGGGGACCGACCTGGTGCCGGTGAGACACTCTGCAGATATCTGTATCCTAACATGCCAGCCCGCACACGTCGGCCCACCTGTCTGCTTCCGCGGGGATGCACGCTGCATTCAATGAAGAAGCGGACTGCAAGGTAACTGGGGTGAGGTGGGCATTAAACCAATCCGGAATGGGCTGCGACATGCAGACCCTTTGTTATCAACGGTCACGCCTTCCCTTACCCCCAAAGAGACACCGAAGGGACTACTCATGGACCATTGTTACCCACGGCACCTGTTGTGCCGACAGTAATGGGCTTTGCCCAAAAGGTTTTTGTTAACTTCCCAGTTGTTATCTTACCTTACTTTCTTTTGCATGGACCGGTGGGGGGGGGACTTGATTCACACAGGGGACAACACTACAACACGATGAAGACACACACAGTAATACTGGTGCATATTAGGGGCACCCCGTTAGTGCTCACAGCACTAGACACTCTCTGGCACAGATGGACATGGAGACATATAATATAGTAATGTGGAATGTGAGGGGGATGGGCAACATCTCCAAACGTTGCAGGATATACGCATACCTCAAACGACACAAACACACATAGCAATTTTACAGGAAATGCACCTCACACAGGAAGAATTAACCATAGGAGTAAGTGGCCAGGGTCAACATACGGTACTACAACACCAGCATTTGCGAGGGGTGGGTTGGTATGGATCGCACCAGAAGTCCCATACACAGTAGAACATCAAAAGATTTATGCAGAGGGTCGATATATTAAACCTGAAGGGCTATTAGACGGTAAACCACTTACAAAAATAGGACTATATGCTCCAAACATGAGGCAAGGAGATTTCTTATTGTCAATCACACCCCAAATACGCCGAGATCACACGATAAACTGCGTCTCGGGAGGCGACTGGAATTGAGTGCCCGAAATATAAAGGGATAGATCCCACCCCACACTGGAGGGCGCCCCCAGTAGGAAAACCACTCAGGCACTGCAGACCTGGATGTCGGATAGGATGCTGAGGGGTATCTGGTGCATCCAACATCCCCCTGGATAGGAAATACTCCTTCTATTCCCTGGTTCACCGTCTGCACACCCGCATAGATTTATTGCTCTGCTCAGTAGACCTAACCAACAACTTCACAAGGGCGTCATACCTAGCCAAGACCATATCGGACCACTGCCCGCTGACAGCCAATATGCAATCGGGCAGAACATGCACACGCATTCCTACTTGGCGCCTTCAACCGGAACTGCTCTTCGACCCGCCATTCCGTCAAGAAATGACAAAACACATCTCCACATATTTTTAACTAAATGGAGAGACTGCATAATCGCAAGCAGTAGAATGGGATGGGATGCCCATCAAGTGGTGGCTAGGGGCCTATGTTTAACGGCAGCTGGGGGAGTCCAGCGTACATTGTCCCGTGAACTACTACAGATAAAAACCGAGCTCCGAGAAGTGTAGCGAGCAGAGGCACTGGACACAACCACCCCGGAGACTTTACATACATTACGCACAAGCAGAAATAAGGTCAACTCTCGATTACGCAAAAATTTACTTCCGTCAGTATACTGACAGAACACATTCGGAGGGAGATCACTCCGGCAGGCTGTTAGCCTGGCTGGTGCGAGGTGAACAATGGCATACCCCAATTGGAGCCATACGACTGGACTATTGGGTAGTGGTTAACACTCAGACAGAAATAAATGATAAGTTTAGGCAATAATATAGCACCCTATATGCGGTGAAACCCGCCCAATCAGCAGCGCAACTAGCAGATTTCTTCCAAACACTCCCCCTAGCTAGATTAACTATGTCTCACAGAGAAGCATTAGAGACACCCATAGAGTCTGAGGAGATTCTTCGGGCTCTGAGTCAACTAGCATGTAACAAGGCACCTGGCAGTGATGGCCTACCAGCCGAATATTACCACAGTCACACCCCAGTTAATTACGCCTTACATGGAAATGCTATAAGAGGCACTAATGACAGGACGACTGCCGGACTCTCAACGGGAGGCAGTGATAGTGGTCCTCCCTAAACCGGGGCGCGACCCCTTGGATGCCCGGTCGTATTGTCCCCTTTCCTTGTTAAACCTGGATTGCAAGCTTCTAGAGAAGATACTTGCGAACCGTTTACTCCCGTTGATGACAATGCTGGTCAACGAAGACCAATTGGGCTTTATTCCCGGGCGCAGCACCTTTGTAAACATCAGAGGCCTTATACGACTCATGACAGATACCCCAGACTCAGAACGTGGATGAGTAGTGGTATCCCTCGATATAAAGAAGGCGTTTAACACCTCGGGCTGGCCTGTCCTGCTGGAAAAACTGAGCCGCATGAAGTTTGGAAGGGTATTCATGCAGTGAATTAACATACTGTACTCCGACCCTACTGCCCAGGTTAAGACAGGTCGGAACAGGTCCCTATTGGTAGAGGCACAGACAGGGATGTCCACTGTCACCGTTATTATTTGCCTTGGCGCTCAAACCATTGGCGGCACAGCTACGAGGTAGGGCTCAGGAATGGGGGATACCAGACAGCAATAGACACCAGATTGTCTCCTTATACGCAGATGACACCCTAGTATACCTGCACAATGACACAATCTCACTGCCGGGACTATTACAAATATTGAATACATTTGGAGACATCTCAGGCTTACAGGTTAACTGGTCAAAATCCTGCCTGTCTCCACTGACACCGATCCCGCTGGATCGCCAAACCAACACTTCAGCGCATGGGTTACCATGGTCGTATAGTACTTTTAAATACCTGGGCGTACAAATATACCACAACACATCTGACCTAATGGGAAGGAAACTTAGGAAGGGTGCTCAGAGCCACCAGAGGCTCCTTACCATTCTGGCGCTCACTACTGTTATCACCAATGGGGAAGGTGGCAATCGCGAAGATGCTTATACTTCCAAGATTGCTATACCATTTTTCTGCTCTGCCACTGATAATACCCTGAGACTTCTTCACATCACTAAACAGCCTTTTGACTGACTTGATTTGGGGACATGGACGTAGGTGTTAGCTTTTACTGATATACACCTACCGCTAGCACAAGGAGGCCTAGGCACTCCAAATTATGAGCTATACTATGCAGCTGCACAAATACACTGGACATGGCGTTGGCTCCTAGATCCCCCGAATGCTGAAACTAAGGTGATACACTCTAATTTAGGCAACACCAACGTACTACAGTGGCTGACAGATCGCAGCAGACCACCATGTCAACAAAATGTCTTGATGGAAGTGGCTCATTGGTGTTGGGGTTGTTACATACTGGGAAAAACTCAGAACCCACCATTCTCACCAAGGCTTCCCCTAATGGCCACCCCAGGGATTGGAAAGGTGGCTGCGCAACACAGGCTGTCCCTATGGCCCGCTAAGGGCATACAGACAGTAGAATACAAATTCATAGAAGGATGCATCATGAATTACGCTGAAATCATGTCCACACATGACCTTGAACGGGGATGGTTCATAGCGTATGGGGCGCTACAGCAACTCGTGCGCCGCACATGGCATTGTGGAGATGGGGATCCACTGACTTCCCCCCTCTGGCATGACTTACTATCAGACCTAGGCGACCACTGTGGCACATCCCAAATATGTGCCCTCCTACTTGGCAATCTGGACATAGCCCAAATGAAGGCAAAGGCGAGATGGAACAGGGTCCTCCCTACACCGCTGACTCAGCAGGCTTGGTGCGCCGCACTTAATATGATTTGATCAGTGTCACGCAACCCTAGATTTCACTACACGCAATTCAATTATCTACATCAAACATACCTAACCCCGCACCGGCTACAGCGTATGTTTCCCCAAAATAGCCGGGAATGCCCTAGATGTGATGACTCTGATGCCACATTTTATCATATGACATGGGAATGTCCCCCTGTTTGCGGGCCTGGCATATCATAACTACATTAACCGTAGCACTACTGAAATTTCCAATCTCCCCCACGCCAGAATCTTGCCTGTTGGGGATCCGCCAAAAGACTAAGAAGAATAAAGAGGTGCATAAGTACATTGACTTAGCATTCGTGCTGTTCAAGCGCCTATTGGCAATGCAGTGGAAAGCACCGTCCACCCCAGACACACAGCGTTGGTTGCGCGATCTATTGAAGTGGGCAAGAGCAGAAGCACAGGTACTACACTCTCTCCGGGACAAGGGGCTGATAGTTAAGGGGTTGGATATGTGGGACATTTCCGTCTCCTCAATTGAGGCTAAAGATGATATCCGACCTCCATGATAACACAAACAGCATAGGACAAGCATGCAACTAGTGCGTCAGATACACTGCGTGGAGGATATGATAATGTGCACACATATGAGGAGTGGTCCTCACATGAGACACTACGCCCCACACGCCAAGTATCCCCAGAACCATCCAGAATACCATAATGAACTCAACAGGAACATAACGCACCACAGCCCCCGCCAACATCTGTGCTGGGCAACAAATATGCAAAGGGAACAAAGAGTGATGCGCATTTACAGCAGGCCTCTACAACATGCCTGAGCATACATAAAAGCGCAATGCTAACACACGCAACATGATCGGCTGGACACAAACTCCCAACTGAATTAAAACCACTCAACATCAACCATAAATAGCCACATTGCCGTTGATTGCAGAAGATGGCCTCCCGGTATTAGTGGGTATCAAACGATGCCCCTCTTCACTTCACTTCACTTTTCTGTCTTCCTGATTTACTCACGCCCCCCCACCAGCAATTCCCCTCAAGAGATTATATACCCCCCATATTTATGTCCATATTTTGTATGTTTTGTTCTAGTTTATATACGTGATATTATGTACCTAAAACAATAAAGAGATTTTTTTTTTTTAAACTGTGTTTTGCACCACCATTGTCCCCGTGTCCTGGGACCTCTGGGGTGCTGGTTGGCATCCTGAGGGCTCTCTAAAGTGCTGAGAACCCCCTCTTCCTCCTCACGCAGAGTAGAGGCACCCAGGTCCCTCCTGGGTCCATCCAGCACCATTTTGAAGCAAAATGCACTTTTGTTATAGCCAAGGCTTGTTGGCAACTTCCAACACGAAATCACGTCTGCAATGATCTTCACGTCGTGGGACATCCTTTGCGTCATGCAGGAACCCGCTGGCATCTTCCTAGGGTTTATTTCTGCAGTCTTTGACTAACCTTGGACTCTTCTTTTGCATCCCCTTCTGGGTTGGCAGGGGCTCCTCTCCTTCCTGGAACTTTCTTCGACTTCTGGACTTGGTCTCCTTCCTTTGCAGGTCTTCAGGTCCAGGAATCCAGCAGTTGTTCTTTGCAGACTTGGTTTGCTGCTGCAAAATCCCAATCATGACGTGTAGTGTGTCCTAAAGAAACTTGCAGTACTTTACTCCTGCTTTTCTGGGCTCTGGGGTGTGGTAATTTACTTACCTTTACTGTATTCTTACTCTCCCAGCGATTCTGCACACCGTACACTTGTCTGGGGGGAATTCGTGATTTGCATTCCACTTTCTTAGTATATGGTTTGTATTACCCCTAGACCTATTTGTTCCCATTGCAATCTATAGCATTTCCTATTACTTGCATTGTTCTATCACTATTTACTTGTCTACTTTTGGTGTTTAGTGTATATATTGTGAATAATACTTCCCTCCAGAAGGAGTATTGTCTCTAAGATATTTTTGGTACTGTGTCACCCGAATAAATACCTTTATTTTTGGTAACACTGAGTATTGTCTTTACTTGTGTATAAGTACTGTGTAACTATAAGTGGTATTGCAGGAGCTTTGCATGTCTCCTAGTTCAGCCTAAGCTGCTCTGCTATAGCTACCTCTATCATCCCAAGCTGCTAGAACACTACTACATTTCACTAATAAGGGATAACTGGACCTGGTATAAGGTGTAAGTACCCAAGGTACCCACTACAAACCAGGCCAGCCTCCTACAGCGTGTCAGTGTGTTCCTGTATTCTTCTATAACAGTTCATGAATGTTTGTGGGTCTGGGAGTACCTCTGTGGGTCTATGAGTGACTCTGTGAGTGTGTCTGTACTTTTTTTTAATTTGTGACAGGATCCGCATATCTATCACACATTCACACTGAGGGCTGTGCTGAGTGCTGTGGTGCATCCAGCGATCTAGGATGTTTAAAAATACGTTTTAAGGCAATTTCTTTCCCATTATACATAATATCCTGGCATGCTCTTGTATATGAATACAAAAAAAAACTGCAGACTGGCAAATGCCAAACCTTTTGACATTGCCGGTGTTTGCTTTAGGAGACAGCATGAGCTTCTGCACCAAGGGCCAGATGTACATAGCTTTTTTGTTCCTCACAAACAGCCCAATTCCCACCATCAGGCAGTTTGCGACTGCAAAAAAGCCTTTTTGTATGAACAAACCCCATATTGCGATTTGGTACCCTATTACCGAATCTCAAAATGGGACTGAAATGTGGTCACAGTATATTTGCAGTTACCACCAACTTGAAGTTGATGGTAACTCATTTGCAAATAGGAAGGGGTCCCCAATGGACCACTGCCTACTCTTAAAAATTTTAAAGAAAAATTTGCATTTTTGTTTTTGAAATGCATTGCATTTTCCTTTAAGGAAAACGGGCTGCACTAAAAAAAAACTGAACATTGCTATATTCAAAAGCAAACACAGGCATGGTGGTCTGCTGTCCCCAGCAGGCCACCATCCCTGTGTTTTTAGCAATTTCCAATAGCGACCTTCCTCATGAACATTAATTAGGTAGGTCTATTACGAGCCACTGGGAATTGCGAATAGTGTAAAACACACTATTGTACATAGCTGTTAGCGATTCCCTAATAGTGAATTGCAAACATTCTCTATTAGGATTTGCAAACCGAAGATACCTACATCTGGCCACAAAACCTTAGAGTGCTGGAAAGTAGAGCATTACTCAAAAATAGAAAAACTGCTCATGTGTGAAAAGCCTTGACTCTTTTGTTGAATTAATTTGGTTCGATAAATGCTCATTGCTCTTCCCTTCCTGAGAGCTGAGGTTAACTGTGTTATTTCTTTCTCTCCAACCTCCCCTGGTATCGGCCAGAGTACCAGGAAGTTTAGTTTCATAAATAGAGTTTTATTCAGAGCTCACAGGCTGGTGCCAGGGAGGGAGCGCCCAGAGGCGAGCTCTTTTCACTGATTAAGGACTAACCTGTGTCAGGGAGGTGGAAACAACTTCCTGGTTTAGGATTCAGAACAGAGTCAGAGGGATTCAGAGCAGAGACCGACATCTTCCCCAGCGACAAAGCCGCTCTCAGCCTGGAGGAGGAACAGGTGACCTGGTGAGTGATAGAGTCAAAGAACAGAGCCACTCTCAGACAGCTAAAAGGACAGGTTAAAGGACAGAGCCACTCTCACACACAGCTGAAAGGACAGGTTAAAGGACAGAGCCACTCTCACACACAGCTGAAAGGACAGGTTAAAGGAGAGAGCCACTCTCAGGCTGCTGAAAGGACAGATGGAAGAACAGAGCCACTTCTCAGGCTGCTGAAAGGACAGGTTAAAGGACAGAGCCACTCTCGGGCTGCTAAAAGGACAGATTAAAGAACAGAGCCACTCTCAGACAGCTGAAAGGACAGGTTAAAGGACAGAGCTACTCTCACACACAGCTGAAAAGACAGGTTTAGGGACAGAGCCACTCTCAGGCTGCTGAAAGGACAGATTAAAGAACAGAGCCACTCTCAGACAGCTGACAGGACAGGTTAAAGGACAGAGCCACTCTTAGGCTGCTGAAAGGACAGGTTAAATGACAGAGCCACTCTCAGGCTGCTGAAAGGACATATTAAAGAACAGAGCCACTCTCAGACAGCTGAAAGGACAGGTTAAAGGACAGAGCCACTCTCAGGCTGCTGAAAGGACAGATGGAAGAACAGAGCCACTTCTCAGGCTGCTGAAAGGACAGGTTAAAGGACAGAGCCACTCTCAGGCAGCTGAAAGGACATATTAAAGAACAGAGCCACTCTCAGACAGCTGAAAGGACAGGTTAAAGGACAGGGCCACTCTCACACACAGCTGAAAGGACAGGTTAAAGGACAGAGCCACTCTCAGGCTGCTGAAAGGACAGATTAAAGAACAGAGCCACTCTCAGACAGCTGAAAGGACGTTAAAGGACAGAGCCACTCTCACACACAGCTGAAAGGACAGGTTAAAGAACAGAGCCACTCTCAGACAGCTGAAAGGACAGGTTAAAGGACAGAGCCACTCTCAGGCTGCTGAAAAGACAGGTTAAAGGACAGAGCCACTCTCAGGCTGCTGAAAGGACAGATTAAAGAACAGAGCCACTCTCAGACAGCGGAAAGGACAGAGCCATTTCTCAGGCTGCTGAAAGGATAGGTTAAAGGACAGAGCCACTCTCAGGCTGCTGAAAGGACAGGTTAAAGAACAGAGCCACTCTCAGACAGCTGAAAGGACAGGTGAAAGGACAGAGCCCCTCTCAGACAACTGAAGGGACAGGTTAAAGGACAGAGCCACATTCAGGCTGCTGTAAGGACAGGTTAAAGGACAGAGTCACTCTCAGGCAGCTGAAAGGACAGGTTAAAGAACAGAGCCCCTCTCAGACAGCTAAAGGGACAGGTTAAAGGACAGAGTCACTCTCAGACAACTGAAGGGACAGGTTAAAGGACAGAGCCACTCTCAGGCTGCTGTAAGGACAGGTTAAAGGTCAGAGTCACTCTCAGACAGCTGAAGGGACAGGTTAAAGGACAGAGCCCCTCCCAGACAACTGAAGGAACAGGTTCAAGGACAGAGCCACTCTCAGGCTGCTGTAAGGACAGCTTAAAGGGCAGAGTCACTCTCAGACAGCTGAAGGTACAGGTTAAAGAACAGAGCCCCTCTCAGACAGCTGAAGGGACAGGTTAAAGGACAGAGCCACTCTCAGGCTGCTGTAAGGACAGGTTCAAGGACCGAGCCACTCTCGGACAGCTGAAGGGACAGGTTAAAGGACAGAGCTCCTCTTAGTAAACCTCCGGACAGGTGGCCATGGACCTAGATAAGTCGCTGTAAGTAAGAATTGAACCGCCTGTTGTCTATCACAAGAGTGAAGGAGTGTTATTTGTATACAGTGATCAGCAGAATCCAACTTTCAGCTCTTTCCTGGTCCCACTGTGTAAATACCTCATTATAAGTGTTTTACTTAACATGATTTGAGAGGAATGTCACCTCTGCATCCCATCGTTCGCATCCCTCAGAAACTTAAACACCCCCACTGCCCACCTGACGGATGTAAGGTACTGGGTCTGATGGCCCCATAGCTTCATGCATGTATCTATTCCCATGCTCACAGGCTTTAATTCCGCTGGGTTAGCTGTGGTGTTTATACTATTGAAGTCAAGTAAATGAGAACAATGATGGGCCTAACAAGAAATATAGGGGTAGATTTATGGAAAGTGCAGCACCACATTCCCAGCTCCCCTTGGAGCCCCCGTACCGCCACCATGTGTGCACCGTATTTAAAATACTGTGCACCATGGTGCAGGGTAGGGGGCAATAGCGTCATTTTTCATGATGCTATTGATGTACTCTGCGGGAGGAGTGCCAAAATATTGGCACTGCTCCTGCAGAGTACATAGGGCTCCATTCTAAAAAATGGAAGCCCCCTTTTAACTCCTGCTCTTTTGCAGGTATTAAATGTGCTGTGAAAAATGGTGCATGGAAATCTCATAGATTTCCTTAATTGCACCATTTTTCCAGCTCCCCTAACGGGGGAATGTCCCCTTTGCATACATTATGCCTGGCGCAGGCATAATCTACGCAACAGATTACAGAGTCGCACAATGCATGCACTGTGCCACTCTGTAAATACGGTGCGGGGATTTCGGCCTTGTTGCGCCACATTAACATAAAAAATAATTACATTAATGTGGCGCAAGGGGGCGCTATGGCATTATAAATATGCCCCATAATTGCATGCAAATTTAACCACAGGCATGGATGAGGTTATGTGACATATGCATTAAATGATCACTTTGTACACGCATTACTGTTGTGATTAGGGCAGATCCTCGTGTGACATTTTTCTTCAATCAGTGCACTTTTCATAACGTTGTACCAGCTGATGGGGTAGCGCACAGAAGCGTCCTTCTGTACTGGGGCGTAGATTCGGGGTGGTAACAAATGTACTTTCTGGTAAATAGTTGGGTACAGATGCTTTCAGTTAGATATGGTGAGGTGTCTGCCGGATTTCACCATGAATTTTTACATACACAGAGACAAAAAAAAGCACCCTCTCTCTGTTTTCAAAGTCCTCAAAAATGTTGAATGTTTTACAAAATATCGGTTTTGCTCTCAGTAATCCTACCAATCTGCATTCTTCTCCATTTTCACTGCGCCATATATATCCCTCTCATGCACCCTGCTTGTCCTATAATGTATTTTACCACTAAGTGTCAGCGTGATTGTTGGAAAATTTGACATTGATCCACCCGCACCAATGTTACTAGCCAAGCTACCCTGTAGAGTTTAAAAGTTGAAGGCCCACCTTTGACTCTTTCCCTGGGTAACGATGTGCAGTCTGTGAAAGACTACGCAAAAGAGAAACACAAAGGGTCAGATTTACAAGGCCCCAGCTCTTTTCAGTGCACCATATTTATTAGGAGGCGTTAAGCCACTTTTTTTGATGCTCTGGTGGCGCTGTGCCGTGCACCACATTTACAAAGCGGCGCTAAACCACTTTTTGTGGCTTAACGCCTCCATGTATATATGGACCCTCCCAATGCAGTTTTCTGCATCAGAGGGGCGTGCAATTGGTATTGCTGTGGACGTTCCACCACAACACCTATTTCTTTTGATGCTGACCCAGATTTACAAGAAGGTGTAAATCTGAGGCAGCGCCAAAAACTAACGCCTCCCAAGGGGTGGTGTTAGCAAGGCGCAACAAGGAGGAATACTTTTATTCCTCCTATTTTGTTTGCTCTTTGTGTGCTTGCAGCTCACATAGAAGGAGCAAAAGGCCATGAATGATTTTTTATGTGCAGTAAGGTGTCCCTTCCTGCACATAAACAATCATTCCAAAATGAAGCTTTGGTACTTCTATGTGTGCTGCACTATGCAGCACACATAGAAATGCCAAATCGCCATTGTAGATTATTTAGGTGCAGGAAGGGACACTTTCCTGCACATAAACAATCTATCCCCTCAAAGCAGACACACTTGTACTATGGTGCAAGGATGCCTGTGTTGGTGCAGGCAGCTTAATTCAGCACTGGCGCAGGGGGGAACACAGGGGTTCACCGTATACCAGTAAATATGATGCATCCCTGTATTTAAAAAATGGTGCAGGGTGGCGCTTCTTTTTTGGCGCAGCACCGCACTGCGCCAGTTTGACATAAACCTGGCCCTCACCTTCCACCTGCGGACATGTGCCTTCACCTGGGAGGTGGTCATGGAAACCTTAATGTCAGCCTGGCTATGTATCCGATCCATGCTTAGAGATGTGATGCAGATATGTCCTTGCTCATTGGTAAAGTGAGAAATTGCCCCTCTCCCCCAACTCACATTCCATTTGAATGTGTGTGGGGGGCGGTAGATCTGTCTAGGCCTCACACGTCTTTCTTCTTGCCTCACTATTCGCTATAGCATACCTGTCTTTATATGCTTCTTTCAGTTTTTCCTCACTCTACTTCAACAAACCATGGGCCAGATGTACAAAAGTTATTAGTGGTTGCAAATGGGCCGATTCACAGAATCAGGCCATTTGTCACCACTATAAAGCATTTTCCCACGTGCCAAAACCTATTTTGTGGTTTGGTAACCTATTACCAAATCGCAATATGGGCTAGCGATTCAGTATTTGGAAGGGGTTGTCTAACTGTGGAGGTCCACCAGGAGTTGTCCAAAGGGAAAGATACTGTTTCCAAAGATGACCACCTCTGTCCTGTCTGAGTTCATTTTCAGGCAGTTGGATCTCATCCATTTGGCGCCATGGCATTGCAGGAGTTATCTCTGGCAGTGGTGTGATCTTTGGAGAAGGAGAGAATGAGTTTGGTGTTGTTTGTGTATGAGATGATGTGGAGTACATGGGAGTGAACAGTCTCGGCTACTGGCATCATGTAGTTTTTGTAAAGCGTGGGGAGTTAGGTTCTGGAATAATAGACTACTGGGTGCTGCTGCCTTATCTCTTCATGCCATTGGTACAGAATTGCTCCAAGGACCAAATCTCAAGCATCCTATTGTACAAAGTATGGTTCCTTAGTTTCTAGATGATGCAGTAAGGGTGCTGTGGTGAAATGCTTCTTAAGGGTTACATAGGTTTCATTTGCTTCTTCAGACCATTGGAACGGAGAGAAAACCTTGGAAAATGTAGGAATAAATCAATGGTAATAATTAGCAAACCCTAAAATAAACCTAATCACTGAATATTTCTCACATTATGAGGAGCTGGCCAATCTAGAATGAACTAATCTTTATTGCTGACAATTTGGAGTTCTTTTAAAGAAATGTTGGTAAAATGGAACCAACACCTTTTTGTTTATACAACTGATTCTTTTCTCAATGGTTATAATATTATTTTAACATGATGGATGTGATCTTGTCCATTGTCAAAGAAGATAAGCATGTTGCTGATATAGCAGATTGCAAATATTAATGTATTCACTAAAGATTTCTTCTATGAAATATTGAAATGCTGTTTGTGTGCTGCATAAGCTGAGTGGCATATATTGGTATTCAAAGAGCCCAAGTGTAGTGCAGAAAGACTCCTTACAGTTGTCTCCTTTTATTACTCAAACTAGATAGTACACACCTCAGATTAATTTGGTGAAAATCTTTGTTTTCTTAATTTGATCGAGTACAATCAGCAGTAAAGGTAAGGGATAAGAACTCTTGAATGTAACTTGATTCAAGGTTCTATAATCTATGCAAGCGCATAACTCACCACTCTCCTCAGGAACAAAACAGAGGAGCGCAGCAAAGCATTTGTGGAGGGTAAATATATTAATTTACTAGATATTCTTCTCAGCATTTGTGCAGACACATAAGGCCTCGTTATAACTTCAGCCGATGGCAAAGCCTGTCTGCTAAAATCCCGATGGGTAGGTTACCGCCATTGTGAAACCCTACCCGCTGGGCCCATTACAAGTTTCCCACTTGGTCAGCGGGGTGGAACCTCAGTTTACAATACATAGATTTGAATGCTTGGTATGGCTGCTCCTGGTTCCAAATTGATTTGACAATCAAAAGGGCAATGAGGTGGCAGACTAAACACATCTCTGCAGCCGAGATACATTGGCGTCACCACAGTGAGTGCTTCATTGACGAGGCCCGTGGTGGAGGGCGGCACATCATGTGCTTTACTGCCCCACTCTGCGCCACTGAATACTCATACACCGCCCCTGAGGTGGCGTAGGAATCTGATGCATTCCCAAACTTGTAAATCTGGGAACGCATCAGATTCCTTCGGGTTCCATGGGTGTTGCGTGGGAACACCACGAGCAATACCCATGGAGCACCCCTTTCACTCAGTGTTCTGCGTGAAAGGTGTCCATATTTACAAGTCCAGGAAAAGCCACGCAAGGTGGCTTTGTGTGGTCTTGCAAATATGGGATGGCACACTGCACCACTGGAGCGCCCAAAAAAATGATGCTCCAGTGGCTCAGTGGGCGGCTAGGGCCTTGTAATTGAGGCCCTAAGTATAGATAACATTGATGGTTCAATGTTAGCCTTAAAGGTTTTGGCAATAACCAAACATCTCTTAAGCACAGCCATCAATTTGTTATTCATTTGCAACACTGCCCAACATTCAGATTGACAGTATGGAGGGGTCAACTGTACAGTACACTGTTCCCAATTAATGACTAGACTATGTATCACCAGAAAAGACATTTTCAAAATAAGTTTGAAGTGTGGGGCATCAATCAACTCAAAACTTAATTTTTCTTAATGAAATTATAAACAGGTCATGATTAATAACACTGTGCAATATGTGATGGGGTCTGAAGTGAGCCTGGTACCATCAGATACTCCAACGTCTTTAGGTTTATTTGTTTAATGTACAGTTACCCCAACATTCCTCTGTCCCTGAGCCAACTAGAGCAGATAAATGTGTATATATCTTTTGAATGTTACATCTAATATGAGATGAGAAGAACCCAATAAGCTTTTTTTAATATTACATTGTCTGGGGTCAGGAATAAAAAGGTTCTCTGAGAGAGCACCCAAAATGTTCTGTAACAATGGCAAAGGTAAAGATGGCAAACAGGGGCAGTCCAGAGCCACATCCCAGTCCAGTGGGAGGGGATACCTGGGATAGACGTTTGACCCTTCAATGCCTGTTGTAATCAATTTGGGCCCAAAGAGGGGAGGCCCAGTATGCAACGAAAAGTTGCTCACTGGTGAACAGCCCAAAGGTATGGTTAGTGCAGGGATGAGGATGGAAGTTGTTCCAGGAGAGTCCAAAGTATATACAGAGGCCACCTTAGTGTTCAATAGGTGGGGAGCACATTGATTCTCTGGCCCATTGGCCTCCAAGTCTGGAGAACTACAACCAGTAGGCAAAAATCAATGGCGTGGAGGGATACAGGTGCCAGCGTGATCTTGGTCATGGCAACACTAGTTTCCCCAAACTAGATTCTACCAGAGGAGGTTCACGCTGACAATGTGACAAAGTCACATCCCATGGATGTGGTGAACTTTAAGTGGGGAGGGGTTACTGCCCCAAAGAAGGTAGCTGTGTCCCCTGCCATTCCAATAACATGACTGCTGGGCAATGACCTGAAAATGTTTGGCTGGGGAGAGGTGGAAAGTAGGACCTATGTAGCAATACTGGGTCTCCCTGAATGGGTGTGTGTTAACACACAAGCACAGAAGGACCTGCGGCAGTCACCTGTCAGCCTGGAGCAATGAAATATCACTTGTACCCATAAGGTATATTGGGAGGAGGGCCTCCCGTACAGACAGTGAGGCAAAGGACCCCAAACCAGGAGCAACCATAAGATTGGTGGTCCCCCATCACTACAGGGAGTTCCTCCTTAACCTGGTACACGACAGTCCCTTGGATGGGCACTTGGGGCAGATTAAGACCTGGGCAAAGCTAGTCAATCAGCGCTACTGGCCCCATATGTCTGAGAAGGTGAAGGAGTTATGTCGCTCATGTGTCACCTCCCAATTCAGTGGCAAGGCAGGGGGCAAGCCAAAGGTTACCCTGATAGCAGTTCCTGTGGGGGGACTCCCATTGAGAGGAGTGATAGTTGACCAGGCCACCAGATGTCTTGAGGCTTTCTCCTCTAGGAAATACACTGCTCCTGCAGTAGCTAGGGCCCGCCTTGGAATTTTCATTAGGGTTGCATTCCCTCAGGAGACAATCTCAGATAAGTGCAAAAATTTCTTGTCTGTCTATTTGAAAGGAATGTGGGATGACTGTGGTGCCACTTACAAGTTCGCCACCCCATATAATCCCCAAGGAAAGTCTAGTTGAAAAATTTAACAAGACCATAAAAAGCTTGATTATAAGTTTGCCTGAAAAACTCGGGAGGACATGGGATGTTCCTCTACCATGCCTGCTGTTTGCCTATAGGGAGGTTCCACAAAAAGGAGTATGCTTCAGTCCTTTGAGCTACTCTTTGGGCACCTTGTAAGAGATCCATTATGTTTGAGGAGAGAGTGTTCGAAGAGACCCCTGAGGAGCCCAAACAAGACGTAGTAGACTATGGCCCACATTTGGACCTCAGCGGTCTTTTTACAAGGCTGCCGAGGTACCGCCGTGCTGAAGACTGCCAGTGCAGGTGATTTTCCGCACAGCGTATTATGGCTGCTGGACTGCTGGCAGCCCTCCACCCTTTTCCAGGCTGAGAGCCGCCAGCAGCCATACTGGGGGTCGGTGGTGAAGTGGAGGCTGCTCCACCTCCACCGCCCTGTCATCAGAACACCGCCCACCGAATCCCAACCCAGGATTTGGCGTGGCGGTGTTCTGGTGACAGGGAGCTGGCGGCGGAGCAGCCCCCATGGATCCCGTTACCTCCCAGAGGATCACCGGACCAGGTAAGGTGATCGTCTGTTAGGGGAGAGGGGTGGGGGGTGTTGTGTGTTGTGTGCAGGTGTGCTTGTGAGTGTGTAGAGGGGGTGTGTGTGGGCGTGTTTGCATGTGGGGGATGTGTTGTGTTTATGGGAAATATGTGCCCATTTGTCTGTTTGTATGTCTGTATGTATGTCTGCGTGTATGGGAAAATAGCGTCAAGATTTTTGATGGTATTGTGGAGCTTTGCTCCACTCGTGTCAAATATATTAACGCTAGTGGAGCAAAGTGCAAGGAGGCCTATTGATTTCAAAGGGTGCGTCCTTTTAATGCCTACTTTAAGTAGGCATTAAAAATAATGCCAATAATGGTGTAGATTTCCTTGTGCCACTTTTGCGGGCCTCCTAATGCTGCAAATGCCTGAACACCACCCTTGCATACATTATGCCCGGTGCAGGCATAATGTGGTGCAAGGGGTTGCAAGGTGTCACAATGCATGCATTGCGCCACTTTGTAAATATGGCGCAGTGATTTTTGCCTTGTTGAGCCACTGTAGCATAAAAAATTACAATAATGTGGCACAAGAAGGGGCTAGGGCTTTATAAATCTGTCCCTTTCACCTGGTCACAACCATGGGCCTAATTCCATTTTGGGTGCAAAGTTCTGTTGGGACCCTTAATGGGATTTCAAAATGGGAGCCATTTGTCTGTGCCATAGTTGCACCACTGCTATTGGCATACCTTGTGTAACAAAAACCACAGCTAAATCTTGGCAGGGGACTTGTTCCCAAACAGCATGACATTTCAATAAAAAAATTTCTGAAATGGAATTAGCCCTGTAATTGCAACCATGGGCAATGTGTAGCCTGCATTCAATCCTCATTTAACAAGGATGGGCAAAACCAATAGGTCTGGCCTTGGCAAGCCAGTGTTGTGGTTATTTAATTATTATTTTTTGCTAACCTATGCATAACAATTAAAAAAGGAAGATATACAGGCAACGAAACATGGCCAGCATATGCTTTCCTAGCATTTTTTTAATTAGTACTATTCAATGGTGTGGCTTTTTTACCAATTATGTGTTTGAAAAAACAAGCATTTGAGCTGTGTCGTGCATTTTTTAGTAATATTTGTGAAGAATAGTAAATCAACACCTAAGCAAGAATTCAAGGCAGCTAAAGTAATGTCAATTGTACATTTTACAACTGCAACTTTAGACAGAAAATAAAACACCTTCTAGCAGAAGACCCCAGATGTACTGATAACACCCGATATTAAAAGTTAACTAAAAACATTAAACAAAACACACTTTGAATCGGATTAAACAATGAAAAGAAATCACCTATTGATAGGCTGTTGTGAGCAATGTACAAATGCTTTGATTTTACAATAATCTGGTGGGAGGGCTAAGCAGTCTCAATCAATCAGGGCTAATATCCCACCAGGGTATCTACACATTGAGAACATAGCTGCTAAGGGGTTCAGTTGAACAGCCAGGTCTTGAGTCCTTTTCTGAATTCTAGAAGAGATGATGAAGCATATAGGTGAAAGGGGAGACTGTTCCAGGATTTCTCTGCAAGGTAGGAGAAGGAGTGTACTCTACTTTTGCTTCACTGGTACGGGGGTGTGAGGGAGAAGGAAGCAGAACACAAGTGTCTGAAGGGTTGGTGGAAGTTCAGTTGGTGGTTCATGTGTGCTAGTCCTTGATTGTGAAGCACCTTGTAGGTTCACATAAGCATCTTAAATTGACATCTCTTCTGAATGGGGCACCAGTTGAACTTCTTGAGGTGGTAGTGATGTGGATCCATTTGGGGAGGTCGAGGATGAGTCTGGCCACTCAATTCTATGTGGTCTGTAGTGTCTTCAGGAGATGCGTGGTGGGTCCTATATAGAGTGCATTGCCATAGTCTAGCTTACTGGTAACTAGGGCATGAGTGATGGTTTGTCTGGTGTTTAAAAAGGCAGCACAAAACCAAGCAAGTTGAAAAAGATTAAACAATAATGAGTTAAACAAGGTTTAGCACAATGACACAATAACAAAGTGAATAATTAAGTAACCAGGGAGGCAGTGAAGAAGCAAAGGGCAGCTGTCACAAAGTACTTGCTCTCTCAGATGCTAGACTTAAAAAATAACAGTGCACCCAACCTTTATAAAATGACACACAAAAGAAT
The DNA here is from genome assembly GCF_031143425.1 of Pleurodeles waltl. Classification (NCBI taxonomy): domain Eukaryota; kingdom Metazoa; phylum Chordata; class Amphibia; order Caudata; family Salamandridae; genus Pleurodeles; species Pleurodeles waltl. The sequence goes on from NC_090446.1 coordinate 1,541,465,518, forward strand.
AGAACACACATACGTTTTCAGTGTTTTCACAAAGTCAGTAGTAATCTCCTTACTGCAGCAGTAATCCCCTCTCCCTTAACAATGAAGAGACATAATCAATAATCCATGCCCTCCCACACATTTTATTGCAACATTACAGAAAGGCAGCACAGATCTGAGAGGAGTGTTTTAAAAAGCAGCAACTCTTTGTGTTACCACTGAAATCTAGGCAAAGAGTATATGCCCTGAAGAAGACAGACAGATGACGTGTTATGTATGAAACGCATGGACGTCTGTCCTTGTCACACAAATGATCTCCTTAGTTATATCAATTCTGTTAGACCTGGTATCCTTGGCGTGGTCTCTCCTGCCTTTTTTGCCTCTGCTTCCCATGTTTTGACTGTGTGTTTTTGCTAGTTTTGGTACTTTGGGCACTTTACCACTGCCGACCAATGTTAAAGTGCACTCTGTGTAAATTGTATTTGTAATTGGCTTTTCCATGATTGGCATATTTGATTTACTAGTAAGTCCCTAGTAAAGTGCACTAGAGGTGCCCAGGGCCTGTAAATCAAATGCTACTATTGGGCCTGCAGCACTGATTGTGCCACCCACATGAGTAGCCCTGTAAACATGGTCCAGAGCTGCCACTGCAGTGTCTGTGTGTGCAGTTTTAAAATGCCAATTCAACCTGGCAAGTGTTCCCTCTTGCTAGGCTCAAACCTTCCCTTTTTATACATGTAAGGCACTCCTAAGGTAGGTCTTAGGTAGCCCCATGGGCAGGGTGCAGTGTGTGTTAAAGGTATGGCATGTGCTGGTGTGTTTTTATATGTCCTAATAGTGAAATACTACCAAATTTGTTTTTCACTGTTGCAAGGCCTATCTCACTCACAGGTTAACATGGGGGCTGCTTTTAAATAACTTTTAAGTGTGGTGTCCCTTTTGGAGCAGATAGAGATATGGAGTTTCGTGTCTCTGAACTTACAATTTAAAAATAAAATTTTTAGTTAAGTTGGTTTTTGGATTGTCATTTTGAAAATGCCACTTTTTGAAAGTGGGCATTTTCTTGCTTAAACCATTCTGTGACTCTGCCTGCTTGTGTATTCTCTGTCTGGGTCAGACTGACAGTTGGGCTGTTTGTGAATCTCCTTTAGACAGTGACACAAAGGGAGCTGGGTGTAGCCTGCATACCCTGATGGGTCATCGTAGCTAGGGAGGAGCGAGGAACGGACACTCACACCTGAATGGGCTGTGCCTGCCCTCACACATGCAGTCTTCAACCCCTTGGTGTGTGTCTATGGCCAGGCCTGAGCAAGGCAGAATCTTGTGAACAACAGGGACTTTCCTTTGAAGTTGGCCTTCTTCAAAGGCAGAAAAGGGTATAATTAGTGGACCCAAAGCCCCAGATTTTTAAATTACGTCTGGACTCAAGAGAAGCCTCTGCCAATGAGAAGAGCTGAAGAGTCTGTGACTGTGCTTTGCTGGGTTGGCGGGAGTTGCTGCTTCTGCCTGGAAGACTGTATTTGTGGTATATTCCTGCTTGTGAAGTGTCTACAAGGGCTAGGACTGAGCTTGACTCATGTTTTGAAGTCTCAGGGCCATCAAAGACTTGCTCTGGACTGTAAAAATGACGCACCGCCTGCATCACGGCTAGAGAAAAGATGCAACACCCGCTTGCAAATGCTGAAATCGGCGCAAGCCCTCATCACCGGGTTTCCAGCTTTCGCTCACATCGTAGCTTGGTGTCAAAATCTTCGTGAACCTGCCCGGACCCGAGGTGCCCGTTTGGAAATCGACATATCGCTCTCTTGCAGGAGAGAAAAACGATGCATTGCCTACTCGGCTGGAGAAGAAATGACGCACAGCCTCACTAATCAATGCATTGCTGACTTTTCTGGTGAATGCTTGCTTGCAGCTTTATTTTTTACGCAAACCAGGTACTTTGTGTAACATTGACGCAACCATTGTTTCTATGAAGTAAGACTCTTTTTCATTTAAAAATTCATAACTTTACTTGTGTATTCAGAACACAATGTGTAATATCTAACGAAGAGTGGAGAATTATTTCGGAAATGGGTTATAAATCTTTGAGGGCAGCCAACTACAAAAGAATGTATTTTCTTTCCAGATGGATGGCTTATTACACTCTTGAAAAGATACCTAAAATGTTTCCATCAGTTCCCGATCATTGCTTCGGCTGCCATCAGGAGGGGCGGGGAAACTGGTTGCATATCTTTTTTGATTGTCCCAAATTAACTACTTTATGGTGGGAAGTAGAGAAGGTACTAAATCACAGCTCTAATTCTAGGATTGAGCTAGATCCAAGCCTAGCTCTGTTTGGAGCTTCTGAGGAAGCACATCAGTTAGAAAAACATCAGCAATATTTTATAGCCATAGCTTTTGCAGAAGCTCGATTATTAATACTTCAGTTATGGCAGACTCATACGATACCTACCATGCAGAACTGGTGGAATAAAATGCTAAGAACTAAGAAATATGAGGGGGCATACTCAAAACATATTGGGAGTATAAAAAGGTTCACAGTTATGTGACAGTACTTAGAGGAGTAGTAAGCCATGAACAAGGAAAGCTGGGAGCCATATGAAAATATTTCTCGTTAATACAGTATCACAATGTATAAACTATACAAAATGACTAAAACCTCAGTGCAATTATGATTATAATTTAGACAGAGACTTGAATCAATGTTTTGCTGAATTAAGGCATATACCAAGGTTATTGTGATATTACCAGTCAAAGAAAATATATTGTTATGGATTAATGCTACTTAGGTATAATTTTTGTTTTATTTTGTATATGTATACCTGAAATAAAAATAAAAATTAAAAAAAACAACACACAAAACTTTACTTGTGTATGTTGGATTTGCACCATTTTGTTCTTTTTTGATTTAGATAAATATTGGCTATTTGTCTAAAGTTTGTGGTGTCTATTCTGTAGTGTTTTCACTGCATTACTGTGTGTTTTGGTACAAATACTTTACACATTGCCTCGGAGATAAGCCTGACTGCTTGTGCTAAGCTACCAAGGGGGTGAGCAGGGGTTATCTTAAGTGTGTATCTCCATTGCCCTGACTAGAGTGAGGGTCCCTGCTTGGACAAAACTCACTGACAATCAGAGACCCCATTTCTAACACATTCTCTAAACCCAAACCTGAAAATGACTTTCCAATCACAGTATTTCTTTCTTCTCCATCACAGGAATGTAAGCAGATTGGGGGACTCCATTTACCCCAGTACTGAGTGACCCCTAAAAGACGAAGGTTGTATCTAATTCAACATGATGTTATCATTTGAGCTTTGGCCCAGTAGGAACCAAAGGCTGCACTGGTGCATCCTTACAGGTAAGGCAAACCTGCTGGAGGAGACCTTTACAAGGGTTTGCTGTCAATGAAATTTATATCATGAATATTGAGTTTCTATGAATCTTTCTCTCTAGAGGACGGACAGACAGTTGTTACATTTTATGCCAATACAACCACTAAATTGCCAAGTGTATTTTGTTCCCTTTGACCCCCCCCATGATATCACAATAAGTGACATTATATGACCTTTGAACCAATAGTATTCTAGGAAATTAGGTCACATGACATACCTGCAAGGTTGATAAATGGAAAGCATTATCAAGGTAACTAAATGGCAAGTTAGCCTATGATGTCCCAACATACGTGAGACACAGCCATCACCTATCCAGCTACAAACTTTGCAGCAGCCACAGGGTGTGCAGCAAATATGGCTCAAGCAGTAGTGGTTTAACACTCATTCCCTGTGCACAGTCTCACTCAGTCACACCATGTCTCTTTCCCCCCTCTTTTCTTGCTTTCCTTCCCTGTCTTCTAAAACCTTGTGACTCACTTCTAGCGCTCTGTGTATAATGTTCTTTTCTTACTTCTCCACCTACTGAATGCAGGGATACCTGGTGGATGCTGCTACATCCTGTACTACCATGATTGTGATATCATCATAGGTTGGAATTTGTGTTCATCAACTTTCTTTCTCACCAGTCACTTTTATTATCCAGTTCTCTCAGTTATTATTCTCATTTGTTGCTGCTCTTTATCTGCGCTCCCACTTGCCTCTCACCCTCGCCTGCTTTCATCTAATCTTTTTGTCTCTTCATCAAGTCTATTTGTCATTTATTTGTCTTTCTCTTCAAGATGTCTTTCCATTGGTCTATCACCTTTGTCGCATATCTTTCTCATTCTCCCTTAACTCTCTCTTTCTCACCTCTTCTTAGTTTCGGTGTCTTCAGCACCTCTCCCCTACATTCCTCTCTCACACCTTTATCTTACATCGGCCTCCTTTCTCTCTTTCAGAGGTTTCTTGATTAATTCTTGGTCATACAGAAACACAAAGACCCATGTGTTTGTCTTTCACATGTCTCTCTGCGTTGTCTGTTTCCTTTCCTTATGTTTCTCCTGCTTCACCTTGTCTTCTTCCTCTATCTATTGTCCCCTCCTCCCACTTCTCTGTATTTTACTGTGCCCTCACATGCTCAGAGAATGCCAGGCACACAGACATGCCTTTCTGCCTGACCCTCTCTACATTGAAGTACATTGAGGTACATTATTCACAGGTTTGTTACTTCTGCTGTGATCCTACAGCAGAGGGTTTCATGCACTTACAGGCTGCAGAGGTGGCCAAGGACCATTGTCACGCTATACATAGGTAGTGACCTAGGTCTAGTGCACGCGTGTAATGGTGTCCCCGCACTCACAAAGTCCGGGGAATTTGCCCTGAACGATGTGGGGGCACCTTGGCTAGTGCCAGGGTGCCCACACACTAAGTAACTTTGCACCCAACCTTCACCAGGTGAAGGTTATACATATATGTGACTTATAAGTTACTTAAGTGCAGTGGTAAATGGCTGTGAAATAACGTGGACGTTATTTCACTCAGGCTGCAGTGGCAGGCCTGTGTAAGAATTGTCAGAGCTCCCTATGGGTGGCAAAAGAAATGCTGCAGCCCATAGGGATCTCCTGGAACCCCAATACCCTGGGTACCTCAGTACCATATACTAGGGAATTATAAGGGTGTTCCAGTATGCCAATGTGAATTGGTGAAATTGGTCACTAGCCTGTTAGTGACAATTTGGAAAGCAGAGAGAGCATAACCACTGAGGTTCTGGTTAGCAGATCCTCAGTGAGACAGTTAGGCATCACACAGGGAACACATACATATAGGTCACAAACTTATGAGCACTGGGGTCCTGGCAAGCAGGGTCCCAGTGAAGCATAACAAACACACTGACAACATAGAGTTTTCACTATGAGCACTGGGCCCTGGCTAGCAGGATCCCAGTGAGACAGTGAAAACACCCTGACATATACTCACAAACGCCAAAAGTGGGGGTAACAAGGCTAGAAAGAGGCTACTTTCTCACACTAGGGTCTTAAAAAAAGATGCTAGCTGGGTGGAGGTGGCGGTAGGCAAGGAGGGGATTGTCGATCAGAAAATGATGCTAGCCTGGTTAGAGGCAAAAGGATACCTCTAACCAGGCTAGCGCCATTTCCTGGCGCACAACCACCAAAAACATAACCCCTGTCTTAGGAAAGACAGGAGTCATGCCCACCACCCCAGTGGCCAGCACAGGGGACAAGTGTTCCCTGGGCATGGCCATTGCACCCTGTGCAATGCAGGGCGCCCCAAGTTAGAGCCCCTGATGGCAAAAAAAATATAGAAAAAAATACTTACCTAGACTTACCTGGGATGGGGCCCTTCATCCTCCGGTGTCCCTCTGGTGGGGGTGGGGGTGTTCCTGGGGCTTGGGGAGGGCACCTGTGGACTCATCCCATGGTGCTTTACCATGGAAATGGGTCCACAGGTCTCCTAATGCGTCATTTTAGCACAGGGGATAAATATGGGGCTATGGGGATAGCACCATTTTCTGGATGGGAACGGCTACCTTGCATCTCATTGACGCAAGGTAGGTTCACTCATCCAAAAATGGTGCAGACTCCTATATTTTGGCCTTAGATGTGTCTAACGTCAAAATATAAATATGAAGTTAGGTTTGTGCCGAATTTGTGTAAAAAAAAAAATTATGCAAATGTAGCACACATTAAAGCATTTGACCTCGTTGCGCCATGCTAACACCACCCCTGAGGTGGCATTAGCTTTTGTCGCTGCCTCAGATTTATGCTTCTGCAGGCAGGTCCCTCCCCGCTCCGCCATCCGTGCCACCTTTTTTTCTCCTTCTTCCCTGCCGCTGCGTCCCCTGTTGCCCCTCCCGCCTCCCCCCTCCTCCTCATCATCTCTGTTCCCTGATTTAACTGTTTTTCCTGCTGCTGCGTCCCCTACAGCCCCTCCCCCTCCTCCTCACCGTCTCTTGTTACTTGATTTACCGGTTTTCCCCACCGCTGCGTCCCCTGTGGCCCCTCCCGCTTCCCCCCTCCCCCCTCCTCCTCACCGTCTCTTGTTCCTTGATTTACCTGTTTTCCCCACCGCTGCATCCCCTGCGGGCGCTCCTACCTCCCCCCTCCTCCTCACCATCTCTTGTTCCTTGATTTACCTGTTTCCCCCACCGTTGCGTCCCCTGCGGCCCCTCCCGCCTCCCCCTCCTCCTCACCGTCTCTTGTTCCTTGATTTACCTGTTTTCCCCGCCGCTGCATCCCCTGCGGCCCCTCCCGCCTCCCCCCTCCCCCTCCTCCTCACCGTCTCTTGTTCCTTTATTTACCTGGTTTTCCTACCGCTGCGTCCCCTGCGGCCCCTCCCACCTCCCCCCTCCTCCTCACCTTTTCTTGTTCCTTGATTTACCTGTTTTCCCCGCTGCTGCGTCCCCTGCGGGTGCTCCCGCCTCCCCCCTCCTCCTCACCGTCTCTTGTTCCTTGATTTACCTGTTTTCCCTGCCGCTGCTTCCCCTGCGGCCCCACCCCCCCAGACCTCTCATTCGCCAAGCCCTCCTTCCTCACAGCTGCCACTCCCACCCTCCCCTCCTCTTATGGCAGCGGAGGCGCAGCCACGCCGCTGGCGCGCCAAAGGCAAGCCATATGTGCCCGTCCGCGCCAAGACCGCGCCCAGCGCCAGTCCCCCTGGCCCTCTCAGACACACCTACTCCCCCTTCACCCTCCACTCTCTGAACCCAGGTCCCCGCCCCACATGCACCCCATCTAGCCCTACACACACTCATGGACCCTTCACCTGGCACACCTGTCACTTCTCCTGCTCGTCATCCCTCACACCACACACCAACCACAGCGACCCTACCTTCAACAAACACAACACCCCCAACACAAGACTCTCCCACCCTGCCCCCACCAACCAACCCTGCGGCACACCAGCCCACAACCAGAACACACCCCGCAACAACACCCTCACGCACCACACCAATGCCACCCACCACAACCACCTCAACTGCCTGCTCCTCAACATCCGCTCCCTTTACAAACATGCCATAGAACTCTGTGACCTCATCACATCACACTCACCTGACATCGCCTTTGTCACGGAAACCTGGACCAACCCCTCCTCAGAACCCGCCATAGCCACCCCCAAGGGATACAAACTCCAACACAAAAATTGCCTCAACAGGCCAGGAGGTGGCATCGCCATCCTACACAGAGACACCATCAAAGTCACCACCAGCTCCCAAGACACTATCGACAACACTGAACACATCCACTTCCTCATCCACATTAACAACAACTCCACCCTCAGAGGTACACTAATCTACAGACCACCCGGACCACGCCCCGCCTTCTGCGACCACATCGCCGACAGCATCAACACGCACGCCCTCACCTCCACAGACTACATCATCCTCAGTGATTTCAACTTTCACTTAGAAAACCCACAAGACCACAACACTACCTCCCTCATAGACAACCTCACCAACCTCGGACACAAACAACTGGTCACCGCACCCATCCACTCAGCAGGACACACGCTTGATGCAATTTTCACCTCAAGCCAACACATAGCCTACACCCACACCACCTGCCCACTGCTGCGTCCACTTCTCCTTCACCAAACCCCCCACACACTACCATCAACACACCACACCCTACTGCATGTGGGACAAGATCCCCACAGAACTACTAAACTCCCAACTGGCCCATAACCCCCCCCCACACCAACGATCCCAACACAGGAGCACACAACCTCTCCAAATGGATCACTACCACTAGCCCCCCTCAGAAAACACATTGCCACCCGCAACATGAAGAACGCCCCATTGTTCACCCCTGAACTCCAAGACTCCAAGCGCAAATGCCACCAAGCTGAGAAAATATGGAGACTAGAACCTTCCACAACCAACTTCTCCACCCTCAAAATCACCATTCGCACCCATCACCAACTCATACGCACCGCCAAAAGAGATCACTACAAGACACGCCTTGACAACAACTCTCAAAACAGCAAAGAACTCTTCACCATCATCAATGAACTTGCCAAACCCAAAGCCAGCAACATAGACCCCACACACACACACAGCCCCTATGTGACGCCCTTTCCAACCACTTCCTCCACAAAATCTTGGACATCCACAACAGCTTCATACCACACACACCCACCACACACACCCCTCACTCACCCAACCCAACCCCCACTCAGAACCCCCCCACCACACTCTCCACATGGACCCCCACCACACACGAAAAAAACGAAAAAAAACATGAACTCCATCCACTCTGGTTCCCTCTCCGACCCCTGTCCACACCGTATCTACAACAACGCTAGCCCAACCATCGCCCCCATACTCTACAAAATAATCAACTCCTCTTTCGACTCCGCCACCTACCCAGACCCCTGGATGCACGCGGAAGTCACTGCTCTCCTGAAAAAAAACCAAGCCAACCCAGAGATCCTCTCCAACTACCGCCCCATCTCCCTCCTCCCTTTCCCCGCCAAGGTTGCAGAGAAATTAGTCAACACCTGCCTATCCCACTTCCTCGAAGCAAACAACACTCTTGACCCCTCACAATCTGGGTTCCGCTAGAACCACAGCACAGAAACCGCCCTCATCGCATGCACTGACGATATCAGGACCAAAGTCGACAAAGGCGAGATCGACGCACTCATCCTCCTAGACCTCTCTGCAGCCTTTGACACCGTCTGCCACCACACACTCCACACACACCTCCACAACATAGGAATTTGCCACAAAGCCTTAGACTGGCTCACCTCCTTCGTCACCAAACGGACCCAGAGAGTCCGCCTTCCGCCCTTCCACTCCAACACTACCAAGATCACCTGCGGAGTCCCCCAAGGGTCCTCCTTCAGCCCCACACTCTTCAACATCTACATGATCCCCCTAGCCAACATCCTCCGAGCACATGGAATCACTATCCTCTCCTATGCAGATGACACCCAACTCATCCTCTCCCTCACCCGCAACCCCACCACCGCCAAAACCAACCTACATGCCGCTCTCCTCGACACCGCCAACTGGATGACCACTAACCACCTCAAGCTCAACTCAAACAAAACTGAGATCATCATCTTTGGCCCCAACAAAACCACATGGGATGACTCCTGGTGGCCCACCACCCTAGGCCCCGCACCCACCCCCGCAAACCACGCATGCAACCTCGGCATCATCCTCGACCCCTCCCTCTCCATGACACAGCAAATCAATGCTCTAACCTCCTCCTGCTTCCACACACTCCGCACTCTAAAAAAATCCTTCAAATGGATTCCCCAGAAACCAGAAAGACAGTCACCCACGCACTCATCAGCAGCAGACTGGACTACGATAATGCCCTCTACGCCGGCACCACACTCAAACTCAAACGCAAACTCCAGAGAATCTAGAACACAGCCGCACGCCTCGTCCTTGGCCTCCCCCACCAAGAACAAATCTCACTACACCTCAAATCCCTTCACTGGCTCCCCATAGACAAGAGAATCACATTCAAGATCCTCATCCACGCACACAAATCCCTCCACAACACCGGCCCAACCTACCTCAATGAAAGAGTTAACTTCCACACACCCACACGCAACCTCCGATCAGCCGACCCCGCCCTAGCTACAGTCCCCCGCATCCAACGCACCACCACAGGAGGCAGGTCTTTCTCCTACCTCGCCCCCAAAACCTGGAACTCCCTCCCCACCGACCTTCGCAAAACCAAAGACCTACTGGTCTTCATAAAGAACCTCAAGACATGGTTGTTCGATCAGTGACCCTCCCTGCCCCCCCCCCCCATTTCCCCTCCCTCAGCGCCTTGAGACCCTCACGGGTGAGTAGCACGCTCTACAAAAGGTTTTGATTGATTGATGAAAACTCATAAATCTGAGGCAGAGTCAAAATGCAATGGGTGTTGCTGTGGCACGCTCACAGCAAAACCCATTGAATGCCCCGTTCAAGCAAAGTGCTACGTGTGAAGGGGCCGTATTTACAACGTTGCTTAATGTAGGAAAGTACCATCTTGCCTGGCATGTTACCCCCATTTTTACTTGTGTGTCAGTTTGTTTTTGCCTGTCTCACTGGGATCCTGCTAGACAGGACCCCAGTGCTCATAGTTTGTGGCCTGAATGTGTGCCCTGTGTGGTGCCCAACTGTGCCACTGAGGCTCTGCTAACCAGAACCTCAGTGCTTATGCACTCTCTGTTTTTAAAATTGTCACTGCAGGCTAGTGACCATTTTTACCAATTCTGATTGGCACACTGGAATACCCTTATAATTCCCTAGTATATGGTACCTAGGTACCCAGGGTATTGGGGGTTCCAGGAGATCCCTATGGGCTGCAGCATTTCTTTTGCCACCCATAGGGAGCTCAGACAATTTTTACAAAGGACTGCCACTGCAGCCTGAGTGAAATAACGTCCATGTTATTTCATAGCCATTTTACACTGCATTTAAGTAACTTATAAGTCACCTATATGTCTAACCCTCACTTGGTGAAGGTTAGGTGCAAAGTTACTAAATGTGAGGGCACCCTGGCACTAGCCAAGGTGCCCCCACATAGTTCAGGGCAATTTCCCCAGACTTTGTGAGTGCGGGGACACCATTACACGCGTGCACTACATATAGGTCAATACCTATATGTAGCTTTCAATGGTAACTCCAAATATGGCCATGTAACATGTCTAAGATCATGGAATTTTCCCCCCATGCCAAATCTGGTATTGGGGTGCCAATCCCATGCATCCCCAGGGCTCCAGCATGGACCCCAGGTACTGCCAAACCAACTCTCTGGGGTTTTCACTGCAACTATCACTGCTGCCAACCCACGGACAGGCTTCTGACCTCCTGGGGTCTGGGCAGCCCAGTCCCAGGAAGGCAGAACAACAGATTTCCTCTTAGAGAGGGTGTTACACCCTCTCCCTATAGAAATAGGTGTTAACGGCCTGAGAGGAGTAGCCTCTCCAGGCCTCTGGAAATGCTTTGAAGGGCACAGATGGTGCCCTACTTGCATAAACCAGTCTACACCGGTTCAGGGACCGCCCAGCCCCTTCTCTGGCATAAAACTGGACAAAGGAAAGGGGAGTGACCACTCCTCTGTCCATTACCACCCAAGGCCATGGGTGGTACCCAGAGTTCCTCCAATGTGTTCCAGACCTCTGCCATCTTGAATCCAGAGGTGTGAGAGCACAATGGAGGCCTTTGAGTGGCCAGTGCCAGCAGGTGATGTCAGAGACCCCTCTTGATAGGTGCATATGTGACTAGGTGGTCAACCCTCCTCTGAGGGCTATTTAGGGTCTCTCCTGTGGGCTTTCCCTCAGATAACGAATGCAAGAATTCACCAGAGTTCCTCTGCATCTCCCTCTTCGACTTCTGCCAAGGATCGACCGCTGACTGCTCCAGGACGCCTGCAAAACTGCAGCAAAGTAGCAACAAGACTACCAGCAAAATTGTAGCACCTAATCTTGCCGGCTTTCTCAACTGTTTCCTGGTGACTGTCTGCCTTCACCCTGCACTGGAAGCCAAGAAGAAATCTCCTGTGGGTCAACGGAATCTTCTGCCTGCTAACGCAGGCACCAAACTTCAGCTTCACCAGTGCTCTTGATCCCCTCTCATCGTGACGCGCATGGTCCCTGGAACACAGGTGGTGGATCCAAGTGACCCCGACAGTCCATCTGCCCAAATTTGGAAGAGGTAGGCCCTTGCCTCCCCTCGCCAGACAGTAATCCTGTGTGCTGCGTGAACTGCATCTGCTAGGGCTTCTGTGCACTTTTGCAAGGAATCCTTCATGCACAGCATAGCCTTGATCCCCAACCCTCTTTTAGTGAAGGTTAGGTGCAAAGTTACTAAGTGTGAGGGCACCCTGGCACTAGCCAAGGTGCCCCCACATAGTTCAGGGCAATTTCCCCGGACTTTGTGAGTGCATGGACACCATTACACACCTGCACTACATACAGGTCAATACCTATGTGTAGCTTCACAATGGTAACTCTGAATATGGCCATGTAACATGTCTAAAATCATGGAATTGTCCCCCATGCCAAATCTAGTATTGGGGTGCAAACCCCATGCATCCCCGGGGCTCCATCATGGACCCCGGGTACTGCCAAACCAGCTCTCTGGGGTTTTCATTGCAGCTACTACTGCTGCCAACCCACCGACAGGCTTCTGCCCTCCGGGGGTCTGGGCAGCCCAGTCCCAGGAAGGCAGAACAACGAATTTCCTCTGAGAGAGGGTGTTACATCTTCTCCCTTTGGAAATAGGTATTAAGGGCTGGGGAGGAGTAGATTCCCCCAGCCTCTGGAAATGCTTTGAAGGGCACAGATGGTGCACACCTTGCATAAGCCAGTCTACACCGGTTCAGGGATCCCCCAGCCCCTGCTCTGGTGCGAAACTGGACAAAGGAAAGGGGAGTGACCACTCCCCTGTCCATCACCACCCCAGGGGTGGTGCCCAGAGCTCCTCCGGTGTGTTCCAGACCTCTGCCATCTTGAATGCAGAGGTGTGAGGGCACAATGGACGCCTTTGAGTGGCCAGTGCCAGCAGGTGATGTCAGAGACCCCTCCTGATAGGTGCTTGCCTGACTAGGTGGCCAATTCTCCTCTGAGGGCTATTTAGGGTCTCTCCTGTGGGCTTCTCTTCAGATAACAAATGCAAGAGCTCACCAGAGTTCCTCTGCATCTCCCTCTTCGACTTCTGCCAAGGATCAACCTCTGACTGCTCCAGAACGCCTGCAAAACTGCAACAAAGTAGCAAGAAGACTACCAGCGGCATTGTAGCGCCTAATCCTGCCGGCTTTCTCAACTGTTTCCTGGTGGTGCGTGCTCTGGGGGCTGTCTGCCTTTACCCTGCACTGGAAGCCAAGAAGAAATCTCCTGTGGGTCAACAGAATCTTCCCCCTGCTAACACAGACACCAAATTTCTGCTTCACCGGTCCTCTGGGTCCCCTCTCATCGTGACGAGTGTGGTCCCTGGAACACAGGAGCTGGATCCAAGTGACCCTGACAGTCCAGTGGTCCATCTGTCCAAATTTGGTAGAGGTAAGTACTGGCCTCCCCACGCCAGACAGTAATCCTGTGTACTGCGTGAACTGCAGCTGCTAGGGCTTCTGTGCACTTTTGCAAGGAATCCTTCGTGCACAGCACAGCCCAGGTCCCCCACACTCCGTCCTGCTCCTCCAGAGGGTCCCTGGGTTTTGCCATCTTGGATTCCAAGTTGGCAGAGCACTCTGGGAGCATCTGAGTGGCCAGTGCTAGCAGGTGACATCAGAGCCCTCCCCTGATAGGTGCATACCTGTTTAGTTGACCAATCCCCCTTTCAGGGCTATTTAGGGTCTCTCTCTTGGGTGGTTCTTCAGATTTAGTTTGCAAGACTCCAGCAGGAATCCTCTGCATCCTTTACTTCACCTTCTTACCAAAGAAACTGCATCTTGACCATCCAGGAAGTCTAAAAACTGCAACAAAGAAGCAAAGATGACTTCTGCAACATTGTATTTTCAATTCCTGCCAGCAACTCTTTCCAGGTTGTGCATCCTCCAAGGACAGCCTGTCTCTCAGCCTGCACCAGTAGAACGAAGGAATCTCCCTTGGTGTGAAGGAGTCACTCCGCTGCTTCAGCAGGCACCCCTCTGCAGCGACGACTGGTGGCTTTGGTCCCTCTCCTGACAAAGTGCCTGGATCCAGCATCACGGGTGTTGGACTGTAGTGGTCACGACAGTCCTGACGTCCTGCTGTTCAACTCTGGTGGAGGTAAGAGCTTTCCTCCCCACGCAAGCAGTACCCCCATTTACGGCGTGTTTTGCAGTTGCCAAGACTTGTTGGCATCCGTCCACAAAGTTCTTCATTCACTGTGCAGCTCCAGCCCCCAGCATTCCTTTCTGCGATGCACAGCTTCCTGAGTGGTTCTCCGGCAGCGTGGGATCCCTTTGTGTAGTGCTGCATGGGCTTCCTTTTGCGCCTTCTTTGTCCCTGTGTTGTGGGACTCCTGTGTGCACTGCCTGGTCTTCTGAGGGCTCTCTGTGTTGCTGAGAGCTCCCTCTGACCCCCTGTCCTGGGTATAGTCCACCAGGACCCTCGTGGTCCCGGGCAGCGTCATTTGCTGCTAACCGCAAGCTTTGTGTGTGCCAAGGCTTGTTGGTGGAATCCAGTGATGCAAACCAGACTGCAATCATCCATCTGGCTTGGGACATCTTCTGCACCAACCAGGAACCTGCATCTGCCTTCTTGGGTGAAGTGCAGACTGTTGTTCTTCATTGGTGGTTCTTCTTTTGCACCTTCATCTGGGTTAGCAGGGGCTCCTGTCCTCCCTGGACTCTTCAGTGCTTCTTGGACTTGGTCCCCTTCTTCTACAGGTCTTCAGGTCCAGGAATCCATCGTTGGTGTCTTGCAGTCTCTTCTTTCTTGTGTTCTTGGGTGTTCTAGGAAAGTTACTGTGATTTACACCTGCCTTCCTGGGTTCTGGGGTGGGTTCTATTACTTACCTTTGGTGTTTTCTAATACTCCCAGCGCCCCTCTACACACTACACTTTCCTAGGTATGGAACCGGCTTTCGCATTCCATTTTCTTAGTATATGGTTTATGTCCCCCCTAGGCCCATTTTAACTATTGAGATTTTCACTATTTGCTCTATTTTCTAACTGTTTTTACAACTATTTCTGCATGATAGAGTATATAATTTGTTTAATACTTACCTCCTAAGGGAGTATAGCCTCTATGGTATTCTTGCCATTTGTGTTACCAAAATAAAGTACCTTTATTTTTGTAACACTGAGTATTTTCTTTCATGTGTGTGAGTACTGTATGACTACGGTGGTATTGCATGAACTTTGTGTGTCTCCTAGTTAGGCCTTGGCTGCTCATGCACACTACCCCTAGAGAGCCTGTGTTCTAGACACTGTCTACATTTACCTTAGGTTCCCATCACAAACCAGGCCAGCCTCCTACATTGGTGGTGCAGCGGTGAAATAGGTCCTTGCAAACGCCTTACCACTCTATCACTGGTACTTTCCATAGGAAAGAATACTCTGTACCTAAAGCCATACACATATACCTAGTTACAGGGTTTTAGTCTCTTACTTTCCATTCCAAGAGACTAGAGGTTAGGTAGGTTAGGTTTTCCTTACAATACACTAATACACACACTGCATCATGTCTACTGCTCGGCCTAGCTCTGAGGTCATGGGTACTCCCTATGAGGGCATGACCTTAAAAGAATTGAAGGGGCTGTGCTCAGAAAGAAGCCTAGATGTAGGGAAGACCCTTAACAAGCATTTTCTTTTGAGCCTTCTCCTTCAGGATGTTCAGGAACATGCTGATAAGCAGGAGGAGGGGAGGGAGATTCTAGCCCCTTAGAGTCAGGGAATCATCCTTCAGATTAAAGGGAGGGCTCTTCCAAAGATCTTCTACCTAGCAGACCTACTAGTGTAGCTGGTAGTGGGAGGGGTAGTTTGATGTGTAGATTGAATGTAGATTGATCTACATCATAATGGGATGTGGGAACTCGACGCGGTGAAGGTTCAGTAGGCGGCGGTTGGAGTGGTCGATAGTTTTGCCTGAGGTACTTGTCAGCATTGGCTCCTATTACGGACCATCAATTCTTTTTGGAAATAAAAGGTTACTCTTACATACGTGTTCATCCATCATTACAATGGTGACGAGGCGGGCAGGAGCGGTGTTGGTGTAGCCATGGTCGGCGGCCGCGCAGTCCCATTTGCCTGGTCCAGGACTTCGCATTGCTGGTGTTGCTGTGTGCTGCAGTGAAGCGAGGATTGCAGACGTTTCGCATTTCTGGGGAGTTTACTGAAATCTTCTGAAATGGTGATGGCTTATGGAATTCTGGGTAAACGTGTACCCAAATTCCCCTTGAAATTGAAGTTCCTGACACAGCAACGACGTGTGGAATTCTGGGTAGGAGTGTGCCCAAATTCCTCTTGAAAGCACGCTACGCTGCATGCGGTGCACATTTTTACACAGTGGGAAGATTCCCTCGTTCAAAACTAGTTATACGGTGATAGGCACACCTTGTGTTTATCCCACAATCATAATCTTCTTTGGATAGTAATTGGAGCTGATTTGACAACGGCGATAGGCACACCTTTGTGCCTGTCAGTTGTTTACAACATTTTCAAACTGACTTTAAACTGGAACAGTATTTTGAAGTTACTTACATGGAATTGCATTGTTATGCATATTTAGTGAGACTTACACTTTTCTTCATGGTGGTTAGCACACCATGTGTTGATAACCACTGGATTAAGGACAATTTTTATTATTGTTCATGGATTTGTTTTTGTTTTTTTGTTCTGTATATATATATACAGGACTATTTAAAAAAAAATTGTTTTGTGCAAAATGTCCAGTATTCAACCTTCGCATTTTTCTTAAATGAACCAGGAGATCTTCCTGTTCAGTGGGAATTATGGTTGGATTTATTTGAGGCGTACGTAGATGTATTGGAAGAGGGTGAATGTTCGCAGAAAGATATTTGTCATTACTGTAACATTGTTTGGGGGTTATTGATTTGAGGGAATTTTAAAAAATGTGCCACCTATAGATTATGTGAATGGAGAGGATGTGTACAACTGTGCATTAAATCAATTACAGAAGAGGTATGGCAGGAAGATTAATGTAGTTATGGAAAGATATAAGTTTTATTCCAGGGAACAGGAGGATGAATCTATTGACCAGTATATGGCAGTATTAAGAGGCCTTGCAGTTACTTGTGCTTTTGATCATATGGCTTATAACCAAGTTTTAAGAGATCAATTATTTAGGAAGACCAAATCTAAAAAAATACAGGAGAAACTATGGTGGTCAGGAGAAATATCTTTAAAGACAGCTATTGAAGTGACAAGAAGTATTGAGGTTCCAGGGAGTTGCATACACGTTATTAGGAAATAAATCAAAGATAATGGCAATGTATGTGCTGTGAGTAGTGCTAAGGATTGTAAGGACAAAAAAGAAAAGGGTTGCAAAACATTCTGCTGGTGGGGGTAACAAAACTGGGACAAATAACAATATTAAATAGTGTTTTAGGTGTGGTACCAGCTCACATTTTGCACATTTTAGTGGGTGTCTGGTTGTTGGCAAAATTTGTATTACTTGTAAGAAAAAAGGACATTTTGCACAAGTTTCTAAATGTTTTGGGAGGAAGGTGAGTTGCGTTGTGGAGAGTGTGGATGATGATGAATTTGAGGAAGGTATTGAAGGAGGCTGGCCTGGCTTGTAGTGGGTACCAGAGGTACTTACACCTTGTGCCAGGTCCAGTTATCCCTTATTAGTGTAGAAGAGGTGTTTCTAGCAGCTTAGGCTGATAGAAGGTAGCTATAGCAGAGCAGCTTAGGCTGAACTAGGAGACATGCAAAGCTCCTACTATACCACTGGTGTCATATGCACAATATCATAAGAAAACACAATACACAGATATACTAAAAATAAAGGTACTTTATTTTTATGACAATATGCCAAAAGAATCTCAGTGAGAACCCTCAGTATGAGGATGCCAAATATACACAAGATATATGTACACAATACCAAAATTATGCAGTAATAGCAAAAGGAAGTAATGCAAGCAGTGTAAAGTTACAATAGATTGCAATAGGAGCACATAGGTATAGGGGCAACACAAACCATATACTCCAAAAGTGGAATGCGAACCACGAATGGACCCCAAACCTATGTGAGCTTGTAGAGGGTCGCTAGGACTATAAGAAAACAGTTAGGGTTAGAAAAATAGCCCACCCCAAGACCCTGTAAGGTAGGTGTAAAGTGCACCTACAACCCCCAGAGAGCACAGAAGTCATGATAGGGGGATTTTGCATGGAAAACCAACACCAGCAATGCAACAACAGTGGATTTCCGGACCTGAGTACCTGTAAAACAAGGGGACCAAGTCCAAGAGTCACGACAGTGTCGAGAGTGGGCAGATGCCCAGGAAAAGCCAGCTGAGGGTGCAAAAGAGCTGCCACTGGATGGAAGAAGCTTGGTGTTTTGCAAGAACGAAGAGGACTAGGAACTTCCCCTTTGGACGATGGATGTCCCACGTCGTGAAGAAGCTTGCAGAGGTGTTCCCATGCAGAAAGACCGCAAACAAGCCTTGCTAGCTGCAAGGGGTGCAGTTAGGGTTTTTGGATGCTGCTGTTGCCTAGGAGGGACCAGGATGTTGCCACTTGGATGAGGAGACAGAGGAGGCGCCCAGCAAGTCAGGGAGCCCTTACAGAAGCAGGCAGCACCCGCAGAAGTACCTGATCAGGCACTTAGAAGGGGAGTGAACCGGAGTCCCTCTGAAGTCAGAAAAGGGAGTCCCACCACACCGGAGGACAACTCAGAAGGTTGTGCACTGCAGGTTAGAATGATGGGGATACAGGCTTGACTGTGCATGAAGGAAATCCTGGAAGAGTGCACAGGAGCCGGAGCAGCTGCAAATCACGCGGTACCCAGCAATGCAGTCTAGCGTGGGGAGGCAAGGACTTACCTCCACCAAACTTGGACTGAAGAGTCACTGGACTGTGGGAGTTACATGGACAGAGTTGCTGAGTTCTAGGGACCACGCTCATCATGCTGAGAGGGGAACCAGACGACCGGTGATGCAGTCTTTTGTTGCCTGCGGTTGCAGGGGGAAGATTCCGTGGACCCAAGGGAGATTTCTTCAGAGCTCTTGGTGCAAGAACGAGGCAGGCTACCCCAGAGCATGCACCACCTGGAAACAGTCGAGAAAGTCGGCAGGATGAAGCGATACAAGGTTGCTAGTAGTTCTCTTGCTACTTTGTTGCGGTTTTGCAGGCGTCCTGAGCAGTCAGCAGTCGATCCTTTGGCAGAAGGTGAAGAGGGAGATGCAGAGGAACTCTGGTGAGCTCTTGCATTCATTATCTGAAGAATTCCCCAAAGCAGAGACACTAAATAGCCAGAAAAGGAGGCTTGGCTATCTAGGAAGGAGGATAGGCTAGTAAGAAAGGTAAGAGCCTATCAGAAGGAGTCTCTGATGTCACCTGATGGCACTGGCCACTCAGAGCAGTCCAGTGTGCCAGCCACATCTTTGTTTCCAAGATGGCAGAGGTCTGGGGCACACTGGAGGAGCTCTGGGTACCTCCCCTGGGAGGTGCAGGTCAGGGGAGTGGTCACTCCCCTTTCCTTTGTCAAGTTTCGCGCCAGAGCAGGGCTGGGGGATCCCTAAACCGGTGTAGACTGGCTTATGCAGAGATGGGCAGCATCTGTGCCCATCAAAGCATTTCCAGAGGCTGGGGGTGGCTACTCATCCCCAGCCTTCACACCTATTTCCAAAGGGAGAGGGCGTTACACCCTCTCTCAGAGGAAATCCTTTGTTCTGCCTTCCTGGGCCAGGGCTGCCTGGACCCCAGGAGGGCAGAAACCTGTCTGAGGGGTTGGCAGCAGCAGGAGCTGCAGTGGAGACCCCGGAAAGGCAGTTTGGCAGTACCCGGGTTCTGTGCTAGAGACCCGGGGGATCATGGAATTGTCTTCCCAATGCCAGAATGGCATTGGGGTGACAATTCCATGACCTTAGACATGTTACATGGCCATCTTCGGAGTTACCATTGTGACGCTATACATAGGTAGTGACCTATCTCTAGTGCACGCGTGTAATGATGTCCCCGCACTCACAAAGTCCGGGGAATTTGCCCTGAACGATGTGGGGGCACCTTGGCTAGTGCCAGGATGCCCACACACTAAGGGGCATATTTATACTCCGTTTGCGCCGATTGTGCGTCAAAAAATTTGACGCACAATCAGCGCAAACGTTGCCCCATATTTAAACTATGACGCCCGAGCCAGCGGACGACAAAATTCCACTGTGTGCGTCATTTCTTGGATGCGGCAACCCGCCCTGCGTTAATGATATGTAGGGTAGGTGTTCCCGTCCAAAAAACAACATACGTCGTATTTATGCTTCCGGGCAAAAATGACGCTCGGCCGGGAGGCGGAGCCAGAAAATGACGCACAGCCCGATTTGCGTCAAAATTTTACGCCTGGGTCAGGGCAGGCGTTAAAATGGGGCAAACACACCTGTATTTAATCAGAACACACAGAACAAACAGCAGAGCAGCAGAGCAGCAGAGCAGCAACAGGGAGACATGGAGGTGATTCTTCTCCAGCGTGCACGCAGACGCAGAGCCCAGCAGCAACAACAGCAGCTACAACAACACCAGCAGGGACCCCAAAGGCAGCGCAGAAGGCAGGAGAGGATATTCCGCCCAAGAACAACCCTTCAGGGCCTCAGGGAACACAACATCATACAGAGGTACCGGTTGAACTGGCAGGCCATCCAGCAGCTGCTGCGAAATATTGAACAGCAGTTGGCCCCCACTTTGGTGACACCCCGCACCATACCAACAGAAACAAAGCTGCTTGCCATACTTCACCTGCTGGCAAGTGGCTCATTTCAAACAACTGGTGCCCTGGTTGGCGGAATATCACAACCATCATTCTCCGCATTTTTGCCAAAAGTACTGGATGCCATCATTCAACTGACACCCCGCCACATCTGCTTCCCTAACACACTGCAGAAGCAGCAGGAAACAAAACAGGGGTTCTATGCAATCAGTGGCTTCCCACACGTCCTTGGTGCAATCTACTGCACACATGTACGCCTTGTGCCACCTGCTGCGACTGAACACCTCTACCGCAACAGGAAGCACACACATTCAATCAACGTGCAGGCCATAGTCGATCACCAGGGATTGATCACCAACATCGTGGCTAAATATCCTGGGAGTGTACATGACTCATTCATCTTCCGTCACTCTACCATCAACCAACACTTCCAGGATGGACGGTATGGCAATGGACTACTTGTTGGTAAGTACAAAAACCTACTTATATACACACTGCACAGCAACCCTCTAGGACACACAACACATACACCACAACAGCAACATGTCAACAGGAACACACTGAGGTCCTGACATCACTAGCCATGTTTCTTAACTCACCATTAAACCTGTCACACATCGGAAATTACTGTACAGCCTAATGTGAAGACGTCAATGAGTGTGGTTGCCGAAATGTCACCTTGCAAATTGTAAGTCTCACAATGACCTTTACATTAATACATTGCCTAAGTCTAAAGGTATGGGATGTCCAGGGTACTTCCATATGAACGTGCTAACAACACTTATAAATTAAACTCTACATTGAACTATCTACTCAACCCAAGTGAAGACACAAGGACACCTGTATCACAAGTCACAATGTTAGGGAGGGCACACTGCACTGAAAATCACCAAACATACTGATGACAAACGGTTAGCAGACAAACACGTGCTCAGCCAAGGTAAAAACACAATGCAGATGGTATAGCCTACAAGTATAGGATGTCACATCAGTACACAAAAGAGTCAGACAACACAAGACAACTACTGCCATGGACGGTCTTTTCAATAATGCAAGCTACATCAACATGATCCCATTCTGTTTTTTTCTTTCAGCTGATCAGGGGTATGGCATCCAGCCATGGCTAATGACACCATTTGGGAACCCGAGTACTGCTGCAGAGCGGGCATACAACGACGTCCAAAAGAGGACACACAGCATTGTCGAGCGGACCTTCGGGATCCTCAAGTCAAGGTTCCGCTGCCTCGACATCACTGGTGGTAGCCTACTATATTCCCCCGAGATGGTCTGTAGGATCATCCTCACATGTGCAATATTGCACAACATTTGTGTCAAAAGGAACATTCCCCTCCTCGAACCAGACCCATACATGCCTGAAGACGAAGAAGAGGAGGATGCTGGCCTGCAACAGGAGGGGGAACGACCAAACACGGCTGCTGGAGTGCGTAGGCGCCAACAGATTGTAAATAATTTCTTTTCATAATTATCACCATCACCACTTAATGCACTATTGTAAATAAACACTGATAACAAACACCACATTATGGTTTGGCCTATTCATTTCTGCCCACCTTTAGCTTGAAATATCAGAAGAAGAATGTTGTCTCATTAAGCAATAATGATATAACAATCAGGTCACAGAAAAATACACTACAAATGTAATGGCCACCATACAATGGTCACATACACACACAATGTAAATGACAGACATCCTGTACAGTTCACCTTCGAAGGGCAATAGCTGAGGACCACACATATGACACACATACATGTAGGAAACATGGATCATCGTAGCAGATGGCACACAACTAAAAAACCATCAATGAACTAGGGGAAAACAGGCCTCATACATCAGGCAGTTCACATGCTTATGCTTCAGGAACAGGAATATATTACCAGACTCTTGGCAACAGTAATTCCAACTACTTACTATCTTTGCAATGATTATCTGTCACTAGAGTTACACATAAGCAGAACATACACAGCACAAGTGCTACACCTATGACAAGCATCCAGCACATCACTACCCATCTACATGTCAGCCCTTTTCTAAAAACATTACACACACCTGCGGCTGGTCACACCCCACCTGTCTGAAGAGGTCCCTGGAATGCTGATGTGTACACTGAGATTCCCTCATCTACACACTCACAAGAGTCATCCAGTGTGCCACACCCTTTCCTATGCCTACCATTGTCATAGTACCATCTCACTGCATGGAACTCAGCTCATATAATACACTGGATTGGAGTTTTTAAGGCCTGGTATCACCTGTAGATTGATTCTCGTGTGAAAGGAACTGTAGGCTAATTTTCAGCAAATCTCATCTGACAGGACTAGCGAGACACTGATGGAGGCCACACCAGTGATCCCCTCCATGCACACCACCCAAATGTACATGCCCGTCCCGGCTGATGCCTCCTACAGCATAGATATTGACATTTGGGCAATTACATCACTAAGCATTGCTACTAATGTTGCCGTGTAACACTGTATATGGTTTCATGTGTCACCTTCAAAACAACACAGGACATACACAGTGTGACATGTCAACTGTCTAATGCTCTCTCTGACCAGTCCTAGTCAGAACACTGATCATGTAATTACTGAAAGAACTTGCTCCTGATTGACCCAGCATCCTGTCAGCCTGACTGACACCTGTCAGTGGGTCACCCTAAAGATACCTGTGGTCCACCTATGGACCACACGTGCTGTCCAAAACCTCTTGTACCTCAGACACTAATTTGTCATTAGCCTCATCAATGTATACTCAAATACATAGTATTGCATCATCTGACTGTTATTTGTATCATATTTGTGACAGTGCCCTTGAATAGCTAAATCATGGCCCTTCCGTTGTCTGGCCCTCATTAATGCCTAAACTACAAAGTGTGACAGTGAACCTGGACCATAGCGTTTGATGGTGTAAGTGGCCTCCAGCCGAACCAGCAACCACAGATAATGTCCATGAAAAGTCAACACATATGAGGACCCTGACAGTTCACACGCAGAGTTACATTGTTCAAATAATAAAGATGAGTCGTGTGTGCTGAATACCAGCCATTTACTTCTGAACAGAGGCTATGATGTTTCCTGATACATTACCATCCACAGAGGCCAACTGGAGTACAAATGTTGCAATGACACATGCAGGATCCAGACACCTGAGACATTCTCTCACTCAGCACACCAAGGTTGCCCAGTTGAAAGTCTCATTACACGTCTTCAGTGACAGGGTGGGACCATCCACGTGTAGGTGACCATGTCCTCAATGACTTTTCTCAAATTTTGCTACAAACGATACTCATTAGATACACGATTAGCTGCCACTAACTCATGAGGAGACCTGGATGTTACAGTGACAACATACACCTTGACAGTTGATACTGGATCAATATTGGACCACACACATGTACATGTACCATCCAATCAACAAAATGGTTGCAAGCAGCCGATCACAGTAGTGTCCCAGTTGTAACCTAGCAGGAAGAATGAAACATGCCTCTAAACCAGGTAATGCATAAAGGGCTACATACATCAACAACCTATTTGCTATCATGACATGAGGAACGTTGAGATTTTGCAAAAAAATCAATGCAAAATGGTATGTCAGAATTCTCCAAAGAATCAATAGGGCAAACGTCAAATGGGCAAATGGGATTACAGAGTAGCAAACAGTGAATCATACCCAATTTGCTTCCATGGGCCTGCTGCTGATGGTTTAGCATTACTGAATTTGGGAAACCCTTGGATAAAGTTGCAAGTCTGGAAGAGCAAACCCTATGGTGCTGGGGGCCTAAGTCCACCTCTGCTGCCCCCCAAATATACATTTTTTATGCACATGTGAAGCACACACATGCATAAGGTGCATGTGTGCCCTACATGTCAAAAGTGAAACACATTTTAGATAAATTAACTCGTAAATAGGACACGGTTACCCCCAAAAAAAGTTTAGGCGACAATTGCACTACCTAATTGGCCTTTATTTAATTTTGAATAGCTTGATACATGTGGACACAATTTTGCTAAGGAATACATCCTGGTATCTCATTCATATTTTGAAATTAGCAATCAGCAATTACCTACATATGTGTACAATTATGAGTAATTTCCATTCTGGCCAATCATTACTATTGCACTGTGAATACCTTCTATACATCCTATAAGGGACAATTGCTATAGCTAACCCCAAAGTTTATCACTTAGCACCGTTTGGTCATGACAAAATTCATTTCTCAATTTGACAAATGAAAGACATATTTGTCATAATGCGTCATATTTCCACACATACAGCTTGTGCGTCATGATTGTTGACGCACAGGAGTGCAGATAATGCAGAGTCAAAAATATATTTCATAAATAGATATCATAATATCCTGCATAACATGGCCTCCGGTTTTTTCCATTATGCATCATATTTCCACGCATACAGCTTGTGCGTCATTATTTTTGATGCACATGAGTACATATAATGCTGAGTCAAATATATTTTTCATAAATAGATATCATATTTTGCTGCGGCTTAATTTTCAACTCTGGAACTGTAAAATATGCCTCAAACAAATATTATCTCCCAATAATGAATTTTTTTTTGACTCTGCATTATTTGCACTCCTGTGCGTCAAAAAATATGACGCACAAGCTGTATGCGTGAAAATATGACGCATAGTGGAAAAAACGGCAGCCATTTTATGCAGGATGTGATGTAATAGGATATCCTGTTTACAGAATCTGTACAGTGGGTGTACTTTCACTTTCACTTTGCAGTCTGAGATTATTCTAGACTGTGTGGCTGTGTGCAAAGTGTTGTCCTGTGTATTAGTGCTTTTGTGTCCAGTGTGCCATCTCACTTGTGCTTTTGTCATCATTGTCTTGTTGAAGAATACTGTCTGAGTCTGTGTTGTCATAATTTGTCAAGTCCAGTGTTGTATTTATTGTCTGTGGGAGTCTGTTGTGGGTACTGTAATATAGGGGATAGTTGGGCTCTTCTTCTTAAGTTTTCTTTGTATTTCCCCACTCTACCTTTCCCCATTTCCCCCTTTTCCTTTTTCTACTACTTTTTCCCCTTTGTCAGTGCTGACATGTCTGGTAGGCCACAGCTTTCCAGGATGGGTGAGGAGGAATTGGGGGGGTTTATATGGCTTGTTTGCCATTTCCTCCCACTCATGCTGGAGGCTGGGGGTAGGTTGATACAGGGGTATCACACGGAGGCCCGTAAAGTCCGGTGGGGGAAGGTGCGCCATCACTTGGTGCGTCTATATGGTAGCCAAAGGAATGACCATCAATTGAAGCACCGCTGGGCTGATCTGATCTCCAGGGAGCAAGATCTGCTGGACCGCCTGGGAATTAGGATTGGTGGCCATGTTGGTGAGTACAGATCATTTAAATGTGCACAATTTAAAGCTGTTTTGTGACATGTGATGATTGTCACCCAATCTGCCAGATAAGTAGCTGACTGTGTGTAATGCTAGGGAAACATACTGGGTAATTGATGCACAATGTGAAGGATGACAAATGCTAGCAGTCAGGTAGCTCATGTTTTCTACACATACCGGTTGCCTGTAGCAGAATGTAATGTAGTGCCGCCTTTGTGTCAGACAAGCGACACATTAATGACGCAATTAGGACTCTACAGGTCACAATAGCCAGTGAAATATGGATGTTGAAACATCATACCTACATATGTAGACGCCATAGCTAGACTGACATTTGTAAACCCTACATGATGCTGAAAATGAGTGCTGCCTTCACGTCAATTGAAGTTAGCAATGTTGTCCACACATATGTCACATGTGTGTCTGGTTGGTGTGTAGGGAAAATGTTCTTGGAAGTGCCATGCCTTGTCGTGATAAATGTGTTCCTTCACATTTAATTGTTACATGCCTGATCTGAGCATGAACCATATTTGATAAGGACTCAGGTGCCCTCAGCTAACATTTTAGACAGGTATTTATTGTCACTTCTGCCCAAATCAGAATAGGGATGGCAGTCCAAAGGTATGGACTAGGGTACAAACATGTATGTTTGGTGCCAATCACTATTGTTTGGACACATCAATGTATGAAACTGTAACACCATGAGGTATTGCCAAAGTACCTGGCCCTCTGTACCATGTACCTATCAGTTACATATGTGTCATGACCACATAGGCTGTTTGAGAGGTCAGGCAGTCCTCAAGTAACCAGCTTTTGGATGTGTCTTTTGGATGCACATGATGAGATGAATGCACACCTATATTGTTGGTGCATACTAATGGAGGTGCATCTTTGCCACCACATGACTGTCCGGGCCACTGCATGTGTGTAGTAGGGTGTGTAACTGTAGCAGGAGACTCATCCGATGTAAATGTTGCGCATGAATAATTCCATGCAGTATGAGCATGTGTGAAAGTGTTTCATTACTCATGTCATATTATCACATTGTCTTTGTATTTGCAATTGTTCGTCAGTGCACGGATTCTGAGTATATTCTTCCTTCAATGCTTTACAGGTGGACCTGCACCATACACAGTGGGAGAGGTGGCTCATTTTGAGGACCCCGACACCTACAGTGAGTGTTGCATGTGTGGTATTTTTTATGTTTGCTGGTGATGCATGATGGACTACTGTGTGTTCAACAGATTGCAAGGTTTGATGCGCTGCCCAATCATTAGTATTGTTCCATTATTGGGATTTCAGTTATCACTTCATTTTGAGTTGACCTATGCTTATCCATTTGTCTGATTTTGGGTCTGTAGGCCATTCCTGTAGGGCCCGCTATAGGGAATGGGGTGAGTCATGTGGAATACACTAGTTAATGTAAGAGTTGCTCTGGGACTCGTCTCGGACTGAGTCTGCATTTCAGACTGACATTCTCCCAGATAGCTTCTGCAAATGGCTTGTCTTAAATCTGCTGCTTCCCTAGTAAACGATGCTCCTCTGTGTCTGTAGAAAAATATGCCTCACTGGTAGTATGTGATGTTG
The DNA here is from genome assembly GCF_031143425.1 of Pleurodeles waltl. Taxonomy (NCBI): domain Eukaryota; kingdom Metazoa; phylum Chordata; class Amphibia; order Caudata; family Salamandridae; genus Pleurodeles; species Pleurodeles waltl. Next base: position 1,541,493,167 of record NC_090446.1, read on the forward strand.
GCCTAGGTCAGCACATTTTGACATGTGTGGACCTTGGATAGGACAAGGTTTAGCTGACTCCGATTTGTTGATAGCCCTTCACTGGTGGTGTGTGTGTGGAGGCAAAAACATGTTGAGCTTTCTATACACTCCTGGGTGTGCATCGATTTTGGGATTGTTGGATGTTCTTCCCACCCCCCTTCAAAGTCAGCCATGTGTTTGGGAATAGGGTACCTAGGACTGTAGCAACCAGTATGTTACACATACTTGTGACCATTTGAAACTTTGTTTTGAACCTAGTGTACACACTCGGTTATGGCACATGAGTTCTATACTAGCAAATCCAATTACAAATTGCAGATATTGAGGGTTGTGACTGTTATCACATACACTGACATATGGAGTCCAGGCAATAGGCGGTGGAGGTGCAGCATTAATGTAGGCTGCATTTGTAATTTTCATAATGAGAAGTTTAGGCTGATGTCACCTATCATGTAGATAATTGTATTTGCTATGTGTGAGATGACCTTTGTATGCAGGCTTCCCATGTACTTCCTCTGAGACTTTCAATGATCTATATGGTGATATGAGCTGTTACAACTACAGTAAAAGTAATTTCCAATTGACCCATTGTGCTATTCCAAACAATGCATTTCCTATGGTAAATAGTTGCCCTTTCTCTTCACAGCTGCAAACATGAGTGCCGCACAGAGGCATGTATTTGAGAGTCGGCCATGAGGTACCGACACATCCTGCAGGTGCAGTCGGGGTTCCGACAGATGGCACGAAAATACCAGGCGGATCGGGCCTCCGGAGCATGGTGGGCCTCACCACAGGGTGGCCCAACGTTGCCCACTACAGCCACCACAACCACCAGTTCTCCCCAAGTGGCCCCAGCAACGGCGTGGACAGTTGTCCCTGCCTCTGCAGCACGACCAGGACCCAGCATTATAAGAGCTGCAGGACAGTCCAGTGGGCTACGCTCAACACCCACACAGAGCACCTCTGCCGGGACACAGACAGCAGCAGCACCTCCAATTGACCCTGCGGCATTCCAGGCTTTGGACCGCAAAATGGACAAGTTCATTAGGAAGGTAGACAAGCTGAGCCAGGATGTGGCCTACATAAAAAAGCGGGTCAGGTCCATCAGGCGGACCCTACGGAGGGCCAACCTCTCGGACTGATATGGTCTATTTAAATTTATCCCTCCCCTCCCTCCTCTTTCCTTTTTATCATGAATAGTGGGCTTGGGGTTTAGTGTTAGGTTAGTATAGGTTGTTAGCTTAGTTAGTGTTAGGGAGGAGAGTGGGGGGTCCTTATTCTTTCTACTTTTCATTATTAAGTGTGTGGGTGGGTGGGTGGGGGTCAATGTTGGGGTTCCTGTCTGTTTAGAAAAAAAAAAAAAAAAATATATAAATAAAAAAAAATACCAAAAAAATATATGATTGTTTAGGATAGTATAGTATGTGTGTAGGTTAGTATGTGTTGTCCTGCATGTGTCCTGTCTCATAATGGTGGGTGGGGGGGTTGATGTTTAGATCGATTCGTTATATGTGTAGAGTAAGTTTAGCTTAGGTTAGTTAGGGACAGTTGTGGGTTAGGAGTAGTCAGGTTAGATTAGTGTAGGTATGACTTTTCCCTCAGTTGCCTCTGGTGTGATTACTTATGAATAAATATATAGTTAACCCTTTGCATTATGTGTTAACTGCTACTTGATCATGGCCTTGCCATCACTGTAGGTGATTGTTGTTCTATGACATTTGTGTCCTATGCTATAAACCAAAGAAAAAAGATGTTTAAAATGGCAGCTACCCCTGTGCTAACTTGGTAAGTATCCACCATTTGATAGAACCACCATTTGGAGTTTACATGGATCACAAAGGATTTGTGAAGATGAGTATGTTTTCTACATCACAAAGTGTTCTTCCAGACTTGGTATTGTGGGGAATTTTTTACGTCGGACTGCAGTGTGATGTTCAGGGACATCTTTGTAGATGAGGTGTTGTTAACACTCTTGTCTTCTTTTCTTCATTACTGACATAGATCATGTGTGCAAAAAATCAGTACCTATTTGGAAGTTTACTCAGAAAGGTTGATTGATGCTGTGTTTAGTTGTGTTTGCTTAGATTAGACTGCATATTTCAATGTATTAGTATTGCATGGTGACCACATTTATCAGCCACCATTAGTTGACTTTGATTTCTATTGATGGAGCATTATTCTGTCCAACACAGCATGATTGTGTGTGGTTTCTCCCTTCATCAGTTATTCTCCTCAGGATGGGCAGGCTATGATGCAATCCTGGCCACTGCACAGATGTATCAGACTACATGATGTCAGGACAGTTGTATTGACAAGCTACATGGTTGTCACACAGACACTTTTGAGTTATCTACTGCACAGTTGATGTGTCAAATTACACAGAGACATATTAGGTGTGCAAGTGCTATTTATTGATAGGTGCTGTAGTGCAATATGTACATTGTCCAGGTTTGCTGAGTCCGTTCTAGTGCAATCTTACATGGTGATCCTACAGAAGGGGTGTGGATGATGCTCCTGACATGCTGGGGTGATGTTACCGACAGTGCAGAGGGACAGGATTTTCCAATTAGTAGGAGAGAGACATTCACTGGCAATGCTGACAAGTTATACAGTGGTTAGCAGAACAGTCATTGAGTATAGTTGTAGTGAGACTGGCAATTGACAAAACGTAGGACCTTGGTCAAAGTAGGCCATGGTGCAGGGACTAGTGCTTCCGGGTACTCTTCCGTGTGAATATGATCTGTTCCATGTCCTCTTCTTCTGATGTGTGTGTTGCCTGCTTTGTCCTTGTTGTTGTTGGTTGTGAAGGGGCAACACACACCTCAGTGTTAGACGACGTCCCGGTGGCTGCTCCCTGTGAAGGTCTTAAGGGCAGTACTGCAGCAAGGAGGGCTTGTTGGTTTTTGAGAATAGCAGCTACATCACGATGGTAGGCAGCCAGGTCAGCCCTGAGGGAGTCATGATTGCATTCGTGCATGCAGTGGAAAGTTTGGGGTGCGAGGTGCTGTGGCAACTCCCTTACTGCAGTGGTAAATTCTTTTAGAGTTTCTTGTAGTCCTTGCAGTATGGATGTTAGGGCTTGCATAGCTGCTGCCTGATCTGCAGATGACATCATGCACAAGCGCACCCCCTCATGGCTGGCTGCCATAGTTTGCATCCCCACCCGCACCTCCTTGGCCAGCTCCCGCTGTACTCCAACTACAGTTCTTTCAAAGCTGGTGCCAGTGTCGTCAGAGTCCTCAGCTGTGTAGGAGCTGTCAGGTCTTGCAATTGGGGTGGTGGGTGGTTCTTCTGTGATGGCTGCTTGTTCTGTGCTCCTCCTTGTGACTGAAGGTGGGGTCTGGAGGGTTTCAAGGACCTTTTGGATGGTCTCCTGGGGAATGTTTCTGGGCTCGTCATCCATGTCATCAGGGAAATCTGGGACAGGCATATCGGCAGGAGATCCATGTTCCTCTGCAATGAAACAGGGTACAATTAGTGTGTCTGTGTTGTGACAATTGTGACGTAACATGCCAGCCTTTTGATGAATTAACTTTGTGATCTTGTTTGGTATTGGTATCTGCTATCCTTCAGATGGGCATTGTTATAGGCCTATGGCCCACCTGTGTGTCACATGTATGATATTGAGTTATCAGACTTGTCTGCCTACTTGCCTCTAGGTGTTGCTTTATACAAAATAGAGAATAGCCAGCTTTTTGTCCTACTCAACCCTCTGTGTATATCCATTCTCATGGTGAGACCTTTCACTGGCTGTGGGTGTTCTGATGGTACTGGCAGCACAATTGCCTCTCAGGACCTGCCCCAATCCCTGATTGTTCACAGTGACTTAAATGTAATTGACATGTGGCATATCCTATGCATGGCAATGTTATGATGTGATATGGATGTAGACATTGTTAATGTGTCCTGCTGATGTTGGGTAATGTGTGTTACATTGGATTGCCCTGATTATCGTATCAGTGTCCTATTTGGTCCTCTGACTGTGCAGGTGTATTTCAGTGTCCAGTTACATGTGTCCCCTCCTCAATGCTGTTTTCTGAGCAGTATGACATTTGTGATGTTGCCTTGTTTGCCAGGCACAGGAAGGACCCTGACATATGCAGCATGGGTGTGTCCTTAGTGCTGTGTCACTCCTATTGCTGTTTACTTTGGCTGATGTATGTGACAACTATGGACATTGACATATGAGTGTACTGGGGCCTTTGTCTTGTTTCAGGGGATTGTTGCAGATGTCATCCTCAACCCCTAATTTAGGTATGTATGTTCCATGGGTAGGTTACTGCCATTGGCTACTATAGCTGCACAGAGATCAGAGGTGGTAGTGTCAACTGTTGTTGCAGTTACATTGCAGTTGTTGTTTTGGCTAGAGGATTGCTGATAGAGCCCTAGTTAATGTAGGAGATATTTTGGCTGACGAGTGCCAGGATGTAAGTTTGACGTAGTGGCCTTCCCTCCTGTCGAGGCTTTCCTTTGCTCCATTGTTGGCACGACAGGATGCCCCCATGGGACTGTTGTTGGTGTAGTGTTATGTTGTGCCCCAGCTTCTGTATGTGCAGGCCATGCCCCCATGCCATACCCCTTTACCCATGCCACTACATGTATATGATGACTTACATGCAATGTGCAGTAGGTATTTCCCCCCTTGCTTACAGTCAACATTATTGTATTTTTAATCCCCATGCGACTTACCCTGCATGTGCGTTGTGTCGTGGTAGTCTGCACTGTCCTGTCCTTGAATCCCTGTGACGATCTCCTCGGGGATAACGGCTGCAACCATCTCCTCCATGTGGTCCAGGTCCTCCTGGTGTGCTGGACTCCCACCTCCAGTCTGCAGTGCTGCCTTCCTGTTCCTGGCCATTTTTTCCTTTGTCCTACGTTTGCAGTCATGCCAGCGTTTCTTACACTCAGTGACTGTTCTGTGTACTTCAGCCACACTGTTGATCTTGTCAACAATTTGTTGCCATATGGCCTCACTCCTGCTGATTGGCAACTTAGAGGTGATGAACAGTTGGTGCTGGTGTTCCGTCACCTCTTTAACCAGGATTTCCTGCTCCTCTGCACTGAAGCAACACTTTCTTTTTTTTCTATATATGTCCTGGTTCTTGTATGGATCATCCTGGCTGGTTCCTGGTCTGCTGTCATCTTCCTGGGGTCTGTAGTGGCTTCTGGGATCCATTTTGGCTCTCCTCTGCTGAAAGGGCAGTGTTCGCGGGTATTTTTGACGCTATTGCGTCGAAAAAAAAACGGCGCATATCCAGGTTGCGGTGTCATAAATCGACCCACAGTAATTTATGCCGCGTTAACGTCGTTTTCCTTTACGACTTGACGCCGCGATGAGCGTAAAAAAAATTACTCCCACCTGTTGATTGTGCCGCCATGCATCAAAGTATAAATTTGACGCCTGCACGGCGCTACGAAATGGCGTTAGCCGGCGGTAAAAATTTTTACGCAAAACTGCGGTGGCGCAGTTTTGCGTCAAAAAGCATAAATATGGCCCTAAGTAACTTTGCACCCAACCTTCACCAGGTGAAGGTTAGACATATAGGTGACTTATAAGTTACTTAAGTGCAGTGGTAAATGTCTGTGAAATAACGTGGACGTTATTTCACTCAGGCTGCACTGGCAGGCCTGTGTAAGAATTGTCAGATCTCCCTATGGGTGGCAAAAGAAATGCTGCAGCCCATAGGGATCTCCTGAACCCCAATACCCTGGGTACCTCAGTACCATATACTAGGGAATTATAAGGGTGTTCCAGTATGCCAATGTGAATTGGTGAAATTGGTCACTAGCCTGTTAGTGACAATTTGGAAAGCAGAGAGAGCATAACCACTGAGGTTCTGGTTAGCAGAGCCTCAGTGAGACAGTTAGTCATCACACAGGGAACACATACAGGGCACACTTATGAGCACTGGGGCCCTGCCTGGCAGGGTGCCAGTGACACATAGACTAAAACAACATATATACAGTGAAATATGGGGGTAACATGCCAGGCAAGATGGTACTTTCCTACACAACTACCCCCCAAACGAAGGACAATAAGCCTAGCCATGACCTAATGAGTCTTCATTGTCTAAGTGGAAATATCTGGAGATTCCATCTGCATTGGAGTGGGTACTCCCAGGTCTATGTTCCACTGTATAGTCGATTCCCTGTAGAGATATGGACCACCTCAACAATTTAGGGTTTTCACCTTTCAGTTGTTTTAGCCAAAGTAGAGGTTTGTGGTCTGTCTGAACAATGAAGTGAGTGCCAAACAGCTATGGCCTCAACTTCTTCAGTGCCCAGACCACAGCAAAGGCCTCCCTCTCTATGGCAGACCAACGCTTTTCTCTAGAGGTCAACCTCCTGCTGATAAAAGCAACAGGTTGATCCTGGCCCTCAGAATTGAGTTGTGATAAGACTGCCCCTACCCCTAATTCAGATGCATCAGTTTGAACAATGACTTTCTTGGAGTAACATGGGCTTTTTAGGACAGGTGCAGTGCACATGGCCTGTTTGAGCTCCTCAAAAGCTTTCTGACAGCTAGCTGTCCACAATACCTTTTTAGGCATCTTCTTGCTAGTGAGATCATTAAGTGGGGCTGAATCTCCTGTAATACCCAGTGAGGCCTAGGAAGGCTCTCACTTGGGTTTGTGTTGTAGGGGGAACCCAATCCATGATTGTCTGGATTTTCCCCTGAAGTGATGCAATCTGTTCTCCACCTACCAGGTGTCCCAGATAAACCACCTTTCCCTGCCCTATCAGGCACTTTGAAGCCTTGATAGTGAGGCCTGCCTTTTGCAGGGCCTTCAAAACTTTCCACAGGTGGACCAGGTGATCATCCCAGGTGGAGCTAAAGACAGCTATATCGTCCAGATATGCTGCATTAAAAACCTCCAACCCTTGCAGGACTGTATTCACCAACCTCTGAAAAGTGGCAGGTGCATTTTTCAAACCAAAGGGCATTACTGTGAATTGGTAGTGCCCTCCAATAGTCGAAAATGCAGTTTTTGCTTTAGCATCCTCTGATAATTTGATCTGCCAATACCCTGCAGTCAAATCAAAGGTGCTTAGATAGTTGGCAGATGCCTGTGTATCTATGAGCTCATCTGCCCTGGGTATAGGGTGAGCATCAGTTTTTGTTACCTGGTTGAGACCTCTGTAATCTACACAAAACCTCATCTCCCTTTTTCCATCTTTTGAGTGAGGCTTTGGTACAAGCACCACAGGAGAGGCCCATGGGCTTTCCGAATGTTCAACCACTCCTAAGTCAAGCATTTCCTGAAATTCTTGCTTTTTGCAGTCCCTGACATGGTCATGCTGCCTATAGATGTCACTCTTGATAGGCATGCTGTCTGCAGTATCAATTGTGCGTTCACACCAAGATGTGGTGCCTGGCACAGTTGAAAAGAGTTCAGAAAACTGACCTAGGAGATTTATGCAGTTGTCTTTCTGCTCTGCAGTAGGACAATCTGCCAAAACTACTCCTTCCACTAGAGCATCCTCTTCTGTGGAAGAGAAGAAATCAGGGAGAGGGTCACTCTCTTCTTCCTGTCCTTCATCTGTTGCCATGAGCAGGGTGAGATCAGCCCTGTCATAGTAGGGTTTTAGGCGGTTGACATGAATCACCCTAAGGGGACTCCTTGCAGTGCCTAGGTCAACCAAGTAGGTGACCTCACCCTTCTTTTCAACAATGAGATGGGGTCCACTCCATTTGTCTTGGAGTGCTCTTGGGGTCACAGGCTCCAATACCCACACCTTCTGTCCTGGTTGGTACTGAATCAGAACAGCCTTCTGGTCATGCCATTGCTTTTGGAGCTCTTGGCTGGCCTGAAGGTTTTTACTGACCTTTTTCATGTACTCCGCTATTCTGGATCTTAGGCCAAGTACATAGTCCACTATATCTTGCTTAGGATCTTTTAAAGGTTGTTCCCAACCCTCCTTCACAAGTGTTAGAGGACCTCCTACAGGGTGCCCAAATAGGAGTTCAAAGGGGCTGAAGCCCACTCCTTTCTGGGGTACCTCCCTGTAAGCTAAAAGGAGACAAGGTAACAGGACATCCCATCTCCTCCTGAGTTTTTCAGGGAGTCCCATTATCATTCCTTTGAGAGTTTTATTAAACCTCTCTACCAGTCCATTTGTTTGTGGATGATAAGGTGTGGTGCATTTGTATGTTACACCACATTCCTTCAACATGGCCTTCAAGTATGCAGACATAAAGTTGCTACCCCTGTCTGATGCAACCTCTTTTGGGAAACCCACCCAGGAAAAGATTCCCAGGAGGGCTTTTGCCACTGCAGGTGCTGTAGTGGTCCGTAGAGGAATAGCTTCAGGATATCTTGTGGCATGGTCGACTACCACCAAGATAAACCTATTGCCTGAAGCAGTAGGAGGGTCAAGGGGGCCAACTATGTCAACCCCTACCCTTTCAAAGGGAACCCCGACCACAGGTAGTGGAATAAGTGGAGCCTTTGGAGTGCCACCAGTCTTGCCTCTGGCTTGGCAGGTGACACAAGATTTACAAAAATCTTTTGTGTCCTCTGACATCCTAGGCCAGTGAAACAGGGGGACAAGCCTTTCCCATGTTTTAATCTGGCCCAAATGCCCAGCCAAGGGAATGTCATGTTCCAGAGTTAGGAGGAACTCTATGTACTGCAGGGGAATGACCAATCTCCTGGCTGCTCCAGGTTTTGGGTCCCTTGCCTCTGTGTACAAGAGGTTGTCCTCCCAGTAAACTCTATGTGAGTCACTGGCATCCCCATTTTGCTGCTTGACAGCTTGCTGTCTGAGACCCTCTAATGTGGGACAGGATTGCTGTGCCACACTCAGCTCTTCCCTGGCAGCCCCCCCTCCACCCAAAAGCTCAGCAGTGTCTGCTCTGCTGCCAGCTCCTCTGGTGAAGGTTCTGCACAGGGAGGAAATTCTTCTTCCTCAGAAGTTGAATCATCTGTAGAGGGAGGGATAGTGGGTAGGGATTTACCCTTGCTACTCCTAGCTTTAGGGAGCACTTGGTCCATTGTTCCAGGATCCAAGTCACCCTGTCCTTTTTGCTTTTTGGCCTGAGCCCTGGTTAAAGCGAAAATATGCCCAGGAATGCCCAGCATTGCTGCATGAGCCTCCAACTCCACTTCTGCCCAAGCTGATGTCTCTAAATCATTCCCTAGTAGACAGTCTACAGGTAAATCTGAGGCAACCACAACTTTCTTTGGACCAGTAAACCCCCCCCCCCAGTTGAGATTCACAACAGCCATGGGGTGGCTAAGAGTGTTGTTATGAGCGTCTGTCACTTGGTACTGGTGACCAAGTAGGTGTTGTTCGGGGTGTACCAGTTTCTCTATTACCATGGTAACACTGGCACCTGTGTCCCTGTAGGCCTGAACCTCAACACGGTTTATTAGGGGAAGTTGCTTGTACTTATCCATATTAAGGGGACAAGCAACCAAGGTGGCCAAATCAATGGCACCTTCAGAGACTAGCACAGCCTCTGTGGTCTCCCTAACAAGACCAACCCCAACTAAATTACCAAAAGTGAGCCCAGCTACTCCCATGGATTGGCTATTAGTAGGTTTGCTCCCACCACCACTGCTATTATTAGGGGCACTAGAGGTTGCAGTAGGGGTTGTGGTAGTGGGAGGTTTGGTGTTTTTCTTTGGACAACTGGCATCAGTTGTCCAATGGCCTTTTACTTTACATAAATAACACCAAGGCTTTTTTACTTGATTTGAAGAGAATTTAGACCCACCACCCCCACCAGAGTGTTTTTGTGGGCCTGATGAAGACTCATTTTTAGATTTGTCCCCACCCTTGTCAGAAGACTTACCATCCTTCTTCTTGCCATCCTTTTCACCCACTGTATGAACTTTTCTGTTCACTCTAGTTCTGACCCATTTGTCTGGCTTTTTTCCCAATTCTTGGGGAGAGGTCAGATCTGAGTCCACTAGATATTGGTGTAACAAGTTAGACACACAGTTATTCAGAATATGCTCTCTCAGAATAAGATTATACAGGCTTTCATAGTCAGAAACATTACTGCCATGTAACCACCCCTCCAAGGCCTTCACTGAACAGTCAACAAAGTCTATCCAGTCTTGTGAGGACTCTTTTCTGGTATCTGTGAACTTAATCCTGTATTGTTCAGTGGTTAAGCCAAATCCATCCAAGAGTGCATCCTTCAAAACTGCAAAATTATTGACATCACTTTCTCTAACAGTAAGGAGCCTATCCCTACCCTTTCCATTGAAAGATAGCCATAGAATAGCAGCCCACTGCCTTTGAGGGACCCCCTGTACAATAAAGGCCCTCTCAAGTGCAGCAAACCACTTGTTAATGTCATCCCCCTCCTTGTAAGGGGGAACTATCTTGTGCAGATTCCTGGAATCATGCTCTCTCACAGGATTGCTATCAGGAATACTGCTGCTGCCACCATGGGGTCCAAACCCCAACCTCTGTCTCTCCTTCTCCAGGTCTAGGGATTCCCTGTCTAGAACCAGCTGTTGCTGTTTAAGCTTCAGTCTGGTCTCTTCCACTCTCAACTTTTTGAGTTCCCTTTCTAACATGTTGTCTTCAGGGTGGGTGGGTTGGGACTGTTTAGACACTGAGGATATATTAGAACCAACATAGGGAGACCTGTCCCTAACAGCTTGCACTCTAGCAACCTGGCCTCCAGGAACAAAAGCATCCCTACTATGATGAGAGCTTCTATTACTACCAGCATTGTTAGGTGGTCTGCTAAGGGGTAGATTTGGAAGAGAACCCTGTACACCTCCCTCAAGGGGCTCCCCTGAGTCAGAGTGTGAGCTATCTACTAACTTCTCAGATGAAGTGCCAGCTAGGAACTTATCATTCTCAATGAGCATTTAAACAGAAATTCTCTAGAAGGGTTCTTTCCTACCACTAAACCTCTATCAATGAAGAGACTCATTAGGCTCTTAAAGTTAAGATTGTCATATGTTGTATTGACCATTTTAAGAGAAGTTCCTACATCAGACATGATAGAAGAAGGTTTAGGGACAGTGAGAAGAGAGAAAAAGTTTCAGGACTTTTTAAAGAACAGGAAAAAAACTTTTTACAACTTTTTGAAACTTTTAGAAAGTTTAGGAGTACTTTTCAGCACTTAGCAGAAAGTGTAACAGAAGAAAAGCAACACTTTTTGGTTAGGTGTACATACACTGAACTTGTTTGGTATATTTTTCTCTTATGAAAAGTACAAAATGACAAAGTGGTAAGTAGTTACAAGTACTTATCCCACCGCTGCACAACCAATGAAGGAGGCTGGCCTGGCTTGTAGTGGGTACCAGAGGTACTTACACCTTGTGCCAGGTCCAGTTATCCCTTATTAGTGTAGAAGAGGTGTTTCTAGCAGCTTAGGCTGATAGAAGGTAGCTATAGCAGAGCAGCATAGGCTTAACTAGGAGACATGCAAAGCTCCTACTATACCACTGGTGTCATATGCACAATATCATAAGAAAACACAATACACAGATATACTAAAAATAAAGGTACTTTATTTTTATGACAGTATGCCAAAAGTATCTCAGTGAGTACCCTCAGTATGAGGATGCCAAATATACACAAGATATATGTACACAATACCAAAATTATGCAGTAAAAGCAAAAGGAAGTAATGCAAGCAATGTAAAGTTACAGACGATTGCAATAGGAGCACAGAGGTATGGGGGCAACACAAACCATGTACTCCAAAAGTGAAATGCGAACCACAAATGGACCCCAAACCTATGTGAGCTTGTATAGGGTTGCTGGGTCTGTAAGAAAACAGTGAGGGTTAGAAAAATAGCCCACTCCAAGACCCTGTAAGGTAGGTGTAAAGTGCACCTACAACCCCCAGAGAGCACAGAATTCGTGATAGGGGATTCTGCAAGGAAACCCAACACCAGCAATGCAACAACAGTGGATTTCCGGACCTGAATACCTGTAAAACAAGGGGACCAAGTCCAAGAGTCGCGACAGTGTCGAGAGTGGGCAGATGCCCAGGAAATGCCAGCTGAGGGTGCAAAGGAGCTGCCACTAGATGGAAGAAGCTTGGTGTTTTGCAAGAACGAAGAGGACTAGGAACTTCCCCTTTGGAGGATGGATGGCCCACGTCGTGAAGAAGCTTGCAAAGGTGTTCCCACGCAGAAAGACCGCAAACAAGCCTTGCTAGGTGCAAGAGGCGCGGTTAGGGTTTTTGGATACTGCTGTGGCCCAGGAGGGACCAGGATGTCGCCACTTGGATGAGGAGACAGAGGGGGCACCCAGCAAGTCAGGGAGCCCTCACAGAAGCAGGCAGCACCCGCAGAAATACCGGATCAGGCACTTAGAAGAGGAGTGAACCGGAGTCCACCCAAAGTCAGAGAATGGAGTCCCACGACGCCGGAGGACAACTCAGAAGGTTGTGCACTGCAGGTTAGAGTGTCGGGGACCCAGGCTTGGCTGTGCACAAAGGAAATCCTGGAAGAGTGCACAGGAGCCGGAGCAGCTGCAAATCACGCAGTACCCAGCAATGCAGTCTAGCATGGGGAGGCAAGGACTTACCTCCTCCAAACTTGGAATGAAGAGTCACTGGACTGTGGGAGTCACTTGGACAGAGTTGCTGAGTTCCAGGGACCACGCTCGACGCGCTGAGAGGGGACCCAGAGGACCGGTGATGCAGTCTTTTGTTGCCTGCGGTTGCAGGGGAAGATTCCGTCGACCCACAGGAGATTTCTTCAGAGCTCCTGGTGCAAGAAGGAGGCAGGCTACCCCCAGAGCATGCACCACCTGGAAACAGTCTAGAAAGCCGGCAGGATGAAGCGATACAAGGTTGCTAGTAGTCGTCTTGCTACTTTGTTGCGGTTTTGCAGGCGTCCTGAGCAGTCAGCTGTCGATCCTTTGGCAGAAGGTGAAGAGGGAGATGCAGAGGAACTCCGGTGAGCTCTTGCATTCGTTATCTGAAGATTTCCCTAAAGCAGAGACCCTAAATAGCCAGAAAAGGAGGTTCGGCTACCTAGGAAGGAGGATAGGCTAGTAAGAAAGGTAAGAGCCTATCAGAAGAAGTCACTGACGTCACCTGATGGCACTGGCCACTCAGAGCAGTCCAGTGTGCCAGCAACACCTCTGTTTCCAAGATGGCAGAGGTCTGGGGCACACTGGAGGAGCTCTGGGCACCTCCCCTGGGAGGTGCAGGTCATTGGAGTGGTCACTCCCCTTTCCTTTGTCCAGTTTTGCACCAGAGCAGGGCTGGGGGATCCTTAAACTGGTGTAGACTGGCTTATGCAGAGATGGGCAGCATCTGTGCCCATCAAAGCATTTCCAGAGGCTGGGGGAGGCTACACTTCCCCAGCCTTCACACCTATTTCCAAAGGGAGAGGGTGTTACACACTCTCTCAGAGGAAATCCTTTGTTCTGCCTTCCTGGGCCAGGGCTGCCTGGACCCCAGGAGGGTAGAAACCTGTCTGAGGGGTTGGCAGCAGCAGCTGCAGTGGAGACCCCGGAAAGGCAGTTTGGCAGTACCCGGGTTCTGTGCTAGAGACCCGGGGGATCATGGAATTGTGTTGGGGTGACAATTCCATGATCTTAGACATGTTACATTGCCATGTTCGGAGTTACCATTGTGACGCTATACATAGGTAGTGACCTATGTATAGTGCAAGTGTGTGTAATGGTGTCCCCGCACTCACAAAGTCCGCGGAATTTGCCCTGAATGATGTGGGGGCACATTGGCTAGTGCCCGGTGCCCACACACTAAGTAATTTGCACCCAACCTTCACCAGGTGAAGGTTAGACATATAGGTGACTTATAAGTTACTTAAGTGCAGTGGTAAATGGCTGTGAAATAACGTGGACGTTATTTCACTCAGGCTGTACTGGCAGGCCTGTGTAAGAATTGTCAGATCTCCCTATGGGTGGCAAAATAAATGCTGCAGCTCATAGGGATCTCCTGGAACCCCAATACCCTGGGTACCTCAGTACCATATACTAGGGAATTATAAGGGTGTTCCAGTATGCAATTGGTGAAATTGGTCACTAGCCTGTTAGTAACAATTTGGAAAGCAGAGAGAGCATAACCACTGAGGTTCTGGTTAGCAGAGCCTCAGTGAGACAGTTAGTCATCACACAGGGAACACATACAGGGTACACGTATGAGCACTGGGGCCCTGCCTGGCAGGGTCCCAGTGACACATAGACTGAAACAACATATACAGTGAAATATGGGGGTAACATGCCAGACAAGATGGTACTTTCCTACAGGTATGCAGAATATGGTGTTAAGTATTCAAAGTAGTAATGTTAAGGGGAGAGATCTTCAGTTTCCCAAGTGCTGCTTAAGTATTGATGGCATTCAGGTGGAAGTTATGGTGGATTCGTGTGCCTGGTACACTATAATGGGGAAACCATTAGTTAGTCAATTATGGCCTGGTAGAGAATTGCAAAGCACTAAAACTAGTCCTTGTAGTTATTCAGGTCATGAATTTGTGATTGTGGGAAACATGCAGGCAGGAATTGAGTTAGCTGGGAAGAAGTGTACAGGAGAGGTTCATATAGCTGAAAGTGGGATGACGATTTTAGGTTGGCTGCATATATGTGAATTGGGGTTGGGCCAGTCCGCCGGTGTATACTGTGAATGTGGATAAATTGCAGAATGATTTGTACTCTGACTCAAAAAAAATGTTCCCAACAGTTTTTGGTAGTCAGTTGGGGAGTATGAAATTTTTAAACATACAATTGTATTAAAAGAGAATGCCATTCCTTTAAGACAAAAATTGAGGAATGTTCCCTTTAAATTATAGAGGGAAATTGAAGGAGATGTTACAGGATTTGTGTGTCAGTGATAATATTGAAACCCTTGAGAGCTCTGATTGGGTTTCTCTGATTGTAATTTCAGTGAAGTCTAGTGGGGACCTCAGGCTGTGTGTAGACCTGCGGGCACTCAATGATGCTATATGGGTAGATGCTTTTCCACTGCCAAATTGATCTCCTCCATTGGTGATGCTACAGTATTTTCAACCATCGATTTGACTAATGCCTATCATCAGATACATTTGAATCCTGACTCTAAGCATTGCACAGCATTTATTACACCAGAAGGAATGTTCCAGTATAAAAGGATGCCATTTGGATTGGCTAGTGCATCTGCAGTTTTCCAAAGGGAGTTATCCAAAATACTTTCAAATGTAAAGGGTGCAAAGGTGTTCCAAGTCAATATATTAGTATATGGAATTGATAAAATCGAGCATGACAGCAATTTAAAGGCAGTGTTGCAGGCACTGAGAGACTACGGACTAACTGTTAAAGATCAAAAGTGCAAATTTGGAGAGAGTCGGGTGGAATAAGATTAGTCATGTGAAGGCTATTCGTGAAGCTCCAGAACTTAATGCAAGGAACAATTGTTATCATTTTTAGGGTTAGCTGAATTTTACTCTTGTTTTGTGGAAAACTTTGCAACCAAGGTGGAGAACCTCTGTACTTATCTGAGGAAAAATGCGACATTTTGCTGGGAACAAATACGTGCCAAGGGATTTGCAACTATAAAGGAAGAAATTGTGAATGCATCTTTTCTAAGATCGTTTGATGGAACTGCTGAATGTATTATATCAGTGGATGCTTGTGGATATGGTATTGGAGCAGTATTATCTCAACAAAGGAAAGGGAACTCATAGGTAGTTGCATATGTATCTCATACGTTATCTCATGCAGAGAGAAACTCTTCTGTGATTGAAAACGAGTTGTTGGCTGCTACTTAGGCCACGCAACGAATTAGAATGTATATATGGGGGCGCAAATTTTAAATTTGTACGGATCACAAGCCTCTGGTTAACATTTTGAGTTTGAGAGGGGAAAGGAACCTTACTACAAGGGTTAGCAAGATTGGCTTAGAAACTACAAATGTATCACTTTGATATTTTGCATCTTCCGGGGAAGAGTAATTGTGTGGCAAATGGGTTGTCTCGTTTGCCACTGTCCCCTGGAAGTGTTGAGGAGGTCAATGATGGTGAGTGTTATGTTATGTTCACTCATGATGATGTGAAGTTCCTGCAAAATGGGTGAACGGATTGATGGATATCTGAATGCATGTGGATGGAGGAAATGCAGAAGGATGAGATTTTGTTGAAAGTGAGGTATGTTATTTTGAAGGGGTGCCATCGGAACTGAGTTTGCAAGGTGAATGTAGTACATACTGGAAGGTTAAAGAAGACTTGTCAGTGATGAATTACATTATATTAAGAGGTGATAAAATTGGGCCTCCCTATGGTATGCGTGGGACTATTGTCCGGTCGGGGCATGAAGGTCATGGGGCGTGGCAAGTACTAGGAGGAAGAATAAGGATTTTTTTTGGTGACCAGGTCTGGATGGTATGGTGGACCGTTGGGTAGGAGAATGTAGTAGGTGTATGTTGAGTGATAACCATTAGTGGTGCCATTACAAATGGTTGAATTGCCTGATGGGCCGTTGTGTAAAGTAGCAATAGATTTCATGTGACCGTTTGTTACTTTACCTGCTAAGGAAGCATATGCTATTGTCCTGATTTATTATTTTTCCAAATGGCCGGAGGTTCGTATGGTTGGCAATATGGTAAACATCCTGAACAACTAGGTCTAAAACACTACTTGCCTGAACCACCACTGCTAAACAATTAAAACGTCTCAACAACTAAGTACTGAACAACTACTGTCTAAACAACAATTGTGCAAGAACATCAAGGTAAACTGTTGAGGAGAGTTAACAATGGAAAATCACCGCCGAGGTTGATGGTTGGACTGTATGTATGCATGAGGAATCATTGCTTGATAGGTAAAGGGGATGCTCGATGGTCGCATCCTGTGAGGGTTGTGAAGGTTTTAGATGGTGCTGTTAAACTTGAAGATGGGAGAAAACGTAATTTGGGGCATGTAAGTTTGTTTAAAGGGTGTGGTATTTCCAAGGGGAAGGAGTGAAATGATCCAGATGAAGCTAATGGGTACATATGGGGAGATGATTCCATCTTGCAATCAGATGAGATGTGTTCTGATGGTGTTGATGAGGGTGATTCTGCTGTTGTTGAGGATGCCTGGGTATCGTGGGAACAGTATGATACCTATTCGGAAAAGTCAGAGAGAAAGGAAGCTACCAAGGCACTTCAAAGAATTCATGATGGGAAGTAAATAAGTAGTTGTTATGGTACATCAATTTTAAGAAAAAAATGTATATATGTATATATTGGTTATGTGTTGTTTTGTATAGGAAAAAAAAAAAAAATATATGAAAATTATTATTTTTTTTTTGATAAGGGGAAAGGTGTGTGATGTGTAGATCGAATGTACATCAATCTACATCATAATGGGATGTGGGAAATCAAGGCGGTGAAGGTTCGGTGGGCGGCAGTTGGAGTGGCCGACAGTTTTGCCTGAGGTACTTGCCGGCATTGGCTCCTGTTATGGACCGTCCATTCTTTTTGGAAACAAAAGGTTGCTCTTACCTATGTGTTCGTCCATCATTACAGGTAGGGCTCCTTTCACACCCAGAGGTCAAGTCACTACTGTCTCAAAAGTTAGGGAAAGATCTACCTTTGCCCATTCTCATATCACCTCAGTTTCAGAGGGATCCCATGGTTCAACTCCAGGTGATGACTCCGTAGATAGGAAGCTCAGGAAACTGAGACTGGAGAAGCCCAGGAGGAGGCTGCAGCAGTAACAGCTAACCTTAGATAGAGAGGCCTTGGCTGTGGAAAGGGAAAGGCAGGGGTTGGGGTTAGTTCCCCATGGTAGCAGCAGCAGTTTCAGGAGTTATGGAGTTAGGGATGACACCATTGACTCTAGAAATCTGCACAAAATTGTTTCTCCATGCAAGGTGGGGGGTGATATTTACGAATGGTTTGTTGTACTTGAGAGGGCCTGCAAAGTTCAGAGGGTCCTTCAAAGGCAATGGGCTGCTATTCTGTGGTTTTCCTTTTCTATTAAGGGGAGGGATAGTCTTCACACTGTCAGAGAAGAAGATTCAGACAACTATGGTATTCATAAAACAGCACTTTTGGATGGATTTGGCTTAACCGCTAAACAATTCAGAATTAAGTTCAGAGAAACCAGAAGAGTCCTCACAGGATTCAATAGACTTTGCGGACTGTTCTGTTAAGGTTTTAGAAGGCTGGTTACATGGAAGCAAAGTGTCAGACTATGAGGACTTATACAATCTGATTCTGAGAGAGCATATTTTGAATAACTGTGTGTCTGATTTCTTACACCAATACTTGGTAGACTCAGATCTGACCTCTCCTCAAAAACTAGGAAAGAAGGCAGACGAATGGGTTAGTACAAGGGTGAGCAGGAAAGCTCATACAGGGGGTGACAAAGAGAAGCAGAAGGATGGTAAGTCTAATGACAAAGGTGGGGACAAAGGTTAAAAACAAAGAGTCTTTATCAGGCCCACAAAAATCCTCTGGGGGTAGGTCAAAATCCTCTTCGGACCATCAGAATAAAAAGCCTTTGTGTTATATGTGTAAAAAATTGGGCAAGTGACAGTACTTGTCCAAAAAAAAACATCAAAGCTTCCACCACCACAACCCCCACAATAGCAGTGGTGGCAAAAATAACACTACCAATAGCCAATCCAAGGAAGTAGCAGGGCTTACTCTGGGAAGTGTAGTGGGGGTTGGTTTAGTTAGGGAAACAACTGAGGTTGTTTTAGTCTCTGATGGTGGCATTGACCTTGCCACCCTTGTTGCTTGTCCCCTTAATATGGATAAGTAGAAGCAACAACCTCTAATAAATGGTGTTCAGGTTGAGGCCTACAGGGACACAGGTGCCAGTGTCACAATGGAGACTCAAAAACTGGTGGTCCCGGAGCAACACCTACTTGGTCATCAGTACCAAGTGACAGATGCCCATAACAACACTGTTAGCCACCCCATGGCTATTGTTGATCTCAACTGGGGGTGGGGGGGGTTGCTGGTCCAAAGAAAGTTGTGGTATCCACAGACCTACCTGTAGAATGTCTACTAGCCAATGACTTGGAGACTCAGCTTGGGCTGAGGTGGAGTTGGAGGCCCATGCAGCAATGCTGGGCATTCCTGGGCATATCTTTGCTTTGACAAGGGCTCAGGCCAAGAAGCAAATGGACAAGGAAACTTGGAACCTGGAATAATGGACCAAGAGATTCCTAAAAGCAGGAGTAGAAAGGGTGAAAAGTTACCCACTATCCCTCCCTCCACTGAAGATTCTCCCTTTGAGGAGGAGAAGTCTACTCCCTGGACAGAACCTGCACCAGAGGAGTTTCAGACTGACACAGCTGAACTCTTGGGTGCAGAGGGGGCCTGCCAGGGAGGACTTAAGTGTTACTCAGCAAACCTATTCCACGCTTGAGGGTTTAAGACAGCAAGCTGTCAAACAAGAGGCAGGGGATGTCAATGACAACCATAGGGTGTATTGGGAAAACATTCTCCTATACACAGAGGCAAGAGACCCAAAACCTGGTGCCACCAGGAGACTGGTCATTCACTTGCAGTATAGAGAATTTCTGTTGACCCTTGTTCATGACATTCCCCTTGCTGGACAACTGGGGCTAAGTGAGACCTGGGACAGACTGGTCCCTCACTTTCACTGGACTCACATGTCAGAGGACACAAAGGAGTTTTGTCGCTCCTTTGTCACTTGCCAAGCTAGTAGTAAGATGGGTGGCACCCCAAAGGTCCCCTTAATTCCACTGCCAGTGGTTGGGGTGCCCTTTAAAAAGGTAGGGTTTGACATTGTTGGCCCTCTTGACCCACCTACGGCTTCTGGCAATAGTTTCATTTTAGTGGTAGTGGACCATTCCACAACATACCCAGAAGCAATACCTCTTTGGACCACTACAGCTCCTGTAGTGGCAAACGCCCTCCTGGGACTCTTTTCCAGGGTGGGTTTTCCAAAAGAGGTGGTGTCAGACAGAGGTAGTAACTTCATGTCTGCATACCTAAAAGCAATGTGGAAAGAGTGGTGTAATCTACAAGTTCACCACACCTTATCATCCCCAAACAAATGGGTTAGTTGAGAGATTTAATAAAAACCTCAAAGGTATGATTATGGGACTCTCTGAAAAACTCATGAGGAGATGGGATGTCCTGTTACCATGCCTCCTTTGTGCCTACAGGCACGTACTCCAGAAGGGAGTGGACTATAGCCCCTTTGAACTCCTTTTTGGTCACCCTGTTAGGGGTTCATTAGCTCTTGTGAAAGAGAGGTGGGAACAACCCTTGAAGCCCCCTAAACAAGATATAGTGGATGATGTGCTTGGCTTAAGATCAAGAATGGCTGAGTACATGAAAAAAGGCCACTAAAACCTTTAGGCAAGCCAAGAGTTACAGAAACAATGGCATGACCAGAAGGCTGTCCTAACAGTATACCAACCAGGACAGAAGGTGTGGGTACTTGAGCCTGTGGCACCCAGAGCACTCCAGGACAAATGGAGTGGACCAAACATAATAGTGGAGAAAAAGGGCGAGGTCACTTATTTAGTTGACCTAGGCACTCCTAGAAGTTCTCTAAGAGTACTTAAAGTGAACCGCCTGAAGCCCTACTATGACATGGCTGAGTTAACCCTGCTCATGGCCACTGATAAGGGACAGAAAGATGAGAGTGATCCTCTCCCTGATCTCTTCTCTAACACTACAGCAGATGGCTCAGTGGAAGGAGTTATCCTTGCAGACTGCCTTTCTGAAGAGCAGAAGGAGGACTACAGGAACCTCTTGGGTCAAATTTCATAACTCTTTCCTCTGACACTGGGTCATGCTACTTGGTGTGAACACACTATTGATACTGGAGACAGTTTACCTGTTAAAAGTAAGATGTGTAGACAGCCTGACCATGTCAGAGACTGCATTAAATCAGAGGTTCAGAATATGCTTCACCTAGGAGTGACTGAGCACTCTCAAAGCCCCTAGGCCAGCCCAGTGGTGCTTGTACCCAAACCTCATTCTCAAAATGGAAAAGGGAGATGAGGTTCTGTGTAGAATACAGTGGGCTCAACACAGTCACAAAAACTGATGCTCACCCTATACCCAGGACAATTGAGTTTATTGATACACTGGCATCTGGCAAGTATCTCAGCACGTTTGATTTGACTGCAGGGTATTGGTAGATCAAACTATCAGAAGATGCAAACCCCAAAAAAGCTTTCTCTACCATTGGACGGCATTATTAGTTTACTGTTATGCCCTTTGGTTTGAAGAATGCACCTTCCACTTTTCAGTGGTTGGGGAACACAGTCCTCCAAGGTCTGGAAGCTTTTAGTGCAGCATATCTTGATGATATTGCTGTCTTCAGCTCCACCTGGGATGACCACCTGGTCCACCTATGGAACGTTTTGAAGGCTCTGCAAAAGGCAGGTCTCACTATCAAGGCTTCAAAGTGCCAGATAGGGCAGGGGAAGGTGGTTTATCTGGGGCACCTGGTAGGTACAGTACAGATTGAACCACTACAGGGGAAGATCCAGACTATTTTAGACTGGTCTCCCCCCACAACACAGACCCAGGTCAGAGCCTTTCTTGGTCTAAATGGGTATTACAGGACGTTCCTTAAGAACTTTGGCTCCATTGTTGCACCTCTTAATGACCTCGCCTCTAAGAAAATGCCTAAGAAGGTATTATGGACAGCTAGCTGTCAGAAAGCTTTTGAGGAGCTAAAGCAGGCTATGTGCACTGCTCCTGTCCTAAAAAGCCTAAACTGCTCTACAAAGTTTATAGTTCAGGCTGATGCTTCAGAGTTAGGGGTTGGGGCAGTTCTATCACAACTAAATTCAGAGGGCCGGGATCAACCTGTAGTTTTTATCAGCAGGAGGTTGACCCCTAGAGAAAAGCGTTGGTCATCCATCGAGAGGTAGGCCTTTGATGTGGTCTGGGCCTTGAAGAAGTTGAGACCATACCTCTTTGGTACTCACTTTATTATTCAAACAGACCACAAACATCTCTTATGGTTAAAACAAATGAAAGGAGAAAACCCTAAATTGGTGAGGTGGCCCATTTCCCTGCAGGGGATGGACTTTACAGTGAAACATAGATCTGGGAGTACCCACACCAATGCAGATGATCTCTCCAGATATATCGACTTAGACTCATCTGGGCAAGGTTAGCCTTATTGTCCCTCATTTGGTGGTGAAGGGATTGTGTAGGAAAGTACCCTCTTTTTGACATGGTTACTCCCATTTTCTGCCTGATGTCAGTGTGTTTGAATGGGATCCTGCTAATCAGGACCCTAGTGATTATGCTCTCTCTCCTCTAAATGTTGTCACTGCATACTGGTAGCACACTATTTCACCCAAAATTGGCATACTGGTGTCCACCTATTAATCCCTAGTATAGGGTACTAAGGTACCCAGGGTATTGGGGTTCCAGGGGATCCCTATGGGCTGCAGCATTTCTTTTGCCACCCGTAGGGAGGCCATGCAAATACTTCTGCAGGACTGCAGTTGCACCTGCGTGAAAAGGTGCATGCACCCCTTCATTGCCATTTAAACTGCACCAGGTCACTTATAAGTCACCACTATAGCAGGCCCCTCCGCCCTGAGGGCAGGGTGCAAAGTGCCTGTGTGTGAGAGCACCCCTGTACTAGTAGAGGTGCCCCCACAACCTCCAGGACCATTTTCCTAGACTTTGTGAGTGCATGGACGCCATTTTATGCATGTACTGGACATAGGTCACTACCTATGTCAAGCTACATACTGGTAACTTCGAACATAGGCATGTTTGGTATCAAACATGTTGGAATTGTACCCCAATGCTTTTGCAAGCATTGGTTGTATGATTCCATGCACTCTGTGGGCTCCTTAGATGACCCCCAGTATAGCCATTACAGCCTTCTGAGGTTTTCCAGGCAGCCCCAGCTGCTGCCATCTCTCAGACAGGTTTCTGCCCACCTATTGCTTGAGCAGCTCAAGCCCAGGAAGGCACGACAAAGGATTTCCTTTAGGAGAGGGGTGTTACATCCTCTCCCTTTGGAAATAGGTGTTACAGGCTTGGGAGGGGTAGCCTCACCAAGCCTCTGGAAATGCTTTGAAGGGCACAGATGATGCCCTCCTTGCATAATCCAGTCTACACCAGTTCAGGGAACCCCAGTCCCTGGTCGGGCGCAAAACTGGACAAAGGAAAGGGGAGTGACCACTCCCCTGTCATTCACCACCCCATGGGTGGTACTCAGAGCTCCTCCAGAGGATCCCTGGGTTCTGCCATCTTGGATTGGCAGGGCACTCTGGGAACATCTGAGTGGCCAGTGCCAGCAGGTGATGTCAGAGCCCTCCCCTGATAGGTGCTTACCTGTTTAGCTGACCAATCCCTCTTTCAGGGCTATTTAGGGTTTCACTCTTGGGTGGTTCTTCAGATTCAGATTCCAAGGCTCCAGCGGGAATCCTCTGCATCCTTTACTTCACCTTTTTACGGAAGAAACTGCACCTGGACCCTCCAGGAACTCTACAGACTGCCTCAAAGAAGCAAGACACCTTCTGAAACATTGTATCTTCAGCTCCTGCCAGCAACTGAAACTGTGTCCGGTCGTGCATCCTCTGAGGACAGCCTGTCTTCAGACTGCATCAGAAGAGCAAAGGAATCTCCCTTGGGGTGAAGGAGTCACTCCCCTGCTTCAGCAGGTACCCCTTTGCAGCATGACTAATCTCCTGGTGCACCAGGTTTGGGTTCCCTTGCTTTTGAATACAAGAAATTGTTTTCCCAGTATACTCTGTGGCTGCCACTGACATCCCCTGCTTCTTTGACAGCTTGCTGTCTTAAACCCTCAAGTCTGGGGCAGGTTTGCTGTGCCACACTTACCTCCTTCTTGGCAGGCAGCTAAGAGTTCAGCTGTGTCAGCTTGAAGGTCTTCAGGTATAGGTTCTGTCCAGGGAGTTGACTCCTCCTTCTCAAAGGGGGAATCATCAGCGGAGGGAGGGACAGGGGATAATTTTTTACCCTTCCTAGCCCTGCTTTTGGGAAGCTCTTGGTCCATAGTTTCAGGATCCAAGTTTCCCTGTTCTCTTTGCTTCTTGGCCTGAGCCATGGTTAAAGCAAAGATATGGCCTGGAATGCCCAGCATGGATGCATGAGCCTGATTAAAGGCGATTCCCTGAAATCAGTCGCAGGAGGCTTGTTTCCGGTCCAGGGAGGACCTGGCGTGGTTGTTCTGGCTGGACTGTTCTCATGAGGAACAGGGTCAAGACTGATTTGCATAGGCTGGGTCCAAACTGGGGTGGCATGGTGAGCAACAGAACGATGGATTAAACTTAGATCTGTGACTGGGGGTGAGTGTTCAGCACTCCATCCATCATCCTTTTGTGTTGATAAAGTTGCCCTAAGTGGGAAAGGTATACCCAGATGTCAGTCCCATGCTCACTGTGCCACTGGATTCAAGCTAGCATGGCTGATGAGGGGTAATACACTGAAACCGGTCTCAGGATGCTTGTTTCTGATCCAGGGAGGACCAGCCTGGCAGGTCGGGCTAGACTGTTTCCATGAGTTACAGGCTCAAGACTGATTTGCATATTGCTGGGTCCAAACTAGGGTGGCATGGTGAGCAAAAGAGTGATGGATTAAACCCAGATCTGTGACTGGGTGTGACTGTTTGCATTATTCACCTCTCCGTCCATCATCCTTTTTGTGTTACTAAAGTTGCCCTAAGTGGGAAGGGTATGCCCAGATGTGGGTCCCATGCTCACTGTGCCACTGGATTCACGCTAGCCTGGCTAATGAAGGGTGATACCCTGAAATCGGTCCCAGGATGGTTGTTTCCGGTCCAGGGAGGACCTGGCCTGGCAGTTTGAGCTGGACTGTTCTCATGAAGAACAGGTTCAAGACTGATTTGCATATGGGTAGGTCCAAACTGGGGTGTGTAGGAAAGTACCATCTTGCCTGGCATGTTACCACCATTTTTCACTGTATATATGTTGTTTTAGTTGTATGTGTCACTGGGACCCTGGTATCCAGGGCCCCAGTGCTCATAAGTGTGCCTGAATGTGTTACCTGTGTAGTGACTAACTGTCTCACTGAGGCTCTGCTAACCAGAACCTCAGTTGTTATGCTCTCTCATTTCTTTCAAATTATCACTAACAGGCTAGTGACCAATTTTACCAATTTACATTGGCTTACTGGAACACCCTTATAATTCCCTAGTATATGGTACTGAGGTACCCAGGGTATTGGGGTTCCAGGAGATCCCTATGGGCTGCAGCATTTCTTTTGACACCCATAGGGAGCTCTGACAATTCTTACACAGGCCTGCCACTGCAGCCTGAGTGAAATAACATCCACGTTATTTCACAGCCACTTTACACTGCACTTAAGTAACTTATAAGTCACCTACATGTCTAACCTTTACCTGGTAAAGGTTAGGTGCAAAGTTACTTAGTGTAAGGGCACCCTGGCACTAGCCAAGGTGCCCCCACATTGTTCAGGGCCAATTCCCCGGACTTTGTGAGTGCGGGGACACCATTACACGCGTGCACTACATATAGGTCACTACCTATATGTAGCTTCACAATGGTAACTCCGAATATGGCCATGTAACATGTCTATGATCATGGAATTGCCCCCTCTATGCCATCCTGGCATAGTTGGCACAATCCCATGATCCCAGTGGTCTGTAGCACAGACCCTGGTACTGCCAAACTGCCTTTCCTGGGGTTTCACTGCAGCTGCTGCTGCTGCCAACCCCTCGGACAGGTTTCTGCCCTCCTGGGGTCAAGCCAGGCTTGTCCCAGGATGGCAGAACAAAGGACTTCCTCTGAGAAAGGGTGTTACACCCTCTCCCTTTGGAAAATGGTGTGAAGGCAGGGGAGGAGTAGCCTCCCCCAGCCTCTGGAAATGTTTTCATGGGCACATTTGGTGCCCATTTCTGCATAAGCCAGTCTACACCAGTTCAGGGACCCCTTAGCCCTGCTCTGGCGCGAAACTGGACAAAGGAAAGGGGAGTGACCACTCCCCTGACCTGCACCTCCCCTGGGAGGTGTCCAGAGCTCCTCCAGTGTGCTCCAGACCTCTGCCATCTTGGAAACAGAGGTGCTGCTGGCACACTGGACTGCTCTGAGTGGCCAGTGCCACCAGGTGACGTCAGAGACTCCTTCTGATAGGCTCCTTCAGGTGTTGCTAGCCTATCCTCTCTCCTAGGTAGCCAAACCCTCTTTTCTGGCTATTTAGGGTCTCTGTCTCTGGGGAAACTTTAGATAATGAATGCAAGAGCTCATCAGAGTTCCTCTGCATCTCTCTCTTCACCTTCTGCCAAGGAATCGACTGCTGACCGCGCTGGAAGCCTGCAAAACTGCAACAAAGTAGCTAAGACGACTACTGCAACTCTGTAACGCTGATCCTGCCGCCTTCTCGAGTGTTTTCCTGGTGGTGCATGCTGTGGGGGTAGTCTGCCTCCTCTCTGCACTAGAAGCTCCAAAGAAATCTCCCGTGGGTCGACGGAATCTTCCCCCTGCAACCGCAGGCACCAAAGAACTGCATTACCGGTCCCTTGGGTCTCCTCTCAGCACGACGAGCGAGGTCCCTTGAATCCAGCAACTCTGTCCAAGTGACTCCCACAGTCCAGTGACTCTTCAGTCCAAGTTTGGTGGAGGTAAGTCCTTGCCTCCCCACGCCAGACTGCATTGCTGGTAACCGCGACTTTTGCAGCTACTCCGGCCCCTGTGCACTTCTGGTGGAAATCCTTTGTGCACAGCCAAGCCTGGGTCCACGGCACTCTAACCTGCATTGCACGACTTTCTAAGTTGGTCTCCGGCGACGTGGGACTCCTTTGTGTAACTTCGGGTGAGCACCGTTTCACGCATCCTTGTAGTGCCTGTTTCTGGCACTTCTCCGGGTGCTACCTGCTGCTGAGAGGAGTCCTTGTCTTGCTCGACGTCCCCTCTGTCTCCTGGCGCAATTTGCGACATCCTGGTCCCTCCTGGGCCACAGCAGCATCCAAAAACGCTAACCGCATGATTTGCAGCTATCAAGGCTTGTTGGCGTTCTTTCGGCGAGAAAACACTTCTGCACGACTTTCCACGGCGTGAGGGATCCGTCCTCCAAAGGGGAAGTCTCTAGCCTTGTCGTTCCTGCAGAAACCTAAGCTTCTTCTGTCCAGTAGAAGCTTCTTTGCACCCACAGCTGACATTTCCTGGGCATCTGCCCATCTCCGACTTGCTTGTGACTGTTGGACTTGGTCCCCTTGTTCCACAGGTACCCTCGACTGGAAATCCATTGTTGTTGCATTGCTGGTTTGTGTCTTTCCTGCAGAATTCCCCTATCACGACTTCTATGTCCTTTGGGGAACTTTAGTGCACTTTGAACTCACTTTTCAGGGTCTTGGGGTGGGCTATTTTTCTAACCCTTACTATTTTCTAATAGTCCCAGCGACCCTCTACAAGGTCACATAGGTTTGGGGTCCATTTGTGGTTCGCTTTCCACTTTTGGAGTATATGGTTTGTGTTGCCCCTATCCCTATGTGCTTCCATTGCATCCTATTGTAACTATACATTGTTTGCACTGTTTTCTAAGACTATACTGCATATTTTTGGTACTGTGTACATATATCTTGTGTATATTTGCTATCCTCATACTGAGGGTACTCACTGAGATACTTTTGGCATATTGTCATAAAAATAAAGTACCTTTATTTTTAGTATATCTGTGTATTGTGTTTTCTTATATTGTTCATATGACACTTATGGTACTGTAGTGGCTTCACATGTCTCCTAGTTCAGCCTAAGCTGCTCTGCTAAGCTACCATTATCTATCAGCCTATGCTGCTAGACACCCTATACACTAATAAGGGATAACTGGGCTTGGTGCAAGGTGTAAGTACCCCTTGGTACTCACTACAAGCCAGTCCAGCCTCCTACATTGGTTGTGCAGTGGTGGGATAAGTGCTTTGAGACTACTTACCACTCTTGTCATTGTACTTTTCATAAGAGAAAAATATACAAAACAAGTTCAGTGTGTGTACACATAGCTAAAAAGTTTTGCATTTCCTCTTTTCACTCTTTTCTAAAGTGCTGAAAAGTACTTCTAAACTTTCTAAAAAGTTCTTAAAAGTTTTAAAAGTTTTTTTTTCTGTCTTTCTAAAAGTTCTGAAAACTTTTTTCTGGGTGGCATGGTGAACAAAAGTACAATGGATTTAACCCAGATCTGTGACTGGGGGTGAGTGTTTGCATTGTTCAGCACTCCGCCCATCATCCTTTTGTGTTGCCAAAGTGATATGAGAGTGGTCAGAAGTGGATCTTTCCCTAGTCTTAATGACTCTGGTTACCTGTCCTCTGGCTGTAAAGGGAGCCCCGACTGAGTGACTTCTCCTTACACTACCAGCTACGCTAGGTGGTCTGCTAGGGACAAGATCTTTTGAAGAACCATACCCTGGGCCTGGAATATTATCTTCTAACTCAATGGGTTCCTCCTGGCTACCAGCATGTTCCTGATCATCCTGAAGAAGGAGGCTCAGAAGAAAACTCTTGTTAGGATTCTTCCCCATGTCTAGCTTCCTCTCTGAACAAAGCCCCTTCAATTCCTTGATGGTCTTGCCCTCATAGGGAGTCCATGAACTCAGAGCTAGGTCCAGCTGCAGACATGGTGTGTGTGTTAGGGAATGGTGAATCTAACCTACCTAACCTCTAGTCTCTTGGAAATAAGTTTAGAGAATGTGGGACATATTTATACTCCGTCTGCGCCAATGTGCGTCAAAAATGTTGACATACATTCAGTGCAAAACTTGCCCCATATTTAAACTTTGACTTTCTAGATGTGGGAACCCGCCTTGCGTTAATCATATGCAAGGTAGTCGTTCCCGTCCAAAAAATGACTTAAACGGCTGTGTGTCATAATTATGCTTCCGGGTAAAAATACCGCACGGCCCGGAGGCGGAGGCGGAAAATGACGCACAGCTCGATTTGCGTAAAAAATTAACGCCTGGGTCAGGGTAGGCGTTAAATTGGGGCAAACACACCTGTATTTAATCAGAACACACAGAAGCAACAGCAGAGCAGCAAAAGGGAGACATGGAGGTGCTACTCATCCAGCGTGCACGCAGACGCAGAGCCCAGCAACAACAACAGCAGCTACCACACACCAGCAGGGACCCCAAAGGCAGCGCAGAAGGCAGGAGAGAATATTCTGCACCAAAACAACCCTTCATGGCCTTAGGGAACATGACATCATCCAGAGGTACAGGTTGAACTGGCAGGCCATTCAGCAGCTGCTGCGCAACATACAGCCACAGTTGGCACCCACCTTGCTGACACCCCGCACCATCCCAACAGAAACCAAGCTGCTAGCTGTACTTCTCATGTTGGCATGTGGCTCCCTTCAAAGCTCTGGCGCCCTGGTTGCTGGAATATCACAGCCATCATTTTCTGCCTTCTTGCCCAAAGTACTGGATGCCATCATTGGACTCACACCCGCCACATCTGCTTCTCAAACACCCTGCAGAAGCAGCAGGAGACAAAACAGGGATTTTACCTCATTATTGGATTCCCACACGTCCTTGGTGCTCTCAACTGCACACATGTACGCCTTGTGCCACCTGCTGCAATTGAACACCTCTACCACAACAGGAAGCACACACATTCCATCAATGTGCAGGCCATTGTCGATCAGCAAGGATTGATCACCAACATCGTGGCAAAGTATCCTGGGAGTGTACATGACTCATTCATCTTCTGTCACTCTACCATCAATTAACACTTCCAGGATGGACTATATGGCAATGGACTACTTGCTGGTAAGTTCAAAAACCTACTTATATACACACTGCACAGTAACCCTCTAGGACACACAACACATACCCCACGACAGCAACATGTGGACAGGAACACACAGAGGTCGTGACATCACTAGCCATGTTTGATAGGTCTGCAGTGAACCTGTCACACATCTGAAATTAGTGTACGGTCTAATGTTAAGATGTCAATGATCACAACGTATGGAGAGGTTTGGCTAATTGTCACCTTGCAAAATGTAAGCGTCACACTGATGTTTAAATTAATCCATGGCATAAGTCTAAAGGTATCGGATATCCAGGGTACATAGATGCTAACGTGTTACCACCACTGTCAAAATGAATCTGTGTATGGAACTATCGTCTCACCCCCAGTGAAGACACAGGGACACCTGTATCACAAGTCACAGTGCTAGGGAGTGCACACTGTACTGCCAATACCCAAACATACTGCTGACAACCGGTTAGCAGGCAAAAACTCCTTCAGCCAAGGAAACAACACAATGCAGATGGTACATCCTACAAGCCTCGGAAGGAACACAATAAACAAAAGAGTCACAGACAACACAAGACAACTACTACCATGCAAGGTGATATCAATGGGGCAAGCTACATCAACATGATCTCATTCATTTTCTTTTTCAGCTGATCAGGGGTATGGGATCCAGCCATGGATTATGACACCATTTGGCAACCCAAGCACTGCAGCAGAGCGTGCCTACAATGACGCACATAGGAGGACACGCAGCATAGTCGAGAGGACCTTCGGCATCCTCAAGTCGAGATTCAGGTGCCTCGACATCACTGGTGGCAGCCTCCTATATTCCCCAGAAATGGTCTGTAAGATCATTCTAACATGTGCCATCCTGCACAACATTTGCATACGAAGGAACATTCCCCTCTTATAACCAGAGCCACAAATGCCTGAAGAGGAGAAAGAGGAGGATGCTGGCCTGCAACATGAGGGGGAACAACAAAACACAGCTGCTGGACTGTGTAGGCGCCAACATATTGTGAACAATTTCTTTTAAAACAACTCACCATCACCACTGTATTACCTAATGGAAATAAACACCGATAATAATCACCATATCATGGTATGGCTAACATTTGTGCTCACCT
This sequence comes from Pleurodeles waltl, assembly GCF_031143425.1. NCBI lineage: Eukaryota > Metazoa > Chordata > Amphibia > Caudata > Salamandridae > Pleurodeles > Pleurodeles waltl. Next base: position 1,541,523,940 of record NC_090446.1, read on the forward strand.
TTATATCTAACTATCAGAATAAGAGTATAGCCTCATGGAGCATTGCTGATATACCAATCAGGACACAGAAATTTCCTGACCAATTGTGATGCGTATTATACAACAGTCACATACACACACACTGTAAATGACATATATCCTGTACATTTCACCTTTGAAGGGCAATAGCAGAGGACCACACCTATTTCACACATACATGTTGGCAACATGGTTCATCGCAGCATATGGCACACAAATAAGACACCATCAGTCAATAAGGGGAAAAAAAGCCTCATACATGATGGGGTGACTTGTGGGGCTCTGACCAGGTTCTGTTACCCAGAATACTTTGCAAACCTCAAAATGTGGCTAAAGAAACACATTTTCCTCACATTTCGGTGACAGAAAGTTCTGGAATCTGAGAGGAGCCACAATTTCCTTCCACCCAGCGTTTCCCCAAGTCTCCCAATAAAAATTATACCTCACTTGTGTGGGTAGGCCTAGCGCCCGCAACAGGAAATGCCCCAAAACACAACGTAGACACATCCCATTTTTTGACAGAAAACAGAGGTGTTTTTTGCAAAGTGCCTACCTGTAGATTTTGGCCTCTAGCTCAGCCGGCACCTAGGGAAACCTACCAAACCTGTGCATTTTTGAAAACTAGAGACCTAGTGTAGCTCTGGCCAGGTTATGTTACACAGAATCCTTTACAAACCTCAAACTTTGGCTAAAAAAACATGATTTCATCACATTTCGGTGACATAAAGTTCTGGAATCTGAGAGGAGCCACAAATTTCCTTCCACCCAGCGTTCCCCCAAGTCTCCCGATAAAAATGATACCTCACTTGTGTGGGTAGGCCTAGCGCCCGCGATAGGAAATGACCCAAAACACAACGTGGACACATCCCATTTTTTGACAGAAAACAGAGGTGTTTTTTGCAAAGGGCCTACCTGTAGATTTTGGCCTCTAGCTCAGCCGGCACCTAGGGAAACCTACCAAACCTGTGCATTTGTGAAAACTAGAGACCTAGGGGAATCCAAGATGGGGTGACTTGTGTGGCTCTGACCAGGTTCTGTTACCCAGAATCCTTTGCAAACCTCAAACTTTGGCTAAAAAAACATGTTTTCCTCACATTTTGGTGACAGAAAGTTCTGTAATCTGAGAGGAGCCACAAATTTCCTTCCACCCAGATGTTCCCCAAGTCTCCCAATAAAAATTATACCTCACTTGTGTGGGTAGGCCTAGCGCCCGTGACAGGAAATGCCCCAAAACACAACGTGGACACATCACATTTTTTGACAGAAAACAGAGGTGTTTTTTTGCAAAGTGCCTACCTGTAGGTTTTGGCCTCTAGCTCAGCCAGCACCTAGGGAAACCTACCAAACCTGTGCATTTTTGAAAACTAGAGACCTAGGGGAATCCAAGATGGGGTGACTTGTGGGGCTCTGACCAGGTTCTGTTACCCAGAATCCTTTGCAAACCTCAAAATGTGGCTAAAAAAACAAGTTTTCCTCACATTTCGGTGACAGAAAGTTCTGGAATCTGAGAGGAGCCACAAATTTCCTTCCACCCAGCGTTCCCCCAAGTCTCCCGATAAAAATGATACCTCACTTGTGTGGGTAGGCCTAGCGCCCGCGACAGGAAATGCCCCAAAACACAACGTGGACACGTCACATTTTTTGACAGAAAACAGAGGTGTTTTTTTTTGCAAAGGGCATATCTGTAGATTATGGCAATTAGCTCAGTCGACACCTAAGGAAACCTACCAAACCTGTGCAGGTTTGAAAACTATAGACCTAGGGAATCCAAGATGGGGTGACTTGTGGGGCTCTCACCAGATTCTGTTACCCAGAATCCTTTGCAAACCTCAAAATTTGGCTAAAAAAACAAATTTTCCTCACATTTCGGTGACAGAAAGTTCTGGAATCTGAGAGGAGCCACACATTTCCTTCCACTCAGCGTTCCCCCAAGTCTCCCGATAAAAATGATACCTTACTTGTGTGGGTAGGCCTAGCGCCCACGAAAGGAAATGGCCCAAAACACAACGTGGACACATCACATTTTTTCACAGAAAACAGAGGTGTTTTTTACAAAGTGCCTACCTGTGGATTTTGCCCTCTAGCTCAGCCGGCCCCAGGGGGGGCAGAAATGGCCTAAAATAAATATGCCCCCCAACCCCACGGGGAGCGACCCTTGTCTACAGGGTCGCTCCCCCTGCGTGACATTGGCGCAAAAAAAAAAATCCACGGTGCCTAGTTGTTTCTGCCTCCCTTGGGGACAGATTGACCTAAAATCAGCCGATTTGCCCCCAAGGGGGGCAGAAATGGTCTAAAGACAATTTGCCCCCCAGGGGAGCGACCCTTGCCTAATGGGTCGCTCCCCATCTCTAAAAAAACAAACAAACAAAAAAAAAGACAACAAAAAGAATTTGCCCTGGCGCCTAGAGGTTTCTGCCCCCCCGGGGGCAGATCAGCCTAATAACAATAGGCTGATCTGCCCCCGGGGGGGGCAGAAATGGCCTAAAAACAATTTGCCCCCCCACCCTCCCCAAGTCCCTCCGGGAGCGACCCTTGCCTACGGGGTCGCTCCCCTTGCGTGACATTGGCGCAAAAAAAAATCCCTGGTGCCTAGTTGTTTCTGCCCCCTAAGGGGCAGATTGACCTAAAATCGGCCGATCTGCCCCCAACTTTGCACCCCAGGGGAGCTACCCTTGCCTAATGGGTCGCTCCCCATCTCTAAAAAAACAAACAAACAAAAAAAAACAAATTAGCCCTCGCGCCTGGAGGTTTCTAAAATAAATTTGCCCCCCAACCTCCCCCCAAGCTCCTCCTGGAGCGACCCTTGCCTACGAGGTCGCTCCCCTTGCGTGACATTGGCGCAAAAAAAAAAGAATCCCCGGTGCCTAGTTGTTTTTGCCCCCTTGGGGGCAAATTTACCTAAAATTGGCCGATCTGTCCCCAAGGGGGGCAGAAATGGTCTAAATACAATTTGTCCCCCAGGGGAGCGACCCTTGCCTAATGGGTCGTCCCCATCTCTAAAAAAACAAACAAACAAAAAAAAAAACACACAATTTTTTTTAGCCCTGGCGCCTAGAGGTTTCTGCCCGCCCCCCCCCGGGGGCAGATCGGCCTAATACCAATAGGCCGATCTGCCCCCGGGGGGGGCAGAAATGGCTTAAAATAAATTTGACCCCCCACCCTCCAAGACCCTCCGGGAGTGACCCTTGCCTACGGGGTCGTTCCCCTTACATCATTTTGTTTTGCTAATGTCGCCCTAAGTGGGAAGGGTATGCCCAGACGTGGGTCCCGTGCTTCCCATGCCACTGGATTCAAGCTAGCCTGGCTGATGAGGGGTGAAACCCCGAAACCAGTCCCAGGATGCTTGTTTCCAGTCCAGGGAAGACCTGGCCTGGCAGTTCGGGCTGGACTGTTTCCATAGGGAACAGGGTCAAGACTGATTTGCATATGGCTGGGTCCAAACTGGAATGGCATGGGCAGCAAAAAAACGATGGATTAAACCCAGATCTGTGACTGGGGGAGAGTGTTTGCATTGTCAGCACTCCGTCCATCATCATTTTGTTTTGCTAAGGTCGTTCCCCTTACGTGACATTGGCTAAAAAAATAAATCCCCGGTGCCTAGTTCAAAGGGGGCAGAAATGGTCTAAATAAAATTTGCCCCCCAGGGTAGCGACCCTTGCCTAATGGATTGCTCCCCATCTCTAAAAAAACAAACAAACAAAAAAAACACAAAAAAAAATGTGCCCTTGCGCCTAGAGGTTTCTGCCCTTCTGCCCCCCCCCTGGGGGCAGATCAGCCTAATAACAATAGGCCAATCTGCCCCCAGGGGGGGCAGAAATGGCCTTAAATAAATTTGCCCCCCCAAACCCCTCCGGGAGCGACCCTTGCCTACGGGGTCGCTCCCCTTTCGTGACATTGGCGCAAAACAAAAGATCCTGGTGCCTAGTGGTTTCGATCTGCCCCCAACGGCGGCAGAAATGGCCTAAATACAATTTGCCCCTCCAGGGGAGCGACCCTTGCCTAAGGGGTCGCTCACCATTTGTAAAACAAACAAAAAAAAAATCCCGGTGCCTAGTGGTTTCTGCAGATTGGCCTAATTAAAAAACTAAAATAAATTCCCCCCCAGGGGAACAACCCTGGCCTAAGTGGTCGCTCCCCTTGTGTGATTTCACAAAGAAGAAAAAAACTCCATGATGTCTAGTGAGATCTGCCTCATAAAAATAGGCCAATTTGCCCCCAAGGGGGGCAGAAATGGCCTAAATATAATTTGCCCCCTAGGGGAGCGACCGTTGCCTAAGGGTTGCTCCCCACCTCTAAAAAAAAAAAAAAAAAAAAAAAGATCCCTGGTGTCTAGAGGTTTCTGCCCCCCCACCCCCCCTGGGGGGCAGAATAGGCCTTAAAAAAAATTGCCCCCCCGGGAGCGACCTTATGCCAATTTCCAAATAAAAAAAAAATCCCTGGTGTCTAGTGGTTTCTGCCCCCCTTGGCGGCAGATTGGCCTCATAAAAATAGGCCAATCAAATGTAATGTGCCCCCTAGGGGAGTGACCTTTGCCTAGGGGGTCGCTCCCCACCTCTAAAAAAAATATATATATCCCTGGTGCCTGGAGGTTTCTCCCCTCACTGGGGGCAGATCGGCCTATTATAAAGGCCTTTAAAATAAAGGCCTTTAAAAATAAATGCCCCCCCTGGGAGTGACCCTTGCCCAAGGGGTGGCTCCCTTATGCCAATTTCCAAAGAAGATTAAAATCCCTGGTGTCTAGTGGCCGTTTCAAAAGCCGGATTGCTTTACAATCCGGCTTTTGAAACGCTGAGAGAGACTTCAAAGGGAAGGAAATACATTTCCAAATGCTTTGCATTTCTCTTCAGAGCGCGCTGGAAGCTGAGCTTCCAGCGTGATGGAGGAGGCCTCTGTGACAATCAGCGAGTAATACGTGATGACATCACGGGGTGGGGGTGTTGGGGTGGAAGGGGAAGGGATTACCCTTCCATCCACGACCGGGGTGTGTGGGTGGGGGTCCCATGGGGGGAGAGCTAGCAGGAGCAGGTGCAGGACGAGACACTCACAACAGGCTGGGGAGAATTCCTCTGGACCTTCCCCACCTTCTTTGGAGTTACAGCTGACTCACCAATCGCCTTGGATCCCATTTCACTTGTTGTCCCACCAGGAGTCTTGACACAGTCCCGTCGTCCACTCCCCAATTTCAGAGCCTTTAAAGGGGGTGCGCTGCCAGTGCCTTGGCTCCGGGTCCTACTGCCTGCCCTGGTGGACGGTGCACTCCAAAAACCTGGAACACGCACCACTGGTACTGGAGGCTTTTTGGCTGAGGCGCTACGACGGGACTGATGAATTGGAGGGGGGGGTGGGGGCAAAAAGGTCAATTTGACATGGAGACAGTTCCTGACGGACACTGGGATGGGTAGCTGGAGGGGGTCTGGGAGTGGAGGAAGAGGAGGTGGTTGTAGAAGGTGTCACTTTAGGTGTTTTGGGTGCAGGTGCAGGTACTGGAGGCTGTCGTGAGGTAGATGGATGTTGGGTGAGTGATTGCCGGCGTTTGTGTACTTTGGGAGGGGGCGTCACAGACACACTGGGAGAGGACACAGGGGACGTGTAAATGGCAGTGGAGGTGGTGAGTGCAGGGTAGCGGCTTGTGGTGCTGGGTGTCCTGGTGCGAGTCCTAGTGCCTGTAGATGTGGTGCATGCAGGTGTGTGTGTAGACGAGACTGGGAGGGAGGAGGGAGAAGAGGAGGAGGGGGACACAGTGGAGACAGTGGATGTTGCTGTGTCTGTATGTGGGTGAGGCTTGTGTGAGTGCCTGTGGTGTGTGTGGTGCCTATGTTTGCTTGAGCTACTTGTGTTTGGTGACTTGTGTGCATGCTGGTCTGTAGGTGTGCTTGGGATGGGCTGGGGTACAGGGGATTGGGTCTCGGTGGAGGAAGTTGGAGGGGGGAGGCTGGACACAGGGACAATGGCTGCCATCAGTGCTGAGGCAAGAGATTGCAGGGTTCGCTGAAGGACAGCCTGACCAGAATGAATGCCCTCCAGGAATGCATTACCGTGTGTCAACTCTCGTTCTACACCCTGGATAGCATTCACAATGGTAGACTGCCCAACAGTGAGTGACCTGAGGAGGTCAATGGCCTTCTCACTGAGGGTAGCAGGGGTGACTGGGGCAGGGCCTGAGGTGCCTGGGGCGAAGGTGATGCCCACCCTCCTGGGTAAGCGGGCACGGGGTGAACTCTGAGGGGCTGCTGGGAGGGCGGTGCTGGTAGGGGAGGTGGCGGCTGTACCTGTAGTAGTGGGGCGCACAGATGGTGCCGCCACCACAGGGGACCGCTACCGTTGGCGGACAAGACAGACGCAGCAGCCCCATGCATAACGCTGTGCTCCTGGCCTCTGCACATGCAATTTCTGGGATATGGCCTACATGGCAATGGTGGAAATCTGCGCACATGGATGCCACAGGGGCAACTATACCTCAACTTGCCACTCTTCTGAGGTGGGGTAGAGTGCCACATGGCCTACATTACGGAGGGGCCTTGCCTACCTAACTCACCCTGGCCTAGGGACACACACAGCCCACCTCCCCCACCCAGACCCCTCCACTGCACGCAAAGTCCGCAGAATGAGAGTGTACTCACCCCCTTGTGTCTGCTGTGATGTCCTTAAGCGCCCATCCAACTCCGGGTAGGCCACCACCAGGATCCGGTACATCAGGGGGGTCATGGTGCAACGGGCACCCCTCCCACGTTGGAAGGCCATCCCCAGCTGAGCCTCCGCCGTCTTCTTGCTGCAGCGGCGAATGTCCTCCCATCTCTTATGGCAGTGGGTGCCCCGTCTCTGGTGGGCCCCCAGGGTCCGGACCTCCTTGGCGATGGCACGCCAAATGTCCCTCTTCTGGTGGGCGCTGCCTACATGACATGCACAAGGGAAGAGGAACAGTCATTACCAACTGCACCGTCAATGTGAGTTGCCCCCTCCCTACTCTGGCCATGTGGCCCATTTATTCCCATGCATTACTGTTCAATGTACTCTGCCCCCTTCCCTCTTCCACCCAGGCCTAGCCCATACAACGTGCTCCCTGTGTACTAACCTGTTGGTCTGGAGGACTGTAGAGTAGCATGTACTGGGGGAGGACCCCATCCACAAGTTTCTCCAACTCCTGTGCAGTAAAGGCAGGGGCCCTTTCCCCAGACGCAGCAGCCATCATCGCTTGCAGACCGAGGTCACAGCAGCACTAGCAGTGTAGGTCCTCTCCTGTCGAAGGTCAGGTATCTAGTGATTGAAGAGATAGAAAATGGAGGTGACATCCGCGGCGGTGACGTCCGCGGCGGTGCGCATCATCACCGCCGGCGCACCTGCTCATTGGCTCCTGGGACCCATAGGGTCCAATGTTAACCAATGCAGCATTGCGCCGCGGTCTACGACTGCCTACCGCGACGGTGTGCAACGCCAGCGCTGTTACCCCACAATCCCATTGTCCCAGTTTAGAGGTCAGGCAGCCGCCATTTCAGGGGCCCACATGGATTCATTTTCAACTGCGTCGCACATACCGAGGCCTATACTCAACACACATACAGGAAGGGTTTATTGTTTGGTGTAGTCTTGTGTGTAACTGTGGGTACATACCTGGAGGAATAGTGACTGTTTCTTCGCTGTTGTCCTTCTTAGACACCGTCAGCTGGGACATATGAGAAGATGGCGGAATCTACACCAATCTACACCTACAGGTTTGACCGTGACACAATCCAGCAACTATGTACCCAGTTGGAGACAGACCTGATGTCACCAATCCGCCATCCGACTGGAATCCCCCCTGACGTGCAGGTGCTGTCAGTGCTCCATTTCCTTGCAAGTGGGTCTTTTCAGACAACAGTGGCCATGGCATCAGGGATGTCCCAGCCTATGTTTTCCAACGTGTTGTCCAGAGTGTTGTCTGCCCTGCTGAAACACGTAAGGAGATACATCATTTTCCCTGAGGTGGAGGATTTGCCTACAGTAAAAGGTGACTTCTATGCCCTTGGACATATCCCCAAAGTCAGAGGTGCCATTGATGGGACCCATGTAGCTCTGGTACCCCCCGCAGGAGTGAACAGGTGTACAGGAACAGGAAGAGTTATCATTCGATGAATGTCCAGATGGTCTGTTTGGCAGACCAGTACATCTCGCAGGTAAATGCAATGTTCCCTGGCTCTGTGCATGACGCCTACATCCTGCGCAATAGCAGCATCCCTGATCAATGGGTGAACTCCAGAGGCACCGTGTATGGCTATTGGGGGACTCTGGTTACCCCAACCTTTCCTGGCTACTGACCCCAGTGAGGAATCCCAGGACCAGGGCAGAGGAACGCTACAATGAGGCACATGGGAGGACTAGGAGGGTTATCGAACGCACCTTTGGCCTCCTGAAGGCCAGGTTCAGGTGCCTCCATATGACAGGTGGGTCCCTATTCTACTCACCGAAGAAGGTGTGCGACATCATCATCGCCTGCTCCATGCTCCATAATTTGGCATTGCGACGCCAGGTGCCTTTTCTGCAGGAGGATGATCCAGATGACGGTGTTGTAGCAGCTGTGGAGTCTGTGGACAGTGATGAGGATGAAGCTGAGGAAGAAGAAAACGACAACAGGGAGTCAGTCATACAGCAATATTTCCAGTGAAAAACAGGTGAGTACATTTTCATGTTTAACATTATATTAACTTTCACACGTCTACCTCTATCCTGTACCGAAATTTCACTCACTATTTGTTAACTGATTTGTCCCCTTCCATTTCAGTGTCACAAATGTGGTAAACTACGTTTCAACTGCTTGCATCCTTGAAGGGCTTGTGATGCGTGACATTGGTATGTTTGCCTTCCAAAGGGTAACCCATTATGACACTGTAATTGATAATACAAAATTACAAACATACACTGACTCCATTTTATTTAGTGTTTCAAGGGTGTTTATTTAAGTGCAAAAAATGAGGGGGCTGTAAAATGGGGATGGGTGATGGTGGAGGAATGTCCATGGCAGAGTCCAGTCTATTAGTCTCACAGGTACATTGCACATCTGGCCATTGGAAGTGGAGCTGGGGCAGTTCCAATTTGGACAGGGTAACAAAGTGGGACAGTGGGGGGACAATCAGGGTGGTCTTATTTCCTGGTGGGTGTCTTGCCATCTTGCTCTGTCCTGTTCCTGGATCTCAGGGCCCGCTTTCGTAGTGGTTGTCTGTCTGCAGGGGATGGGGTGCTGGTGTGGTGGTCCTGTGGCGGGGCGTCCTGTCCACTAGCGCCGGTGGAGGTGGTGGGCAGTTCGTCATCCTGCCTAGTGTCAGGGGCCCCTTGGAGTGCCACGGTGTCCCTCAAGGTCTTTTGAATGTCCGTCAGCACCCCTACGATGGTGCCCAGGGCGGAGCCGATGGTCCTGAGCTCCTCCCTGAACCCCAAATACTGCTCCTCCTGCAGACGCAGGGTCTCCTGCAACTTGTCCAGGACCGTCGCCATCGTCTCCTGGGAGTGGTGGTATGCTCCCATGATGGAGGAGAGGGCCTCGTGGAGAGTTGGTTCCCTTGGCCTGTCCTCCCTCTGTCGCACAGCAGCCCTCCCAGTTCCCCTATGTTCCTGGGCCTCTGTCCCCTGGACCGTGTGCCCACTACCACTGCCCCCAGGTCCCTGTTGTTGTTGGGGTGTTGGGTTAGCCTGGGTGCCCTGTAGTGGTGGACACACCGCTGATTGACCTGTCCTGGGTAGGGAGGTTTGGGCCCGCTGGGTGGGTGCTGTGCTGGTGTTACCAGAGGGTGGAAGTTCGGTGTTGGGCTGTGGCTGGGCAAGGGGAACCGACTGTCCTGAGGCCCACGATGGTCCGGGCTGGTCATCAAGATCCAGTAGGATAGAGCTGCTCTCGTCACTGTGGGCCTCTTCTGGGGGTGGAGTGGTGTTGTCTGGACCCTCTGGTGTGGTGACGTTCCTTCGGGTTCCTGCGGGGGTATAAGTACATGATTATTGCATGTGTGTGTTTCATGGTGTGCAATGGTTGGGTGTGCGTGAACCCCAGTGCAGGCATTCCTGTGTGGGGGCTTGTGTGCTGATGGTTGGGGGGTGTTCTGGGTATGTGCAGTGGGCATGCTTTAGTGCTGGGTGTCCATGCTTAGTTGTGTCATGCAAGTCTTGGGGTTGGGATGTGTAGTTGGTGTTATGTGTACATTAGTGAGGAGTTTGGGTGATAGGGGAGGGTGTGAGGGTGGGGGTGTGTGATAGCATGCAGGTAGGGTGGGGGATATGATAGTGAAGATTTGACTTACCAGTGTCCGTTCCTCCAACGACTCCTCCGAGGCCCTCAGGATGCAAGATGGACAAGACTTGCTCCTCCCATGTTGTTAGTTGTGGGGGAGGAGGTGGGGGTCTGCCGCAAGTCCGCTGTACCGCGATGTGGTGCCTGGATACCGTGGAACGCACCTTCCCCCGTAGGTCGTTCCACCTCTTCCTGATGTCCTCCCTATTTCTTGGGTGCTATCCCACTGCGTTCACCCTGTCCACTATTCTTTGCCATAGCTCCATCTTCCTAGCTATGGATGTGTGCTGTACCTGTGAGCCAAATAGCTGTGGCTCTACCCGTAGGATTTCCTCCACCATGACCCTGAGCTCCTCCTTGGAGAAGCGGGGGTGTCTTTGGCGTGACATGGGGTGGTGTGTGTGATGTGTGGGGTGGTGTATGTGTTGATGAGTGTGGTGAGTGTAGTGGTATGTGGTGTTTTGTGCGTGGATGTTGTGTGGGTGATGGTGTTGTGTGCCTCTGTGTGATGGGGTTCTCGATTCTGTGCTCTCTTTCTCGCCTTCTCTCTGAATTTTTGGTCATAGGGGTTTGTGGGTGATGTGGGTGTGTGTTTTTTATTGTATTGGGTGTTGGGAGTGGTGTGTGTATGTGTATCAGGTGTGTGTATTTGTAATTGTCCAATGTGGCGGTGTTTTGTAGATGTGTGTATTTTGAGCGCGGCGGTGTGTACCGCCAATGGAATACCGCGGTAGAAAGACCGCTGTGTGGATTCGTGGGTCGTAATGGCATGGGCGTGTTTCTGTTGGTGTGGAGGATTTGTTTCCGCACGTTTATCGCTGACCTTTGGTGTGGCGGTATTGTGTGGGTGTCTGAATTTCGTCGGATTCCGTGATGTGTGTCATAATAGCTGTGGCAGTCTACCGCCGCCGCCGCGGTGTATTGGCGGTCTTCTGCACGGCGGTAAGCACCTTATACCGCCAATGTTGTAATGACCCCCATAATGTCTAATGCAGATGAGAATGTGATGGAACTCAACATCACCCCTTACCTGAATCTTAGGATGAAAGAGTTAAGGTCTCTCTGCAAAATAAAAAAGATTAGAACTGGTTCAAACCCTACCAAATTACAGCTCCAGGAGCTTTTGGCAGAGTTTGCCAAGACAACCCCTCTGAGGATGACATCACAGAGGAGGAAGCTAGTGATGTGGAGGAAGTCCCACCTCCAGTCCTAGTTAGGGAAGTCAGGGCTCCTCAAACCCTGACTCCAGATGTGATAGTCAGAGATGCTGCTTCTCTCACAGGAGGGTCCAGCACCTCTGGAATCACTGAGGATAGCCTCAGTGAAGATGACCTACTGTTAGCCAGGATGGTCAAAAGATTGGCTTTAGAGAGACAAGAGATGGGTTTTGGTCCCATCCATGGTGGCAGCAACATAAATAGGGTCAGAGATTCTCCTGACATGTTGAAAATCCCTAAAGGGATTGTAACTAAATTTGAAGATGGTGATGACATCACCAAATGGTTCACAGCTTTTGAGAGGGCTTGTGCAACCAGAAAAGTAAACAGATCTCACTGGGGAGCTCTCCTTTGGGAAATGTTCACTGGAAAGTGTAGAGATAGACTCCTCACACTCTCTGGAAAAGATGCAGAATCCTGAATCCTATGACCTCATGAAGGCTACCCTGATTGAGGGCTTTGGATTCTCCACTGAGGAGTATAGAATTAGGTTCAGGGGGACTCAAAAATCCTCGAGCCAGACCTGGGTTGATTTTGTTGACTACTCAGTGAAAACACTGGATGGTTGGATTCAAGGCAGTGGTGTAAATGATTATGATGGGCTGTACAATTTATTTGTGAAAGAACACCTGTTAAGTAATTGTTTCAATGATAAACTGCATCAGCATCTGGTAGACCTAGGACCAATTTCTCCCCAAGAATTGGGAAAGAAGGCGGACCATTGGGTCAAGACTAGGGTGACCAAGACTTCCACAGGGGGTGACCAAAAGAAAGGGGTCACAAAGACTCCCCAGGGGAAGAGTGTTGAGACATCCAAAAGGAAAAATAGTAAAGAGTCTTCTACAGGGCCCCAAAAACCTGCTCAGGAGGGTGGGCCCAGAGCCTCTTCACAATCCAATTTTGGGTACAAGGGTAAAAACTTTGATCCCAAAAGGGCCGGGTGTCGTAGCTGTAATCAGCCAGGACACCAAACTGGAGACAAGGCCTGTCCCAAGAAAGGTTCCACTTCTAACTCTACTCCAGCTAACACTGGAATAGCCAGTCTCCAAGTGGGATTAACAGTGTGCCCAGAGCAAATCAGGGTTCACACTGAAGCTACATTAGTCTCTGAGGGTGGGGTGGATTTAGCCACAATGGCTGCCTGGCCCCATGCAAAAATACAGGCAGCAACTCTTCATTAATGGGCAAAGTGTAGAAGGCCTGAGGGATACAGGTGCCAGTGTCACTATGGTGAAAGAGAAACTGGCTTCCCCTGGTCAATACCTGGCTGGACAAACTTATCCAGTCACCAACGCTGACAATCAGACTAAAGTACATCCCATGGCTATGGTAACTTTAGAGTGGGGAGGGGTCAATGGCCTGAAACAGGTGGTGGTCTCCTCAAGTATCCCTGTAGACTGTTTGCTTGGAAATGACCTTGAGTCCTCAGCATGGGCTGAGGTAGAACTCAAAACCCATGCAGCCATGCTGGGTATCCCTGAACTGGTGTGTGTCAAGACAAGGGCACAGTGCAAGGCTCAGTGTGAAAAAGTGGTGTTGGAGCCTGGAAAAAGTGCCCAACCCTCCAAGAGAAAAGGAAAGAAGGCTGGGGAACCAGCTTCAACACAACAAGAGAAAGAGAAGCTCTCTTCCCAGGGAGAAGTTCTGCCCTCTGAGGGAGCTGAGCCTCTGGAGTTAGAACCTTATCAGGTTGAGCTCCTAGGCCCAGGGGAACCCTCAAGGGAACAGTTGTGTAAGGGGCAAGAAACCTGTCCCTCTCTTGAAGGCCTTAGGCAGCAAGCTGCTGAAGAGTCCAAAGGAAAAATAACAGGAACACATAGAGTCTATTGGGAAGATGGACTCCTTTACACTGAGGCAAGAGATCCCAAACCTGGTGCCACTAGGAGAGTGGTAGTGCCTCAGGAGTTTAGGGAGTTCATCCTAACCTTAGCTCATGACATTCCTCTTGCTGGGCATTTGGGACAGACCAAGACGTGGGAGAGACTAGTCAACCACTTCTATTGGCCCAACATGTCCCAGAAGGTCAAGGAGTTTTGTGTCTCCTGTGCCACCTGTCAAGCCAGTGGTAAGACAGGTGGACACCCAAAGGCCCCCCTCATTCCACTTCCAGTGGTGGGGGTCCCCTTTGAAAGAGTGGGTGTGGACATAGTGGGTCCACTTGAACCTCCCACAGCCTCCAGGAACCAATACATACTAGTAGTAGTGGATCATGCTACTAGATACCCTGAAGCAATTCCCCTTAGGGCAACTTCTGCCCCTGCAGTAGCCAAGGCACTCATTGGTATTTTTACCAGAGTGGGTTTTCCTAAGGAGGTGGTGTCTGACAGAGGTACCAACTTTATGTCAGCATACCTGAAGTAAATGTGGAATGAGTGTGGGGTGACTTACAAATTCACCACCTCATACCATCCAGAAACCAATGGACTTGTGGAAAGATTCAACAAGACATTGAAAGGCATGATCATGGGCCTCCCTGAAAAACTCAAAAGGAGATGGGATGTCCTCTTGCCATGTCTGCTTTTTGCCTACAGAGAGGTGCCTCAGAAGGGAGTAGGGTTTTCCCCCTTTGAACTTCTGTTTGGCCATCCTGTAAGGGGACCACTAGCTCTTGTGAAAGAAGGCTGGGAGAGACCTCTTCATGAGCCTAAGCAAGATATAGTGGACTATGTACTAGGCCTATGTTCAAGGATGGCAGAGTATATGGAAAAGGCAAGTAAAAACCTTGAGGCCAGACAACAACTCCAGAAGTTTTGGTATGACCAAAAGGCTGCTATGGTTGAGCCAGGGCAGAAAGTCTGGGTTCTGGACCCTGTGGCTCCCAGGGCACTTCAGGACAGATGGAGTGGCCCTTACCCAGTGCTAGAAAAGAAGAGTCAGGTCACCTACCTGGTAGACCTAGGCACTAGCAGGACCCCCAAAAGGGTGATCCATGTGAACCGCCTCAAACTCTTCCATGACAGGGCAGATGTGAATCTGTTGATGGTAACAGATGAGGACCAGGAAGCTGAGAGTGAACCTCTCCCTGATCTCCTCTCCACAGACCCTAAAGATGGTTCAGTTTATGGAGTGATCTATTCAGACACCCTCTCTGGCCAACAGCAATCTGACTGTAGGAAGGTCCTGCAACAGTTTGCTGAGCTCTTTTCCCTAACCCCTGGTCAGACACACCTGTGTACCCATGATGTGGACACAGGAGACAGCATGCATGTCAAAAACAAAATATTCAGACAGTCTGACCAAGTTAAGGAAAGCATCAAAGTGGAAGTCCACAAGATGCTGGAATTGGGAGTCATTGAGCACTCTGACAGCCCCTGGGCTAGCCAGTGGTCTTAGTCCCCAAACCTCACACCAAAGATGGAAAGAGAGAGATGAGGTTTTGTGTGGACTATAGAGGACTTAATTCTGTCACCAAGACAGATGTCCATCCCATTCCAAGGGGAGATGAACTGATTGACAAACTAGGTGCTGCCAAATACGTAAGTACCTTCGACTTGACACCAGGGTTCTGGCAAATCAAAATGGTACCAGGAGCAAAAGAAAAGACAGCACTCTCCACACCTGATTGGCATTATCAGTTTACTGTTATGCCCTTTGGTTTAAAGAATGACCCTGCCACCTTCCAAAAGTTGGTGAATCAAGTCCTTGCTGGCTTGGAATCCTTCAGTGCAGCTTATCTTGACGATATTGCTGTCTTTAGCTCCAGCTGGCAGGATCACCTGGTCCACCTGAAGAAGGTTTTAAAGGCTCTGCAAGCAGCAGGCCTCTCTATCAAGGCATCCAAATGCCAGATAGGACAGGGAACTGTGGTTTACTTGGGTCACCTTGTAGGTGGAGGCCAAGTTCAGCCACTCCAGCCTAAGATCCAGACTATTCTGGACTGGGCAGCTCCAAAAACCCAGACTCAAGTCAGGGCATTCCTTGGTTTGACTGGGTACTACAGGAGGTTTGTGAAGAGATATGGATCTATAGTGACAACCCTCACAGAACTTACCTCCAAGAAAATGCCCAAGAAGGTAAACTGGACTGTAGAATGCCAACAGGCCTTTGACACCCTGAAACAAGCAATATGCACAGCACCAGTTCTCCAAGCTCCAGATTACTCCAAGCAGTTCATTGTGCAGACTGATGCCTATGAACATGTGATAGGGGCAGTTTTGTCCCAAACAAATGACGATGGCCTTGACCAGCCTATTGCTTTCATTAGCAGGAGGTTACTCCCCAAGGAGTAGCGTTGGAGTGCCATTGAGAGGGAAGCCTTTGCTGTGGTTTGGTCCCTGAAGAAGCTGAGACCATACCTCTTTGGTATTCACTTTGTAGTTCAAACTGACCACAGACCTCTCAGATGGCTAATGCAAATGAAAGGTGAAAATCCAAAACTGTTGAGGTGGTCCATCTCCCTACAGGGAATGGACTTTATAGTGGAACACAGACCTGGGAATGCCCATGCCAATGCAGATGGCCTTTCCAGGTTCTTCCACTTAGAAAATGAAGACTCTCTTGGGAAAGGTTAGTCTCATCCTCTTTCGTTTGGGGGGGGGGGTTGTGTAAGGAAATGCCTCCTTGGCATGGTTACCCCCTGACTTTATGCCTTTGCTGATGCTAAGTTTTGATTTGAAAGTGTGCTGAGGCCTGCTAATCAGGCCCCAGCACCAGTGTTCTCTCCTAACCTGTACTTTTGTTTCCACCATTGGCACACCCTGGCATCCAGGTAAGTCCCTTGTACTGGTACCCCTGGTACCAAGGGCCCTGATGCCAGGGAAGGTCTCTAACGGCTGCAGCATGTCTTATGCCACCCTGGGGACCCCTCACTCAGCACAGACACACTGCTTGCCAGCTTGTGTGTGCTAGTGAGGACAAAACGACTAAGTCGACATGACACTCCCCTCAGGGTGCCATGCCAACCTCATACTGCCTATGAAGTATAGATAAGTCACCCCTCTAGCAGGTCTTGCAGCCCTAAGGCAGGGTGCACTATACCATAGGTGAGGGCACAACTGCATGAGCACTATGCCCCTACAGTGTCTAAGCAAAACCGTAGACATTGTAAGTGCAGGGTAGCCATAAGAGTATATGGTCTGGGAGTCTCCACAGCACCATAATGGCTACACTGAAAACTGTGAAGTTTGGTATCAAACTTCTCAGCACAATAAATGCACACTGATGCCAGTGTACATTTTATTGTAACATACACCCCAGAGGGCACCTTAGAGGTGCCCCCTGAAACCTTAACCGACTACCCGTGTAGGCTGACTAGTTTTAGCACCCTGCCACACACCAGACATGTTGCTGGCCACATGGGGAGAGTGCCTTTGTCACTCTGTGGCTAGTAACAAAGCCCGTACTGGGTGGAGGTGCTTCTCACCTCCCCCTGCAGGAACTGTAACACCTGGCGGTGAGCCTCAAAGGCTCACCCCCTTTGTTACAGCACCCCAGGGCACTCCAGCTAGTGGAGTTGCCCGCCCCCTCCGGCAATGGCCCCACTTTTGGCGGCAAGGCCGGAGGAGATAATGAGAAAAACAAGGAGGAGTCACTGGCCAGTTGGCGCAGTTGTGCGTCAAAAAGTATAAATATGGCCCCAAGTGCTTTGGCCCCAGCTCTACCAGCCTGTCTCCCCACTTCTAAAGACACTGCTCCAGCGACGCGTTCCCAGGGTCCAGCAACCTCTGAAGCCTCAGAGGACTACCCTGCATCTAGAAGGACCAAGAACTCCCGAGGACAGCGGCTCTGTTCCCCAAAG
This sequence comes from Pleurodeles waltl, assembly GCF_031143425.1. Lineage (NCBI taxonomy): Eukaryota > Metazoa > Chordata > Amphibia > Caudata > Salamandridae > Pleurodeles > Pleurodeles waltl. Next base: position 1,541,541,164 of record NC_090446.1, read on the forward strand.
ACTGCAACTTTGCAACAAAGAAGCAACTTTGAAACAACACACGTTTCCCGCCAGAAGCGTGAGACTTTTCACTCTGCACCAGACGCCCCCGGCTCGACTTGTGGAGAACAAACACCACAGGGAGGACTTCCCAGCGATTACGAGACCGTGAGTAGCCTTAGTTGACCTCCCTGAGCCCCCACAGCGACGCCTGCAGAGGGAATCCTGAGGCTCCCCCTGACCGCGACTGCCTGCTTCAAAGACCCGACGCCTGGTAAAGACACTGCACCCGCAGCCCCCAGGACCTGAAGGATCTGACCTCCAGTGCAGGAGCGACCCCCAGGTGGCCCTCTCCCTTGCCCAGGTGGTGGCTATCCCGAGGAGCCCCCCCTTGCCTACCTGCATCGCTGAAGAGACCCCTTGGTCTCCCATTGATTTCTATCTTAAAATAAACTAAGAAAATATATTTTTCTATACAAAAACCTATTGGCCTGGAATTGTCTTTGAGTGTGTGTTCCTCATTTTTTGCCTGTGTGTATGTACAACAAATGCTTAACACTACCCTCTGATAAGCCTACTGCTCGACCACACTACCACAAAATAGAGCATTAGAATTATCTCTTTTTGCCACTATCTTACCTCCAAGGGGAACCCTTGGACCCTGTGCATGCTATTTCTTACTTTGAAATAGTACATACAGAGCCAACTTCCTACAAGGACAGAGTGCTGTGGACCTGGGCTAGGCTGTGCACAAAGGAAGTCTTGCAAAAGTGCACAGAAGCCCTAGCAGCTTCAGTTCACGCAGTATACAGGATTACTGTCTGGCGTGGGGAGGAAAGGACGTACCTCCACCAAATTTGGACAGAAGGGCCACTGGACTGTCGGGGAAACTTGGATCCAGCTCCTGTGTTCCGAGGACCATGCTCGTCAAGATGAGAGGGGGCCCAGAGGACCGGCGATGCAGAAGTTTGGTGCCTGTGTTGGCAGGGGGAAGATTCCGTCGACCCACAGGAGATTTCTTCTTGGCTTCCAGTGCAGGGTGAAGGCAGACAGCCCCCAGAGCATGCACCACCAGGAAACAGTCGAGAAAGCCGGCAGGATGAGGCGCTACAATGTTGCTGGTAGTCTTCTTGCTACTTTGTTGCGGTTTTGCAGGCGTCCTGGAGCAGTCAGCGGTCGATCCTTGGCAGAAGTCAAAGAGGGAAGTGCAGTGGAACTCTGGGGAGCTCTTGCGTTCGTTATCTGGTGATATACCCACAGGAGAGACCCTAAATAGCCCTCAGAGGAGGATTGGCTACAGAGAAAGGTTACCACCTATCAGGAGGGGTCTCTGATGTCACCTGCTGGCACTGTCTACTCAGAGCTGTCCATTGTGCCCTCACACCTCTGCATCCAAGCTGGCAGAGGTCTGGGACACACTGGAGGAGCTCTGGGCACCTCCCCTGGGAGGTGCTGGTCAGGGGAATGGGCACTCCCCTTTCCCTTTGTCCAGTTTCGTGCCAGAGCAGGGCTGGGGGGATCCCTGAACCGGTGTAGACTGGCTTATGCAAGGAGGGCACCATCTGTGCCCTTTAAAGCATTTCCTGAGGCCAGGAGAGGCTACTCCTCTCAGGCCCTTCACACCTATTTCCAAAGGGGGATGGTGTAACTCCCTCTCTCTGAGGAAATCCTTTGTTCTGCCTTCCTGGGACTGGGCTGCCCAGGCCCCAGGGGGGCAGAAACCTGTCTGAGGGTTGGCAGCAGCTGTAGCTGCAGAGAAAACCTCGGAAAGTTAGTTTGGCAGTACCCGGGCTCTATGCTGGAGACCCGGGGATGCATGGAATTGTCCCCCCAATACCAAAATGGCATTGGGGTGACAATTCCATGATCATAGACATGTTACATGGCCATGTTCGGAGTTACCATGGTGACGCTACATATAGATATTTACCTATATGTAGTGCACGCTTGTAATGGTGTCCCGAACTCACAAAGTCCGGGGAAATTGCTCTGAGCAATGTGGGGGCACCTTGGCTAGTGCCAGGGTGCCCACACACTTAGTAACTTTGCACCTACCCTTCACTAAGTGAGGGTTAGACATATAAGCGACTTATAAGTTACTTAAGTGCAGTGTAAAATGGCTGTGAAATAACGTGGATGTTATTTCACTCAGGCTGCAGTGGCAGTCCTGTGTAAGAATTGTCTGAGCTCCCTATGGGTAGGAAAAGAAATGCTGCAGCCCATAGGGATCTCCTGGAACCCCAATACCCTGGGTACCTAGGTACCATATACTAGGGAATTATAAGGGTTTTCCAGTGTGCCAATCAGAATTGGTAAATTTAGTCACTAGCCTGTAGTGACAAATTTGTAAAGCAGAGAGAGCATAACCACTGAGGTTCTGGTTAGCAGAGCCTCAGTGAGACAGTTAGGCACCACACAGGGAACAAACACATACAGGCCACAAACGTATGAGCACTGGGGTCCTGGCTAGCAGGATCCCAGTGACACATATCAAACACACTGACAACATAGGGTTTTCACTATGAGCACTGGGCCCTGGCTAGCAGGATCCTAGTGAGACAGTGAAAACACCCTGACATATACTCACAAGCAGGCCAAAAGTGGGGGTAACAAGGCTAGAAAGAGGCTACCTTCCTACAATGCATAACTGCACTTTTCTTGCCATGGAAGATGAAAATAATAAATTCCATGCTCTTCCCATCGGCGATTTATTTGGTGACATTAAAAGTAAGATAGATTCACTCCCGACAAGAAGTTATTTTACTGCTCTGGGTATTTTTGCCCCGGACTTTGTCACAATAGATCACGCGGAACGCTGTGTTACTCTCAGAGAAATATTGGAAAATAAATCACCTTTGATGGCTGAGCCCGACTGTAATGAAACACGTCACAGGGACACCGAGTTGAAAAAAAAAACTAAACGCTGCTCTCTTAGGGCCAGATGTAGGAACAAAGCAAATTGCGACTTGCAATTTGCGAGTCCCTGCGACTCGTAAATTGCAAGTCGCAATTTGTAATGCAGAAAGGTGTCTCAGACACCTTCTGCGAGTCGCTATGGGGTGGCAAAGACCCACCTCATTAATATTAATGAGGTGGGTCGCAATTTGCGCCCCCATAGCGACTCTGGGCACTCACGGGGACGGAGGCCTGCTGGGAACAGCAGACCTCCATGTCCGTGACTGCTTTTAAATAAAGCCGGTTATTTTTTCCCAAGTGTAGCCTGTTTTCCTTAAAGAAAAAACGAGCTGCACTTAGAAAAAAAAAACGAAACCTTTAGTTTCTGATTTTTTCAGGGCAGGTAGTGGTCCCACTGCCTGCTCTGAAAAAATATTTTTGGGTCCACTCACAAAGGGGACTCCATTTGCGACCGCGAACGCCCCTTCCTATTTGCGAGTCGGAAATGCATTTCTGCATAGCAAACACACGTTTGCGACTCGCAAACGGCGATTTTCGCTGTTTGCGACTCGCAAACAGTTTGCTACATCGGGCCCTTAGAGCTCTGGCATGTATGGAAGCACAGAAAATCCCTGCCCGAAGGGAAACAGGTCTCTTACTTTAATCAAAAACACTCAAAGAATAGCTTTACGAGAATTCAGCATGAGATTAATCACTCATAAAAGACGACAGGAAAGAAAGACCATTGAAGCCCGATAACTCTGTTCAATTAGCTTCAGAAATAAAGTTGATTATTTAAACCCTGTTTCACCTCTTCTCCTGTCTTTCAGTCTGCCTCGGTGTGTGCATCCGTCGGGCATCGGCTCAGGGGGCAGGTGCAGAAGTGATTGATGCTGCGGTGGGACGGTCGGCCACCATCCCCGCCCCGGTCTCTGTGGATGTAGTGTCGTATGCCTGGTACAGAGGGACCGCAGTGGCTTCTTCTCAGCTCATCTGCACTTACTTCGTTTCATCATCTAAACAGGTGAACGGACCCCAGTACACGGGTCCGGAGAGCGGCCGCCCGGACGGATCTTTACAGATCAGGGACCTGCGGACAAACTACACCGGGAATTACACCGTGACTGTGATAACAAATGGTGCAAACCCGGCAACAGCCACCAGACAGCTGAGGGTCTACGGTAAGTGCACGACCTCTGCCCGGAAGTCGATCTTTCCTTTTAGGGGAGGAATATGGTTGACATTTTACCTGCTACGTACACAGACAGCTTGAACTGATCTGAGCATTGACATTCAGCGGGACCCGCTCACGTAACCTCATTCGGTCCATCTACATCCATTCTCCTGGGGTAGGGATCACGTGTCATTTGCAATGCAATAACAATCATAGCACGGCACACAGATTTTTATAAAACGGCTTTTAATGTATGTGTATATGTTACTAAGGTTGTGGGATCTCAATCCTGCTGAAGACAACAAGGTCTTTAAACGCACCGCGTCGTGATGATTAACTGATAGCACGGAACGCACGTGCGGGGACGATGAGCTCTTGGAGGGGCCCACGGGAAGCAAGAGCAACGCTCTAGTCTTCCCGCGGGTCATTTCGGGAAAGGAAGTGACGGCGAGGGACAGGGATTGGGAAGAAGGTAAGTGAGGGCGGGTCTAGGGGGAGTAAATAAAAGGGGTTGGGGGTGGAGGGACCGGCCTCTTTGCCGCGATTCCCTCGCGCTTTTTAATTTGGAGTGGCCGGTCCCTGGGGCTCTTCTCGGCGGGTTTTCTTTTGAGGTGCAGGTAGGGTGGGGCCCAGGGCGGGGAAGGGGTATGCGGGCATCGCTACTTGGCAGTATTTATGTAGGCTGGGGCGCGCGTTCAGCCCGCGCGCCCCCCCCCCCCTCTCATCCTTCACAACTACGGGGGCGGCGATACGCTCCTTTTCGAGCGGCCGCCCCCCCCTCCCCCCGCCATTCACAGGAATCAGGGCACGGGTTGCTGGCCTGCCGGCCGCAGTAACAGGTGGCTGGGTTTTAAGCCACTGTCGGCCCCTGGGGGCCCCTCAGCAGGCCTTTTGGTTTTATAGGCCCAACATACCCCTGAATTAGCAGCGGTCCAGATTGTGCTGGCCCCGACCGCGTGGGGGCCTAATATAAATTTAAAAAAAAAAAAAAAAAAAAGGGAAATAGGAAGGGATAAATAGAAATAAAAAAAAAATATATATATATATATATATATATAAGACTAGGCGATAGAACCGGGTTTGGCTACTACAATTATCGAGGGGGGGTGCCCCACATCATTCAGTGGGGGGCCCCTGCCGCCGGCCCTTAGGCACAATTAAGTAATTTAGGGACAATACAGCACCCCCCCCCCCCAAAAAAAAAAAAAAAATAAATAAATAAATAATTAGTACAATTTCGTACAAGGAGGTTATCACACAAGGCAAAACCAACGCACTATAGGGAGCCCCCCCCCTTGCCAGGCCCCCCGCAGGACCCCACGGGAGGCGCCAGGTTACGCAGGGCCCACGTATCCTTTCTCAGCACGCCCTTTGCGGCCTGCAGCAGGGGGGTACAGGCAGTTTAGGAATTACGCCCTGGGGTTTTTGTCTTTACTTAAGGGCGGAGCGGCAGCTGGGTATGGGTTCCGGAGCCAAAGGGGATGGAAGGCGGGGAGGACGGTGGTTTAGGCAGCGCGATGGGAGCCGGTGGCGCATACGGCCATGCGGCGTGCGGAAGGTCAATGCCAACGCAAGAGGTTGGCAGAAGGAAGGCGATACCAACGGGGCGCAATACGGCCCCGGCACGTTGGTCAGAAGCGCTAGAGGGGTCTCCGGCGGCCTTCTCTACTCCGTAGGATCGGGGACAACACAGTGATGGCAGACGCCATGTGGGTCACAATGACATGTCTAATAACTACATGATGAGGAGCGGGAGTGTTGGAAAACGGATGGATGTGTGTGAAGAGGATGTGTGGGAACTTGACTATGAAGAGGATCTGGAAGAATGGGAAGTGGGGGAGATCAAGGCAGCACAAGGGGGAGGGGAAGAGGACGCAGGAGCGGCGCAACCCCTCTCTCCGTTTTCTATTTTCAGGAGCGGGACAACAGCAGTGGTCCACAGGAAAGAAGGCAAGAACAAGCACGGGGCCGAAAGGTTTCGCGGCCGGGGGGCTGCACATTACAGAGGTAAAGGGCAATGGTGGTCGGTTTGGGGGACGGTGCAAAAGGGGACGACACTCCAATTTACAAGTCGGCGGGAGTAGGAGAAGTTTCGGGTAAAGATAAGAAAGGCGGGGAAAAAGGCACAGAGCTGCAAGCCAGAGGTACAACTTATGGGGGACAAGGCAGCGGAGAGAAGTCAGGCACAGAAGAAAAGGAAGGGGGAAAACACAAGAGAAGGCTACCCTAGATGGGTCTGGCGATGCCATTGGGCCCACACATAGTGGTGAAAACAAGGCCAGAATATGGAGACACGAGTACGTAGAAGTTATAAAAAAAAAAAAAAACTGTTACATAGGGACATTCAAGCCACAGAAGGGTCTACGGAAGAGGAATGGAAGTCGGCCCCTTGGCTGAGGGTGCCAATTAATATGGAAAATTGGACATCAGTTTTTAATCTTTGCAAGCATTTATTGCAAGAGATACCCTGACAGGGCTATAGCGCTATTTAAATACATGGACATCATTAGGAAAACGCAGATGCATTTTGGGGGTTCAGAGCTGGAATGAGCATTAACCCAGATGAGCCATGGGGGGACGTAGACCCAGAATTATGGAGGCAGTGGACGGCATCATCACAATCTGCAGCAGCGACACATACGGCCAGGGGGTTACCAGTGGGATATAAGCCGTTTCAGGCACGTCCAGCCCTGGGGTGGGGGGGGGACAAAGAACAACATTTAACACGACAGGAGTGTGCGGGAATTTCAACAAGGGTTTCTGCTCCAGACATCCTGGTAAAAATGAAACATGACTGCTCCAAGTGCGGGGGTTGTCACCAGGTTACTCAATGTTTTGCACTCTCCAGTCCCTCCGTACAACGGAGGGCGGCAAAAGGGGAGGGACACAGGGCGCTACTGATCCAAAGGGGGCCTACGCCAGTTTAGGTTAGTTTTTATCTTACCGGGGCTGCGTATATACAAGGATAGGGCAGCTGCCTTGAGTTAGCAGAAGGGTTTCAAGAAGGTTTCAGGGTCAGCGACCACGGCCCCACGGGTGAGACACTGGGCAGACAACTGGCGGTTGGCAAGGAATTACCACAGGTGGTAAGGAAAAAGCTGGACAAGGAACGTTCATTGGGCAGAATTGCGGGCCCGTTTTTATGAGTGGCCAAGTCAGATTTTGATGATATCCCCGTGGGGAGTCGTGCCGAAGAAGGCCCCGGGTGAAATCAGGTTGATAGATCACCTCTCATGGCCGGAGGGCATATCTGTGGACGATTTCATGGCAGCGGAAGACACCAGACTGGTGTATGCATATGTGGATGATGAAAAAAAAAAAAAAAAAAAAAAAATTGGTCAGGGCGTGCGGCCATGGGGCAGAAATGGAAAATGCGATATGCAATCAGCTTTCAGGTGATTGCCGATACACTCAAGGGATATTTGAATTGTTGGGGATGCAGCTTGAAGGGGCAGTCTATGTGGACAAGGTCCTGCCCAGGGGGTCGCGCGACCTCATGCGCGTTGTTCGAAGCTTTTAGCACCTACATGCAGTGGGTCTCTGTCAAGAGTAGTGGGCATTATGCGGTGACCCATTATTTGAATGACTTCCTTTGCGGGAAGGAAGGGTTCGTGGGGAGTGCCGGACGGCTCTGGAAGACTTTCAGGATATGGCACAGCAGATGGGACTGCCGTTGGCACCCAGAAAGACCAAAGGCCCCTTATAGGTTCTCACCTTTCTGGGTAGGTTTTTAAGACTCCAGTATAATGAGGGCCAGATTACCGGCACAGACAGTAACGGAGATGCTGTTTTTCTTGGTCACATGGATAGGAAGTACGGAAAACCGATTTGAGACAGCCCAGAAAGGGTTGGGGTACTTTAACTTTGCTTTTAGGACAATTAAAGGGGGGGGAGGACGTTTTGCAGGTAATTAGGGTTGTACATGTCAGGTGCAGTTTTGCCACACCACAGAATAAGTGGGTCAAGGGGACTCGAAGATGTTAAAGTGGGAAATATTTCTGAAACAATTAATTGGGGTATCCAGGTGTTCCTGGGAAGAAGAGACCGTATGGCAGGTGCAGATATTTTCAGATGCGGCAGGAGCGCATGGTTTTAGTGATTGTAGGGGATGGCAGATGGTGCCCGGAGGCGTGGGCAGCTTTTTAGTGACAACTAAGGAGGAGCATTGCTTTGCTGGAAATTACTTTTTCCTTTCTGGTGGCCATGGCAGTATGGGGGGCGCGAGTTAGCAAATAGGGCAGTTTTCTTTAGAACCAACAACATGGCTGTCGCGGATTTGGGAACGGACAGAAAGCGAGGGATGTGAAGGTTTTGCGCTGTTTGCGCTGATTCAGGTTGCAGGGCTTATCTCTGAATTGTGATCTTTAAAGCTGTCCCTATACCAGGAGTTGTCAACGAGATTGCGGTTTCCCTGTCCCGTTCACAGTGGCAGCGTTTCTGCAACCTGGCGGCAGGAACGGAGCAGACCAAGACAGGGGTCCTCGGCAGACAATTGGGAATGGGGGGTATGATGATCACGGGTGGGCGGAGATGTTTTAGCGGAGTCCGCTCGGCGAAGTTACCGGCTGGCCTGGTTGGGGTTTTTTCAAGTTTTTTGAGCAGCTACATGAAGTTTTTGTCGGAATTAGAGCGGAGGGGGGTAGAACGGCCAGGGAACCCTTTGATTTTGAGTCGTTACTAGAGTTGTTACACGAATTGCTGGTATGTTGCGCAGATGAATACGAGCTAGCACTTTTTCCGCGTAGGCAGGGTAGATGTTTTGGAGCTTTTAGTCAACCCTCACGGTTGTCAAATAAGACAGCCGGGGGTTTTTTGTGCACAGATCAAGGTCCAAGCTCACTAGTTTTCAGCTCTTACGAGTGTTGAGGATGGCTTTGGGACGTGTGGGCTGCCGGGCCATGGTTTTTCGGCACGCATTCGTTTAGGATTGGGGCAGCTACGGCGGCAGCGCATTTGGGTTGGGACTGGGCAAAAGATCAAGGTGAGACTCCGCTAGCGATCAAGATGTTGTGAATTTTAACTTAAGATCCGAAAGGTGGGGCGTGTACAGTTGGAAGGGTTTTTAGAAGGGGGGGGGGTGGTTTTGTTCTGTTAAAAAAAAAAAAAAAAACACAGGTTACAGTTATTTTTCCATTGCAGGAGATGCGTTTGGTCCATCACAGAGCAAGATGGTTACATGGCTGGTCGGCCATTCATTGGTCCACTGGGCAGCGAGGTTCACGGAGAAAACAGATATATGATCGGGTCCTGGGACTATCCAGCAGGTGGCACAAGGTGCTATGGTGGGAAAAGAGCAGAAGGCGGTGGGGTAACCTGTTTCCTTTCATCACTGCTAATTTATTGAACTGGGGATGTTGCGGAATTGTTAATCATACCTTTGGGAGGGGATGGCTTTGTGAAATTGTCAGAATTCACGTTACTGCAACGCAGGCAGAGGGATTTTTGAGATTCTCAAGCAAAAAATGGCATGGTATATACTTGGGTGGACAGAATTTGTTCCACGAAGAGGGTGGAAAGGGGCAGTTAAGTATGGAGCCATGGAGCGGGCCCAAAGGAGGAAAGGTTTTTTGCTGGGCGCAAAAAAAAAAAAAAAAAAAAAAATTACTGAAACACGAGAACATTACAGAGCAGGAGGTTGCACTTTTCAGAAACGATGGTTTCACCTGTCCACAATGGGAAACACATAATATTTGACAGATCTGAGATTGATGGTGGAAGATTTGGGGGGAGAAAATTGGTGGATTACAAACAAGAAATGAGAAGCACTGGGTCGCAGTAGCGTGGCCTTTGTGGGGTGGGGAAGCAAAACGCCAAATGGGTTTGTGCTGGTTGGCAGTAGATGGGGGAGGGTGGTGAGTCAGATGCGGGCTTGGCCACCCTTCCAGGGAATAAACAAGCAGGTGAAGGCTCTGAGTGGGGGTACGCACGAACTAAATGGGGCATGAAAGGAAAAGGGGAGTGCGTAGGGGAATGGAAACGAGATAAAGGTTTTGAAGGAGAAGGATGAGCGAGGAGAGGTTAATAGGAGGGCGTTATTAAAGTTACGGTTACGTTTGAAAGTTAATGGTTATGTTACTTATGCAATCCTGTCCTAATAAATGACCTTTTACACTAAAACAGCTGTCACTGAATTATTTCCCGATGGAGGGGCCCGCGGGAAGCAAGAGCAACGCTCTAGTCTTCCCGCGGGTCATTTCGGGAAAGGAAGTGACGGCGAGGGACAGGGATTGGGAAGAAGGTAAGTGAGGGCGGGTCTAGGGGGAGTAAATAAAAGGGGTTGGGGGTGGAGGGACCGGCCTCTTTGCCGCGATTCCCTCGCGCTTTTTAATTTGGCCTCCCACCCACCCGGCAATTGGAAGAGCGATTTGGAAGGACGGAAGTTAGAGTCGAATAGCAAGGAGGGGAGGGAAATTGTCAGTTAGGGCAGGTTGCAGGGCTGAGCGAGCAGTAGATGGGGGAGGGTGGTGAGTCAGATGCGGGCTTGGCCACCCTTCCAGGGAATAAACAAGCAGGTGAAGGCTCTGAGTGGGGGTACGCACGAACTAAATGGGGCATGAAAGGAAAACGGGAGTGCGTAGGGGAATGGAAACGAGATAAAGGTTTTGAAGGAGAAGGATGAGCGAGGAGAGGTTAATAGGAGGGCGTTATTAAAGTTACGGTTACGTTTGAAAGTTAATGGTTATGTTACTTATGCAATCCTGTCCTAATAAATGACCTTTTACACTAAAACAGCTGTCACTGAATTATTTCCCGAATCTACCAGGAGCTCCCTAGGAGGGGGTCCTGTGTGAAGTGGGGGGTAATATATTAGCTTCGACCTTAGAATGGGAGAGGGAGTGGAGACCCACACTCACATAATTCAGGCTATTTAATTATTCCTGTTTTGCTTTCGTTTTCTAAGTAGCATTAAAAGTTAACTTTTATGTTGCTTTATTACTTAGAACTAAGTGAACAAATGTTTCCTTTTCTGTCAGTTACACGCGCCTAATCCATTTGAGAAGCACATGCTTGGTAGTTGCTGGAAAGGAAGAGGAGAGGTGGCTGGGGGTGATGAAGGGCCGTGGGTGGGGGCTGTGGGTGGTGTGGGTCCGTGAGTGGGGGCTATGGGTGGTGTGGGTCCGTGGGTGGGGGCTGTGGGTGGTGAAGGGCCGTGGGTGGGGGCTGTGGGTGGTGTGGGTCCTTGAGTTGGGGCTGTGGGTGGTGTGGGTCCGTGGGTGGGGGCTGTGGATTGTGAAGGGCCGTGGGTGGGGGCTGCGGGTGGTGTGGGTCCGTGGGTCGGGGCTGTGTGTGGTGAGGGACCGTGGGTGGGGGCTCTGGGTAGTGAGGGTCCGTGGGTGGGGGCTGTGGGTGGTGTGGGCCGTGGGTGGTGGCTGTGGGTGGTGAAGGGCCGTGGGTGGGGGCTGTGGGTGGTGTGGGTCCGTGGGTGGGGGCTGTGTGTGGTGAGGCACCGTGGGTGGGGGCTGTGGGTAGTGAGGGTCCGTGGGTGGGGGCTGTGGGTGGTGTGGGCCGTGGGTGGTGGCTGTGGGTGGTGAAGGGCCATGGGTGGGGGCTGTGGGTGGTGTGGGTCCGTGGGTGGGGGCTGTGTGTGGTGAGGGACCGTTGGTGGGGGCTGTGGGTAGTGAGGGTCCGTGGGTGGGGGCTGTGGGTGGTGTGGGCCGTGGGTGGGGGCTGTGGGTGGTGAAGGGCCGTGGGTGGGGGCTGTGGGTGGTGTGGGTCCGTGGGTGGGAGAGGGGAATTCCCCGCTGGCCTCATGCTGGCCAGAAAGTATTCACTCTGTGCACAGGTTTCCAAGTACTGCACAGACAGGACACAGTAGAAGCACATATATTTTTTGGCTGAGCAAGACTGCTGGTTGAAAAAGCTTACTAAAACAGTTACAGAGGCCACTCTTACTCAGCAGAAAGGTGATGGTATTCTTCTCACATTACACTGCCTGCAGAGGCGCACACATCTCCGTCAGCTTCAGGAAGGTTGTCGCTCACCAATGTTTTACCGGACTCATTCACCAGTTCACAAGTTTACCAGTTCATGCTAAAACTTAAAAGAACTAAAGACAATTGTGAAATCCAATGCAAACCGAAAGCAAAAAATACAGAAATAAAACAGGATGAAAGAGTGTTCATTCTCTCCACACTCAGCCTAACATAGGCAGGATTGCAGTTTTAACAAGCATTTACAATGCAATTGGTCTCGCATTTGCGAGAGTTAGAGCTATTGGTGTTGTAAATGCATAACCAGACTTTTTTTTGCCACATACATTGGTCAACCCTGCCACATAATTTGGTCCTCTCTGCCACATAATTCCGGTGACCCTGCATATTACTAAAGCACTTTTAATTACCTTCTTCTTCTGTCTGCAGCAAAAAATGCTAATATTGCTATTTAGTGTTCTAATTTAAATTTGCCATTCTAATTAGAATACAAAACCACTTTCTCCACCCCAAAATGTTAACAAAAAAAAACAGAATTTTCGGCCTTGAGATTTCAGGATTTAGGAAACACTTGCTTATGGATATGGCCACAGTAGTGGGGGATTCTCTGCCAGGGTCTTGGAGATTGAACTTTACTCCAATGATTATTCATAAAAAGTTGAAAATGCAGCATTTACTGGTTTCCTAAGATGATTTTTCTTGGTGATTTTTTTATTTATTTTGTATTGTGTTGTTGTTATGCGTTAATAGTACTTACCAATAGGTTTTTGTTCCTTTCTGTTGTGCTTCATGATACAGGGTTACTGTGCCTTTGAGCCCATGTGACACTAATGAAAATATTTATATTAAAAGAAACCATGCAACGCCACCTCTGCACAACTACCATTCACTGCCGACCACTTATGGTGTCATACATGCCCAGCACATGATCTCCTGCTTCTGCATTTATTTAAGAAGCAAGCAGACCTCAAATAACACACCACACCCACTCTTTGGGAGGCAAGGACACAGTTATGAAGAATGAGTTGAATTTACACAGAAGTGGCCGCATTCCCTTCAGAAGTGCACGTAAGAAGGCTTGAAACACAGTCACACATGGCATAGCATGAAGGGGGCAGTAGGGACCAGTGAAGGGGCACTTCACGTGCACCTTCTACCTTGCACTGGAGTGGACGGTAAAAGCAGCCGCCTACTAGAGGGCATTTCAGAAACCAGACTAAGAGCCACATCATGTCCAGCCAACATTAATGTGGACCACATCCGAGGGCGAGAAATCAAACAAACTGCCAGTGTGAGACTTCTGACTGCTGTCAGGGGTATGTACACTCTGGTTCTTAAGCCCACACATGTGTAAAGGGAAGGGAGCACCGAGGACCTGTGAAAGCTTGGGTGGTCGGTCACATCAAAAGAACATTTGTGTAAAGTGGGTCCGGGTTCTCCTCTTCAATGTTGTTCCAGGTCTCCCAAGTTAATTGAGGTCACGTTTGAGAGGCTAACGTCCTCAAGATCCCAAAACACCATGAGTGCTCCAGACTAACCATACGCAAAAGTATAATAAATTAATTATCCTTTCAAAATGTCTCACCACTGCTTTGCTTTTTGTATGAAAATGACAAGACAGCAGAATTAAACGTGATCCAACATGTACAGTACCAATACTTTTAATGAAGGGAGGTGGCACGCCTCCTGGTCACTTTTCTGCAATCTCCTATCATTGTTTGCCAGTAAAACGTTTTGGAAATTATTCTAGAACGTATTTATTTATAAAACAATTTCATCTGTGCTATTAAATATTAAATATTTGATGTAATACCGGATTTGATGCAGACGGATGTGTCTGCAACTTACTGTAAGGCAAAAATAACCTGCATGGTTTATAGCTTTAAAACCCATTTATGCAATAGGAAGACTAGAGTGTGTGCAGAAAACAATATTATTTTGTGAATTAGGTATATGAGAGGAGTAGTGACGACGCTGATGGCTGTAAACAAATAAAACCAAGCAAAAACAAAACTAAAGAGCACTAAAGGCCTTGTGTAGGAAAGTACCATCTTGCCTGGCATGTTCCCCCAATTTTTACTGTATATATGTTTGTTTTTGCCTGGGTCACTGGGATCCTGCTAGCCAGGACCCCCATGCTCAGAAAGTGTGTCCTGTATGTGTTGCCTAAGTGGTGCCTAACTGTATCACTGAGGCTCTGCTAACCAAAACCTCAGTGTTTATGCTCTCTCTGCTTTTAAAATTGTCACTGCAGGCTAGTGACTAATTTTACCAATTCTGATTGGCACACTGGAACACCCTTTTAATTCCCTAGTATATGGTACCTAGGTACCCAGGGTATTGAGGTTCCAGGAGATCCCTATGGGCTGCAGCATTTCGTTTGCCACCCATAGGGAACTCAGACAATTCTTACACAGGACTGCCACTGCAGCCTGAGTGAAATAACGCCCACGTTATTTCACAGCCATTTTACACTGCACTTAAGTAACTTATAAGTCACCTATATGTCTAACCCTCACTTAGTGAAGGTTGGGTGCAAAGTTACTTAGTGTGCGTAGTGTAGCCAAGGTGCCCCCACATCGTTCAGGGCAATTTCCCCGGACTTT